>NC_134856.1:110207488-110894988 GCF_049852395.1 Peromyscus maniculatus bairdii
TGTAAGATTTTTAAGGTGATTTTAATAGTGAAAAGGAAGGAACTCAAACCAGACATGGAAGAACTGTTGAATTTCTGGCCCCTATTCTCTGCAGCATAATAAAATGAGATCCATGTAAATTAGTCAAATTAACGGAAATGAAAGAAGAGAAAGGACAAGCAGACAGGGTGACTCTGAAATGGGACAAGACTTCATAACAGTAGAGAGAATCCACAGACGGATCAACCACTCTGAACATAAGATAATAGAACAGATCCCCATATCAGCAGCTTCCACACGCTGACCTTAAAAGCACATGGACACATTGCCTAACCTGGCACACAATGGGACACTTTATAGACAGAGGCTGCACATCCCTAAGAAAAACAAGCACAAAGAACCCGTAGGAACATGTCTAGAAACCTGGTGAGTGACAGAGAAAACCCCTCACATTCCAGATCATCAAAATGCCAATGAAAACAAACTCCTGTCAGTATTCATTGACAAACTGGTCAAAAAAAACTTCAGGAGATGACAGGTAAAATTGGTGGAGGCCCAGGCAAACAGGCACACTCACATCCACAAGAGAACAGGTAGGTGCTGACCTTCCAAAGGCCTATAAAATTGCTATAAAAACATATGATTATGGCCCATCAACTCTCCACTGCCTGTATTTACCCCGAGGAAATAATTAAGAGTGTACAAAAGCTATATCTATAAGGCTAGTCATTAGAGTATCATTTACATATGTAAAAGAAAATGTAAACAACTCCATATTTGACAACAGGGAATTGACTCCATCTTGCCACAGATGTATCTCTATCTGACTCAGTACTAAACAACCATTACATTTCACTTCTAAGAGAATTCTCAGTGCCCTGGGGAAATGGCCACAATGGACTGTTAAGAAGAGGGCTCATCAGTTTATGATTACAGTTTTATTTTATTATGTATATATCCCTGCTGAGATGGATACCTCAAAATAGCAGCTACATTTTTCTCCAGCGTGATGGAATTATTGGTAACATTAACTATCAAGATTGACTTTCTCTTAAACATCCCAAATATTCAACTCTCATGTGTTATTTTTTTTTTCTTTAAAAAATTTCACCAGTGTAATGGGCATTAAAAGGATATTATGGTCAGGTGGTGGTGGCACAATGTAGCAGGGTCCTTGCTGTTGTTCCCTTTGGGGGCGGGGGCCAAGTAGGCTCAGAGTCAAACCACACAGACTCCAGGAGAATGTCAAAACAACAAGCTCAGTTTATTCAGGAAGAGGCAAGCCTTATATACCCTCTACCCCACCCTTGAGGGAGGTCTGATGAATATGCATCAGCTGGTGTGACATGGCTGCCTCTCATTGGTCCAGGTCATCTCCAGATCATGTTTCAGCTACTGTTGCTAAGACCATCAGGCAGACCAAGGCTGGCTCTCAGAAAGTATCTTTTTTACTTGTTTGGGCTGTCTGGCCCTCAAGCCCTTAGGGATGAGTCATCCCACAGCACACGTCTTTAATCCCAGCAATCAGGAGGCAGAGGCAGGCTGAGTTCGAGGCCAGCCTGATCTAGAGAGCGATATCCAGGACAGGCTCCAAAGCTACACAAAGAAACCCTGTCTCAAAAAACAAAAAACAACAACAACAAAAAGGGTATTACAAATTAATGTTTTTTCTGGAGATTGAATCTAGGACCCCACACATGCCAGCAAATGCTTTACTCTGAGTTATAAGCCCAGAGACACAAATGAAACTTTCAATGTACCAACACATTAAACTGTGATCCAGTAATAAGATTCAACTGAAATATACTAAGGATCTGGGGGATGTCGGTGAGAAGTCAGAACCAATATGGTCTTTTTTGTTCCTAAATCTGCCATAATTCATGGGTGTATGTTCTATACGTATTTGTGTTCATGGGTTTATACATGTGTGTGTGTGTGTGTGTGTGTGTGTGTGTGTGTGTGTGTGTGTGCATGCTTGCATGTGTGCTTGCACACTTCCTCAGTCACTGCCCACTTTATTTTCCTTGTGTGTGTGGTGTGTGTGGTGTGTGTGTGTGTATGTGTATGTGTGTGTGTGTGTGTGTGTGTGTGTGTGTGTGTGTGTGTATTGGTGTTTTCCCTGCATGTATGTCTGTGTGAGGGTATAGGTCCTGGAGTTACAGACAGTTGTGAGCTGCTATATGGGTTCTGAGAATTGAACCCAGGTCCTCTGGAAGAGCAGTCAGTGTTCTTAACTGCTGAGCCATCTCTCCAGCCCCCTCCATTTTTTTCTTTTCTTTTTTTTTTTTTTCAAGACAGAGTTTCTCTGTGTGGTTTTGGTGCCTGTCCTGGATCTCGCCCTGTAGACCAGGCTGGCCTCAAACTCACAGAGATCCGCCTGCCTCAGTTTCCCGAGTGCTAGGATTAAAGATGTGCATTTTGTTGTTGTTGTTTTGTTTTGTTTTGTTTTTCTCCGATTCCATTTTATTTTTCAAGACAAGTTCTCTCACTAAACTAGAGCTCACTGATTTGGCTAAGTAGGAAGGCTAGTGAACTTCAGAGATCTGCCTGTCTCTGCTTCCCCAGAGCAGGGGTGACAAACTGCAGTCACCTGCCCAGCTTGATATATTATACAGTTCGGGTACAAAGGATCCAAATTTGGGTCCTTAAATTTTCCAGGTAGGCACTGTACCAACTGAGCTATTACCCCAGCCTCACAGAATTCTTCAAAATGGAAAAGGGTCGATTATAATTACAAAGGGAAGTAAATGAACTCCCATTATCAGTCAGCCTCCGCACTGACCACCTCAGGAACAAGTCCCAGACATCTCATCATCCATTCATGAATATTTCAGCAGATACCTCTAAAAGATAAAGACTCTGTCATCATTGTTACTGTTTAGACATTATCAAAATAACTATACCACACAAGAATAATTCATAATAACCCCTAATGCCATCAAATACCCATTGCCGTTCTCATCGTGGAAACTGTATAAGACAGGCATTTATGTAATTTTTTTTTTTAACCTATAGGTGTTGATAGGGTCTCCTCCATTCCTTCCCCTTCCTTAAACGGTTTTTGCTGTGGGAGTCCGAGTTGCTTGTGTTCAGTTTCCCAGGTCTGGATTTTTCTGGAAGTGCCTCTGTGATGTGGGAAGCGAATCTCTCCTGTGTCACATCTCCTGAATAAGCTCGCCAGGTGTAGAGGCTTGGTCTGATTCAGGTTTGACTTTTTTGTTGTTTATTTGCTCGCTTTCTTTTATTCTTCTCTGTTTACCAAGTTCTGGAACTGTAGACAACCATGAACCTTGTCTGGCTAGCTCTCCTTTTGAAAACTACTGCACTGTTCATGGAGGATTGCAAAATGCCATCCCATGGCTCCTTGCCACACACGTCCGCTGGAATGGCCTCTGCAGAGCCCCTCCCCCTGCGTACTTGGGAGTTACTCTGACATACGAGTTACACAGAACAACAGGAGAAACACTTTCATTTCTCGCTTTGTGTATATTTGCAATCTAATGGTTCTGTTCCCAGCACGAAGGCCATCCTTACAAAAAGTGGAAACCTAACCTTCAAGCTCCTCTCACCATCTAGACGGCCTCTAGAAAGCAAACTGTGGCTTCTAAGGTAAGACACACCTTCAGTGAAGACTTGGAAGTCGTGAAGGATAGGACTCTGGGATGGGGAAGGAGGTTACACAGTTGAGTGCCTACCCAGTGTGGCCCAGGCCCAGAGTCCAGTCACAGCTCTAAAAAAACAAAAAAAAAAAACAAAAAAAAACCAACTCTAATTGTCATATGACTCTGGTCTGTTTTCCAGATAGATCTTTCTAGAAACCCCAGGGATCTGGTCCACCATGCTCTCTCCTGCCACAGAGCACTTCTAAGGCCATTTCCCCAGCTAAGAACTTGCTCTTGTCTTTCTCACCCCCCAGTTAATTTCTACTCATCCTTCAGATCTGGTTTGACATTCCACTTTCTTTGGGAGGCTTTCTCGGTCCCCAATATTGGGGTCACCCTTACATGTCTCATGCTCCCATGCTTCAAAGCACTTACCACAATTTTTGACTAAAGGCACTGTAACTGTGTCAGGGTCCTTTCCTCCCTTACTCACAAACTGGAAGCCTGCCCGAAGCAGTTACTTACCAGGTCTGTTTGGGCACAATGACTCAGACCCAGAACCTAGCTCTGTGCCAGGCACATCATAGCTTCCTGGTATGCAATTGCACACTGAAACAAAGAGTGAATGGGTACCTCTGTATTTGGTTGCTAACGTAATTTGTTTATTCGCTTTCATCCAAGGCAGGTTTACTGACCAGAACGGCGGACGTGCCCAACAACATGCTAGATACTGGGGATTTTGAACTAATGATAATCTAATCTAGCAGGTAGAGAAGTAAACAGATAATGCCAGGACTGTTTATAGCCTCGTCATCCAGGGAAAGCAAAAGGTGGCCCTGAGCCTGTGTCAACAGGCACAGCTGAGTTGGAGCAATATGCTCTGCTTGGTAAGATACAGTAGAAGCGGGTCTTTCTGACATATCTGGGCCCCACGAGAGGGCAGAGGGAACAATACTTTTCCAAAACACAATCACTTCAGCCAGACCTAGTAGTGCAGCCTCCCATCCCAGCTACCATGGAGCTCAGGCAGAAGGATTGCAAACTGAAGATCTGTGTGGGCTGCAGAAGGAATCTGAGACCAGCCTGAGCAGCTGAATAGACCCCTACCCATAATAAAAACGTAAAGAGAGAGCTGGAGCTTTATCTCCATGGGAGGATAGCTAGTTAGCTTGTGTACAGCCCTGAGTTCAACCTCCCGGGACTGGAAGATGGTCAATTAGTCAGGTTTCTCTTAATGCTCTTTCTTTTATTTGCTTGTTTGCTTCTTTGTTTTTTTTTTATTTTGGTTTTGGATCAGTGTGGTTTTTGTTTGTTTGTTTGTTTGTTTTGTTTTGTTTTGTTTTTGAGACTGGGTCCCTCCACATAGCCCTGGCTGGCCTGAAACTGACAATGTAGACTAGACTGGCCTTGAACTCACTACAGTTTAAATGACAAAGCTTTGTGCCGGAAACGTGGCTTGATGAAGCTACCAAGGACAAGTCTCAGACCATGAATGTACAACTCACACAAGATATTGAGGCAAATGGAAAGGCAACAACAGATTTACAGCTAGCTCAGGTTCTCTGTCATGGATTCAACCAACTCGGGGTCAAAAATATTTCAGAAAAAAAATAAGGATATAAAACATGCATCAACTCTTTCTTGCCATCATTCTCTAGATGCTACAGTTGCTACCATTACTTAAAGCAATAGTTTTATCCTGTGCTGCATATGATAAGTTATTGGGAGATAACTGAAAGCGTAGGTGATGCCCTAGGGCCATGATTCTCAACCTGTGGTCACAACCCCCTTAGGGCCATAAATCAGATATCCTATCTATCAGATATTTACATCATGACTCATAACAGTAGCAAAATTACAGTTATGAAGTAGCAATGAAAATAATACTATCGTTAAAGGTCACCACAACATGAGGAACTGTATTGGAGGAACTATATTAACTGTATTAAACCGTAACCTTTACTACTTTAGGAAGGTGGAGAACCCTAGTCTAGGATCTGTGCAAACACTGCACCATTTCACTGCACCCTGAGAATTCATGGGGTTTGGTATCTATGACCAGTGCTTTCACAGGGCTACAGAGCACATTTACCGCACACTAGTTCATGGAGGGATTCAGAATAAATACAACTGCTCAGTCTCAATCCATCACCGGAAACAGCAGCAAAAGCTACTGCAGCGGTGGAGCCAGTCAGTTAGTTCATTGGCACAAGCATCCTTCTTGCATAAATGTAACTGAAAGGCCAGGGATAAATCAGGTAAAACAGTTCTCCAATCT
The DNA here is from genome assembly GCF_049852395.1 of Peromyscus maniculatus bairdii. Taxonomy (NCBI): domain Eukaryota; kingdom Metazoa; phylum Chordata; class Mammalia; order Rodentia; family Cricetidae; genus Peromyscus; species Peromyscus maniculatus. Next base: position 110,213,348 of record NC_134856.1, read on the forward strand.
GTGGTTCCAGGGCACTTAGGTTTTGTGTTGGTTGTTTTCTTGTTGCTGTGACCAATTACATGACAAGAGGCAACTTAAGCGCCTGGTGAGAGGCGGAGGAAACAAGATCCCCAGAGCAAGCTGGAGAGCTCCTCTAACCAATAATGAGCTCTGGGTTCCAGTGAGAGATGCTGCCTCAATAGGCAAGGTAGAGAACAATGGAGGAAGATACCCAGTATCGACCTTTTCAACTCCACATGCATACACACACATGGATGTATACCTGCACACAAAGGAGAGAGAGAGAGAGAGAGAGAGAGAGAGAGAGACTAAAAGCAGCAGCAGTTTAAAGGAGGAAGAATTCATCCTGGTCCATGGTTTCAGGGGACACAGTTTCTCATATCAGGAAGAAACAGCAGCAGGTGGCTGGCTCCATGACCACAGGAGAATGAGGCTGCTTGCTCACACATTTGCAGATCAGGAGGCAGGGAGCACCAGTAGGAAGCAAGACCAGCTTACAACCCATAAGGCCTATTCCCCAGCCACCCTCCTCCTGCATCTAGATGCCGCCTCCTAAAAGCTCCACAACCTCCAGAAAGAGTGCCACCAGCTGGGACCACCCACAAGTGGGTATATTTTATTCATACTTCCAGTCCCACTTTCTAATCTCACCATCTAGCAAAAACTAGTAACTTGATGATCAAGGGATAAATGAACGAGTGATCTGGAGTTGAAAAGTCCTTAACATTGTGTAAGAGATGACGACAACAATGTTTGACCACAGGTTAATGACCCAACCGTGAGCACTTCTGTGTGAACAAGGAATCTATCACTAAGCATAAACCAAGACCGTCTGATATAAACCCCCCTCACCCCTGCATGGTGTTTCAAAGGAGGAACCAATTCATTGTTTATATGCCTAACCCTTAGGGGAACGGAGAGGTATCAGGAAGACCTTCACAGGCGTGACTTAATAAACAGCCTCACACATTCATTCATCCATGAAAATGTTAAAGCAAGAGTGCCAGATAGGACAACACACACCTAGAATCCCATCCCATGAGGACCTGGGGAGCACTGGTGGGAAGATTGTGGGAAGTTCAAGGCCAGCCTGGGGTAAAGTGCCAGACAGGATAACACACACCTAGAATCCCATCCCATGAGGACCTGGGGAGCATTGGCAAGAAGATTGTGGAAAGTTCAAGGCCAGCCTGGGGTAAAGTGAGACCCTGTCTCAATAAAACAAGCAACCAAATAAAGATACTCAAATTCATTTGTCTACGTGGAAACACAATGAGATTCTACTGCTTATCCAAGAGAGTGGCTAAAACTTAAAAACTAATGCTATCAAGTATGAGCAAAGCTGTGGTAACACATGGAACTGCCATAGAGACTGAGGGAAGTGTAAATTGGTACAAGAACTTTTGGAGAACTCTTTGACAGCATTTACTAAAGTTTAATATATGCTCTCTGTCCCGGCAACTCCATCCCATAATAGGAATGCACACATATGTTCAATAAGAGACACTTCCCAAGGATATTGTATAGTGTATCAAATCATCACACCACATGCCCTGAGTACACAATCTTTGCCAAATAAATATTTTTTAAATCCAAAAGAAGCGTGTTTTCAGCAATGGTATTCCTAACAACAGCTAGAAACAACCCAAATGCCCTCCAAGAATAGAAGAGAGGAATGCAGCGTGGCATGCTTACGAAAGCAAATGTCACACAGCAGGGAGATGCTATGGCAGCATGTCTGGGTCTCACAAACAGAAAGCTGAGCTCAGATGCAATGGAGGACAGCAGGCCTCTCCAGGAACGTCACCAGATAGCCTGAAACCCTCGGCAGCATCTGCCCTGCGGACGAATTGCAACTGAGCAGGCAGGCAGGGAGAATCAACACTCTTCATCTGAAGAGTTCATTTTCTGGTACATCATTGAAAATGCATTTACAATTGTGTACTCTTCTCTATGTATTTTATACCTATTAATGAGGTTATGAAAACACATCCAAGAGATGCTATTCTCTTATCTCCCTTTTCTTGTACCAATTGTGAACTTGGCAGTAAAAGAGGGCTAAGGAGATAGTTCAGTGAGTAAAGTACTTGCCAACCAAACCTGACAACGCAAGTTCCGATCCAGCACCCACACAAAGGCCTGACACAGTAGCACATGTATCTGTAATCCCTGCCCTCACACAGGGAAGCAGGAAGTTCAGGGGCCAGCTGACTGGGCAGACACAGTGATGAGACACTGTCTGAAACAAGGCAAAGACCAGCATCCAAGGTTGTCCTATGACCTCTATACATGCACCCTGGCACACATGTGCTCAGACCCAAATACATACACACACGCACACACACCACACACAACCTAGTCAATTAGTTAAAATACAAGACACTGAGAACTTTTGTTCTGATGGATGCTTTTAAAAGAAGAGTTGGAGGAAAAGAGAAAGGAGTTTGAGTTCGTATTGAGGGATGGGTACCACCATCAGCCATGAGCTGATCTAAGTCCATCAAATCTGGTGCCAAACAAGGAGTGTGGCTCAGTAATAGAGTGCTTACCTAGCAAGCAAGAAGCCCCAGGTTCAATCCCAACACTACAAAAAAATAACAATAAACAATTCATATGCTGAAGTTTAGCTTCCAGTACCTTAGACTAGGAAAGTCATTGAGGGGGTAATTAAATTAAAAATAGGATCATGATAGCGGACCATAATCCAAAATAGCAGACAAATTTGTGGGAAAATAGAATTTGGACATCATCTCCTATAAAAGAAAGGGAATGGGAAGACAGAGGCCAGCCATCACGTACACGAGGAGAGACAGAGGAGAACTATCACTCCCATACATCAGAGTAAATCTTGAACTTCCAGGCACCAGAAGTACGGAAAAGAATTTTGTTGTTAAAGCCAGAGATCTGGGGCTCTCTGCTATGGCAGCCATGGCTGCCTGATGTACCATTTGGTGTAGAAAGTGCCCTGATTCCTTTGCATGTGCTCTCAGAGTATAAGCTCCCCAAAGGCTCCTTAAATCTACTAGATTTAGGTTTCTGGGATTGGGTGTGGCTCACTTATAGAGTGCTTACCTTCCATGTACAAAGTCCTGGGTTCAAGTCCCAGTACTGGAGGCAGAGCACATCACACTCTAAATCCTAACTCTATATTAGGGGTAGGGTCTTAACTTCATGGGGGGGAGCTGCCCTAAGCAACAGCGTCATAGTCTGATCCTGAACACCTCGTAATGAACAAGGTTTCTCTTTGAACTGCCAGACTTGACCCATACGTTTATTTATGAATGTATCCTTCATACTCAATGCTTTTTTACTTCCTTTGTATCGTTTTTTGTCTGGTGTTGTTAGATTAGGGTGTTTGTGGGGGGGGGGGGGTAGAGTACTTGAATAGATAATTAACATGCCCACCCCTTTCAAGGTCTACCTTTGCTCCATCCTTGCTATGAGCCAGATACTGCTTTTTCTAGAACAATTATATGTGGCAAGTACCTGCCATGAAAACATAAAGAACACCCCCTTACCAGAAGATAAATGAACAGAGACTTGCCTTCCATCAAAAGAGAGAGAGAGAGAGAGAAGGAGAGGGGAGGGATGTCACAAAGGTGGGGGTACACTAGTGGATATAATAAGATAATAAGGGAGATTATTGAATCTACTTCTAAAAAGGAATTGTTTTAAATAGGATAAGTAATGAAATTTTTTGTCTGAGTTTATCAAATGTTACTGGACTGGACATTGTTATATATTAATGGAATTTTTTGTCTGAATCTGTCAAATGTTAATGGACTAGACATCGTTAATGTAATTCTTGACTGTATATATTGTATATACTTATTGGATGTAGTTTTTCTTATATTAGTTATAAGCTTTTTTAAAATTTTAGCCAAAAAAAGGGGAAATGTGGTGATATTGTGTTCCCCATAACATTGTATACCCTAATAAACTTATCTGGGGTCAGAGAACAGAACAGCCACTAGATATAGAAGCCAGAAAATGGTGGCACACACGCCTTTAATCCTAGCATTCCAGAGGCCGAGATCTGCGCCTGGATCTCTGTGAGTTCAAGGCCACACTGGAAACAGCCAGGCGTGGTAACAAGAGCCTTTAATCCCAGGAAGTGATGTCAGAAAGCAGAAAGGTATATCAGGCATGGAAACTAGGAACTAGGCTGCTTAAGGTTTTAGGCTTTTGAGAAGCAGTTCAGCTGAGATCCATTTGGACGAGGACTCAGAGGCTTCCAGCCTGAGGAAACAGGATCAGTTGAGGAATTGGCAAGGTGAGGTAGCTGTGGCTTGTTCTGTTTCTCTGATCATTCAGCGTTTACCCCAGTACCTGGCTCCGGGTCTGTCTTATTAATAAGACATTTTAAGATTCGTGCTACACACTAGACTATCAGGTAATTCAGTAGGAATATTAAGGGCCAGAGAGATGACTCCATGGTTAAGAGCACTGGCTACTCTAACAGAAGACCTGGGTTCAATCCCCAGCACCCACATGAAAGCTTAAAACTGTCTGCAACTCCAGTTCTAGGGGATCCAACACCCTCACACAGACATATATGCAGGCAAAACACCAATGCACCTGAAATTTAAAAAAAAAAAAAAAGGAACATTAAGTCCTCAGCTCACCTTGAGAGAATGTCATCGATCCCCACAGCAGGGCCACAATCTTACCCACCATGACTTCCTGAGCCTACTGGTTCAGAAAATGTGGTACATGCTTCTAAAATACACACCCACCTATGCACCATACAGAATTTAATTCACTGCAGCCGGCCCTACAGAAATAATTTACAATAATTTGTCAGGATTAACCTTTTGGTAAAACATAAATTTGTCTAAATTTAAAGCACTTGAAAGAGGTGCAGGGGTCCACTGGTATTATCCAAATGCTGCATCAGCAAGTTGACAGAAGCAAAAAAAGACCAATGCTGAGCATAGCGACCGCCCTGTTGGCTTGGTCTTCAGCTCCATAAAACAGAAGCTGCGGTCTCAGCACAGGCTGGCGGTGATTCACGGGCAAGGACCCCTTCCGTGGTTAGTCCTAGAAATGTCAAGTTCTGTAATTAACGAGGGACCCTCACAAGTTTGCACACTCAGTTCTACAGAGACAAATGAGGAGTCTCACCCCAGCCTTTTCAAATGTTTGCAGGCTTATGATTCTAAATAGTCAGTCGCCACCATCTACAGAACTAGAGGACTTCAGACCACCCTAGACGCCATCCCACAGAGCACGAAAGAATCCCAATCACCAATGGGAGATTTCTACTTTGGAAACAGTTACTGTACACTCTGATTCCTCCAAGCATTTGCCAAGAGCCTGCACCCTTATGGTTCTCTCCTAAAAGAGAGGAGACTTGGGAAAATCAACATTTTATTCTGGATACTTCAGTAGTCATCACTACCCAAGATCTCCTTAAAACTAAGTTTTAATGACCAAATATTAAACAAAACTAGCCCAAACAAGGCAATGAGATGGCTTAGCGATAGAGGCATTTAGCTGAGTTAGATGCTCAGGCTCACGTAGTGCAAGGAGAGAACCAACTCCCACAAATTGTTCTCTAATCTCTACATACAGCTCACACACAAGGATGCATACATGCACTTGCTCACATACACACAATAAATAAATGAATGAATGAATGAATGAATGAATAAATATAGTTTTCAAACAATTTTTAAACGGAATAAAAAGGGTAGGCATGGTGACACACATCTTTAATCCTGATAGTGGGGAAGCAGAGGCAGGCAGATCTCTCACGAGTTCAAGGCCAGCCTTGTCTTCATAGGAAGCCCAGGTTAGCCAGGGATACATAGTGACCTGGTCTCAAAAAAAGATAATTAATTGAAAAGTAAAACATTTTAAAAGCTAGGGTTTTCCTGATAACGATAAGGAAGAATCTGTGGTAGCATTTCCACGTGTCCAGGAGAACCTGAAAATCTATGTAGTGTTTGTAATCTTATTGTATAAAGCGGTAACTATAAAAATCTTAACATGGATGAGTATGCTTAATAGTTATAGAATATTCAATATTACTTTTGTTGTTGGTGTTGTTTTGGTTTGGTCTGGTTTTGATTTTGGTTTTTTGTTTGTTTTTTGGTGTTTTGGTTTGTTATATTTTGTTTTGTTAACCCAGGGTTTCTCCATCTAGCCCTGGCTGTCCTAAAACTCACTCTGTAGACCAGGTTGGCCTCCAACTCACAGAGATCTGCCTGTCTCTGCCTCTCAGGTGCTGGGATTAGAGGTATGTGCCACCACCACCCAGTGAATACTCAAAATTTGTTAAAAAAAATGCTTGAAAATACTGATACCTGGTCAATTCATGACAAAACTAAAAATGTAATTGAATTAATTAATCCTTTCAGAGAATTTTCAGTCTGATTATTCTGGAACAATCCATAACACTGATTTCATTTTCCCTTGGACACTCACTCAAATCAGAAAGGCAAATATATGGATTCCATTCAGCATGAATGCAGCCATCTTGAACCACCATCACCATGACTACCTCAAGCTTCTCCTGCATCCTTCCCCAGCACACTGGGTGTAAGGGCATGGCTAGGAAGGCTCATTTCCAGCAATATAACTCGCTCCTCAGGAGAGTCACTCAGCCTCTGTCACAAGCCACAAACTTCCGGGATGAACCACCTCAGGGTGTCAAACAATGTTGACATCTACTGAACCGTGTGACAGCTCCTAGCCTAGTCAATCCAAGTGAAGAGCCAGTCCTTCCTTCATTTCTAGAAAGACAGTTGAAAAATCTGTGCTAAATATATCTGCCCACTGCTGTCAGAGCCTTTAAATGAAGCTTTTAAGGACAAGTAAAAAGAGCGTTATGGCTCAATAGGCTAGTGAGCAGGTCTCTGTACTCACAGTTGTAATTAATATGGGCCGTGTTAATTTAGTGAATAAATGATGTCTCTCTAAGCTAATAAGATGACGCTCGTTCTCATCTTCATCAAGTAGTATCAAAGAAGAATCTTAAAATCTGTCATCAAAAACCAGAAAACAAAAATAAAACCCTTCTGAAAAAACTAGTGAGGGCTGGTGAGATGGCGCAGGGGTTGAAAGCAGTGGCTGCTCTTCCAGAGGACCTGGGTTCAATACCCGGCACCCACATGGCAGCTCACACCTCTCTGTGACTCGAGTTCTGGGATTCTGACACCCTCACACAGACACATGCAGTCAAAATATCAATGCACATGAAATAACAAGGAAGGGAGGGAGGGAGGGAGGGAGGGAGGGAGGGAGGGAGGGAGGGAGGGAGGGAGAAAGAGAAAGAGAAAGAGAAAGAGAAAGAGAAAGAGAAAGAGAAAGAGAAAGAGAAAGAGAAAGAGAAAGAGAAAGAGAAAGAAAGAAACAAGGATAGAATTCCTAAGTAGTCGTGAAGGAAGTAAACAGAACTCAGGATTTCCATCAAACCCCAGAGGAAGGATCATTTCATATGGGATGGCCTGGTTCACGAGGATTCCCTAGACTGACGTCTGGTCTGCTTCAGTGAAAGGCCCGTAGCAATTGCGACATGATTAGTGATGTCCTAGTCAACGGTAGAGAGTTACTGCACTCCCTGCCACCGTCATACCAAAGCTGAAGAAAACCTGTGTCGCTAACACAAGCTGGAGTGGTGACTGGTGCCTCTGAGGCTTGCTTGCTTGGTTTGTTTTGAGACAAGGACTCACTCTGTAGACCAGGCTGGCCTTAACCTCCCAAAGACCTACCTACCTCTGCCTCCCCAGTCCTGAGGTAAAAGGCATACACCACCAAGCCCAGCTCGTTTGGGTTTTTGTTGTTGTTGCTTTTATTGTTTTTTTAACAAAAATAAACAAATAAATACCAGCTATACACAGACATAGAGAAGAGCAAACCCTTTAGGTTCAAGTCATCCACTCTTTCTGATTTTATCTCCCCACAAATGAACTATGTCATCATTCTTTTTCTTTTTCCAGAACTCAGCATTGTACAGTCTCTTGTTCTCTGCACCCTGACCAGTTGTGGGTCTCTGTGTTAATCCAATTATTGCAAATAGAAGTTTCTCTAGTGAAGGTGAGAGATGCATTAATCAATGGACATAACAGTAAGTCATTGGGAGTTGGTTTAATCTGTGACCATTTAGAACAGTAATAGTAGCAGATTCTCCCTGAGGGGTCTACAACCTGTCTAACCACAGGTCATTACCCAACAATAGTGCTGGGCATGGGTTGCATCTTGTGGAGCAGGACTGAAATCCAATCAGAAAGTGGTTGGTTACTCCCTTGATATTCATGTCACTATTGCACAAGTGGACATGTCTTGCCAGGCCAGTCACTATTGTAGTTGGCAGGGATCCTAGTTAGGTAAGATTGATGCCATTTTTCTCTTCTGGTAGTGTGTGTAGCAGCTTCTAGAACTATGAAAGTTAGTCAGCAGGAATGAAGCTTCCAGGTCCCTATTAGCTTGATATCTCCATGTTCTGACTCAAGTATGTGGTGTCTTCAGTAACAGGATCTTGATGTCAAGTTCTGGAGGGTAACAAATAGCATTGGCAATAGCCAGTACTGTTGAGGGGGATCTATAGGACCTCACCGGCCAACAGCTCCTAAAAAGTAATCTATTCCTGACAATGGACTATCTGTTAGCCCGCAGGGTCTAGGAAGAACACTGGTATCCCTCTATGGGTTAACCACATATGAACTATTCAATTTTAAGGAAGTTTCTATGGTAGTAGGTTGCCACATGACATCTTCAAAATGTCTTTAGTGTTATTTATCCCTCTCTGTACTCTCTCCTCTACCTTGCCCTCCCATCTCCTATCCCAAAAGAGGACATCTAGCATCACACCCCTTCCTCCCAAGGCTCAGGGATCATTGCCGAAGAGGAGATGGAAAGACTGTAGGAGCCAGAGGCAATGAATGAGACAAGGAAACAGCATCTTACACACAGTAGGGCAGCTGCACACATGAACCCACAGTGAATGTGACAGCATGCACAAGACCCATGCAAGCTCAAGCCACATTAAACCCCAGAGTGGCGAGGGGAGGTGGGCATAGAGTCCCATCCCTAGTCTAGGAACCATTGTAGGTGATACCTGTTGGGAGAGGGAGACTCAGTTTTCTTTGAAAGCGTACCCCCTCGTAAATCGACCATACTCCCATGGAAGGCCACACATTCAAGAGTATATGGGCAGCACAAATTGACAGTGGTTGCAAAATGATTTTTTCTTTTTTCTTTTCAAAAAGAACACAAAGTTGGGTGAGTAGAAAGGGGAGGGTGGATCTGGGGGATGTTGGAAAAGAGGGTGAATACAACCAAAAAATGTATGAAATTCTTTAAAGAACTAATAAAAGAAGTTGGCTCTAAAGTAGTTTTCTTTTGAACTAAGTGTGTATGTCCGCGCACAGATGCCCAAGGAAGCTGGAAGCAGTTGTGAGGCATTTGACATGGGCGCTGGGACCCGAGCTCAGGTCCTCTGCAAGATCAATGAGTGCCCTTCACCTGTCAGCCCCTGGGCCACTAAGCCGTCCCTCTGGCCCTGACATCAACTTCAAGCTGAGTAAGTAACAGCTATACTTCAAAAGAGAGGCTGGGCTGGGGTGGTAGCTCAGGCCTCTAACCCCAGCACTCGGGAGGCAGAGGCTGAGGCAGGAAGAGAGGATCATTCAAAGTTGAGGCTAGCCGAGGCTAGTGAGAACCTATCTCAAAAACTCCATTTTTCTCCATTGAAATGACTGTTTCACCAAAACCACTGTGTTATAGAACAAAAAAGAGCTACTTCTGTGTATTTTAGGGTATTTTAATTTCATATGAATATGAAAACAAAAAGAAACTTTATGTTTGTTATTTTGGAGATTTATTTTATTTATTTTTATACAGGGTTTCTCTTGATAGCCCTGGTTGTCCCAGAATTTACTTTGTAGAGCAGGCTGGCTTTGAACTCACAGAGATCCAAGTGCCTTTTCCTTCCAAGTGCTAGATTAAAGACATTCACAATCATGCCCAGCCCAGGAGAATAAAATATCTAACAAAAGCTATATTACTTTTAAAAAGGCACTTCCAAAATCCATCTTCAACCACAGAGTTAATAGTTTGGGGAAGTCCAGCTGTATGTATGGACCAAGATTTGACAACAAGCCTTCAAATAAAGGTTTGTAAAAATTGAACATAAGAGTCTTAATCAACACCAGCCTCAACAATCACAATATTCTCCCTATCCTTCAGGGTTCTCAAGTGCCACTAAAATTACTAATGCTTTCCTGACAATTTTTTTTTTTAATAAACACGTGGTTAAAGGAGGATGAAAGGATTGTTGGTAATTAGTGAAAGCTGCATCAATTCCTCTGGCATCAGTCCTCATCACTGGGATGATCTTCCTGAGAGTGAACATCCGGTATGGAAAGGCCCTCCCCTCTGCAAACTCTCAGGAAGCACATGCGCACATCACCTAAAACAGGAGAACACTAGGAAGCTCTGGCAGGCAACAGAAATTGGCTAAGGATCTCCAGGGAGTTCTAATTCTTAGTGTCATCCCTACTCACAGTAAACCAACAACAGCTAGAAATACTTTCCGATCAAAATGCATTAAGACAACAGCAGAGGACTAGTTAAGACCAAAGAGGAAGGAACTCTATCCGTGATGTGACCGTCAATGCTTCATGTAATTCGTTCTGCTTGTTTGTCTGGCCTCCAACTCCAACAGTGGTGGAACATGACCTGGAACTCCCTACTTCTCCTCCTAAGTGCTGGGACTGGGCCACCACATACAGTTTATGAGGTGCCACGGACTAAATCTGTAGCCTCATGCACATTAGGCAAGCATTCTACAAACTGAGCTTCATCCCCAGCCCTTGTTATGGTTTTGCTCTGAATGTTTTTATTAATACCTCGAGAATTTCATACAATGTATCTTGACCATATTCAGCGTCCACTCTCAGCTTAACTCCACCCAGATCACCCTTCCCTCCCTAGCAATCCAAGTATGTGTCCTCTTTTCCTCTTGTTTTAAATAACCCCTCAACTCGAATTTTACACTGCCCACACACTCCTGCTAGAATTTGGACTGGCTCTACCTTCTATAGGCAACCCCAGCCCACAGCCGCTGTAAATGCATGCATGCCTACAGAAGTACTGCCATGTAAAGAAGACACATCCCTCCAGTCCTCCCTGACTTCAGCATCTTACACTCAGGAGGGAGAGTCAGGAGGGAGAGTTTGAGGCCAGCCTGATCTACATAGAGAGTTTCAGGCCAGCCAGAACCACATGGTAAGACCCTGCCAAAAAAAGAAAAATTTTAAATCACAACAAGGAAAGCAAACCCAACTCCTCCTTTGGTTTTTAGTCCTGTTTGGAGACAAGGTGCAGTGAGCCAGGCTCGACCCCAGCACTGTCAACTGTTCTTCATCAACTGTGCTGGGTGTAGAGGTACATGCTTATCATCTCAACCCTGGCAACAAATTTGAGGCCAGTCTGAGCTACACAATGAGTTCCAGTCCAGCTTCAGACATATTGGGAGACTTTGTCTCAAAAAGAGAAAAGTGGGAGAGGGGGAGGGATTCCTTATTAGGTTGACATCAGAGTCCAGGGCACTCAGATTGCTAGTTAGGGCGGTGCTGACATCAAAATGTGTGGGTTTTATTCACTATTCAATTGCAAAGCAAATACATTCTTTTGTTTTTGTTTCATTTTTGGTTTTTTTGATACAAGGTTTCTCTGTAGCTTTGGAACTCACTGTCCTGGAACTCACTCTGTAGACCAGGCTGGCCTTGAACTCACAGAGAACCACCTGCCTCTGCCTCCTGAGTGCTGGGATTAAAGGTGTGTGCCACCACTGCCTAGCATCGCAAGTACATTCTATAAACAAGTGTCTAATAAGCAACTTTTTATGTTCCCATCCAAAAAATTCAATGTCTGAAACACAGGCTTTCCTGTAGGGAATTACATGAGACATCCCAATCACAGCACTCAACTTCTCAGCGCTTACTAGCCTTGTATCTATTAGTAAGAACCACACAGCTCGAGCAGATATTTAAAATATGGTTAGAGAGTGAAAGGTAAGCAACAATCCAAGAATTTCCCTGGCTGGACATAGGAAGTGAATTGGCTTAAAAAGAAATTGCCCTGCCAACTTTAATCTCATCGCTCAGGAGGCAGAAGGATGGGGTGAAGGTGGGACTTCAGGGCCAGCCTGATCTATATAGAGAATTCCATACCAAGCAGGGTTTCATAGTGAGACAGTGTCTGAAGAAAGAAAAGTAAAACAACAGCAACGATCAAACTGCCTATTAATCAAAACAAAACGTTCGATCCATGGTGGTGATGGTGAATTTAACTGATATCCTCACTACTCACTTCCACAGCCAAGATAGAGTTGGTGACTTCCTTCCTATTGTTGTAAATATCTGTTAAAGTGACCAAGTCGTACAAAGTCTAATGGTGTATTAATGTATTAATGCTTTAGGTGATTCAAGCAACAATATAAACACTCACCAAGAAAGAAAGGAAGGAAGGAAGGGAGGGAGGGAGGGAGGGAGGGAGGGAGGGAGGGAGGGAGAGAGAGAGAGAGAGAGAGAGAGAGAGAGAGAGAGAGAGAAGAAAGAAAGAAAGAAAGAAAGAAAGAAAGAAAGAAAGAAAGAAAGAAAGAAAGAAAGAAAGAAAGAAAGACCAGCCTCACAGTTAATCTGTAAAATATTCTCTTCCTAGCTCAGTGTGCAGATGTACCCATAACCCTGGCAACTGGGAGGCAGAGGCAGGAGGACCAGCAGGTTCAAGGTCATCCTCGGCTACATAGGGATTTTGAGGTCATTATTGGGGCTAGGGGGAGGCAAAAGAAATAAGAAGGGAGGGCAGGAGATGGAGGGAGGGATCAGACAGAGAGAAGGAAAAAGAAAAAGCCACACTATTAGGTAGAGTAATATTAGCTAGCAGCCCAGTCTATTGAGTCCAAATCCCAGCTATTTCTCTGTGGCTTTTTTATACATAAAAACAAACTCTATTTCCCAAAGAATGTGATCCCACAGTTGCTGTTCAGCAGAAGTCCCAGTAAATACAGCAAGGTTCTGCCTGAGTGAGAACCAGGCTCACAGTTTCAAAATTGTATTTCATGGAAGATTTGAGCAGAAGACACTCTGTGTTTGATTCCAAAATCCCTGAACACTGTCACTTAGATATTGTCAGTGCAGGAGAGCACCTACCCCGAAGTCCTATCTAATTAAGACATCAAACCACTGCCTGGACCAACTCGCTCTTCTTGTTCTGCCAGATGAGGTTTCTTGGTGCGTCTATTAATATTCTAGCCCAGTGCAGGAATTGCTACATTAAAAACGTGGTGTAAATCCAAGCTTCAAGATGCAATAAACTGAGACAGAAGTAAGCCTTAGGGGTATCAATTCTTCTTTTGCAAATAAATGCCACAATCTTGCCGGCCTCACTTCTCTTCCAATAAAAATTTAAATACAAATCTTCAGGCTCTAAAGTCCTGAGCCAATGAAGAAGTCAGTTCCAGCTGCTGGATATGTGGCGCCTGCTGTGTGCAGAAGTCTGCTAACTGTCAAGACTCCAGGGACAGAGGGAAACAAGCCCTCGGCCTCAGAAAGTGTATAGCCCAGTGAGGTTCGGAAGATAACACAGATGAGAAGGTGCTACCAAACACGAAGCTCTGAGTTCAATCCCCAGACCCCACACAAGTCAGGTGTGGTAGCAGGCACTGATAAAGCCCAACATTTGCTCACCGACCAGCCTAGCTGAATGGGTGAGTGCCAGGCCAGTGAGAAACCTTGTCTCAAAAGAATCAAAGCAGACAGCTCTTCCAGAACAATACCCAAGGTTGGCCTTTGGCCTCCAAACACACAACCTTACAACTCACAGGAAGTATACAAATGTACAACCCAATTACGTTTTATTGTTGTTGTGACAAATTACATTAAGTTTGTGGCATAAAACCGCAGAAATATGTCATCTAAAGGCAAAAAGAAGAGTCTTTCTTTTCCCCTTCCAATTAGCAGTGGCTGCTGGCACTCTTCTTGTGGCCTCCTAAGTTCAGTCTTTGTATGTCCCTTACACTTGCCCCTTTTGTGTGAGGACATTGAGACTAGATTTAGAGCTTACTGAGGCCAACCAAGGTGATTAATCTATGCCAAAATTCTCAGCTGAATCTCATCAGCAAAGGCCACTGTCGTGACTTTTTTTTGCCTGTGATGCTTCATTTTGGTGGTATTGCAGACTGAACCAAGGGCCACATACGTGCCAGGCACATGTTCTACCCCTGAGCTACAACACCAGTCCATTCTTCAAATTGTGAGTCAAGCTCTCACCATGTAGCCCAGGCCAGCCTTGAACTCATGGTTCTCTTGCCTCAGCTTACCTAATAACTGAGATTACAGACCTGTAGCAATAGCTCCAGCTTATGTTTTGTGGGTTTTGCTGCATGCATGCATTCATGTCTGAGGGGTGGGGGAGACGGAGAGAGAGATTGTTATACCGCCCAGCTGACTTTGAACTTGCAATCCTCCTGCCTGTGGACTGGATAAATGACCTCCTCAAAATACTGTGTCTTAACGTGCAACCTATCCATGGAAATATGAGGAAATGGTAGCTGGAGAGGTGGCCAGGGGTGCGTGTCTGTAACCACAGCTACTGCAAGGTAAGACAGATTTTTATTGTTGTTGTTTTTCTGGTTTTGCTGTGTTTCTAAGCTGGGGCCTGTCTTTTCACAGCAGAAATGAGCCTCATTTTCACCCTACATTTAGAGGTGCTATAAAAGAAATGGCAGGTGAGCTGAGCAGTGGAGGCACAAGCCTTTAATCTCAGCACTGAGAGGCAGAGGCAGGTGGATCTCTAGTTCAAGGCCAGCCTGGTCTACAAAATGAGTTCTAGGAGAGCCAGGGCTACACACACACACACACACACACACACACACACACACACACACACACACACACACAAAGATGATAGATAGATAGATAGATAGATAGATAGATAGATAGATAGATAGATAGATAGACAGGAAAAGACATGGCAGGTGCCCTGTAAGATTTGCAGTTCTGCTTTCACTGAGCAGTTTATCAAGCACTCTAAGTCATCAGGAAGCACAGATGGTACATCCCTTATGATGGGCACGTATTAACTAAAGGATTTCCCTCTTTTCCTACCACCTCCAGGAACCAGAGACAACTTCACTTCAAACACATTCTATAGAATCCTTTTAATGAGAGTCCTGCGGATTAAAAAAAAAAAAACAGAAACAAAATAAAAGCTAGTGGAGACCTCAATTCGACATTCAAGAAGTTAGAAAAGAAAAAGCAAATTAATAAAAACAACAAAGCAGCTAAACTTCAGACAGGGCCAGGTTACAGATGCTGGTGTCCTTCCAAAAGGTATTCTCCATGGTTCTCCAAATGTTTTCAGACCCAGAGCCACTTCCCCTAAGCTAAATGAAAGTTGGACCCACTTTCATCTTGGTCAAATTTTGTATCATCAACATTAGTTGAGGACTAACACATAACAGCTACCCAATGATATCTGAATGACTGAATGTATAATAGAAGGAAAGGCAGATGTTTGGACGCATGGATTGAGAGGAGGAAGGAGAGGATGAATGGGTAAGGGAGTAGAAGGAAGAAGGGAGGAAGGGAGGAAGGGAGGAAGGGAGGGATGGAGGGAGGGAGGGAGGGAGGGAGGGAAGGAAGGAAGGAAGGAAGGAAGGAAGGAAGGAAGGAAGGAAGGAAGGAAGGAAGGAAAGATGGATGGATAGATGAATAGAGGGAGGATGAATGGGTAAGGGAGTAGATGAAGGGAGGGAAGAATGGATGGAGGAGTAGATGGGTGGATGGAATAACAATCAAGGGTCCCAGAAAAGAAAAAAATGGGATGAAGAGAGAAAGGGAAATGAGAGCAACAATGAAGACAGTATTCAAATAGCTCAAGTACAGCTGGGCATGGTGGCTCACGCCTGGAACCCCAGCACTCAGGAAACTGAGGCAAGACGACCATGAGCTTGAGGCCACTCTGCGCTACATAGCAAGACCATGAATCAAAAACAAACAACTGATAGGCAGTGGTGGCACACACCTTTAATCCCAGCCCTCAGTAGGCAGAGGCAGATAGATCTCTGTGAGTTCAAGGCCAGCCTGGTCTACAAAGTAAATTTCAGGACAGCCAGGGCTACACAGAGAAATCCTGTCTCGAAAAACCAAAACCAAACAAAGAAATAGAGTTATGTCTGCCTAAACCAAGGGATGAGCATAAAAGGCCAGGACAGACATCGCAAGTAGCAAGTTGTAGGATTTGCATAACTGACAAAATCAGTGGGTAAATAGTATAGGACTGATGCAGAGACCATTGTCAGAAAACAAGATGGAGGGCCGGCAAGACAGCTGTTAGTAAAGGTGCTTGCCAAGCCTGAGAACGTGAGTTCGATCCCTGGACGCTACAGGGTGGAAGGAGAGAACTGATACTCACAAACTGTTCTGTGGCCTGCACAAGTGTGTCATGGTTTGTAGTGCATGTACACACACACACACACACACACACACACACACACACACACACACACACGAACAATAAATTTATGTAATTAACATTTAAAAACAAACAAGATGGCATTATCTGGTGGAAGCACCAGTGGCTCAGGCTGAGCCCTTTTCCAAGGGTCATGCTCACACCCTCAGAACTCAGGAGGCCATGTCACCACGCCAGGAATTAGTGCTAGAGCAAGGACAGCATCCTTCCTGTGCTTGCTGGCGAAGCCTGGGCAAACATTTGGCTCGACGCCCACATGATATACTTAGGTACGGCAGCTGGACCATGAGAGTAAAGTGAGAATTTTTAAATTTGGCTGTAAGTCAAGCAGACATTGACAAGGAAAAAAAAAAGATATAAGAAAAACATTCTATGAACTTTCACCCAAATTCCCACACTGAGACAAAAGCTGCACATTAATTCAGAGAGAACCAAGGTTTATTTACCCTAAGACAAAATGACAGTGAACTTCCCTTATCCTCTGAACCACACTAATCTACAAAGTAAAAGTGGCTGAAAATTCTTTGTCGTATCAGTGTCTCCTTTATTCTGACCATGAGCATTCCAGAAGAGCTCCTGGTGAAAGCTAATGCAGAAAGTCTCACTGGTAATGAACTCCTCATGGAGTCTATCACCTATGCTCATGAGCCTTTGGGTACTAACTCCATCCAGTAGCTCGAAGAGCTTCTGCATTGCCATATTTTTTTTTGTTTTTGTTTTTGTTTTTTTTTGTTTTGTTTTTTGTTTTTTCGAGACAGGGCTTCTCTGTGTAGCTTTGCGCCTTTCCTGGATCTCGCTCTGTAGACCAGGCTGGCCTTGAACTCACAAAGATCCGCCTGCCTCTGCCTCCCGAGTGCTGGGATTAAAGGCGTGCGCCACCACCGCCAAAAGACGCCAGGAAGGGAATACCAAGAAGAGCGGCAGCATGTGGTGGGGCTGAAGAGAAAAGGCCGTGTACACAGGGCCACTATGATAAGCTCGAGCACACTGCCCGCCTCTGGGGTCCCCAACTTCTAGACTTCTTCCTTACACCTCTTATTTACCTCCTGGTGATACAATGTGCCAAGAGCTTAAACATGCACTCTGACAGCCTGGCCCGCTCATTGGAACATCTGAGCATCACCTTTTGGGCCAGAAGGGAGGTGTGCAAAGATAGGTCCAGGGTACAGCGCAGCTTAGTGACGAGGAAGCATTTGTGCAGGCTGCGGGGAAAGCATCGTGAAGACACTTCAAGTTCTCTCTTCCTCCCAGCCCAGGGTTGAAAATAAAGGGCTCAAAGAGTGAAGGACACCACATGACTGTCAGATTGACTGAGCCGAGACCGGGACCCAGGTCGAAGAGAAATGGAGTAAATCGCGGACTTGTGGGTCCAATCCTGCTCTGGGTTTTTAGAAAAGCCCTGTTCCCATTTGTGAAGGAAGGTTCGCCTTCACTGTCGGGTCGATGGGATTTAGAAGCGTGCCTATGAGAATGTTTCCAGAAAGGTTTACTTTAAAAACAAAGGCGCCGTAGTGGGGGTGATTCCAGACTGAATGAGAAGCAGACCAGCAGCTGAGCAGCAGCATTCTCCACCCTCTGCATCCTGACTGCAGGCGCATGAAAAGCAGACCAGCAGCTGAGCAGCAGCATTCTCCACTCTCTGCATCCTGACTGCAGGCGCATGAAAAGCAGACCAGCAGCTGAGCAGCAGCATTCTCCACTCTCTGCATCCTGACTGCTGGTGCATGAAAAGCAGACCAGCAGCTGAGCAGCAGCATTCTCCACTCTCTGCATCCTGACTGCAGGAGCAGCGTGGCCAGCTGCCTCACGCTCCTGCGCCCATGCCTTCCCCACCGCCACGGACTGTATCCCTTTGCACTGTGAGCAGAAATGAGACTCTCCTTCCTGACACTGCTTCTCCTTAGGAATTCTTATAGCAATGAGAACAGTAACTGAATCACCCTACTAGACTGGAAAGCCTGGAAGACTATTGGGGGGGGGGGGGGAGGTTGTTCCTGGTGTTTTTTAATTGAGACAGGATCTCACTATGCCTTTTAATTCAAGCCTTAGCTTCCTGGGTGCTAAGATTTGGGTACGTGTGATAACACTTTTCCCTACCTATACAAGGGACATAAGCATCTTTGGATTCTGGTATCAAGGAGGTCATAGATACTGAAGGAACCATGTGTCGGTGTGTGTGTGTAGGAGAGAGAGAAAGAGAAAGGAGAGAGAGAGAGACAGAGAGAGGAAAAGAGAAGAGAGAGAGAATAGGGAGAAGGTTGGAGCTGCAAGAGTTGGCTAGTGAGGCTAACTGTGTGACTGCCTACAGCTCTTTGGACATCTGACTTGAAGAAAAAGGTAAGAAGAATAACCCCAAATCACTGTTCATGTAGCCCAGGCTGATCTCAAATTCTCTATGTATGCTGATCTTGAACCTTTGATTCCTGACCTCTTCCTCCTGAGTGCTGGAATCAGAAATTATGTGCCACTGTATACTGCTCATGCTTTTTTTTTTTTTTTTTAAATTGATGTCTCCTAATTATCAAGTTTTTTCTTAACTTCATATTCATTTCCAGAGTCTTCCATTCCACCCTACTGGTCATAAACATAAACCCACCTGCTCTGGAACTTTTCAGCCAATCAGCTGAACATGGGTGTTATGTACATCTGGTAGACTTCCCCATCTTCAGAGCCCAGGATAAATATTTAAAGGATTGCAAAAGAGAGAGCCAGCCGGGGATGTAGTTCAGTTAGAGTGCTTGCCTAGTATAAGAAAAGCCCGGGGTACATAGCAATCTTTGGCAACTCATGATCTGGACACGGCAGCACTTGCTTGTAATCCCAATACTTGGGCATCAGAAGCAGGAGTATCATAGGTTCAAGACCATCCTTGGCTACACAGCAAGTTTGAGGCTAACCTGGGATATTTGAGACCCTTGTCTCAAAAATAAATTAAACAAATAAATAAATAAATGAAAAAAAAATTTAAAAACAGATCAGACTTAGTGGCTTTTATCTGTAATCCCAGCACTAAGAGGACAGGGACAGGAAGATTGTCACAAGTTTGAGGACAGTCTGGGCTACAATGTAAGTTCCAGCCTTACCTGAATTACAGTGTAATACTACCTCAAAAATGTTAAGGCAAAGAAAATCATTTATTTAAAAAAACCAATCTCACATAATTGCTCTCACCTTGCTGCCAAGCTGTCTGACACTTCACCTAGTCTAAATATCTTATCTTAAGCCAAGGATTTGAGCCTGTGAGCTTGCATGCCTCAAGATTGTGCAAAGCTGTTACTGGGATACCAAACGTTACACATTGCCTCATCAGAGAGGAATGCTAGGGCTTGGCAACGGCCACTGGTCACCTCCCAGAGCTGTGCTTCGACGTTAGTTTACACAGGTTAGTTCTCCAAAATTATTTTTTGATCTTTGTATTTAGCTTTGGTTGGTTGTTGGCTGGTTGGTTTTTTTGAGGCAGGATATCATGTAGCAACTGAGGCTAGCTTATTACTCTGGATTATCCCACCCCCATCTCTCAGGTGCTTAGATTACAGGCATGTATCAAACCCTACCTCCACCCTCATCCCCACTCCCACCCCTACCCCCGCCTAGTTCTCCCAAATGCTTAATGGGATCATCTCAAATACTTTAATGACCTGGTTCTAACAGCATGGACTGCTTCTCTGAGAGTCTGGACCTAAAGTTTAAACCAAACTGTGTCCTGTGAAGAGAACATGACTCTCTTTCATATGCTTGCTTTCGCAGCACACGGCACTGGGACAAAGCCCTCCGTGTGATGGCCGGCCACCTACTTCATTCTATTCTGCTCTGACAACAGACAGGGACAAGCATTGCAGACCTGCTGAGGTCTAGGGATTTCAATGACCAAGCTAAACCTCATTGCAATCCCTATAAGTGACTATTTTATCCTGGGCTCCATGGTTATGCTGGGAAGTTTTCTCATGGGCGTTTCTCACTCACAAAGTTAATAAAAAGCAGAGATGTGGAAAACTCGAACCTTTATCCATTGCTGCCAGTAACCCCAAAGCTGTAACATGACTGGTGATTTGAGTCAGAACGGTCCCCATAGGCTCACAGTTAAGATGGATTAGAAAGATTAGGAGGTGTGGCCTTGTTGGAAGAAGTGTGTCACTGGGGTGGGCTTTGAGGTTTCAGAAGTCCACCACAGGCCTAGTCTGTCTGTCTGTCTGTCTGTCTGTCTGTCTGTCTGTCTGTCTCTCTCTCTCTCTCTCTCTCTCTCTCTCTCTCTCTCTCTCCTCTCTCCCCCTCTCTTTCTGCCTGCAGATCAGGATGCAACTCTCAGCTCCTTCTCCAGCACCATACACCTGCTTGCATGCCACCATGCTTCCCACCATGATGATAACAAATTAACCCTCTGAAACTGTAAGCAAGCACCTGGTTAAATGCATTCTTTTATACAAATTGCCTTGGTCACTGTCTCTTCACAGAAATAGAACAGTGACTAAGACCCAAACTTAGGAAAGAATTTCTTTAAAGTTTCATATAATTACTGTGCCACCCACCAATTCAACACCTAGCTATTTACTCAATAGAAATGAAAGCATCTCTCCATGCAAACACATGGATAAGTGCTCATTGCAGTACTACTGGAGATTGTTAAAAATTGAAAACAACTTGCCAAGCAGTGGTGGCACATGCCTTTAAACCTAGCACTCAAGAGGCTGAGGCAGGTGGATCGCTGTGAGTTCGAGGCCAGCTTGGTCTACAAAGCAAGTTTCAGGACAGCCAAGGCAGTTAGTTATACATAGAAACCCCGTCTCAACCAAACAAACAAACAAACAAAAAATTAGAAACAACTCACATAGCCACCATTGGGTTAACAGATCACAATGGAGTAAGCATGTCCTTATGGTGGAATTGCACTTAGCAGTCAAAAGAAACAGAGTACAGATAAATTCTACCACACGGATGACCTCCTTAGTTCTATGGCAAGTCCCCAAAGTCAAATGACCAGTAGTTGTATGAATCCATTTCTATGAAATGTTCTAGAAATCTGTAGAGACAGAAAGATTAGTAGTTGCCTGGGCCTGGTTATTAGGGACACACATTGCCAATAGATACAGGGGATCTTTAGGTAAAAGGACTTGAAAACAGTGTTGGTGGCAGGTACCCTAATATGTGTTTGTATATGACATCCACGCCAGCAAGTTGGCTCAGCAGGTAACTCCTGTTGCCATCAAGCCTAACAACTGAGTCAGATCCCAAGGACCCACATGGTAGGAGAAAGTACTCCCCAAAGTTGTCTGTTGGCCTCTGCATGAACACACACACACATACACACACATGCACGTATGCATGCACAACACACATGCACATGGTGAGGGGTTGATGTAACTTTAAAAAATACCAATCGATACGTATCATCTGCAATATCTCAGGCAGCCAACGTAATACAAAGCTATCCCGTTAGGATCTCTGGAACAGCCCTACCTACTCGGAATTACTTCAGTGAAAAATCCAAACACATAACAAAATAAAAATAAAATTCTCTCTTATGCAGAGGTCTCTGTATATAAACCAGGCTGCCTTCAAATTTACTCTCTTCCTGCCTCAGCCTCGGAAAGCTGGGATTACATGCACATGCCACCACACCCAGCAAACCCTTGCTTTGTAAGATCTAAATTGGGAGGCTGATTACTTGATTCCAAAAGCTTCCTGACTAATAGAAACCCAAATGCTAAACTCAGAGCATCAGTGGCAGCGGGTGACTCAGACAAACCTCGGTTCAGTGACGAGAAAAGAATAGAATTTTTAGACCATGTATGTGTGGTAGTGTATCTATGTTCTAACAGCATTGTCCATGACGCCATATCATAATCACTCTGCTCAAACTCAATTTCAGCCTGGCATGGTGGCACAGTCCTGTGATCCCAGCACTCAGGAGGCAGAGGCAGGAGGGTCACAAGGTCAAGTCTAGCCTGTGCTACAGTAGACACCACCTGAAACAAGAAAACAGGTCTGGGGAGATGGTTCAGTTGGTAAAGTCCTTGCCTTGTAAGCCTAAGGACCTGAGTTCCACACTCAGAACACCCACCCCCATGAACAGAAATTCACAAGGGGCTGTTGTGATCACAGCAGTGGAAAGAGTCGGGCAAGTCCATGGTGCTGCTCGCCAGACAGCCACGCCTACCTGGGAGTCCAAGGCCAGTGAGAGATTCTGTCTCAAAACAAAACAACACAAGAAGGATGACACCTGGGAACAACATCCCAAGTTTGTTCCCTCGTCT
Source organism: Peromyscus maniculatus bairdii (assembly GCF_049852395.1). NCBI lineage: Eukaryota > Metazoa > Chordata > Mammalia > Rodentia > Cricetidae > Peromyscus > Peromyscus maniculatus. The sequence continues at coordinate 110,236,084 of NC_134856.1, forward strand.
CCACATACACAAGCGCACATGTACCTTCACACACAAACATGTACATACACACACACACACACACACACACACACACACACACACAACCACATCAAAATAAAAATCTCAAATTCGTCTCAGTTTGAACTAGCCCTTGTCACTGTATCGCATGCTGTTCCAAATTGCAACATTGCCTCCAACTTGAAACATTTGCTCCAGGGAGTAAACAGTTGCTGAAAATGGAGACTGGGCGGCCAAAGTGCAACAAAAAGATGTTAGTACTGCCTGCAAGGGGCGGAGGGAGTGCCGGGCTTGCAGCGTCCTCGCCTTGGGCTTTCTGGTAATGCGGCTGCTTTGGAGTTGCCCCTGCTGCTTGTAAGTAACCCCTCACCCATACTCCTGCTAGTAACCCAATTAAAAAAGGCACTGGTTCACCAAACTGGACCTTGGTTCAACTGCTACTTTGGTCTATTGTGGACTGCCTTTCTGGAGTGAACCGACCTAGATGCTGTGTCACCCCTGGAACAATCTGTCACATGGCGTCACTCGCTCTATCTCCTATCCACTTCGTTCTCTGCTCAGCAGGAACCAAGGGGCTCCCAAACCCTCATATCATCCAGGTATCACATCTGTTGTCTCATCTTTCCAAGCTTAAAGTAGTCTCTATTCTTCTGAAAACATGTCCATAAGCCGTGCATGTCCTAAGGTCTGGAGGTGCAGTGAAAGGGTAGTGTTTGCCTTGTATGGATGAAACCATGGAGTACTGCACAGCGTAACACCACAACACAAAAACAAAAGCAAAAGGTTCTAGACCATCAAGAAGGAAGACAGGGTCTCCACAACAACCAAAAGCTACACACCCTTCCCATCTTCCCTGACCACAGTAGTGAGTCGCCCCTCCCCGGCTTTGATTCGTGTGCTGTGTGTACACTGCAGTTCTTCCTACTGTCCCACAAGGCTGGAGCCTGGTTTCATTACGACTGTGTTCTCCTTTGTGAATGACACTGATCTGAAGTTAAACAAGAGCCCTGTCTTATACTTATGCAACTTTGGACAAACTTCTGCTTCTCAGGCTTAATTTCTTCTTTTATAAGGTAAGTCGGGGGCGTTACTGTGCTGTCCCACTGTGGCTACTAAGAGGCTCCACTGAGATAAGAGACATGGAAGTTGGTTGTCTATTTTGAAAGTGTCTCACTGTGTATCCCTGGCTGGCCTAGAATTCACTATATAGACCAAGCTGGCCTTGAACTTCTATCCACCTGTCTGGACATCCTGAATGCTGGGATCAAAAGCCTGCCCCACATCAGGGAGATAGAAGTATTTTATCATTTATAAAATACAAATTTTAGTCAGGATTCACAAGACTGTGTATATATATATATATATATATATATATATATATATATATATATACACACACACAACACATATATCATACACACGCGCTATATATATATACATATATATATAGTGTGTGTGTGTGTGTGTGTGTGTGTGTGTGTGTGTGTGTGTGTGTGTTTAGACCAGAGATCAACTCTTGAGTGTGACTCCTCAGGCATTGTCCATCTTGGGTTTGTGTTGTGTTTTGTTTTGTTTTGTTTTTGAAGACAGGGTTTCTCATTTTCCTGGAACTTACCAAGGAAGCTAGGCTAGCTGGCCAACAAGCCCCAGGGATCGGCCCCTGTCTCTACCTCTGCCAGGATTCCCAAGGCACACTAGCACACCCAATTTGTTTTAGGTGAGACCTTGGTATCACACTCAGGTCCTAGGTATTTTGCCAACTGAGCCATCTCAGCAGTCCCTGAAGGGGTAAAGGCATGTGTGTAACAGGCCAAACCATTGAAAGGAAATGCTCTTCCTCCATCGGCTTCCCTGCTTCTAAATGTGGGCTCGTACAACTCCATGCCTCCACATCTTTGCTGTCCACACTCACTCCTTGATGAACTCAACCACCCATGGCAACAGCACTAATGCCTCCCAACTTATAATAAACCTCCATCTCTAGATGGCTGTCTTGAAAACATGGCTTGTCTCTCAGATAGCTTAGCTGCTTTAAAGGTGTCTATATCTTGGGCTGGGAAGATGGCTCCCTGGGAAAGAGTGCCAGCTATTCAAGTGTGAGAACCTGGGTTTGAATTCCCAGAACCCCTGTAAAAAGCCAGCCACAGCTGTGTGTATGGTTTCCTGGCCACCAATGCAGCTCCAGGTCTCCAGGTGAGAGACCCTGTCTTAAGAGAATAAGGTTGAAGGTGATGATAGAGCAGGGTACAAGGTGTCCTCTTCTGGCCTCTACGCAGGCATGGTGCAAGTGGGCATGCATGCATGCATGCACACACACGGGCACACGCATGAACACACACCTGGATCCTGATGTACTCTAGCTGAGGCGCTGGTCGCCCTTCCTGCATGTTCACCCTCACCTTGGGTAAGGAATTTCTGCCTCCTCTTCGGCTCAGGCTGAAAGTCTTAGAATCCTATGCATCTCCTCTCTTCCTCTATTTCCCATCCACTCTACCAGGAAAACCCTCCCATCTTAGCTCTAACATATACCAAGGATTTGGCTCTTACCCACCCCGACCCTCTAGGCTCCCTCTACCTTACTGTTCTGGCCACCATTTTGGCAGCAGGCTAAGCACAGTAGCTCTTGAGAGTCTCCCTGGTTCCATCTTGCACATCTTAGCTCTGGCCTCAATCCCTCAACCAGGGTCACTCTGTGGCAGCTTCAGTAATGGCAGGTCATATGATATCTGAAACTCTTCAGCGGCATCCTGTCCCCTTGGTACGCACGTACCACTCTGTCCTCCAAGGCCCTTGCTATCTGTCCACATTCCTGTTTCCTCCCAATCCTCATCTCACTACCGTCTCCTGTGTACCCTCCACTCCCACCCCGGCTTTGCCTTGACAAGCCAGGCTCTTGTCCCTGCCTCAGCCTGGATGCCCGCCACCCTGCTAGGAGGAGCTCTTTCCTTTCCTCCCCTCCTATCCTCCCTCAAGGTTAGCTTCCTGATAAGGCCATGCCTGAGCAGCCTGCAGAAAACAGCAGCCTCTCCCCTCTCACTCCCATCTCCCTCCCTGCTTCCTTTTTCTCAATAGTCATTTCTTCCTTTGAATGTATATTTTACCGCTGTCACCAGTAAGAGCTTCAGAAGTACGGGATTTTACCGATGATCTTCATACCTGTTGTCCTGAAAGCTTGTAACGTCACTCGGCACACAGAATGCACCCACAAGATTGGTTGAAACAAGGAATGAGGAGAGGAGAGATGAACAATGTAGGCTTCCTAGATTCATGATATACCTCTAAACATCTGTATCTTTGACAAGAATGGACAGGTGGCTGAGGGTGTGGCTCAGCCCAGCAAGCACCAGGCCCTAGGATTAATTCCCAGTCTAAACAACAATAGGCAGGAATGCCATCTAAGTTCTTAGAGATGGATGGCGTTATAAAAGTCAGCAAATCTGGTACTGAAGAGATGGCTCAGTGGTTAGGAAAGCTTACTGTTCCTACAGAGATTCCAAATCAAGTTCTGAGCACCCACATGGGAGAGGGACTAAACCACCTATAACTCCTCTTCCAAGGGCCCTAGATATCTAACATCCTCTTCTGGTACCCTCAGGCATGCATGACATCAAAGCTCCGGAGTGTGTGTGTGTGCACACACATGCATGCGCACACGCGCACACACACACACACACACACACACACACACACACACACACACGATAAATAAGTAAATGTAATTTTTTTGTTGTTGTTGTTTTTTTGTTTTTTGTTTTTCGAGACAGGGTTTCTCTGTGTAGCTTTGCGCCTTTCCTGGAGCTCACTTGGTAGCCCAGGCTGGCCTCGAACTCACAGAGATCCACCTGGCTCTGCCTCCCAAGTGCTGGGATTAAAGGAGTGCGCCACCACCGCCCGGCGTAAATGTAATTTTTTGAGCAAATAAATAAGCAGAGCTGAGACTCAGGGCCGAGCTCAGGACCCAGCCAATGGCTCAGCTACCAACCTCCCAGACTTTAAAACCAAAGCAAAGCAAACACTTTTCACTACTTGTGAAGTCTTTAAAGTCACCATTTGTAGACAGCACAGGTAAACAGTCAAACCTGCTTCCTATATGAGTTTATTGGGAACCGCCTGGGGGATCGCCGTAAGCTAAGCGGATGCAGTCCTAGCCATGCTAAACACCCAAAGTGTGAAACTCCAACTACTTTAAAGTAAACCTGGTCATCATTTCAATGACCACAATACAGAATAACTTTATGACATTATTCCCAGCTATCAGTGGCTGGTGGGCAACTGACTAAATGAATGTTTATGACAGTTTTGAATATAACATTTTTGGAGATATTTTCCTACTTTAATATTCACATTTCATATTCTGTCCTACCCTAGCTAATATTATTGTTTCTAGGCAACTACCTGCTAATCGAATGCAAATGAGAAGAAGCCATACCTTGGTATTTCTATCCAAAACTTCCTGGAAGATAAAAAGGGGTCTGTAATCTCTCTCCAGGTTAAAAGTCACATGCAGAAGGCACGACACCCTCCTGAGGCACAGATCTAGATGCACAGCTTCATTTTAGAAAGAACCCCTGTTCTACTGAGCCCCATTCCTGCAAACCCTAAGTTTCTATTTAAATAAAGACCATTCAGTAAAAAACGGTAGTCAGATGTGTGTCAGTTCTTGATTTCCAGGTTGATAACCCATGAAGCCGTTACTTTTATATTTTAGCTAATTAGTGAATCAATACTGGGGGAGGGGAGGGGCAGGGTTCAAGACAGTGTTTCTCTGTAGACCAGGCTGGCCTTGAACTCATAGAGATCCACCTGCCTCTGCCGCCCAAGCAGTGGGATTAAGAGCATGCACCACCACTGCCTGTTTGTTTGTTTGTTTGTTTGTTTGTTTTTTTAAGGCAGGGTCTCATGTAAATTGGACTAGCCTCAAACTCAAATTGGTAATAAAAGATGACCTTGAACTTCGGGTCCTCCAGGTGAGTGTTATAGTTACAGCCATGAGTCAACCATAGTTCTAGGCAAGCACTGACTGTGTAAACTGAGTTACATCTTCAGAAACCCCAAATTTTAAAGCAATCTCAAAGACCACTCATCATTAACAGCTTTCAAAGTAGACAATTGGAGTAAACTAGACAGGCAGGATGGCTCATCCAATAAAGGCACTCACTTATCACAAAGCCTGATGACTTGAGTATGATCCCTAGCCAACTACAAGCATTAAGAATCAATCAATGGGCTCCTGCAAGATGTCCTCTGACCGCCACACACACATAGCGGCCCCAACACACAAAATAAATAAATAAATGTAAAAACCAAAGACAGAATCTGAGTAAACAAATTCTAGAAGTCACTGTCATCTCAACTGACAGTCATTCTACCTGGGAATGAAGAGCCACTCATTCTAGGGTGAAGCTTGGCTCCTCAGCAGCAGCCTGGCTCAAAGCAGTGCTTAACCCATGTTTGCTGAAGCAAATTAGTCTGCAATTGATTGGACAACAGAACTGGACAGAATATGCTCTTAAGAGAAAGGCGTACTTAAGCATGTGCACACTTCCTTCCAAATTAATTTTGATTATTTTAGTGAATAGTTCTGTTGGGCATGGTTTGTATTTTGTAAGACAGTTAAGAAAGAAAGTGTGAGGCATTCAAACACCACTAATTCATTGTAGAAGCCAGTAATAGTACCATTAATTCATTAATTCTGAGCCCCATGTTATAAGTTTTTCAGACATATATGCTCTTGAGGTTCTCTTGTGATTTGTAGTGCTAGCAATTGAACCCAGGGTCTTATGCATGAACTCTAGGCAAGAACTCTACAACTGAGGGACATCCCCAGCCCTATATGTATGCTTCTCGTATGCTTCTCACAACACTCCTATGGGACAGGTGTTAGGATGCCTACTTTATAAATGACGGAACTACAGAAAACCAAGAAAATGAAGCAACCTAGGCAAGATGTCACAGAGAGTACATTGCCTGGGCTGGGACTCATTCCAAAGCCTGTGTCTAAACCTTCGAGCCCAACACTGGGTGGCCATTAAACGAAATTCCAATACAGGAACTTCCGACGGGTAATACTCTTCTTGGGAGTGGCACGCTCCTCTCTGTGTCCAGAAAAGTGTTCTGATGGATAAACTTTTGATGAAACAGAGGGACCGCGGACACTTCTGTCTAGCACACTTTGCTGAAGGTCTATTCTGCACTGAAACGCAGGCGTGAGCATGAGGTGCCAACGCCAGCCCTCTCTCGTTTAACAACTCGAAAATAAACTTCACAACCAAAGATCTAAGTTTCAGGAACGACTGAAGCACTCATCAAGACAAAGGACTTCGGAAGTTTGTTTAAACCTTCGTCGTACAGATGATAAAGAGAAGCAGGGGAGGGCTCAGAAGCCTAATTTTACACAAACCCAGAAATCACTCTGTTTCACTCATATTGGGATAAAGTAATTTCCAATGAAATTTTTTGAGCAAATTATGAGTTTCCAGAACAAACCACTGCTTCATCGGGGCAAAGAATGCTATACAAAAGTAACCCTATATGCTACCATTGAGAAGATGAGAATGTTTAGTTGCATGTCCAGAAATGAGCAGAAATGAACTGTAAAGCATTTTAAAAGGAATATAAAATCTTGGTAATCTGCCATGAAGAGCAGACAAAGCATCATGCCCTTTGATTATGGCATGACCAAATCTTCTATTCTAAGAGAAATTGTTGTGCTTTGTCCTGATACCCTGCCATTAGAAATTCGTTTATTTGGGACCACTTGTGGATTTTGTTTACCAAAATGAACTGTAAATATACAAATAATACAAAAATAATAATAATAAAGATGATAGTAATAATGTAATTCAAGCTACGTAAGTTCTGTTAAAATAGAATATCCACTCTGGTATTTAAGGAGAAAATCAGCCACAAATAAAACAAGGACTGTTAGACACATTGGACCCATTACTGACATAAAATATACATAAATCTACATAAATCAACATTCATTATATGTGCAGATATTGACAGACACATTGTAAAAAAATCAATAAACTTTCATCACACACACCCAAATCATCGTCCTACTTGAGAAAAGATCTACAAAACACAGTCCCCAAGAAGGAAACATGAAGTCATAAATTACTTGGTCAGGTAGCCACTCAAAACAAGGAGACAGGTCACCAGGGGCATTAAGTATGAGGCCCAGAATGAAGTGCTTGTGCTTGTCTAGGAAACATACCTTCTATACGTGGAGAATTCCCAGTCATCAAGCTGCAATAATCCACATAAGGAAAGCACTGCCCCAAATCCCAACAATTTAACTGAAGAAACTCCAAAGAAAGAAACTGATAGTATTTTGTCCACGGCTGACTTGCTGGGGTGGTGGCATCTCCATGCCACTGGCTGAGAAGTATATATCCAATAAGAACAATTCGAATGCAGATCAGTAGGTAGTACTCCGGCCAAGCATGACATGACTTGGAAACGCTGGTAATGACACCTATATAATTGGAATTGATTAAGGTTAGTTCGCAGGCCAGTCTATACACTCCCTTCCTAAAAGACTGTCATCATCTTAATCCATTTCAGTCTTTGACGTGAAAATTCAAGGCTCCACAGCTCTGGCACCTTGCAGAATGGTCACTTTCAGAAGTTAAGGCTCTGTTTGGATGCTTCCTGGAGTTATCAACACTGGCTTGGGTTCGGGTGTTTCAGATGTTTTGTTGAGAGTCGCTCCAAGAGCTTGGAGAGCACCTCCAGCAATTGGAAGACAGTGGAGAAGGTGATAAATTACCTTGGTATTTGGACCGATCCCACAGAACATACCTGAAGATGATGGGCCTGGTTTTCTGTTGCAGAATCAAGACAGCGTCATATTTAAAGACATCCGACAGATAAAGCCAACATTTGTCCTTTGGACAAACCCCAAATTAGGTCTCTAAGTTATTTTTTTTATGTTCGCAAAGTGACCGGTAGAGATAAACAACTTTTGGAACGAAGTAGAAAAGCAGCAAAAGAAATTTCATATCAAGTGAAGATGTTGACTTACCAAGCAAGAACCAACCCAGAAGCTTTCGAAGTTAGAGGACTTGGGAAACAAAGTTAGGAAGCCAACCTTCACCCCTAACTGGAGGGAACTGCGCTGCTTCCCCGCAGAGCGGAGACGAAAAGCCGCCGCTCTTTTTGGCGGGTGTGGCCCGATAGAAACAAAAGGTTAAAACACAAAAGGCGGGGCGGAGGGGCTAGGTCAGGGGAGCTCTGCAGGCTCGTGGTCCCCTCTCTATTCAAGCTCACTGAAAGGGCGGGGGAGAGGGGTCTCTACCACGGAAAAGAGGATGGATCCCAAGGATAGCAGGAGGTCATTCTGGGTGGGTCATAAAGCTGAACCAGACCAGGGAGGTGAGGGGAGCGGACTCCTAACTGATGGTCCAGGCCCCATCCACTTCATCTGCGCAACTCTTGACAGTCTGGAACCTGTGGCTTCCACCACCGGACCCTAGCCACCAAGAAAACTTCCAGCATTCCTATCAATTTTCTAGAACCCCCTTACCACCCAAACCCCTTCTGTATTCTATTGTTGCAAGCTTCATGTCTCCAGAGCGCTCGTCAGACAGTGAAGTTTGAAAACGCGTGAGGAAATGACCCCCACCTCTGCATCTCTTCCTTTTTCATGACCAAAGTCCGGGCTCGGGTGCGGGTGAGCCTAATCTAGTTCCCATCCTTATCAGAATGTTTTCCTCAAATCTACACACAACTGGGGGAAAGCGAGGCAGTGCCCGTCTGGATGCCCTTCTCCCCAGCCCCTCACCACTACCCCCCAAAGAAGCACATGAGATGACCGTGTTTCAAATAAAAAAAAATAAAAAAATCTGTACAAGAGCCTTAAAGAACAAAAGAAAGGGAGAACCGGGGAAAGAGATACAATTAAAAAAAAAAAGAAAGAAAAGAAAAGAGAAAGAAACAGTAAAACTTGGCTACTGGATCTGCGACTTTGCCCTCGGAAGGGCTGGGAGCCTGGGGACCTGAAGGGAGCCGGGTAAACAGGACAAGTCACTCACCTTCTCCCCGACTTCGTCGCACTTTGAAGGGACATTGTTTCCATTGTTGCAGCCTGCGAGGCGCTGGGACACTTTTGCGCAGCCTGACAGCGGAGAAAGTCGCGTTGACAAAGTTGTGAGAGGGAGATACCCAGGCGTCCAGGGAGCGGGAGAAGGAGTTCATCAGAGTTCCCCCTTTTGTTCCAAGTCCCAGAGCAGACAAAGAGGCGGAGAGCCGCGGCAGGTTTCTCCCTCTCACCCCTTCCTCCTCTCTCCCTCCCCTCCCTCCCCGCCCCCTCCCTCTCCCCGCATCTCCCGCCCCGCTCCAAGCCTTGGTGCGCAGCTCAGGCGGCTCTGTCCCCAAGCACCAGCAACTCAGTCCGAACCCTCTCTCCTTCTACCTCCCGGAAAACTTTGCCCTGGAGATGCGGGTCCGGGTCCCTTCCCACACACCCTTTGAACACCCAGCCTTCAGTCCACGCTCTCACGCCCGCCCGAGGGAAATCTCCAAACTCATTGTTTCCGGGAGATGCACCTCTTTGTTTGCACTTTCCCTGCCAATCAGGGAGAGGCATCCACTTTGGCAATGAGTTTCTGCCATTTTTCAGCATCCCAAGAGACATAATGTGAGGGATCCAGGTCAACCCTTTAAGATAAGAGGTGGGGTTCAGAGGAGTCTCTCCATCCACAATCCTCCACTCCTATTCATCTTCCTCCACCCAAAGGGCTGGAAGAATTCAAAGGCGCTCGAAATGATGGGAAATTCTCCTCTTCCTCCCTGACCAGTGTCCACAAACGACCCCAGGGAAAAGCACTCAAATTTGCCTGGCAGAGGCCAATAAGGGTACCAGAGGGACCTATACCCAGCCCTTGCAGGCTACCTGTTGCTCCAGATACTATGCTACTCATTCCAGGGCTCACTCAGGTTCTACCACCCTCTCAAACTCCAGGGAACTTCCTCTCCTCTCCAACTGTATTAACAAGACTCTCGGGTTAACAGGGCTCCCTCCACCCCTAGGCCTAGCGTACCTACCTGGTTCCCTTCCCTTCACAGCTACAGGGTCCTCCTCCCCTACTTCTAACTCCTCATCCTCTACCCTCTGCAACTGGTGTGTGGTCCAAACCTGCATCCCCTCCCCCACCTTCTGGTCATTGGCAAGCCAGGTGTCTTCCGAATCTGGGATGTCTCTCAACCTTTCTTCAAGTCTTCTGCAAGAAGAAGAACTGGGGACCTCATCTTTACAACCTCTTAATGCTCGACTCTCACCTCTACGTGGTTTACTCTCTAAGGAACTCAAAGCAGCGCCAATTTTCTTTCTAGATCTCACCAGAATTGAAGAAAAAAGCAGGAAGGTGGGAGAACATGGAGGGAGGGGCGGCCTTTATAATGAGTCAGTCTTTAGGACAAAGTGAGTTAAAGGGGGCGGGGCGGGGGGGTCCAAAACTTTCCAAAGCAAATACACAATCTTCTGCTGGCATCCCCACCACTGCGCACCTTCTTATTTATTACTGCTTTCCCCAAGTCCAGACATGGGGGCTCGGTGGGCTTAAATTTGAGGGTAAAGAGGAGTGAAAAGAGGCTTTGGGAGCAGTGTTCCTAGCTAGAATGGAGGATGTGAAGGGTGGGTAGCAAGGGACCCTTTCTGGGTCTAGAATGGCATGATTGTGGATCCCTGCAATCACCCTACCAGTGCTTCCCAAGTCTCTTCCCTAGGGCAGAACAAAGATGCTGTCAGGGAGTTTCCTTCCTGGCCTCCAGGTTCCGGTCCGGTTCCCGGGTCCGCAGTGGGCTGTGTTTTCCCCCTCCAGAGACCGCTGAATTTGCTCTAGGAAACTTTATAACCAACTTCCCCCAGAGTTAGCGCTCCAAGTTCCCTGGCCAAAAGAAACCCGGATGATCGCATCCCAGGATCAGAGAGATGCCCTCTCCAAGGTCGGTTCTCTACCCTTGCTAGATGCTGGACTTCACTCGCGTGCCAGGGCAACCCTCTGCAAAAAGGCAAGCAGAAAACTCTTGGTCCATTAGTTCCCTTAAAAGCAGTTTCTTAAGTTGGGGGCCCTGCTGGGTCTGGAATGTCGGGGGAACGACCTGGGGTAGAGGCAGCTACTGGAAAAGGTAGCAAAGAGATAAAGGATCGGCAGGGAAGGCCAAGGGCGGTGGCTCTGGCGGCTGCGAGAGGGAGGCCCTGGACTCACTAGCAGCGGGGCGCATGCCCGCGGTCCCGCTGGGATTCTGTGCGCATAAAATCTTACCTGAGATCCCAGCAGCACACTGGGATCTGCTGGGCCAGTCACCTGCTGGTGACTCCAACGCGGCATCCTTGAGTTGTCGCTAGCCTCCTGGATATTCAAAAGTCTCTTTTTAGGATAGGAATCTTGAAGACATTACAACCAACCACAAAGAGAAAACACCCCCACCCACTCCTGTCTGGCACATTCTCCTCTTTGTGTAATTATGATGATCTTGAGAATTCTCTTTAGGAGAAATGTACCCTCCCGCAGATAAGCCCTTACCCTTGTCTCAAATATCTGCGTTAAGAGTCAGGAACAGTCAGTAGCGACAATTCCATACAGCTGCTCCTGGAAAATACTCCAATCTGTAGGTTGAGTCAACCCTTATGTAGTATCTAATTCCAAAATAATATCCTGTTCTCCACTTCCCTTTATAGTGTATAACACTGTCAAGCCTCCCTGGTGGCATACACCAGCAACCCCAATCCTTCGGAGGCTGAGCAAAGAAGTTGACTGAATTCAGGGCTAGCCTGATCTACAAACTGAGCTGCAAAATAGCCTGAGCTACATAGTGAGTCCCTGTGTTTAAAATAAATAAATAAACAAATAAAACAGATCAAAAAAGATGAGCAAGCCTTTAAAAATATTTACTCATGTCTCATGGAAGAAAGAACAAAAGCCTTGCTAGGTGCAGAGGATAATGTAACCTTACAGTTTCTCTATGTCAATGTATGAAATACTTCTTGAAATATCTCTTTCCCAGACAGCTTATGAAGAATCTCAGAAGTCCTCATCTCCTTAGCTCCTGGGCTGGTCTATGTCAGGGTGTTCACTGCTCTGTTTGAAAAGGAAGCCATTTGCTCTTAGTTTATCATTGCTGTGATGAAACACCATGACCAGTAACCTGGGAGAAAGGGTTTATAGGCTTACATTTCCGTATCACTGTCCATCACTGAAGGAAGTCAGGACAGGATCAAACAGGGCAGAACCTGGAGGCAGGAGCTGATGCAGAGACCACGGAGAGGGTGCTGCTTACTGGCTTGCTCAGCCTGCTTTCTTACAAAACCCAGGACCACCACCAGCCCAGGGGTGGCACCACCCACAATGGGCTGGGTCCTCTCTCATCAATCACTAATTAAGAAAATGCCTTACAGTCTTGTCTACAGCTGGCTCTAATGGAGGCGTTTTCATGGTTGGGTTGGGTTGGTTTTGTTTGGGATGGGATGGGTTGACAGAAAACTTGCCAGGACACCATCTTTTTTTAGATACCAAATTTCATGTATTTTTAAAAGGTAAGTGCTGCGGGGAGGGGAGGAGGGAGGGGAGAACTGGGAGGGGAGGACGGAGGGGAAACTGAAGTCAGGATGTAAAATAGATAAATTTTGCTTTGTTTTTATTTTTTTGTCTTTCTGAGACAAGGTTTCACTGCTAAACACAGAAACTCTGTCTCAAAAACAACAGGGCTGGAGAGATGGCTAAGTGATTAAGAGCCCTGGCTGCTCTTCCAAAGGTCCTGAGTTCAGTTCCCAGGAACCACATGATGGCTCACAACCATCTCTTTGGCATACATGCACACAGAGCACCCATATGTTAAAAAAAAAAAAAAAAAAAAAAAGTAAAAAAAGTAAAATTTAAAAAAAAAAACAAAAATGATAATAAACAGAATTGGAGCTCAAAGATGACTGTAGCAGAAACCGAGAGGAAAACCGCTCTCTACTCACTGTGTTGGAGCTTTGTTTGCTTTGGTTCTTGTTGTTGAGATGGGACCTTACTACAAATCCCTGGCTGGCCTGGAACTCACGATGGAGACCAGGCTGATTTTGAAATCACAGAGATCCACCTGCCTCTGCCTCCCAAATCCTGAAATTAAAAGATTATAATGCCATGCCACACTTGGTTTAAGGATTCTGACGACAACACCTGGTCACGTCTCTCCCTTTGTACTCCTGTGATCATGGCCTTCCTTGAGTTCTAAAGACCACTGTGATTAGTACAGAGGGGCAAGCCACAAGTGGCAGGCAGTGAAGCCCTTCAGAGCAGGCCTTCCCCAGAAGATGGTATGACACATTGCAGCTCCTTCACTGGGACATGGGACTATAGTAAACTCTTCTAGTTTCCTGGGGGCCACCAGTTTTGAGCGTTAGTTACCCACAGCAATCATCTCTCAGGGGGCCGACCCTGTGTTAGCTGCCTCCCTCCCTCCTCCATCTGTCCTTTCCTTTCTTCCTTTCTTCTTCTCTACCTTTCTGATCTCCTTGTTCTTTTCTGGTCCCTCTAGAATCACAGCCCAAATAGACTACAGCACCTGCTGCCAAGACCTACCCTCACAGTCAGCTTCCTAGGGAATAAGAAACCTTTGCATGTGGTTCTTCTAAAGGGAAGAATACATTCTGTTTAGAGACAGAAGGTAGAAGGTCACATGTTCCCTAGAAGAAAATTCGATTCTGTAATAACAAATGTTTAGGGATTGTACTTAATTAGCTATGCAGTAGTTGAAGATCAGCTATGTTGTACTCACTGAGACAGAAGTAGGAATAAGTAGAATCATATATTACCTATGAGAGTTGTATACACAGGTTCATAATGGTCATAGCAAGTTCCTTCCTCAAATTACAACAGCCAGCAAGGCAATAGGAAATACAAACTAAAAACACTCGTTTTGAAAAAATGAATTCAAAGAAACAAAAAAGCAGAGATGGGTTGTAACTCAGTGATTCAGTGATACAGCAAATGCCTAGCATTTACAAGGTCCTGGTTCATTCTCCAAAGTCACATTTCACAGGAGGAGGAAGATAAGGAAGAGGAGGCAGGGAAGGAAGAAGAGGAGGACTAAGATGAGAAAGAGGAGGAGGGAGATGAGGAGAGGAAGGGGATGAGGAAGAAGAGAAAAGTGGAGGAGGAGGAGGAGGAGGAGGAGGAGGAGGAGGAGGAAGCAGTGTTTGATGGAGACTCGGCCTATGGTGAAAGGGCTAATAAGCAGTTCCAGCTGTCTGACTGAGCTATACCACCTCTCAGCAAACTTCTCACGCTGCAGAGCAGCTGCTTCAACATCTTAGGAGATAGTATACAAGTCTCATTTTCATCCTAGTCACTATAGTCAAGTCACCAAATGACCACATGACTGTAGGACTCTAATGCCATCCCTAGCTCCAGATTTTCTCTAACCTCGACAGGACGCTTTCACTTCTGCCCTCCTGAAGTTCTCACTGGGCACAGGGCAGAAATACTACACACTTCCCTTGAGTCAGGTGAGATCATATGACTTGTTTGTGTTTGTTATTTATGTGCCTGTGTGTGTGTGTGTGTGTGTGTGTGCAAGTAGTCATGCCATGATGCTCATGTGGATGTCAGAGAACAGCTTTGAGGAGTTGGTCCTCACCTTCATCTTGCCCTGAGGTAGAGTTCTGCTTCTGCCCAGTTACATCTTTGAAAATGTACACAAAGTTCACATAAATTTATCATAGTACCTTCTAGCTGGACATATTTTTTTCAATAGTATATATTGTGTTGGGTGAATTCTTTCATTTTATGTGGATGTATTGGGGGGAGCATATGTGTGCCATGGCATGTATATGGAGGTCAGAGGACAATCGGTAGGAAATGGTTCTGTTTCTGCCATGTGGGACTCTGGGATCTAACTCAGTGTGTCAGGATTCAAACCAAGCACCTTTACCCAATGAGCAAGCTCTAAACTGGTTTTTGTTTTTACTTTTTATTCATCATTATTATTTCATTTTATCGGTATGGATGTTTTGCCTAAATGTATGTCTGTATACCATGTGCATGTCTGGTGCTCAGGGAGGCTAGAAAAGGACTATTGTGAGCCACCATGTAGGTGCTGGGGATCAAACCCAGGTCCTCTAGAAGAACAGCCAGGGTTCTTACCCTCTGAGCTATATCTCCAGCCCTGAATTGTTTTCTTTATGAACTGAGGAAGGTGGGTACTAATCAATTAGTAAAAAGGGGCAGACTTTGTGAGTTATGATATACTTCATTTTTATAACAGTCCAAAGACAGCGATAATCAAGTCTTCTCAATCTTTATTATTGACTTATAGACTTGGGGGCCCTTTTAATCAACACTGTGGGCTTGGTAAGTCTTTATCTTCCCAGGTCTTTGTTTTTGTTTAGTTAAGGCAATGGATTTCAACCACTAGGTGTGAGCTGCCTCCTTTTAATACAGTTCCTTATGTTGTGGAGATTCCCAACCATAAAGTTCCATTGCTACTTCATAACTGTAATTTTGCTACTGTTATGAATCATAATGTAAGTATCAGATGGTCTTAGGTGAACCTAAGGTTATTTGCCCTCCCGTGTGGATCATGACACACAGGTTGAGAACCACTGATTGAGGTCTCCTGCAAACCACAGTGGTCCCAGACTCCATATATCCCTGAGACTGGCCTTGAACCCCTGATTTTCTGGAGTCCACCTGGAGGAAATTATAGGCATGGATAATCCTGCCCCACTTCCTATTTTACTTCATTTTTAGCTAGATTTCTTCAGAAAAGTCACTAGTTTTATTCACCTAATAAACTAAGAAGTCATTAGCTACTTCATGGGGTTATTATGGGCATTAAATGAGACACTAAATTAAAGTACTTAATCTAGATGCTGCCCAAGATAACAGCAAATGTCCAAAATGCTCCAGCGTTGCTGACCAACTTCCCTGTGCTCAGAACCACCCCAAAGAGCCTTGCCTGTTCTAAAAATGGTTCTCATTTTCTTAATTCCCAATGGTTGTTTTATTGCCAAAAAAAAATTTTTTTAAATAAACAACCCACCTTTTCCCTTTCCCAAAAGACATCTGAAATGAAGTCCTCCTTCACTTCTAAGCCTCCAGACTGTTAGCTTCCATCTACTCCTGTGTGCTTGCTGTCTCCTTTATGATTAGTTCCTCAGCCTATGGTGAAAGGCAAACTCCTAGTACATGAGGCCCTCCTTCCCCTCCATCTTCCTTCCCCATTGTCCTGACCGCCTGTGCTGGGGACATGCTCAGCTGGTGGTATCCGTGCTTGGTCAGGCAGGCATGCTATTCTTGCTGAAGATAACTCTCTCTCTCTCTCTCTCTCTCTCTCTCTCTCTCTCTCCTACTCATGCATCAGCTCCTCCTAAACCCACCATTGTGGGAAGGTTTGGAGACAATTTAAAGGAATGCTTTTCTCTCCTAACCTGGCTAGGGCTAAGTGTCTCTTCCTTAGCACCCTAGATCAAATCTCTGTCTTTTCCGAAAGCAGAAGGCTAAAATATCAATAACTGCTATTTCTATGTCTAGTCTATATTTTACCACTTCATGGAAGTTATGTACTAGTTCTCAGAGGCTTGGGTTGTTATAAATTCTTCGGGATTTTTTGTACATATGAGAGTGTCTACAAAGACACGGCTCTGCCTGCTCCTCTCCTCTCTGATAGTGTTAACTATTTATTTATTCCTTCATAGTAACTCTGGCTGGGACATCCCACACTGTGTCAGATGGAAGTGCTGACAGTTGACACAGGTGTCTAGTTCTGTGTCCTAGAGAAAAGGTAGTTAGAGCTTAGCCTGGGGCTTGTCATGTGTGACCTTTATGGTTCTCCCATACCTTATCCACAGGGAAAGGATCCTGAATATTATTAGGTATTTTTCTCTCTGCATCAACAATAAAAAAAAGGAGAGAGAATAAAATCTTCTGAAGCTTGGCCTGGTGGCTCACTGCTGTGCCTCAGTGATTCTCTGTCATAAAGTCTGGAATTAGAGAAAGAATCTTCCTTAAGGATGATGGGAATGGAAGACAAAAGTTATTCAAACTTGTTAAAGAGGGGCTGGATGTAGCTAAGTAGGAAAATACTTTGTGAGGCTCTGAGTTTGATCTCCAGTAACACATGCATGTGAATTATAACAGGGGATAGGGTGTGACTCAAATGATAGAGTACTTGCCTACCGGTGTGGGAAGCCCTGGGTTCAATCTCCAGCATCGCAGAAAATAGGTATGGTGTTAAACATTTGTCATCTCAGCATTTGGGAGGTGGAGGCAGGAGGATCTGGAGTTCAAGGTTCTGGTTGTTGTGGAATATTACTTTAGCTATATAAAGATGTTTTACATTTGTTTATGTTGTGGAATATTACTTCAACTATGCAAAGATGTGTTACATTATTTATGCTGCATTTGTTTAACTATATAAAGATGTATTGCATTAATTTCATCTTGCCTGCCTAAGGCACCTGATTGGTCTAATAAAAAGCTGAGCAGCCAATAGCTAGGTGGTAGAGAGATAGGCGGGGCTGGCAGGTGGAGAGAATAAATAGGAGGAGGAATCTAGGCTTGAGAGGAAAGAGAATGAGGGAGAAAGAGAGGGGGATGCCTGGGGCCAGCCAGGCAGGCAGCTGTCAGACAGACAGACATACAGAAAGAAAGAAAGGTAAAAAGCCCCAAGGCAAAACATAGATGAAGGAAACAGGTTAAAGTTATAAGAGCTAGTTATAAGAGCTAGTGGGACAAGTATGAGATAAGGCCGAGCTTTCATAACTAATAATAAGTTTCTGTGTCATGATTTGGGAGCTGGTTGGTGGCCCAAAAGAAAGCCTGCTACAGCTGGGGGGGGGGGGGGGCAGGCTGGCACATGCCTTTAATCCCAGCACTTGGGAGGCAGAGGCAGGCGGATCTCTGTGAGTTCGAGGCCAGCCTGGTCTACAGAGTGAGTTCCAGGAAAAGCGCAAGGCTACACAGAGAAACCCTGTCTCAAAAAACCAAAAGGGAAAAAAAAAAGAAAGAAAGCTTGCTACATCTGCTTTTTTTGTTTTTAGAAGCAGGGTCTTTCACTTCATAGTGAGTATTTCAAGCTCAGGCTGGCTCGAAAATCACCATATAGCCCAGTCTGGCCACAAATTCATGATGATCTGTCTTTCTGTTTGTTTGCTTGTTGAGACAGGGTTTCTCTCTGTGGCCGTAGTTGTCCTGAAACTTGATCTGTAGACCAGGCTGGCCTCAAACTCATAGAGATCCACCTGCCTCTGCCTCTGCCTCTGCCTCTGCCACAGTGCTGGGATTCAATGCGTGTGACATCACCACTGCCAGGCATGGGATAATCCACCTTGCCTCAGCACCGAGTGCTGCATTAATTACAGGCATGAGCCACCACAGTCAGTCAGACTCAAGTTTTGTTTTTTTGTTTTTTTTTGTTTTGTTTTGTTTTGTTTTGTTTTTGTTTTTTTTTATTCCTGAAACAGTGTCTCATATAGTTTAGGCTAGCATCAACTCGATATGTAGCCAAGGCTACCTTAAACTTCAGGTCCTTGCGCCTCCACCTTTTAACATAGCAGGTTCATGGGGCTCTTTGTTTTTGTTTTGTTTTATTACTTTTTATTTTGAAACAAGGCAGGTCTTGAATTTACAGCGGCCAATGGCACTTAGATCTGGCTACTCTCCTTGATTTCTGATTCGGCTAGGTGACCCTTATACACACCCCAAAGTAGCTTGGGGCTCAAAATGCCAGTCTCATGGGCTTCTATAATATAATTTGTGTGTCAGGTACATTGTGAGATTATATCATAAGGATTTTTTGTGTAAGGCATACTCCTTTATAAGTTTTGATTTATTAGTATAATTTTTGTCTATTTTTATATATTTGGACTTATTTGTCATGATCCTAGAATATACTACTAACTCAAGCAATTAATTAGAAAGTGGAGTAAGTAGATGATAAACTTACTTTCTGAGGATCTCTAGAGTGGGGGATACGTCTTACTTTATAGTTAGGGACACATTGGTATAACTGCTTTGTCATCAAATTTTCCTATGAGGAACAGCAACACTTTTCCATATTAAGGATACGGAGATCCAGTAAATCCCACCTTCTATTTCTCTACGACCCTCCCCGCAACCTCTGTTAGCCGTTCCTGATGCCTTAAAGCATTTGAACCAAGAGTCATTGCTATTCTGTTACCTTCTAAGGCTTAGAAGGTCTCAGAGCAGCCCTGACTCTTTTATTTTTACTTTTTTATTTCTTTTTTTAATTAATTAAATTTTTTCATAAATTTTACATACTGACCACAGTTTCCCTTCCTCCTCTCCTCCCCGCCCCTCCCACCTCCCATCTACCCCTTTCCCCATCCACTCCTCCATTCAGAAAGAGGCGGGCCTCCCATGGGAGTCAACAAAGCATGGCTTATCAGATGGAGGCAGGACCAGGCTCCTCCCCGCTGCATCAAGGCTGGACAAGGCAACCCAGGACCAGGGATAGGTTCCCAAAAGCCAGCTCAAGTGCCAGGAACAGGTCCTGACCTTACAACTAGGGGCCCCACAAACAGACCAAGCCACACAACTGTCAGACCCATGCAGAGGGCCTAGATCAGTCCCATGCAGGCTCCCTAGCTACCAGTCCAGAGTCTCTGAGCACCCACGAGCTCAGGTCAGCTGTCTCTGTGGAGTTCCCCTGTCATGATCTGGACCCCCCTGGCTCATGCAATCCCTCCTCCTTCTCTTCACCAGGACTCCCAGAGCTCGGCCCAGTGCTTGGCTGTGGATTTTGCATCTGCTTCCATCAGGCACTGGATGAAGGCTCTCTGACAACAATTAGGGTCATCACCAATCTGATTACAAGAGATGGCCAGTTCAGGCACCCTCTCCAACTATTGCTAGGCATCTTAGCTGGGGTCATCCTTATGGATTCCTGGGAGTTTCCCTGCACCAGATTTCTCCCTAACCCTGAAATGCCCCCCCCCTCAATTAAGACATCTCTTTCATTACTCTCCCCCTCCACCCCTCCCCCAATCCACACAACCAGGTCCCTTATGTTTCCAACCCCAGTTTACCCAGGAGATCTCTTCTATTTCCCCTTCCCAGGGCAATCCGTGTATCCCTCATTGGGCCCAGCTTCTCTAGGGCTGTGGATTGTAGCCTGGTTATCCTTTACTGCCCTGTCTCTTTTAAACAAAAACTGGAGCATTTCCCTTTGTGAGTGTGGTTCCTTCCCTCCTCAGCACCCCCACACACCCTGGTTTCACCTCCTGCTTCCCACCATCTCACAGTCCCTGAGTCTGTGCTGCTGGAACCCACACTTCATGGAGAATCAGGTTTCTCTATAGTCTATGGCTTCCCCTGGAGCCTCTGAATTCATTAGATGGGTGGGACCTTTGTCAGTAAAAAGTGCAACACGTCTAATAACGATCCCTGCTCCCGAGTGCTCGCCTGGTGGTGAGGTGCAGGAGAGGAGAAAAAACCCGGATCCTGTTCAGTGTGTAGATTGTGTAACTGTGGAGCTCTACTACCTGTTTTTTAATTTCATAGTACTCATCCCTCCTGCCTACCGGATACAGTCTTTAGCCCAGAAGCAACGAACGCAAGGGGAGGAAATGTCCTTAGATGTTAGCTTTCAATTTTGCGATATTTGTCTTTGCCAGTTATTCCCCTGTGCCTTTTTCTTTTCTATGAAAATACTTGAGGTGATACAGCTTAACAAGGCTAGAATTGATGAATGTGTTGTTTTGTTTATTTGTTTGTTTGGTTGGTTGGTTGGTTTTTTTGAGACAGGGTTTCTCTGTGTAACAACCCTGGCTGTTCTGGCACTAGCTCTGTAGACCAGGCTGGCCTCCAACTCACAGAGATCTGCCTGCCTCTGCCTTCCAAGTGCTGGGATTAAAGGCGTGCTCCTCCACCGCCTAGCTGAGGGCATGTGTTGTTTCATAGAGAGCGGTATTACTGGGTGTTTTCCTCCAGGCTTAAAAAATAAAAACAAAACAAGGCCCAGGAAAACCTCAGTGCTCCTCTCTAGGTCAGAGAAGTCTCTCAGGGAGGCATTTTTATTGCAGCTTTGACTCTATCAAGAAGACATAATTAAAGCATAAGAAGGCCCCACATGGTGCCTTACACCTTTAAGTACTTGGGAAGACCTCTCTGAGTTGGAGGCCTGCCTGATCCAAATAGTGAGCAAGTTCCAAGTTAGACAGGGTTAAATACACTGTGCAGAGATATGTTGCTGTGATTGGTTTAATAAAGAGCTGAACCACCAATAGCTAGGCGGGACTTTCAGGCAGAGAGAGGAAGTAGGAGGAGATCAAGGTGCAGAGTATATGCTAACAAAACATGGAGGGAGTTGGACACACAGGATGAAAGAAAGGTAAAAAGCCACATGGTAAAATGTAGATTAATAAAAGCAGGCTAATCTAAGTTATGAGAGCTAATGAGACAAGCCTAAGCTAAGGCTGAGCTTTCATAATTAACAATAAGTCTCTGTGTCATTATTTGTGAGCTGGTGGCCCAAAGGAAAGTTGGATTATAGGGGGCACTGGCTTGACCTCAAGGTAGAGAATGCTTATGTAGCATGTGTGAGACCCCAGTACTGCCCAATAAATACATCAAACACGATGCATACCTGTATTTCCATCACTCGGAAGATAGAATAGGAAGAATAGGAGTTCAGGGCTAGCTTTGGCTACATAACAAGTCAGAGGCCAGCCTGAGCTATGTGAGAACCTATATCAAAAACCAGAACAGCCAAAAAACACCAGAGATGAATACGGGGGCTTTTTCCCTCTTTGCACACTGGTTTCTTGGTTTGATTTTTTTTTTAAAGACCCAGTCTTGTGTTGCCTAGTTGGGAGCATATGGGCCGCCACACTCTTCTATCACCTGCTCGCTCCTCTTGAATTTGAAATAGACAAATCTAGCCTCTGTCAGGGTTCTCACCTGCTCAGCAGCACACTGGGGTTCAATGCTCCATTTCCCTCACAGTTGATTTAATCTCGTAAGTGAGTTTCATTTGTCCCTCCCCCACCAGGTCTCTCTCATTACTTATTTAGTTTGCTTTTACTCGCTGGCAATCTTAGCTGTCATAAAAAGAGCTAGAGATGAGTCTCTTTGTCCACGGAAGGCAGGAACTCCACAGCAGACCTTCCTGGCCTGGATCACAGAGAGCCCCATAAAGAGCCACCAGGATCCTCCTTGGGTTGGGCCCACCTCCTTGGGGACCCACATAAGAGCCATCGTTCTACATCAAGTAGGCCAAACAAGACCTACCTCTCATCTGCTTCCCTAGCCAACAATTTTTCCCTGTCATAAATCACTTCATTCTGCAGCTGGAGTTCCAGAGGTTAAATTCCCAGCTAAATACAATCCTCTGCTTGTTAGGGCACCTTCCAGAGGATTCTTTTTATTAGCCAAAACATTACTTTGAATGCAATAAAAGTGGGGATGTGTTCAGACAAAACTACTAAGATTGAGGATGTAAACCATGGAAAAATACAAATTATTAAACCAAAAGTATTCCTAGACTTTTATCCCCTGGGTTTGAATGAAGCAATATGACCTTTAACAAGACTTGGAGTATTTTTGTTTGTTTGTTTGCTTACTTGATTTGTTTTTATTTATTTGCTGTTTTAGTTTTAATTTTTTGAGACAGGGTATCATGTATCCCAGGCTGGCCTCCATTTGCTCTGTAGCAGAAGATGACCTTGAACTCCTGGTCTCCTGCCATCACCTCCAATGCTGGGACTAGAGGCCTGTGGGTAATTTGGAGTTTGGGTATCTCCAGGTCCAGTTTCTCCCCATGGCCAGTCCTTAGTCCTTTTCTCCTCTTAGTCCACATCTGCCTGTCCACCCTGCTCCATACACGAGTTCCCTTCCTGGATCTCCAGCCTGGGAGAGGTCTACCCAAACACCCATGAAGACACCTTGCCCCTGGGCATTTCCATCATGCCTCCTACACACCTCTCACCTTAACACACCTTAAACTCATCTTATCAGTTTTTCTTCAAAATCACCCAACAACCCTCATTCTTCTTCTCAGTAATACCATCTGTTTCAGAGATGAACCAATGCTACCAGCCGGGGTAGGGGTGGAGACTTACCGTGTGCTTAAGTCTTCCAGGTCTGTACAGCAAAAAGACCTGATGCTCTTGTCCTTAGCATCTGCAAGCCTCCCTGGGGTAGACAGTGTTGGGCACACCCTCCAATTCAGATGCAGAAACCCTAATTTCCTTAGGGCTTCCAAGGAAGTAATCAAGGTTTAAGATGTAATAAGGGGTGGGGTTTGGAGTCTTAGGATTAGTGTCCTTAAGAACTGATGGGGGGTGGGGTGCCGCTGGAGAGATTCCTGAGTGGTTAGATCATTTGCTGCTCTTCCTGAGGACCTGAGTTCCATTCCTACCACCCACAGGGTGGCTCACAACCATCTCTAAATCCAGTCTTAAGGGATCCAAAGCCCTCTTCCGTTCTGCAGGTACCAATCACACAAGTGGTGCACACACCAACATTTAGGCAAAAGACACACACATGTAAGATAGAATAAAAATAATTTTTAAAAGATTTATGTGTTTATTATGTACACAACATTCTGCCTGCAGATGAGAAGAAAGCATCAGATCTCATGACAGATGGTTGTGAGCCACCATGTGGTTGCTGGGAATTGAACTCAGGACCTCTGGAAGAGTAGCCAGTGTTCTTAACCACTGAGCTCTCTCTCCAGCCCCAGAATAAAAATAATTTTAAAAAACTAAAAAGAACTGACACGGAGAGGGGAAGGGGGAGGACACATTCAAAAAAGGTAAACAAGACAGGGCGGGCTGGCACGCGCCTTTAATCCTAAAACTGAGGAGGCTCTCTCTTCGTGAGTTCAAGGCCAGTGTGGCTACACAGTGAGTTACAGAATAGCTATGTAGAGAGACTCTGTGTCAAAAAGAAAAGGGAAATAATTGCCCCCCCCCTGCCCTGTACCTTTCTTTTCCCCTCCCTCCCGCACCTTCCCTACGCTTCTCAGAAAAAGCCATTTGCACACCATACCATACCTGACCTTGACTGGAGACTTCATCCAGATCTGTGCTTGAGGCCATGCTGTGTTTGAAATTTAGCTGCCCACCTCCAAACAGCCTCCTCTTCTGCCCTCACTGTACCGCCAAGTCCAACCATCTGAAGCACCGTCTCATGAGCACTCGTAATAAAAATGCTATGTTGGGGCTGGCGAGATGGCTCCGTGAATAAAGGCACCTAGGATCTGAGACTGATCCCTGGGATACACATGGGTGAAGAAGAGGACTCCCATAAACTGACCTCTGACCTCTGCATACACACCATAATAACTACAATGTAATGAACTTCTGAATTGCCTTGTTGATTATGGTTATCCACAGGGAAAAAGTCTCACCATGTCTCCATCCAATGCCAGAGTCCAGACAGCATCCCCTCTATGAGCTAGCATTGGCCACCTCCCCATATCACTTCCTACCTCTCTCCTCCATCCGTGCTAAGTCCTCCAGTGCTCACTTATGTTCCTCCTCCATGCTGTTCTCTGTCTCCGTCGTCTCCCTCGCTCTCATTCCTCCAGTGACCAGGTGAGCTGGAACTAGATCCTTCTACTTGGCTGTTTCCACCTGCTCTGTTTCATCAAGGAACTGCACCTGCCCACACGCCTAGCCTCTACCTCCCTTGCACACTGGCATGGCTTCCCCATGCCTTTTACTCTAGGTTTCTGGTCCCGAGGCCAGTGTCTGGCCTTCAGCAGACACCTAACATTTGTTTATTTGGAAACAGTAGCATCAAAGGCTGGGGAGGCAGCAAGCAGGGCCTCCTCTACTGCTGTCTCAAAAACATCTGAGCTAAACTTAGTGTGGTGGTACACACCTGTAATCCACTGGGGAGACCAAGGCAGGAAGATCCTGAGTTCAAAGTCAGCCTAGATTTTGATTCTGTAGAATCAAAATTCTGTAGACAGTAAGATTCTGTCTCACAAACAAAACAACAAGAAGAAAAATATTCTCCTTTCATCTCTATGAATTTTTACTCTTTTTAAATTTATGATTCATTTTGTGTCTGTGTGTGTGTTTGTATGTGTGTGTACACCTATGCACATAAAAGCATGCGCCAGAGTGTGCTCTCACCGTGGTGTATGTGAAGAGGTCAGAGACAACTTTGAGGAATCTGTCCCCTCCTTCTGCCCTGGGTTATGGGATTGAAGGCAGGCCATGAGGCTTGAGCAGTGAGTGTCTTTACCTGCAGAGTCATCTTGCTAGCTCCTGTTGGTTTTTTTATCTTATTTAAAATTACTTCTTTCACTCCAGTCTGTGGAGATTTTTCTTTAAGATTCACTTAGAGTTAATGTAAGGGTCTACCGTCAACCAACTTATTACTTTCATAAAGGTCACAGCTCTGAGAAAGGACACGGAAAGGCTCCTTTACTTGGTGTCTATTCATTTTGTAATTACTTTCCCATTTCCCATTTTCTTACCCCTGAGCTGCATTGCCACTCAACTCATTATAGCCTTTTCCTCTAAACTGTGTCTACTTAGGACAAACCTGGTCATAAGAACATCCTCCATCATGCCATGCTTTGGAGGTAGCTGCTCATCTGCTTTCACCAAGACTTCTCGATCTTTCTATCCATGACTTCTTTTCACCCAAGAAATTGATATGTATATATGTGTGTGTGTGTGTGTAAATATGTATATATACACATATATACTGGTATATATGTATGTAAAACAGATGTACAAATTGAACATCTACTGATAATAAACTATAAAGAAACTAGTGACTTTTAGGGGCAAGAGGGATAGTTCAGCAATTAAGGTCACTTACTGCTCTTGCAGAGGACCTCAGTTTTGTTCTTAGCACTCATATCAGGAGGATCAGAACCACCTTAACTCCAGTTTCCCAGAGGTATCTGATGCCTGCAGTCTCTTCAGGCACCTGTGCTCACATGCATACATCCCCATACAGACACACATACAAAAATAAACAAGATCTCTAAAAACAACAGTCAATTCTTGGGTATGATTATTTCATCAGTTACTAAAGATGAAAGCAAATATACATTCAATGAAGCTAGAAGTGCTTGTCCACTTAATAAAGCACAGCACAAAGATATACTAAGTTTCAGGCAGCATTCTTTGGGGTCGCCTAGTGTGGCTGCATGCACAGTGAGTGAGAAGTACACATGCTGTGTGTTCAGAACCAGGGCTGCAGAAACAGAGTCCCACAGTGCAACTTGAGTGGCTGACAGCTAGATACATCTCAGATCATTATGTGTTCAATTTTGAAGTAATTTTTGCTTATTGTGGGTTCTGAAACTTTTATTGATGCCAAATAGTTTGAGATTGCCCCATTCAGTTACATGAACCCATATGAGGTCACCACCCAAGAGGTTTTGCTCTAGTGCTAGGGAGCTGGCTCAGCTGGTTAAGGTATGCCTCTGCCCCTCAAGCCTGACAAGCAGAATTGATCTCTATAATCCACATAAAAGCCCAAAGTAGCTGGTGTGGTGGCAAACGTGGCTCAAGAACCAGCACTCTGGAGGCCGAGGCAGGCAGATCTCTATGAGATTCATATCTGCTAGGTATATATAGCAAGTTCCAGGACAACTAAGGATACACAGTGAGATGAGATGAGACCCTGTCTCAAGAAAAAAAAAAAAAAGGCCAGAAGTAGTGGCATGTAATCCCAACACTAGTATGATGAGATGGAAGGTAGAGGCAGAAGAATTGGCCACAAGCTCCTGGGCCCAATAGCTTGGAGTGCTCACCTCGTAGTAAACAACAAAAGAGACCCTGTCTCAACAGAGTGGAAGGCCAGAACTGATTCCCCAGAGTTGTCCTGATTTCCCATCACATGCCTGTCCTGACATGCCCATGCCTCACACACACTCACACACACAAAATAAACCAATGTAATTTTTTTATTTTATCATTTTATGTGTGTAGGTGTTTTGTCTGCATGTGTATGTCTGTGTGCCACGTGCATGTAGTATCCTTGTAAGCCAGAGCTGGGTCCCGTAGAACTGGAGTTACAGTTTTGAGCAGTTGTGTGGGTACTGGGAATAGAATCCAAAGGATCTGAAAAAGCAGCCAGTGCTCTTAACTGCTGATCCATCTCTCCAGTCCCCTCATTTTTTTACTATTTACTTACTTATTTATTTATTTGTTTGTTTATTTATTATTTTAGATGAGGTCTCTCTGTGTTGTTCTGGCCTGGAGCTCAGCAGGTAGACTAGGCTGGCCTAGAACTCACAGAGATTCACTTGCCTCTGTCTCCTACATGCTGGGATTATAGGTGTGTGCCACCATTCCAAGACTTTAATTTGTTTTTAAAGCACCTTTGCACAGTCCCAATATTTAGTCTTTATCTGCCTGAAGTTTGACAAGGTTTCCATAGCAGTTCTAAGCATTGTAGGTGTATTTGAATTGTGTTTTAGCTCAACTGGTACTATAGCTCCATTGTATTTCCTGAATATGGACTTAGGACCTGTGGACACAGGTTCTCTGGCCTCTTGTAGAGCATCCGTTGGTCTTTTGCCCTTGGCCTTTACTCAAAGATATCAAAGAACCAGTGACTTGAAAGCTGTTTTTGTGTCTATTAGTGTGATGTGGCCAAGGGCCTTTTTCACAATATCAAGCCATGTCCTCTTTATGAGTCGCTACAGGAGAACAATTTCACAGGTTTTTGGATCAAAAAAGTGTTTCATTTATAGTTTGGCTTTAATCTTATGGATAAATGTAGTAATTGAGCAGGTTCCCACTTCGCTTTGTTCTCTGAAACATAAAGCTGAATCTGCTGCCCCGCACTCACACCTCTTCCTGGAGAGAAGGTAAATAGTGTGTGAGCAGGAGCCTCAACCTTGCGGTTTTTCCACGCTTACTTCCTTTCCAACAGTGCTTTCAAGAATTGTTCCATCTGTTGATCTACGGAAAAGACCTTGCAGGAATCAATGCATAGTTGGTTTTCAGTCCCCCTTCCCCACAGAGGAAAACAAACCCTTACAAACTTAGGTAAAGATGTTTTCGGATAAGTCAACCCAGAGAGAGTTAGGACAGGTATTGTGTCTAGAATATTGTTGTTCTGGGGGTTGAATCCCGGACTTCACACAGGCTAAATGTATGTTTCACCACTTCAGATTTTTAAAAATCTGAACCCAAGCCCTCCCACATGCTACACAAGTTATTCTACCAAAGAGCTGCACTCCTGAATACTAGAAATATTTTATTGGGATTTACTGGGATTTTTGAGACAGGGTCTCACTATACAGCCCAGGCTGGCTTCAAATGCTCTTGCCCTGGTTTCGCAAGTGACAGATGCAAGCTGCTACACCAGACTTCTAGAAATATTGTAACCTAAGGTTTATTTACACATAAGACACTGAAACCTTGGGATAGAAGGTAAAACATCTCTCCCTGATGGCTATCATGTCTTACTGTCACTGGTCACATCCAGAGAAAGCAAATATCCACATGAGTGACTCTCTACTATCTACAGGTTTTGGTGTCACACCCTTCAAAAAGCAAAATCCAGATCCTAGAAGCTGAAGATTTGATCTCTGAATGCAGGAATCTCAGGTTCCAGCTCTGCCTCCATTGGGATTGAACCTGTATTCCTCACACCTGTGACACAGAGGATGCTTCCTGGCTTCTGCAACCAGGAAGGTAGAGCTGGAGACACATTTGAGAAGTAGGTGCTGTTGGCCTGTTAGAAAAAAACACATGCGTATCATTGCTGCACAGTATTTGTTTGTTTGTTTGTTTTTGTTTTTGTTTTTTGAGACAGGGTTTCTCTGTGTAGCTTTGCACCTTTCCTGGAACTCACTTGGTAGCCCAGGCTGGCCTCAAACTCACAGAGATCCGCCTGGCTCTGCCTCCCGAGTGCTGGGATTAAAGGCGTGCGCCACCACTGCCCGGTTACTGCGCAGTAATTTTTTTATAGACAAAGTTCATGTTCTCTCAGTGGAACAGACCACAGGGAGAATGAACATAAGTGTACAGGCAGTTTTAGGGAAGTACAGAGAGGAAAGGAAAAGGAAAATCAAGGAGGAGGAAAGGGGAAGTGATATAGGAAGAGGGGGAGGAGGGGAAAGGGGTGATTGCTCTTTATTCAGGTAATAGCTTATTTTTTTCCCATGCTGTTACTGCTGTGGGATGGTCTGTATGTCAAATTGCTCTGATTGGTCAATAAATAAAACACTGATTGGCCAGTGGCCAGGCAGGAAGTAGGTGGGACAAGGAGAGAGGAGAATTCTGGGAAGCGGAAGGCTGAGGCAGAGAGACACTGCCAGCCGCCACCATGACAAGCCGCATGTGAAGATGCCGGTAAGCCATGAGCCACGTGGCAAGGTATAGATGTATGGAAATGGATTAATTTAAGCTATAAGAACAGTTAGCAAGAAGCCTGCCACGGCCATACAGTTTGTAAGCAATATAAGTCTCTGTGTTTACTTGGTTGGGTCTGAGCGGCTGTGGGACTGGCGGGTGACAAAAATTTGTCCTGACTGTGGGCCAGGCAGGAAAACTCTAGCTACACTGTTACATTTTTTAAAAAGTTCAACTTAAGGAATAATTTGTGCTTGCTTTGGTGTTTTGAGGTACACATGATGATGTAGCCTCTAATTCAAACCTCAGCTGTCAGTAAGCTTGGCTGGATAGCATCCTTACCTCACAGGTTTGACTCCCAGCACCCTGGGCAGGCCTCTGTACCTGCTCACTCCCTCATAAGGCTCTGTCTTTGACTTCTGTCCTGTCCACTCTGAAATGCACACGAGTCACATGGAGGACAGAGTGAAATAGTATAGGTAAATCAATACAAACTCACTTGAAACACAAGTTCATTTACGAAGGTTAATACATGAAACAGATAAAAATCAATTCCAGGAACTGAGTACAATCTCCCTGAGAATCTATGGTATTCACTCTAGTGTAGCCTAACCTGATAGATGCTCAGTATCTATGAAGGGTTTGGTTGAAATAAAGTTAGAAAAAGTACCCTTCTTGCCTGGGGAGCGCTTGCCTAGTGTACGGGACACCAAGTTGGATCTGTACTACCTCATAAGCCTGGTGTGGTGGTATACACCTATAATGCCAAGATTTGGGAGGTGGACATGGGCAGATCTGAGTTCAAGATCATCCTTAGCTACTCCATCTTCAGCAAGTTTGAGGCTGGCCCTGGGATGCATGAGACTTTGTCTGTAGCTGGAGAATTTCTCTCCAGCTCCCACCAAGTCCTGGCAGTCCAATAGCCCACTTATAAAATAAACATGAAGACGCTTATATTATTTAAACTGTTTGGCCTAATGGCTCAGGCTTCTAGCTATCTAGTTCTTACATCTTAAATTAATCCATTTCTATAAATCTATACCTTGCCACGTGGCTCGTGGTTTATGGGCGTCTTCACGTGCTGCTTGTCATGGTGGCAGCTGGCAGTGTCTCCCTCTGCCTTCCTGTTCTCTCCATTTTCCTCTCTTATTCGCCTATACTTCCTGCCTAGCCACTGGCCAATCAGTGTTTTATTTATTGACCAATCAGAGCAATTTAACATACAGACCATCCCACAGCATTTGTCCAAAAGCAAAACATGAGAACAGCAACAAGACTTACTTTTAAGGGTAGATTTTACTTAAATGGTGTAAATGTATAAGCAGAATAGATGTTCTGGAGCTGGGCAGTGGTGGCACATGCCTTTAATCCCAGCACTCGGGACGCAGAGGCAGGTGGATCTCTGTGAGTTCAAGGCCAGCCTGGTCTACAGAGCAAGATCCAGGACAGAAACCAGAACTACACAGAGAAACCCTGTCTCAAAAAACCAAAAGAAAAAGAAGGAGGAGGAGGAGAAGAAGAGGAAGAAGAAGAAGAAGAAGAAGAAGAAGAAGAAGAAGAAGAAGAAGAAGAAGAAGAAGAAGAAGAAGAAGTAGTAGTAGTAGTAGTTCTGGCAACATTAGAAGTTAGAAGAGAATTTGTTAGGGCCAGTGAATTAGCTCAGTGGATCAAGGCACCCTCTGTGCTAACCTGGAACCCATGTGAAGGTGAAAGGAGAGAACTGACTTAACAAAACTGTCCCCGACCACAAGAACTGTTGGCGCGTGCGCACTGCCCTCGCCCCACACATCATGTGTACATACACGAGTGTTTGGTGCCATCTCATTATGTGTCACACAATGTCACTATGTGTCACTTACGTGTCACGTATGTCTTAACATTCCTGGCTTCATTTGGTACTTAGATTACGTCTGAAAGGCCAGCGTGACATGTCACATCTACTTCTTGGAGAAGCTAAGTGTGTCAGTTGGCTTCCTCTCCTCACAACAAGCACCCGAGATAATCAGCTGCAAAAGAGAACGGGGAGTCTTGGGCTCCCACGGGGGATTTCAGTCCATGATCATGTTGGCCTCACTGCTCTCCGACTGGGGCGAGTAGCACATTAAGGGAAAAGGTACCAAAGGAGGTCAGGATAAAAAAGAGGGCAACTGGCGGTAACACCGGGTGGGGGTGGGGGATCCCACCACCCCTTCAAAGGCGTGACCCAATGACCTCGGAACTCCTACCAGGTCCTACCTCTTAAAAGGCTCCAACAATTCCCCATAGCATCTCACACCGGAGATGGAGCTTCTAACACATGGGCCTTTAGGGGACATTCAGAATCCAAGCAGTAATTCTAAGTGTGGCAGTCCAGGCCTACCATTCTAGCACTCAGGAAGGAAGACAGGGAAACGATGAGGCCAAGTGCAGCCTGGCCTACACAGTGAGTCAGTCCCAGGCTAGCCTGAGCTATGTGAGAACCTGTTTGAGAAATAAAACAAGCAAACAACAAAAACAAAATCTCTAAAATTCCAGCCCAAACAAACCTGCTTGAGTTCCTGTCTGCCTCACTTTCCACACTGAAATCACTGAAATGGCTGTAGGTATAAAGAAACAACATGCGATCCGTGCTTCCCTCTCCTTGTGAAATGGCTACCTGAGTGCTGAAATGTTTGCTACAATTAATTATAATTCTGAAAATTCAGATGTAAGCTGAAAGACTTACCAGTTCCACTCCTGGTGATGTTAGCCTGTGTGGTACCCACCAAAGGAGGGGAGCTTCTTATTAGCACTTTACAGGCCTTGTGTTGATTCCTCTCCAGACTTACTCCAGGTTGGCCAACATGTGGCTCATAGCTCATAGGGCTAAACAATCCCTGTATCTCTGGAGCTCAGGACAGAGGTGATGGTGATGGTAATGGTGATGATTGGGTTTTTGAGACAGGGTTTCACTTTGGAGCTATGGATAGACTAAATTCACTGTATTGCCAGGCTACAGTTTTCGTGCCTCATCCTTTTAAGTGCTGGGATAGACTTTCACCACAGCGCCAGGCTTATAACAGAAACTATTAATGAGATTTTCCAGAACCCGACACGTTCTGGAATAACAATACTATCACAATTTAGATGGATATACTGAGTAAGACAGGGCTAACAATAAAAAAAATTAATGCATATGTATACTCATACATATCAGACACACTATAGAGCATAATATATGTTAAAGATGGCTCAAATGGTAAAGATGCTTCCTGCCAAACTCAGCCTGTGGATCTGAGTTCAGTTCCTGGAACCCATATGATAGAGCAAGAAAACTAACATCTGAAGGGTGTCCTTGACCTCCACATACATGCTGTGGCATGCATGTATCCACATCATATATGCCCCCCACACAGGATAAATACATTATCAGTAAACATAATTTAAAAGTTTTTCAGTATGTTAGGGAAACAGTGAGTTTTGGTTCTTCTCCCTCTGCCGCACCTCCCTTCCTTCATGGTTTTGAACAGTATTAGGGTTACTATTGCTGTGACAAAGCACCATGACCAAAGCAACTTGGGGAGGAAAGGGTTTATTTGTCTTATACTTCCACATCACAGTTCATCATCAAAGGAAGCCAGGACAGGATCAAGCAGGGCAGGAACCTGGAGGCAGGAGCTGATGCAGAGGCACCATGGAGAAGGTGCTACTTATTGGCTTGCTCCTCATGGCTTGCTCAGCCCACTTTTTTGTTTTTTTGAGACAAGGTTTCTCCGTGTAGTTTTGGTGCCTGTCCTGGATCTCGCTCTGTAGACCAGGCTGGCCTCAAACTCACAGAGATGTGCCTGGCTCTGCCTCCCAAGTGCTGGGATTAAAGGCATGCACCACTGTTGCTAGAATCCACCAGCACAGGAATGGCACCACCCAAAATGGGCTTAGCCCTCTTTCCTTAATCACTAATTAAGAAAACATCTTGCCTGGCGGTGGTGGCACAAGCCTTTAATCCCAGCACTTGGGAGGAAGAGGCAGGTGGACCTTTGTGAGTTCAAGGCCAGCCTGGTCTATAGAGCAAGATCCAGTAAAGGCGCAAAGCTACACAGAGAAACCCTGTCTAAAACAAAACAAAACAAAACAAAACAACAAAACACACCCACACACACACACACACACAAAGAAAACATCTTATAACCAGATCTTATGGGGACGTTTTCTCAATCAAGGTTTTCTCCTTTCAGATATCTCTAGCTTGTGTCAAGTTGACATAAAACTAGGCAGCACAGGGATTCATACACCTTAGATTAGTCTTGAACTCACTCTCCAGCCATGGCCTTGAACCCCTGATTCTCCTGCCTCCACTTTACAAGTGCTGGGACTACAGGCATGCGCCACCATGCCTAGCTCAAATTTTGATTTTCAAAACACGTGCTGTGGAAAGCCTTCACTTAAAATATATAATATGTATCATATACAATATAACATATAATAAGAGGATAAGCAGAAGATGCACTAAGTAACACTGTTATTTCAACTGTGAACATCTTTACTACCTTTAGTAAGGAATATGACACAGGATTTAAAACCCTAGAGATTATGGATGTTAATTACAGGGATCCCATTTTTCCCTCCTCATCCCCTTCTTTCCTCCTCCTCCTCCTCCCTCCTAGTCAGGTTCAAAGGACAAATGGCTAACTGTGGTGCCTATTAGCATACCAAAGTGTGTGCTGGCCTCCAGGCTCTCAGCATGGCAAGGACTGATTACAGAGTCCACGCTGGCATCCCAGCTCCTCTGAGCTCTTCGCTTCCTGTTCCCTACCCTAAACTTCTCTAGCCCAGGGCCTCACTTCCCCCAGCTCCTCATTCCTGCCACTTCAGCCATGCATTCTCTTTGTTCTCTTGTCTCTCTTGGTCCTCCTGGCTCTCTCTTAGTCTGTGCGTTGAGTCCAGTGCACACAGAGGCCAGAGGCTTCAGACCCCTCTGGAGCTGGAGTTACAGGCAGTGGTGAGCCATCCAACATGCTGGAATCCACGTCCTCTGCAAGAGCAGTAGGTGACTTCAACTGCCTTGCCAAATCTCCAGCCCTAGAGCCAGAGCACTTTACAGTGAGTTTTTACTAAATCAAAGCCAGGGGAAGAAGGTAAGCCCTGCCTCTCACAAACTGTTCCACACCTGGCAAAGGTGAATGAGTCCTCACCACCTTTTGCAAAGGACAGCTTCAGAAAAACTGTAGTTTAATCTCTTTTATCAACAGAGTTCTTAAAACCCTAATGAAATACTATAAAAGTTAATTTATCATTGTATTTTAGAAGGTCATAAATTAGGAAAAAATACAGCATACCCCAAGGAGACACAGAGTCATCTAGCAGTAGGGAAAAAAATCCACCAAGGGATTTAATGAATTACTATGTTAAAGGGTACCTCTCCCAATCATCTGTTGTTTAATGATTTCAGGGAAACAGTTATTAAAATTTGAGATCTATTCATCCTAAAACAAACAATTTAACAACGTAGGCATGGATTTCCCCTTAACAAGACACAAGACACCTTAAGAAAAATATCAAACTATAGCTAACCTCACACACAATGGTGAAATAGCTATTTTTTTCCTTGATTATCAGGAAAGAAGATGAAATGCCGATCTTGCAGTTTCTTATCAGCATTGCACTGGATGTCAGACCTGGACAATGAAGAAAGAGAAAAAATAAGTCAGAGGGCATGGAGTTTCATTCTGTGCCTAGTATTGCTAAGTCAGGAAGAAGGGTGATTTTGAAGGAAGCATCTTTGGTTGGGAAATTCTATTGCTCAATTGTTAAGCGAATCCATGAGAGTCTGTTAAAGGGTATCAAGGATTTAGTAAAGATATAAAATGGGGAGAAATGTGTTCATGGATACAGAACAGAGTAAACAGCCCTTGACATTCTGCTTGGGGGTAAATGGAATTAGCTGTCTGGTCTCCAACCACTGAGAGAGAGAGGGAGGGAGGGAAGGAGAGAGAGAGAGAGAGAGAGAGAGAGAGAGAGAGAGAGAGAGAGAGAGAGAGAGAGAGAGAGAGAGCCCTCCTCAGTTTTAAGCAGTCAGGTACCCAGAGAAAATCATGCCTCTATCTGGTCAGATACCCCAAGGTCATTGGCAGAGCGAATTCCCACAACAATCCATTATTAATGAGAAGGTGAAGGCTTGGACTGATGAATCCTGGAAAAAACAAATAAAGGTAGTATCTTAGTTCACTTTCTATCATGATGATAAAACACTAACCAAAAATAACTTGGGGAGGGAAGGGTTTATTTCAGCTTACAGTCCATCATCAAGGGAACAGTAGCAGAACTTGAGGCAGAAACCTGATGTCAGGAATTGAAGCAGAGATGTGGAGGAGTGCTGCCATCTGACTTGCTCTCCTTGACTTGCTCTACCTGCTCTCTTAAAGAACCCAGGGCTACCTGCTCGGAGACGCACCACCCACAGTGGCCTGGACCCTCCCACATCAATTGTTCATTCCCACAGACTTGCCCACAGGCCAGTTTTTGGAGGCAGGTCCTCCACTGACATTCCCTTTGTCCAGAGGACCCTAGCTTGTGTCACACTGACAAAATGGTGAGCACAGGTGGCTTAACTCTTAACACAGGGGGCATGGTAGCACACACCTTTTAATCCCAGTGCCCAGGAGGCCGCTCTGAATTCCAGGCCAGCCTGGTCTCCATGGCAAGTTCCATGCCAGCTAGTGTTACAGCAAATTCCTTCCAGGGCTACACAATAAGACACCATCAAAAACAAACCAACCAACACTGCTTTCTTGTCTGCATCCTTAGTATTGTTTAAAGAGATTTTACGTTGCTGGGCTGAGGCTGGCCTTAGAAGGTCCTTTTATCAAAGAAACACTATGTGGGCCTGGGAAGTGGAGAAGTGAAGGATGAATCTCCGCTGCAGGAAAGGACTCATTTCCAAAGACCTAAAGCATCTCAAGCCAAATGCAGGCCTTCTCTTTGGAGATACTTGAATTTCATGATGATTGAGGTCTATTTTTGTAAAACCTAGAAACTTCCAAGCATGAATTCTGGTTCACTGAGGTGCAAGTCAAGAACAAAAACACCAGTGGACGCTGGAGACATTGGAAGCTGGAGAGAGAGCTCATTTCATGTTTCTTTTCCCTAGGACTAAGTTCCATCCCCAGCACCCAAGTCAGGTGGTTCACAACCATCCATGGCTCCAGCTCCAGAGGATCTGAAACCTCTGGCCTCCATGGGTACCCACACATAGAGACACATATACATATATTATTAAAAATAAATTTTCAAAACACTAAATATAATGATGGATAATCTAAGATAGAAAAGGGTAGAGCTGGGTGCAGAGACACTCATCTCCAATCCCAGCACAAGAGAATCAGGAATCCAAAGTCAAACAAGTCTACCTGTTAAGGTCAAAGTGAACCTGGGGTATGAGACCATGTCAAAAAACACAAAGAAGCCGGGCAGTGGTGGCGCACGCCTTTAATCCCAGCCAGGCGGATCTCTGTGAGTTCGAGGCCAGCCTGGGCTACCAAGTGAGTTCCAGGAAAGGCGCACAGAGAAACCCTGTCTCAAAAAAAAAAAAAAAAAAAAAAAAAAAAAAAAAAAAAAAACCACACACACACAAAGAAAAAAAGATGTAACTTAGTTGACAGGGTGCTTTCTTAGCATGCAAAAATGTGTGCATAGATGCAGGACCACATGAAAAGCTGACTAAAGTTTCAAGCTTGGGATCTCAGTACTTAGGAAGTGGAGGCAGGAGGATCAGAAGTTTTAGGTCATTCTCAAGTATATAACAAGTTGAAGCCAGGTGTGGTGGCTCACAACTTTAACCTCAATGCCTTTAGGTAGAAGCAGGTGGATCTCTGAGTTCGAAGCCAGCCTGGTCTACAGAGTGAGTTCTAGGACAGCCAGGGCTACACAGAGAAACCCTGTCTTGGGGTGGGGGTGGGGGTTGGGAGGGGAGTGGAAGGGGTGCAACAAAAAACAAACAAACAAACAAAAACAGCTAATAGGTCAACCTTGGTTACATGAAACCCCCCTGACTCAGAGAAAGAGAGCAGGATGGAGGGTAGGAGAGAGAAAGAGAGAAATCTCAAAAATGCCAATGATAACTCCACCAAGAAGTTACGAACATTTGGTACATTATACTCACAAAAGTCAGGGACTACAGAATTCAAGCAATTATATGAAGCTATTAAGGGTCTAGGAAACTATAAGATTATAGTAGCAAATGTACCTAGAAAAGAGTCTTCAGGGCTAGAGAGATAGCTCTGAGGTTTAAAGCCCTGGCTGCTCTTCCACAGGACCCGTGTTGGATTCCCAGCACCCATGTAGTGGGTCACACCCATCTGTAACTCCAGTTCTATGGGATCCAACACCTCCTTCCATGAGCACAAGGCAAACAAGTGAGGCACAGACAAACAAGCAGAGAAAATATCCATAAACATGAAGGGAGGGGGGGACAACCGCAAGGCAGATGTGAAAACCTTCACTGTAGCATGAATCTTAAAAGTTCTTAATAATAAAATCAAACCTGAGGCCAGTTATTGGGGTGAACCCTGGAAGATCAGAGAGACAGAACAAGCCACAGCTCTCTCACCTTGCCAGTTCCTCAGCTGGTCCTGTTTCCTCAGGCTGGAAGCCTCTGTGTCCTCATCCCAATGGCTCTCAGCTGAACTGCTGCTAGAAGCCTGAATGCTTAACCAGCCAAATGCCTCTAGTTTCTGGTCCTCAAGCCTTATATACCTTTCTACTTTCTACCATCACTCCCTAGGATTAAAGGCTTGCTTCCTGGGATTAAAGGCGTGAGTCACCATGTCTGGCTGTTTCCAATGTGGCCTTGAACTCAAAGATCCCAGATGGATTTCTGCCTCTGGAATGCTAGGATTAAAGGCGTGTGCTATCACTGCCTAACTAGTGGCTTTTCTGTTCTCTGACCCCAGATAAGTTTATTAAGGTACACAATATTTTGGCGAACACAATACCACCACACTTCACTGATCAGGAGCCGACATACAGCTCAGGGGTACAGAATTGCTTAGTATGTGCAAGGTCTCCAGTTCAGTCCCCAACACACCACACCATACACACACCATACACACACCACACACACACACACACACACACACACACACACACACACATACACACACTCACACCCAGGCTGTACCATGTGATTCCTATTGGTGAGGTGGATTGCCCATAGACTTTCCTTGGTTGCTAGGCAACATTGACACAGGAAGGAAAGTTCTGACAAAAGTTTTAGAAGATTTACGGGAAATAGTAGAATTCATTTGTAGAGAAAGTTCCTATTTTTCTCTTCTGCTTATAAAATATTTCATCCAAGTGGGAAACTGTCCAGAGAGGAAGAAACATAAAAGGAAAAAAAAATTTCTCTGGGAACTCTTAATTTCTCACTGAATAAATATTTTATACCAGAATACCTGAACAGTCAAACTAATGCCGAGGTATAAATTAGCTCAGTTACAAAGTAAATTCTCAGGCTGGGGATGTGGCTTGCCATGAAAGCATGAGAACCTGAGTTTCGGATCCCAGCATCTATACACAAAGCTGGACATGAGTTCCAGGTTCAGTGAGAGACTGTGTGTTTCAAGATATAAGGTCAAGAGAGAGTGAAGAAGATACCCAAGGTCTTTATCTGGCTTCTGAATGGGCATGTACCTACACACACTATATATATATATATATATATATATATATATATATAAACACACAAACAAACTCCTACATTAATGCTTTAACTTAGTTGGACTATATCTATAGGTATTTATTTGAATGAGACTGGCTTCCATCGACTCATATGTTTGAATGCTTGGTTCCTGGTTAATGGAACTGTTTGGGAAGGATTAGAAGATGTGGCCTTGTTGGAGGAAGTATATCTCTGTGGGTGGGCTTTAAGGTTTCAAAAGTTCATAACAGCCTAGTGTTTCTCTGTTGGCCTGCAACTTACGGATTAGATGTAAAGCTATCACCTATTTCTCTAGCACCTTGCCTGACAACCTGCCTGCCTGCTTGCCTGTGTGCCACCACACTCTCTACCATGATGATAATGTACTAACCCTCAGAGGCTGTAAGCAAGAACCAATTAAATGCTTTCCTCTATAAGTTGCCTTGGTCATGTTGTTTCATCACAGCGATAGAACAGTAAGTAAGACAGAAGTTGAATTGCAGGCAGAGTGAGAGCAAGAGTAACTTAAGGTTATTAATATTAATAATTCATACTATGGTCAGAATGGCCAATTATCATATATATATATATACATATATATATTTACAGCACAAGGCCTTATGCATGCTAGACAAGTGCTCTCAAATCAAATAACTTTTTTTTCTTCTTTTTGGGAGGTTCCCCTTTTGAGACAGGGTCCCCTGTAACTGAAGCAGTTTTGAACTCCTGATCCTCCTGCCTCTGTTTCCCAAATGGGAGGATTACAGGTCTATATCACCATGCCTGGTTTCCATGTGTTTGTGTGTGTGTATTTCAATATGTGTGTGTGTGTGTGTGTGTATGTGTGTGTGTGTGTGTGTTTAGTAAAACAGAATGTTCAGTCTAATTGCCAGGACTTCTTGTTTCAGTGTTGCAGCTGAATTCCAGAAATGACTGAAAGAGAGGGGATTTTCTCCCACTGAAGGAAGCTAATAGACATGATCTCATGTATCCTTGTTAGTCACGTGTGAAACAGTAACCTCTTCACACTTGCTCTACAGCAGTCCTTATGTTTGTTTGGTCTGTTTAGCGACAAGGTCTCACATACATCAAGCTGGCTTCAAACTCACCATGCTGGGAATATGAGGCAGGGTTTGACTCAAAGTATCCCAGGCTGCCCTGGACTCACCAGGTAGCTCAGGCTAGCCTCAAATTCCCAGCAATCCTTCTTCTTTGACCTCTGTAGGCTACAGAGACAACAGTCGTGCACCACCACAACCAGCTGCATTTTGAAGTTCTTTCCAATAAAATAGACATCTGTGTGGCAAGAGTTCACAAATAGCACCAAGAGTAACTTTCATATAAATGCCATAAGTGCATTACCACTGGTATTTTTATAGATGAGCAAGCAGCCAAAACTTTCATCTAGGTAAATATTTCAGGAATGCCTTTCCTCACTCAGTCCCTCTCCACGGTACAGCATGAAGATGATTGTGATTTCACTCCTGACTCAGACAGTTAGTGATGGATTGCAAGTCCAAACATCAGCTCCATTTGCAATAAATTCCACATTGCAATCAGATTGTGATATGTCACTCATGCTCTGTGCGGTACCACTGAGCATGGCACCCTAGACTCTAACCTTCCTAACTCCCTCCATCACTTTTAGTCACCTGGATCCTCTCAGACCACCTGGCTAGATGGGCAGCAGTAAGAACCGAGTTACACAGAGAACAGTCACTGGACTCCCCATGAAGGTGAGGTCATTAAACGTCTTAAGGAAACAAAACAAAACCTAAGAGGAATGTGCCTGGAGGAAGACAGGTTTGAGCGAGCCTCGGGCAAGGATTGTGTTTCCTGGTATTTTCAAGTCCCATCTCCACCCCCCACTTTTTCTTGGATGCCCCTGAGGTGACGCTGCGGTTTCTACTCCTTCTCTAAGACCAGTAATCAGGGTGTCACACAATCCACTTCATGTCAACTTTCCTCTCTGGTGGAGCAAACAATAGCATCTCTCCAGGAACTGGGACAGACAACCCTTTCAGAACAGCGAGATGAGTCATGAATATTTCATATCCTGAACAAATATAGGTCCACTTCCAACAATCTACCAACCATGGCCAGAAAGAACATACAGGACTGTCTCTGAATGAGGCTTGTTAACTGTCTCACTCTCGAGAGGGTAAATTTGATTTCAGCAGAATCTGCACAGGCATCCCACCCGGCCTCATCCCCACCCCTGCTATATCTATGTCTTTATGTTCCTATTTATTCCACGATTGTAGAAGACATCAGGAATATCAGATAGGAAACAGAAGAGGCCACTTTCTCTTCATTACACATGAAGTCTCTGTTTTGGTGTGCTGGATTCCTGGCTTCACATTTGCTAGGCAAGAGCTCTACCAGTGGGCTTTATCCCCAGCCCAATTCTAGAACTTTCTTAAGATCCAAGAAAGATCATCTCTGCTACTCGGATAGAAGCAATATATTTGAAAGAATAATTAAACCTTTGCTTTTCCAAAGGCTGTTTCCTACCCAAACTGCAATATATATATAGAAAGAAAAAAAAAGTCAAATCTGACACCCCAAGCACCAATATACCTGGTGTGAATAAATCTGTCCCTGATTTTCCCACCAACAAACCATGAGCTGTACAACAGGATGTGTTATGTAACACTCATTGTTTTCACTAAAGAAATAAGAGGAGCATATTGATTCTTAAGAAGAGAATTTTTTAAATGCTAAATTCAAAAATCAAGCTTTTTCAGATCCATTTCCAAAGAGATTACACAGGACAAACAGCATTGGACAATACCTCTGTTGAACTTTATGGGCCTTGTTTGGCTATTTGCTGATGTATCTGTTTGTTTTGTTGTTGGTTTAGAAACTTGGTAAGAAAGCAATTTTTAGGGCTCTAGGTACAGGTCAGTTTGTAGAGTACTTGCCCTGCATGCAGGAAGTCCTGAGTTCAAGCAGGGCACTATGTAAAAACCAAGTGTGGTGGATCAAGCCTGGGATCCCAGCAGGAAACAGGAGTATCAGAATTTCAGAGTCAACCTTGGATACATATCCTGTGGTAGGCTGGCCTCAAAGACCCTGTCTCAAATAAAGAAACAAAAACTCACTTAGACCCTTATACTGGATTCATAAAAAAAAAAAAAAAAAAAAAAAAAAAAAAAGAAAGAAAGAAAAGAAAAGAAAAAGAAAAAGAAAAAAAAAACCTGACCTTGAGGAGGTAGAAATGGAAAGGAGATAAAAAGGAATTAATGAATAAATGAAAATAAAAATCTGGAAAAAGAAGGTTTTTCACTCAAGTTCCTAAGTCCCACCTCTTCAGTCCGGCTCTTTCTTCAGCCTGCTCCTTTCTTCTGGGATAGTGATGCTCAGAGTCAGGTCCAGGAACAAGCACCTGCTGATCAGAGGACTGTTTCCTATCTACAAGGAGGTTACTTCAGAAATCAGTTTGTTTCAAACTTCTATAGCAACTTGGTAGAATACTGAATCAAATAATTCAAAACCAGAGCTTATCTGTTAGTGTTGTTGGATTTTTTGCTTTTGTTTTGTCTAGCAATGTGATTCTATTTTATCTTATAAAAAGAATATCGCACAACGGATTGAAATGTTAAAATACTGATGTGGGGGCAAGAGATGTGGCTCAGTGGGCAAAGGAGCTTGCCACCAAACCTGAAGACCCGAGTTCAGTCCTCACGATCCACACAGTAGAAGGAGAGAGCTGACTTCAGAAAGTCGTCCTCTGACCTCCTCACATATGCCGTGGTATCACGTACACACACTATACATGTAAAATAAACACA
The DNA here is from genome assembly GCF_049852395.1 of Peromyscus maniculatus bairdii. NCBI lineage: Eukaryota > Metazoa > Chordata > Mammalia > Rodentia > Cricetidae > Peromyscus > Peromyscus maniculatus. The sequence goes on from NC_134856.1 coordinate 110,278,820, forward strand.
TAAATAAAATGTTCATTTTTTTCAAAAAGCTGAAGCAACAGCATTTTTTTTTAAACCATATGTGGGCAGAGTACTCAAGATTGATTTTTCTCAAACTTCAGTAAATATATACTGTTGCTCTCATTTCTGTCGTATTTCTTCAACTTTATCATATATTCAACATCTTTTAATAAAATTGTTTTTTAGAAAATAATTTTTTTAATTGTCTTTTTTTTCTTATTTTATGTGCAGTGGTATTTTGCCTGCGTGTATGTTGGTGTGAGGGTGTCAGATCTTGGAGTTTGAGACAGTTGTGAGCTGTCATGTGGGTGCTGGGAATTGAACCAGGGACCTGTGGAAGAGTAACGGCTGAGCCATCTCTCCAGCCCTAGAAAATAATTTCTAAATGATATACCATCACCATAAGCCCTGTATCACTAATAAATGGAAAATAATTATAAAATTAAGGGGCTGGAGACACGGCTCAACACTTAAAAGCACTGCAGCTGTTGTCCAGGGTCTGAACTCAGGGCCCAGCACCGGATCACGTGACCTGTATCTGCAGCTCCTGGGGATCTGTTGATTCCCTCTTCAGACCTCCTGGGGTATCCCTCATGTGAGCAAACCTGAACACAAACACACTATTAAATATTTTTTTATCTTTATATATACATATATGTATGTATGTATGTATGTATGTATGAGATCAAATACATGGAGACAAAAGAAGGCTAAATTATTAATTTTTAAAATAAAATACTACAGGACTGGAGAAGTAAGTCAGTGGAAAGAAGACATAGCCAGGCCCTGTGTGAGAGTAAATTTTCATTGTCAGTTTAACTAGATTTGGAACCACTAGAGAATGTGCCTGGGGCATGTATGTTTCCAGAAAGGTGTGACTGGCCATCTTGGGCTCTGGTTGCTGTGTTTTCCCACCGTGACAGACTCTATCCCCCAAACCCTGAGCCCAAATAAACCCTTCCCTGCCTAAGTGGCTTTAGCCGAGTATTTTGTTACAGTAGTGAGGAGTAACTCATCTACCAGCGTTCTCTACCCTGGCATCATAACAAAAAAATAAAGTAACAGCTGCCCAGCTTGGTGGCGCACGCCTTTAATCCCAGTACTAGAGAGACAGAGGCGGGCAGATCTCTGTGAGTTCCAAGCCAGCCAGGTCTACAAAGTAAGTTCCAGAAAAGCCAAGGCTTCACACAAAAACCCTCTCTTGAAAAACAAACAAACAAAAAGAGGAACCCAAAAGATATTTTGCTGGCCTTCTCAGGAAAGACTGGATCATGGGAATTAATCTTTGGTCAGGCTGACTTAGGAATTTGTTAAATGAATTTTATTTTTCCCAATAGTCTTCAGAAGTGAATTCCTGAATCCTCGAAATCGGCTATGTTATCTTGTGACGCGCAGGAAAGTGGGTTACTAAACGGTTTCTTTTCCCTAGATCACTGCTTTCCAGTCTGAGAAAAATATTTATAAGCCTTTTTTTAAAAAAAGGCTTCAGCATAATTTTACAACTATTCACAGCAAATTCTCCAAAGACATTACTGAGGAAAACAAAACAAAATACTACTAAGCACTGGCAGCCGAATCGATGTCGGGGTCCAAACTCGAGGCAGGATGAGACAGAGGGCAGCTGCGGTCCTCCCTTGCGGCCGTCCTCCCTTGCGGCTGTCCTCGCTTGCTTCTCTGTTGTGATAACATACTGACTGAATCAACCTGGGGAGGAGAGGTGTGTGTAGCTTACATGTTACAGTTCATGACCATGGACACGCCCACAGAACAATCGGTGGTAGGTAGTTCTTCCACTGAAATTCCTTCTTCATGGGTGTGTCAGGTTGACAGAAACTAACCTTCGCATCGACCATTTACTGCAGTTTGAATATTGACTAATATAGGTACTTCACTAAATGTCATACACATATATCTATGACAACTGATCCACGAAATATACATATGTAACATTCATGTGTGTAGAAATATGCATAAAACATATGTGAGTATAAGTATTTACAGGGGTCCAGGAGGAGTTGGAATACAGCAGAGAGTTCATCAAACTATATTGTATACATGTATGAAATTCTCAAAGAAGGGATAAAGAAACTATAAAAATATAAATGTATGTATCTGACTTGCATGGTGAATATTTTATGTCTAATTTTACATATTTAAATATATTACATACATAAATCTAAATTATATATAGATTATAACATAAAGGTTTGTTAAATGAGATGATATGTTTTATATATAGTAAATGAGGATCTATAATGTTTATATGTACAAGAAATCTCATTTATTCTCTCTTAGTGGAAACCAGTGTTCAAAAAGATTTAGTGACCTCATTCCATCAACAGTCAGCAAATATTTGCTGACTCTGCACCAAATGTCAGGCTCATTCCAGACACTGGGATGGGTGACAGAGATAAACAGGTCACCTGTGTCCCAGAGATGGCTGAGAAGAGAAAGAAAATCAGCATGGTAATTTCTGACAGTGGCATGCTGCGAGGTCACTGGGTGATCGATAAGCCCTGGCTTAGAAGAAACGTTTGAATTGAGATCTTTTTTAATTAATAACTCAATTATATTTTTGTCTTATGTGTATGAGTGTTTTGCCTGCATGTATGTGTGCCATGCTCATGCCTGTTGCTCAAGGAAATGGAAGAAGGAGGTGGATTCCCTGAAACTGGAGTCACAGACCGTTGTGAGCTACCATACAGGTGCCGGGAACCAAACCCAGGCTCTCTGCTAGAACAGCCTGTGCTCTTAATCACTGAGTAATCTCTCCAGTGAACAAGGACAAGCCCAGCTTGTTGCAAAAAAGAATATACAGAATCAGCTGGCACTGAGGACTACTCCAGCAAAATATATTCTTCTAAGGCTGGGGGAGTAACTCAGTGTAGAATGTGAGCTTGGCATACATGAGGCCCCAGGTTCAAGTTTCAGCATTCAAATAAACCTGAAAACCTGTCTAGATGCCATGTGAAGAATAAAGTATAAAAGAGGGTCAAAAGGGAAAGTGGGTATACAAAATGTCCCCAACTCTAGACGATTAAACTCACTAATTTGCTGCAGTTAGACATTCCAGTGATTTGAAATCAAATTCAACTCAGTAGAAATCATACTTTAAATTTGACCTTGGGTATTTTCCTGTGCTAATTATATATATACACACACACATATATCTTCCCCAGGGCTTGGCTGTGGCAGCAGTGACAAGTTGACAAAAACTGACCAGCACAGGGACCATTTACTGCAATTTGAATATTGGCTAATATAGCTACTTCACTAAATGTCATACACATACATCTATGACAACTGATCCATGAAATATACACATGTAACATACATGTGTGTAGAAATATACACAAAACATATTTTGAATATATCCATTTACAGGGGTCTCAGGGATGCAGTGCCTCTGGGTCCCAGGGATGAAAAGAGGAAACAGCCAGTACTACCATAAGCCACTACTGAACGTTGAAGGTCCAGAGCTTATAGGATTTTCAACTTAGATAGCTCCAGATGACTTCGGTGATCCTGACATTGCCCAGTGGGGAGTTGAGGACCCTCTGATTGGTTCAGCCAAAAGGAATGGTGGCCTGGGTAAGAACTGTGCTGCAGACCAAGCAAAGACTGGATGTGAGGGCAGATTCTCTGATCCTGCTCATTCATGCAGGAAGGCTCAGAGTGAAGGGGAAGAAACAGGAAAAACTCCTCACCTCTGAAGTGAGCAAGCTTCCTCTCTGATTTCATCTGATTTCATAGTCAGAAAAACAGACCTAAATTTAAACCCAAGGCTAGATGCCAGCCTCCAGAGCCACTGTGTTGTTTTAAGATTGATTTACGTCTACATGTGTCTTCCTGCATTATTTTAAGGGCACCATGTGCCTTCATGTACCTGTGGAAGCCAAAAGAGGGTGTCAGATCCCCTGGGACTGGAGTTACTGGTGGTTGTGAGCTGCCTGAGTGAGAGCTGGGAACCAAACTCAGACCTTTTTCAAGAGCATCAAGCACATCTAACTGCTGAGCCATCTCTCTAGCCTCCTCCCATATCTCAGGCTCTCGATCACTGTCTTTTGGTGGTTGTTGAGTAAGATAATCCTAAGGCTCAGGGTTCCCCACCCCACCCCCCACTGCAACCACCTAATTCCAAGCTTGATATCACATGAGCCTTCTTAAGCCCCTGGATTTGGGACTGCTGAGGATGTACGTTCTCAGAGCCACCATAGAGGAGGAAATTTCCTACTGGTGTTAGAAAATGGTTGCAAAGGGACAGGCCATTGAGAAACCCCCATCCTTCCGTCTCCCGTTCTTATTTTCTTTTTTGCTAGTGGCGATGTGCTATGGATCGAGCACGGGCCACGATACTCTACGCTGCAATACAGCTGCAGCCCCTTATTTATCCGAAGGTTCATTTTGCAGCCCCATCCTTCCTGCTCTTACCCTTGGCTGTCAGCTTCAGCATCTAACCCCGCTTCCACAGACCGTCACGTCTGTATCTCAGGGGCACCAGGGGTGCACACAGTACACCAGATAATTCCTTACATCCTTCAGGAAGGAGAAAGGAGGGGCAGAGTGGTTTAGGGGATTCAGAAGAGAAGACTAGTTTCTGAGCTCATGACAGAGATGTGTTGGGAAGAAAACTGAAGGGAGCCATAACTTTGGCTAATGGGAAACAGCCTTAGAAAGGTAGCTGGGCAAAATGGTGTTCCAGTAGATGCTGAGGTTAGAGAAAGGTGAAGAGGTAGGGATGTAAGCATAGATCAACCTTTCAAGCCGTCTCCACCACTGTTATTGCAAATGGTGGTTCTAAAGCTTAGCGGGAAACAAGACCAGGAACAATAATCTCAATCTAGGACATGCAGGAAAGCCTTTTTATTAGTGTTACTCACGAACTAACTATGCTAACCAGATGTACAGATGTGGCTTGGGAAAGCCTTTTTAAAGTGCTGTGCTGGAAGCAAGGGATGCTATTTGATGGCACAATTCCCTGCCTTCTACTTATTTTTACTTCAATACTCTTATTTCCTCGAAAGGACTCTAAGTGAAAGAACACTTTCTTTGCCTCACCAACACAACATCCTACCCAACCAGATCAATAAAAGTTTGATTATTAAAGTATAAGATCACAAAATATGGACATATCTAAGAAGTTAGCACATATAACATTTCCCATTAATTTCCTCATGACGGTGCACATTGTTAGAGAACAGTGTGCAAGTCCTATGTCTCTTTGTATCTGTCCTAATACCCCTAAATCTTGAGCATAGTAAGGATTCAATTAATATCTGTTGATAGATTTTAATTACATGTAGAAGTAGTTAACCTCCCGTTCTCACTTGAAACGACACACCATCTTTTGGCAATAACCAAAATTACTATGTAATTACATTAAATTGCATTCAAATATATGGATTATCTCACGCTTTCCCCAATGAAATCCAGATATGCTATTTTGCCTATTAAACTACCCCTTTATCAAAGGTCCATGAACCTCCTGGAGGTACCACTGTGCTCATTAACTAAATGTCAGGTAAGCATAGAAGCTGCTTTGGATTTCACTTAATAAACCAGAGCAATTTAAAGTAATTAGTCATATCTTGTGAAAAGGAGCCAAAGTGTAGCCTGTTTAACCTGCTGGAGAGCCGTGGGTGAAGGAGCTCGTAAAGGAGAGAGATTGAGGGTATGAGCTTAATGCATCTGCCAAGGCTTTCAAGTCCAACAATTATTTACCCTAAAGAAGGAGAGGGCTGGGGATGTGACTCGGGAAGCCCTGGGTTCCATGCTAGCCGCACGTTAATCAGGCCTGGTGGTATCCACTGTATTCCTAATACTCAGAGGTAGAAGCAGGAGGATTAGTAGTAGAAGGCCATTCTCAAGTTTAAGGTCAGCCTGGGATAAATGAGAGCCTGTCTAAAAAAATATAAAATAAAAAGTGGCACACGCCTTTAATCCCAGCACTTGGGAGGCAGAGGCAGGTGGATCTCTGTGAGTTCGAGGTCAGCCTGGTCTACAGAATGAGTTCCTGGTCAGCCAGGGCTACACAGAGAAGGCCTGTCTCAAAAACAAAACAGAAACATTTGGAGAACGTCTGGGAGCTGGGTGTAGCTCAGTAGGAGGGCACTAGGACTTCCATCCATAACAATGCAAACAGAAAAGAAAAGGTTTGCATTTAAATTGTCCAGTTTACTATCCAGAGCTAACTTATTTGTCTGAAAACTTATTTTAGTTAATAACACCTGAATTGGAATCTCTTTTAATCCAGCTTCCCACATTAATGCAATTTACTTTCCAGAATTATTGGCAATGCTTTATGTTGTTTGCTATACTTAAGAAGTGTTATGTCTGAATTTGCACATAATAATTCTCAATATATGCATTATCATTTGAATGTATTTAACTCTGCTCACTTATATATTATTTAATGTACTTAGAATGCTTTCAAGAAGGGGATGAATTAGGCCACTTTTATTAATGTACTAGCCAATCTAATAGACTGGTTATAATAATCAGAAAAACTGTAGATAATTCTCCTTTACTAGGATACTGATAAAATAATTTGTATAATATTAATTAGTATAAAACAGAATTTAATCTACAACTTACAGAGCTACCATAATTAAAGGATTAAACATAATCAGGTTGTAGAGGAGAGAGGATCAGAAATTCTAGGCCATCCTTAGCTACATAGCAAATTCAAGACCAGTCTAGGCTAGTTAAGGTCTTGAGGTCTCTCTCTCTCTCTCTCTCTCTCTCTCTCTCTCTCTCTCTCTCTCTAAATCTCTAAATCTCTCTCTCTCTCTAAATCTCTCTCTCTCTCTCTCTCTCTCTCTCTCTCTCTCTCTCTCTCTCTCTCTAAATCTCTCTCTCTGTGTGTGTGTGTGTGTGTATTTAAAGAATATATTTACAGTCTTAAATTGATCCAATTTTAGGTAGTTTCATTCCATAATTTGTATTGTGGAAAGGCAAGTAATGTGCCCCTCATGTGAAAATGACATAATACATTAACCTTTTAGGCTAACAAGCTAGCTCAAGAAAAAAAAGATAATGTTTACTAATATTTGCTATATTCAGAGGTCTGTATTAGCCTTCACAGCATACTATATAGGTGAATGCAGGCCTCATTCAACAGATTAGGAAAATGAGTTTCTGCAGAGTATATAATCGTCAAAGAACAAATCAGTAGAAGAACATTGATATTATGTTAAAAAACAGATCTGGAGCCACCAACATCTGGGCTATTTCACCTTGTGTTAGTTACTCTTCTGTTGCTGTGATAAAACAACATGGCCAAGGCAACTTATAGAAGGAGGGGTAGGAGTCCATCATGGCACCATAGCAGGCAGATGTGGCAGCCAGAGCAAGAAGCTGAGAGCTCACATCTTGAAACACAAGCACGAGGCAGAGACAGCAAACTGGAAGTAGGGTGAGGCCATACTACTTCAAAGCCTGCTCCCAGTAACATACTTCCTCTAGCAAGGTCATATACCTAAACCTCCTCAAACCATACCACTAACTGGGAACCAAGGCTCAAATATCCAAGCTTTGGGAACCAAGGCTCAAATATCCAAACTTTGAGGGACATTTCTCGTTCAATCCACCACATGCTTCAGCAAAGGGGAATTCCTAGGCCAGGTGTGGTAGCAAACATCTTCAATCCTAGCTCTTAGGAGGCAGAGGCAGGTGGATCCATCCCTGTGGTTTTGAGGCCAGCCAGGTCTACATAGTGAGTTCCAGAGGGAGATCCTGTCTCAAAACCAACCAACCAAACAACAACAGTGGGGATTTTTCAGTCAAAGAAGAACAAGATGGACAAGAGTAAACATTGTTTCTGGGACAATCAAGGTATCTACATTTACCACAGACTTTAAACAGTTGTTTGTAAATGCCTTTCTTTTTCTTTCCTTCTTTTATTTTTTTCTTTCTTTTTCTCTCTAAATTTGCCAACTTTATTTTCTGTCTTAGGAGGCATTTCCTTAAGTGGAATAGTCTGTGAATACATGTCAGTAAGTCTAGACAAGGAGAGAGTCTGCAGGAACCAGGAAGGTATGGCTATCTCCTCTAAGTTCAATGGTGAGTGAAAAAGAAGGCAAGCAGACGGCTATGAAGGAAGCATTTCCCTACTCAGGGTCCCAGGGCTGCAAGAGAGGGGAGCCCAGGCCGGAGGGTGTGGGAAGACCCTTCAAGATTCTCAATAGAGCCTGCTGGGGACAATGTGATGAATGAACAAATGTAGAGTAATCCTGGACCTCTGGGTGTGGTGGCACACTTCTGGAACCCCTACACTTGGAGGTGGAGGCAGGAGGATCAGGAGTTCAAGGTCAGCTTGAGCAATATAGATACATGACCCTGTTTCAAATAAAGGAGAAGAACCAGGAAGACTAACGAGATCAGCTAGATGACTGTCACAGCAGCTTAGGTAGGAACGGCCAGGAGCTCCTGTCCTAGCAGAAGGAATGGAGGGCAAGAAGAAAGATACAACACCGAGGAACTAAAGTAGAAAGGACGTCAGGAATCTATGGACTTGGTGGCGAGGAGAGCTGAGGGTCAGTCTAGAATGGCACCTACCATGGCCCACCGGGTTAATTAACAGCAGTATCATTTATCGAAAAGGGAAACCAGGACTAGGAACAGACTTGGAGATAAAGTGCAATGCATGCCTAAATAAAGGAAACCCTAGCTTTTAATCACCAGGGCCATAAAAATAGGGGTGGTGGGGATTGGAGCAGAGTGGTCTGGAAGAGTTTGTGTTGGGACGTGAGAGTTTGAGATCCGTGTGAGATGTGTGAAAATCCCTGCTGGGTCTAGAGTTCAGGAGGGAGCTGAGGACACTCAGAAGACCCTAGGAGTCTCCAGCTTCTGTGTCGTTTTGGAAACAGTGGAAAAGAATGAATGCTGCTGGTCCCCTGCTCATCCTCAGTGTGGAGGGAGGCAGTGAGAAAAGAGGAGGAAGAGGACTGATACTCATGGAGTAGCTGTCACAGAGTCCAATGACAGAGTCATGGATTACAGAAATGTCCTAACTGAAATTGTCTACATGGCGATCAATGTAAGTAACTGCTGTGTGGCGGGGCATTTTAGTCTTTATTTTTGTCAGGGTCTCACCAGCTTGGAAGGCCTGGAGATCCATCAGCCCCGACCTCAGTTCTGAGATAACACGATTTGAACTATTTGTTCAAAACACTAATGAACTATTTGTTTGTTTGTTTACTTGTTTGTTTTGGTCTTTTGTGTTTTTTCATGACAAGGTCTCTCTACGTAGCCCCAGCTGTCCTGGAACTCACTCTGCAGACTAGGCTGGCCTTGAACTCATAGACATCTGCCTGCCTCTGTCTCCCCGGTGCTGGATTAAAAATACATACCATTAGATCCAGCCTTGTTTGTCTTTTTTTGAATGTGGATGCTAGAGGTTAGAATTAACCTCTATTGTACAGTCAATACTTTATCAATTTTTATTTCTAGCATTTCCTTTCATAGAAAACATACTGAAGTATAATGAAACCAAGACTGTAAGGTGTTTCCCCCTCTCTCTTCATTTTTTTGGCTTTTGGTTTTGGGGTTTTGTCGAGACAAGGTTTCAGGCTGTCCTGGAACTCACTCTGTAGAAGACCTCGAATGCAGATTATCCACTTGCCTCTTCCTCCAGAATGCTGGGATTGAAAGCATGAGCCATCGCCACCAAAGGGGCTGTTCCTGTCTTACACAAAGACTTTTCCTTCTTCCTCAGTTTACTAATCTAATTTTGTAAGTGATGAGGACAGGGAAAGCTAATGTTCCATGACACTGCTCCAATTCCAGCCTGTTTGTGAGTTTTAGTAATATTCTAAGTACATACATATAGGGCATAAAGAGTATATTTAGGCATGGATTGAGGACTTCAGGGAAATTTTTTCTTTCCCAGTGAGACACAAGGTGGAGAGGACAGACAAGAGGAAATCTGTCCTTCTTCCCATTGTGCTTGACTGCTTTGTGTGGATACAGTGGCCGAGGTGAGATAAAGGTAGAAATGGAAGAAGGGAAGAGGCTGAATCTCCAAAATCCGGAAGGGCTGTTCAGCCAACTAGAAAGCACACACTTGACTTACTATACGTACAGTAGTGATCCTTATAATGCAATCCTTTTAGCACTGAGTACTGGTTTTATGTACCCTACACACATACATACACATACATTTATGCATATGCACATATATATGTATAAAAACATACAAGCAAAACACATACATGCTGTGGATATCATTCTATATAAATAAAACACTGATGGCCAGTGACCAGGCAGGAAGTAGGTGGCCAGGCAGGAAGTAGGTGAAACAAGGAGAGAGGAGAATTCTGGGAAGTGGAAGGCTGGGGAAGAGACACTGCAGCCACCGCCAGGAGAAGCAACATGTAAAGACGCCGGTAAGCCACCAGCCACGTGGCAAGGTATAGATTTATAGAAATGGGTTAATTTAAGATAAAAGAACAGTTAACAAGAAGCCTGCCACGGCCATACAGTTTATAAATGATATAAGCGTCTGAGTGATTATTTTATACGTGGATTGTGGGACTGCGGGGCTTGGGGAACCTGGAGAGAAGCCCTCCAGCAACACATACATACATACATACTTATACAAATACACACATATACATTCATACATCCAGAGATTTTAATTTATTTTAAAATCAGTGTGCTGTGGGATGGTCTGTATGTCAAATTACTCTGATTGGTCAATAAATAAAACACTGATTGGCCAGTGGCTAGGCAGGAAGTATAGGCGGGACTAACAGAGAGGAGAAAAGAAAGAAGAGGAAGGCAGAAGGAGTCACTGCCAGCCACCACCATGACAAGCAGCATGTGAAGATGCCAGTAAGCCACGAGCCACATGGCAAGGTATAGATTTATGGAAATGGATTAATTTAAACTATAAGAACAGTTAGCAAGAAGCCTGCCACGGCCATACAGTTTGTAAGCAATATAAGTCTCTGTGTTTACTTGGTTGGGTCTGAGTGGCTGTGGGACTGGCGGGTGAGAGAGATTTGTCCTGACTGTGGGCAAGGCAGGAAAACTCAAGTTACATCAGTGAATTTCCCTTGTGAAGTGAAAGGCGAATGTTTCTTGTGGGTTTAAATCTGGGAAAGACTTCTTTAGCAGAATGGACAGGATGAGAAACTTAAGGATCAGATGGGAGGGAGACTCCTGGAATCGTCATTACCCACCAGGAAGGAAAGGGTGAGGAGCGTCCTGCGCTCTCTACCTAGGATGGGGAAGCAGATCTTAGATCTTCAGAGCACTATGAGTGGATGGGAGCCTGGCTAATGAGAAGGGCACAGGAGACCAGAGGACTCTCCAAACCGGAATTGACTGTGGCTGAATTATTAGAACTTGCCTGGAGTCAGGAGCAGGCCTGTAATTCCAGCACTCTGAAAGCAGAGGCAGGATAAGGTTGGCTTGGAAAAAAGAGTGGGACATTGTCTCAGAAACAAAACCAACCAACCAACCAACAAACAAACAAAAACAAAACAACAGGCCCAGCCTGGATCAGGAACGGTGAAGGACTCTGAGTGAGCTGCCTTGTCAGAGTGGGAGCTGAAGACAAAAGATGGAGAAGCAAGGATTGGGTAGAAAGAACCTGAACCAGGTTCCGGAAGTCATGTGCTTGAGGGGCGTTTTAAAGAACCTCCCAGGCACAGGGCAGTGGTAGCGCGTGCCTTTAATCCTAGCACTTGGGAGGCAGAGGCAGGCAGATCTCTGTGAGTTCAAGGCCAGTCTGGTCTACAGAGTGAGTTCCAGGACAGCTAAGACTGTTACACAGAGAAACCTGGTCTCATAAAAAAAAATTAAAAAAAAAAAAAAAAAAAGGACCTCCCAGGCACAAGAAATGAAAAACAGAAAGTGACAGCCTGTGACATGTCCACCCAGACTTGATTTAGAGAACAATAGAGCAGTTGCCTCCCTAAGCTTCCAGCTTTGACACCAGGGTCTCCTCCAGGAAAAGAGCTTGAAGGCATGAGCTGAGAAGTGGTCCTACGTCTGCCCAGCTTTGACTCCAAGTCCTAGTGACTAGACAGACTGACAGATGACAGAAGGACACAGACTGCAATGCTTCACAGTAAATTCCAGAAGTAGTCAAGATTTTCATCCCATTGAACCAGTTGCGGTCATTGACAAAAGTAAATCTGGGCTAGCCTGGGGAATGACCACGCTTAGTGAAATTGCTGTTGTATGCTCTTGTTTTCAAGTAGGGCCTCATCATCCGGGCCAAATCTCGAGGTTAGTAAACCAACTCACAGATTCTTATGGCATTCTCAAGTTTGCTCTGAAACTGGAGATCTGCAGATCTTTCAAACATCTCTCTCTCTCTCTCTCTCTCTCTCTCTCTCTCTCTCTCTTTCTCTCTCTCTGTGTGTGTGTGTGCGTGTGCGCGCGCGCGTGCATGCATGCGTGCGTGCGTGCGTGTGTGTGTGTGTGTGTGTGTGTGTGTGTGTGTGTGTGTGTGTTCAGGGGTGGGAGTGAGGATTGAACCCTTGTCCTCATGCTTGCTAATAAGCAGCTTCTCCCCCAGCTCTGTTTGCTTTTTCTCTTGTGACTCTGTCCTTGACAAGCTCTCATTCCTTCATCAGTTGGAAAGTCTTACAAATTTGAAAGATAGTTACAGAATGGCTACACTACCCAGTGTAGATATGGTGTTTGGGATGGTATTATGTTTGAACAGCCCACGCTATCTCTGGTTTTAAGAAGACTACCTTAAACTAAGGGCCATACTTTAAACATCGCTTTGTTGCCGCATGGAAAGAGGGAGAGCTGTGAAGTCAGTCAGCCTAGATTCGGTTTTACTTACAGCTCCTACCTGGAACAAATTACTTCATTTCTCTAAACTTTATTTTCCTATTCATAAAGTGTGGGTAACAATAATCATGGGGCTGGCATTAACTGAAACAACACATAAATTGTGCATGGCCATGCACATCGGTAATCTCAGTACTCAGGAGATGGAGGCTGAGGAGCACAAAGCCAGCCTTGGCTATCCAAGACCCTATTTCAAAAAACAATAATAACAACAACAACAACACACACACACTCACACAGAGCACAAGTCTATAATAAGTGCTTAATAAGTGTTGTTGCTGACACCATCCGTGGTGGTGTAGTTGGGAAATAATCTCAGAGCAAAACAATCAACAGCCCCCAGAGTGGAAATTTTCTGTCTCCGTCAGGTGAGATTTTGTTTACAAGCGACAGATGACTTGACTAAAGGTAGCTGAAACCATCCAAATCTGCCCTGTCCTCCCACATGATGAGAAATCCAGTGGTACAGTGCTTGCTCGCTCAGCCAGCATGCAGGAAGCCCTGGGCTACACGGGACTCTGTTTTAAAAAATAAAAATACAAAAGAACAGGTGTCTGCTTTTGTTTTTCAGCTCTGGGGATGGACACCAGGCCTTGCACACGTGAGGCAAAAATCTGTAACAGCCCATAGGTGTTTCTCTGAACCTGTGTCTCCCAGCTTATATGTCAAGGTTCTGGACAGCCTCTGGATGGCTTTCTCTGCCTTTCCCTCCTGACCCCAGCTGCTCCAGACCTCACGCCCTCCGCCCACAAAGCAGGAAGGAAGCAGGAATTGGCTGCTCATCGATGGCCTCTCCCTCATTGTCAAGCAGGAAAATTGCCCAATCACACCTCCCCTCCCCCCAGCTACACACCCCAGCCTGAGGTCATCTCTTGGTCACCCGGTGACACTCCTGGAAGACCAGGAGTCAGGAAACAGAACTGGCCACTTTCTGTCACGGTGGTGGGGAGGAGGCAGGCTAGCCTCTGCCACCTTAGTTTACCTCGGTTGTTCCTTTCCATTACCAACCCACCTGTATTTCCAAAGTCTTTTTTTAGAAGCCTATTCCTAAGTATCATTCCCTGCCACCATTACCACACACATGTGCATCATCAGAAGTAAAGACTGACCAGAGATTCCCTCCTTCCCCCCAAATGCCCCAGAACAGGTCATTGCCAACCAATTAGAAACTGACAAATAATATCTCTTTAAAAAAAAAAAAAATACACAACCAACCTGGGAAGGCCTGAGCCAGCTGGGCTCTCATGACTGGGCTGGTGACTCATTCTTTTGTCCCTTGTGTTTCAGAATTTCTTTCTCAGAAATCCCCTTGATCTCATCCCCCTGTTTTCTTCCTTTTCCATTAGGCAGATCAAATGTCTTTCAAAATAGCAGCTTCCAACAGGGACAAAACTGTAGGAGGAGTGTGGACTGAGGTGTGTGTGTGTGTGTGTGTGTGTGTGTGTGTGTGTGTGTGTGTGTGTGTGTGTAATGTATGTGGGGAAACACAATTTGCATCTAAACTCATTAACGTACAAACGCTAAAACTACATCATCTTGAGTCTCTCTCCTTGACCCCTCAACTCCAACTCGCATTCCCTCCTCTCCACAAGTCAAAAAAAAAAAAGGGGGGGGGAGGCTAAAGACATCTAACTGTTGAGAAGTAAGCAGATGGAAGTATCAGAGGTGAAGACCCCTGTCTACAGCTGGGTACAAGGACAGCAAGGATAAAATTCTTTTCTGCTCCCCGACTTTAAAGGACTCACACAGTTCTCTCCTCATGGGACTGGCCTGACCACTGACCAGTCTTCTTTTCAGGTAGATAAGAGAATCCCAGACCCAAGGCAAACCTTTCTCACAGCCAGTGTACCAGTGAAGTGGAGTAGAGCTGGACAGCTGGACAATGATCATGCACTACTGAAGAAACAGGACTGGAAGCATCCTGCACCAGCCAAAAGCACTACCACACAAAACTCCCAGAAGATCAATGATGACTTCCACTCACATCCACAGCATCAGGTAAGGATGCTGGGTGCTTTACAGCTGTAAAAAACGGTCCACAGAGGAGAGGATAGATAGAGCTAAGCGTGGCCAACCAAGAAGATGGTAAGACTTTAGGAAGATGTGGGGGTGGTAAGATTCACATGGTTTATGTTTTTTAAAGTTCTCACATCTTATTTGTTTGTTGTGTGTGTGAGTGTGTGTGTGTGTGTGTGTGTGTGTGCAAATGTGCATGTGTGTGTGTCTCTCTCTGGAGGCAGGGTGACACACACATGCCACAGTCCATATGTGGAGGTCAGAAGACAATTTTAGAGTATTACGTCTCTTTCTCCTCCTTGTGGGTCGTGAGGATCCAATACAAATTATGGGGCTTGGTAGCAAGCCATTTTACACACTGAGCCATCTCACCCATTCTAATTATTAATTTATTAGTTTATTAATTTTGAGACATCATCTCATCTATATCCAAGTTGGCCATGAACTCACTGCGTATCCAAGGATGATCTTGAACTTCTGATGCTGGAACTACAGGTGTGCTCTGCTATGCATAGATTTCTACCTGGTGCTGGGATTGAACCTAGGGCTTGGTGCATGTTAGCTAGGCAAGTACTCTGTCAGTTCTCAGTGACATCTAGGCTCATTGCTGAGTGGTGAAGCCCTCGGTCTTCAAAGTCCCTTCACAAGAACTTAGAAGACTTGGATGGAGGGCTGCCAGACACACTGTGCTCGGGAAAAGCAGTGGAGACACTGGCTGGGAGTTATCTGAAGAGAAGCTTTAAGCTCACAGGCGCTCACTGAGTGCCTGTTACCACCAGGCACTCCGCAGTGTTTCCCTGATGTTCCTGGTTCCCACTCACGGAGGTCACATTCTGCTGTTGCCTATTGGCTTCCATGACCCTGGATAAATTTGCACATGATCTGGCTGGAGTCAAGTAAAGGAGGGAATCCGCATAATGCCCAGAACCTGCCTGCACGAACTATGAATGTAAGCTTCTGGTATTAAGTTGCTCCCATCTTGCTGTAGATAATCCTGCAACTGTGCACAAGTGCCTGACGCTGTACGTGAGCATTCTGGGCAGCTTCAGATAACATTTTCAGGAAAGGTCGTCATATGGTTTGTGGATTGCATAATAAATAGATGGTTCTCAGACTCTAACTTGAGAAATATTGTTAAAGCATTCCATTAGGGGATAATCCCATTAAATTAGAGAATTTGACAGAAGGGGGATTTGTAAAGGAATGTAATGTTCCGAGGGACGTTAAATGTCTCTAAAAACACTGAATAGATCTGTAATAATAACTCCTCGAGTTTGTGAGCCGTCTGTAAAAACACCGAGTGCTTACATGTACTGTTTTAACGACTGCACAATTATCAGGGAATTCTGCTGCAGACTGGAACTGAAGCCTCTCTCTCTCTCTCTCTCTCTCTCTCTCTCTCTCTCTCTCTCTCTCTCTCTCTCTGTCTCTCTGGACTGGCACAAAGAGTAATTACATCAATGCCTTCTTTTGGTGGCTAAACCTAGGAACCCACCACTTCCCTGGAATAGGACAGGGTATAACGCCACAATATGACCCTCCTCTGAAGCCAAGGCTTTCAAACACCTTGATAATGAATGTCTGAAGTGTGCTTTGCCAGCATTAGAAACGTATTTGCTTAAATACAGCCATGTTCCACCCCAGCATGGGAAATCCGAATTTCTAGGTGTGGAGACTGACATGCAGATGCTTCACTAGCAGCCCAGGTGAACCTTGTGTACATTAACAACCAAGGACAATTGCTCGAATGTTTTAGGAGGGCAACTAAAAAGTGTCTGCCCCATTTGCTGGCTGGCCCAGGACCCCTATTTAGCCCTCAAACCTGGAGCAACCTTCCTGCTTCAGGCTCCTGAGTGCTGGGTTTACAGGTGCAAATCAACCTACCCGGCTGTGTGGAGAATTGAACTCAGAGTCTCACGACGACATGCTAAGCATACCCTCTATCACTAAACTACAGCCCCAAACCCATGGACTTTTTTGAGGCAGGGCTATCTCCATGGAGTTCCAGGCTGGCTTCTAGGTTGTGCTCTTCCCGCCTCCACTTCCCAAGTGCTGGAGTTATTGGCACACAGACCACCATACTCTTGCAGCTTTATTTTGTTTTGAGACAGGACTTAATGTATCCCAGGCTGGCCTCCTAGGTAGCTCAGGATGACCTTGATTTCCTAGTTCTCCTGTATCCCCACTCCTGAGTGCTGGAAATTATAGACACGCTCCACTGTATTCAGTTTTCTGCTGTGCTGTGGGTCTAAAACACAGGTTTTCCTGCAAGCATGCTACCACCTGAGATACACCCCAGCCCCCATGCACTATATATATTTTCTAACTCTCAAGATTAATGTATCTAAAATATCCACGGTGAACGAAAATTTAAAATAAAGGCAGATATACACAAATTGAGTTTCCTTTTGCTTTAAGTTCCGTTCCAGCTGGGCGGCTGTAACGGCCAGGGTGACTGACTTCTCTGGGTGCAGATTGCCATGCTAACTGGCTGCTTCTCAGCCTTCATTCTATTGGAAGGCAGAGACTAAGACAGCAGAATGCCTCCCTTCTTATCTGGTGTTGCAGTGTTGAGGGTTGAAAGCTTTATGTCATTAACTTAGACCCATTATTCTTTCCTTTGAAAAGCTAAATCGAGTTTTGTGGTTGGTAACCCAACAGAGTTTTACCCCAGTGACGGGATTAACTTGTCCAAGACATCCAGGCTCGCACAAGAAGCCTCACTCACAGGGCCAACACTCCATTTAGGGACTCTCTGCAGCAATTGTGATGGCCAAATAGGCCCCTCTGTGGAGTGTATTCTGCCTTGGATGCAACTTCCTGACAGGCTCTTCTGGGTGTGTAAAATTTTAAATCCTTTATAAACATCAATGATTGGCATAATTGGTGTAATTATAGGTATCTAAAAAGGAGAAAATGTCTGTGTAACAGCTGCCAATGGTTGGTTTCAGGAAACATGCAGTCACTTGTGGAGAGCTGGGCTCAGGGTATAAACGCCAGGGTAATATTACTCCCAGAAGGACCAACTTGAATCAGAGACAGCACAGAGATAGACGGGAACCTGCCCCCTCCCAAAACACAGAGCCGCGCATGAATCAAAGAGCAGGAAGTGCTTGGAGGGTTTCTTCATGCATGCAGAGGCTAGACAACCACCACTGGCTGCTTCTGTCCGGGAGAGACAACTGTGAGGATTTTAAGAGTCTTTTGTCAGGCTTAGTTGGTTTTAATTGTCCCAATAATTTATGAGGCCTTCGCTAATAACAGCAAGGATTGGAAAGCCATTGGTCAGCCTCTGCTTTACCTATGTCTACCTTCTTGAAAGCAGGCACGGAAGACATGTGCAATTTGGGGATTTCTCCACTCTCCAAATAGTTGGGTGTATGCCTCATTCATAAAATGCTCTAGTTCCTTGAGAACCAGCTAGTTCTGTGAGTAAGACTGGTGTACATACACCTGTGTACCTCGACTCTTACTCTTTCAGAAAACACGCTTTGAGAAGGGGTGAGAGTTACCGGGAAGGAGGAATCCACCCTCCAGCAGGTTCCCCAGCAGATTCTCCAGGCCTATAACCCCGATGGCGGTCAGTAACTTCCGGCCTCTTTACACCTTTCTCGGTGTTCTCACTCTTTTGGGTCGAACTACCCACACTTCCATCAATGAACAGCTTTACACCTTTGTAACTTTGTACCCTTGTTTAAAATTGAGCTACAACTAGTTGTTAAGAGACCAAGGACCCTGCCAACAATCAGGAGGCAGAGGCAGGCAGATCTATGTGAGTTTGAAGCCAGCCTGGTTTACAGAATGAGTTCCCAGACAGCCAGGGCTGTTACACAGAGAAACCCTGTCTAGGAAAACCAAAGAGAGAGAGAGAGAGAGAGAGAGAGAGAGAGAGAGAGAGAGAGAGAGAGAGAGAGAGAGAGAGAGAGACTAAGGACTATCTATTTAAAATATTTCAATCCTAGTGAAATTATATATCTGCTTAAATGGTAGAAGTGGGTTTTATTTTGTTTTAAATGGATAGAAACTTTAATGATTTAGTGGTGACTCTGACAATGGTAGTTAATTTGGAGTCATGGATAAGTCTGTCTTGTGTATGTGTTTGTACCTATGCAGATGCATGTAGTGACCCAAGGTCTCATCTATTTTAGATGTTTTCCTCAATCACTCTCCACCTTATCTTTTTTATTTTAATTAATTATTTTTTTTTTTTATATTGAGACAGGATCTCACCATGTAACTCTAGCTGTCCTGAAACTCACTATGTAGACTAGGCTGGTCTTGAACTCACTGAGATCCACTTGCCTCTGTGTCTCAGTCAACATGCCCAGTTTCCACCTTCTTTTTGAGTTAGGGTTTCTCACGGAGCCGGGAACTCACTAATTTAGCTAGCCTAGCTGGCCCGCGAGGTCCAGGGATCATCTCGTCTCTGCCTCCGCAGCATATGTATTGCCAGTGTATACCACCACACTTGGTTCTTATGTGGAGACTCGGGATCTGAACTCAGATTCTTGTGCTGATGGAGCAAATACATCAATGTTTGAGCCATCTCCCAAGCCTGGATTATTGGTAGCGTTTCAGGGCATAACATTCCTGATTATTACATAATGGCTGGTAGATTTGGTAGTCTCAAATCTAGAGAGATGTTTCTGTTTCCTCTAAGATTAAAAATCCCATAATCAGTGGCCCCATGATCATTTATAAGGCAGTGGAATTATTTTGTTTGTTTCCATTTTAAAAGCAGAATCTTTTATACATAATAGGTGGGAAAGAGAATGTTCTTGGGTGTTTTGGGTTAAATCAAGTAAGTCTGTCTGAAGAAAGAAGTGTATATATATGGTTACTGGGATGACTAGAGAAGAGTGGACTCCTAGCTGGGCATGGTGGGGCATGCCTTCAATCTCAGCACTCAGAAGGCAGAGGCAGGAGATCCCTGGGAGTCTGAAGCCAGCCTGGTCTACATAGCGAGCCCAGGACAGCCAGAGTTACATGGTGAGATTTTGTCTCATGCTGGCGGTGGACGGGTCCTCTTATTTTCAGACATAGTATTCCTGAGTCTGTTATCTTGTGGCTCTCCAGTAGAAAATATAAAATTACATGATCAGACAAACATCACACATGGGAAGAAGACCAATGAAGTGTACCCCAGGATGAGACTATAATTTTTTGGTCTCTTTTAGTTATTAAAAGCAATTGGAGCCAGGCAGCAGTACATGCCTTTAATCCCAGCAATTGGAAGGCAGAGCCAGGTGGATCTCTGTAAGTTTGAGGCCAGCTTGATCTACAGAGTGAGATCCAGGACTGGCACCAAAACTACACAGAGAAACCCTGTCTCGAGAAAGCAAAAAACAAAAACCAATTGGGACTGGAGAGGTGGCTTAGTGGTTAAGAGCACTTGCTATTCTTGCAGAGGACCTGGGTCCAGTTCCCAGCACCACATGGTGCCTAATAATCATCTGAAACTCCAGTTCTGAGTAATCTGATGCATTTTTCTGGTGCCCTTGGACACTTCATGAAAGTAATCCACAGACATACATACAGGGAAAATGCCCATATGCATAAAATAAAAATAAACACTTTTTAACAACAACAAAAACACCCTTACCCTGGGTTCAGTTTTCACACACACACACACACACACACACACACACACACACACACACACACACACACCATCTGCTTTCAAGCATGACTCTCTTCCTAAGTCAATTTCAGCTACTTGAAGTGGAATGACACCTTTTCTCACCCGACTCCAAAGCTTAACTTCCCCATTGTGCTTCGGGAGGGCAGGGAGGGACAGGCAGCACAGATCTCTCTCTGCTTAATTCAGTTCTGGCTCTCACTGTGGATTGACTAAACAGACACCTACTGGCCACCGATAGATGGTCTTCCCAAGCCACTCATCTAGGGAATTCTAGGACCTTCATTCTTTCTCAGAAAACTCGGTATTGAATTCTTTCTTGCCACTCTAATTTCTGCTCCCCCAATTACTCCTCTGTAGCCTTCCTGTTTTAGATTTCCACCAAAGTGCTCTTGACTCTCTGAGACTTACATCCTTGTTGTGCTGAACAGTGAAAGGCGGTCTACACGCCCCTCTCAACTGACTTCCCCTTCCCCAACTCTCCGGCAGAACCACTGGGCTTCCTGAGCGGATGGCTAGCTAAGAACACAGGCACCTCTTCTAGATGCCGATCTCTGCGAACTGCTTGCTCTCCTGTGGATTCCCTTCAGACTCTCCTATCAGTTGACATGCTGGGGGCTCACCCTGTGGCTTGTGGACTCAGTTCTCGCCCTCGCCTAGCCTTAAGCTTGCTTGAGCTGGGGAAGGATTAGCAAAGCAAATACTGATTGTGGTTGGATGTGTCCTAAATGATCTAGAACAATGCTCACCCCTAAGCATTGACAACTCTCATTAGAATGTGGTATATTTGTTCCTGGTGTTTATCACAAGATCTTAGGGCTGAATGCAGAGCCCCAGGGGAAGGGATAAGTTCATCAAATAAAGACACAACTGTCGTGTCTGAAGGTGGCACAGCGTGGGGAGCACAAGAGGAAGCAAGGATGCCTCAGGGGCTCAGGTTTGCCTTCCCTTGTTATGTGGAGACCAGAGAAAGAGCGAAAGCACAGTGGGCGCCATTGGACTTCAAAAGCAAAATCGATAATGAGGGATGGGAGAGTGAAGAATGTATGCAGTTGATTAGTGGGCAGACACTCATGGTTGGTCCAGGAGCGGGCAGGAAATCCAATCCAGAAGAAGCCAGTTCTTTGTCAGGTAAGTGATGGATGATCTAACTGGGCATGCACACCTGTCTTAACTGAGACTCTGAGGGTAAAACATGGAAGAAATCAAAACATGTATGAAAACCAAGAGAATACCTATGCAGCAGTATCTGCAGGGTCTTGATGAGAAGTCAACAGCTGCTCAATGTGCTCAGGACAACTGTGTGGACCTGAAAAGCTGTTTCCCCAGCAACCCCATGACATCTCCATTTCCCCGACACTTACTAATTTCCTTGCAAGAACGTCCCATGATTTCAGGTGATTTGAGCAAATCTTTGCCTTGGAATCACAGAACCTAGTAAAAGTGAAACCATTGATGCAGGAATGAGAATCAGCCTGGTGAGTTGTCATGGAAGAAGAAAAGAAGCCCTAAGAGTGTGGGTCTCTGTCCTCACAACCATTCATTTTAATAGTATTGAAATCCCTCTTTGTCTCCAGGCTGATAGCAAAGCGATTTCCATAGTCATTCTTCTTTTTGATTCATATATGCCATCATACAACTCGATAGAAATAGCCCCAGCATGCTTTGCAGATGCCTTGACTTGCATGCTGGAAGAATCGCTTCACTTTCCCTGGGGGATAAAATAATTGTCTCTGGGCCTAAAGAAGAGGCTCGGCTAGCAGAGTGCTTCCCTGGGATTGAGCTCCAGCATCGCATTAACTGGGCATGGCGGCTAATGTCTGTCAGTCATCCCAGCACTGGGGAGGTGGAGGCAGCCTTTGGCTGCATAGCAAATTCCAGGGGAGCCTGGGACACACAAGCCCCTGTTAAAACAACAAATCAGTGTTTCCAAGTTTGCTTTAACTTTTTTTTTGTTTTGGTTTTTGTTTTTCGAGACAGGATTTCTCGGTGTAGCCCTGTCTTTCCTGGAACTCTATTTGTACACCAGGCTGGCCTCAAACTCACAGAGATCTGCCTGCCTCTGCTTCTGCCTCCTGAGTGCTGGGATTTAAGACGTATGCCACCACACCCTGGCTTTTTTTTTTCTCCCTTGCCAATTGGTATAATTTTTAGCCTTAGGTCATTGAGACATGGCTCTCATTTTTCTCCTCATCATGTATTTTACACCTGGCAATCTTCAGAGTAGGAAAGAGGCCCAAAATCTACATCTATAATTCTGAGGTCCAGCAACTCTTCACTTCTGGTAGCTAAAGAGAAAAAGATTCTTGTACTTTTGAAAAGATCAGTATAGCTGGTGGCACACACCATTAATCTGCACTCAGGAGGCAGAAGCAGGTGAATCTCTGAGTTTGAGGCCAGCCTGGTCTACAGAGTTCCAGGATGGTCAGGGTTACACAGAGAAAGAAACCCTGTCTTGAAAAACAAACAAACAAACAAACAAACAAACAAAAAGACAGTGTAAAATGACATCATTGTAACAGTAGAAACAGGAAATCTTCTTAGTCAGTGTTTCTTTAATTTACTCATCCATCTTATGTTTTTGTTCACGGGGAAACCCATCAGTATCTTACTTATTTACTACTCCCCCCCCCCCCCCCCCCGGAGTTATGGCTGTCCTGAAACTTTCTATGTAGACCAGGCTGGCCTTGAACTCACAGAGATCTACCTGCTTCTGCCTCCCAAGTGCTGGGATTAAAGGTGCACACCACTATACCTGGCTTGAATTCTTTTTATTAGCATATGAATTGAATAAAAGAATGGGTATGATGACATTTTCCCCCACACTGATATTTTGATAATGTTTACTTCTAATTATTCTCTTTGCTCTTCCCTCACTTTTCCTTTCTTGGCTTTTTAAATAACGAGTTTTTGTTTTGTTTTACGAATGTGTCCATCTTTGTGTGTGCATGTGCAGGTGTTGACCGAGGCTCAGAGAGCACTACCTGTGGTCTGGAGTTAACTGGAGTGGCGGTCGTGAGCCACACCATGTGACTGTCGGGAACTGAACTCAGGTCTCTGATAGAGCAGTAACTGCTTTTTAGATCTTCTGTTTTACCTTTTTAAAACAAGCTGTCATGTAGGCTAGCTCAGCCTCAAATTCACTCTCTAGCAGAGGCTGGCCTTGAACTCAAGATTCCTGCCTCCATGTCCTGAGTGCTAGGATTTCAGGCACGTGTCACCATCCACACCCAGCCTCCTTCAGTGTCATAAAAGACACTATTTGGGAATAATCACTGGCTAAACTATTTGAGAAATGCAGAGGACTTTCCATAGCTTCGGCCTCATACTTCATTTCCTGGATTTCCTGGGTGTTTCTCCACAACATTGAGCCAAAACTATTAGTAACCCCTAAATGTACTGAGTAGGGGGCTGGGTTGAGGACAGCCCTCTGGTCTTTCTGTCTGGGTGAGGAGCAACGTGCTGTGTATTCTGAGACTACAGCCCCACAACTTCCCAGGAACTTTAGATAAATTATTCAAAGTCTGTCTTCTCCAGGGAATGGCAAACAGGAGAGATAAAAGGCCCACATTGGGAGTGTGGGAACGGGGAGGGAGAAGGCTGAGCCAGAGCCTGAAGATGAAGAGTTACAGAAAACTATTTTCACAGGTTTTAGGTGCCAGAGCTGAGGGAGTTAGGACAGCCACTGGTAAGAAACTGACCACTAACCACTTAGACAGCAGGAGGTAGTTGACCTGTTAAGCATGGACTGGCTGCTTAGCGCTTATAAAAGAGTTTGCTTGCACCATACATGGGCATCATCACCGCACACTGGGCATTCGCCACAGAAGGAGCCTGCTCAAGCTAACAGACAAGGCTTTCATTCCCCTCCCTCCAGACTGAACACTGGAGCAGGAAATGGTGCATTCATTGTATTGAAAATAACTAAAGAAGCAAGTGGCCTACGTAAATGATATTTTATTTGTTTCCTCTGTTCTAATGTTAAAAAAACAAACAAACAAAAAGAAAACAAAAATAAAAACCATCAAATAGGATGTCATTTCAGTGCCTTAGGGGCAATGCAAAGTAATTTGGTGTTATTGGTATATAAATGAGTTGCAACTTTGGCCTTTCCCAAAAATTCTGCAGTTTGAAGGAAGACCCCGCTGCAAAGCTCATGGCGCCACTTGACTTGTGCCTGGCATGCTTGGCAGGACTCCATACACAAATTGTCTTGAGTTGAGACTGTCAGAAGAAAGGAAAGCGGGGCTAAATTTATAACCACTCATCCTTACAGATATCCACACATAGAGGTGTATCATCATAACTGGCATAAACCAGGGTGCCCAGGGTCCAACAGCCCCCTGGGAAATGCCGTTTAGTGATGTGAGGGTTTTTTCTTCTTCTTTTTGACATGAAGCAGGAAAACAACACATGCAGGAAACCATAAAACCCTTCAAGTTAACTGTAGCAACGGTCAATCTCATTAGGATAGGATAGGTGGCCTACAGCCTCTGCATAAAGGCACTCTGACTAATTTTCAGCTTTTACACTGGCCCTGCCTTTTGGGTGACAGAGCAGAAGATTCACTCTGATATTTATATCATTTGTACTCTCTCCTGCCTTACTGACTCCTGAAATTAAGTCCATGCATTCAAATTTTAAGATACATTTGTTGAAGTAGAATGTACACACACACCCCAAATTATTTAAGCTTGCACTTCCGACTGAGATGGCACCAAGACATTCTTGAGGAAATGGATGAGGAGAGGGCTGAAGGAAGGATGTGGGGGATGAGAGGACCACCAATGCCTGCTACCCATGCTTCTCCACTACTCAAATGGAGAAAATACCTATTTTGATCCATTTTTTTTTTTTTGGTTGTTGTTTTAAAATTTTTATTTTTGTTTTCGTTTTCATGAGATAGAGTCTCACTGGTAATATCCTAACTGGCCTGGAATATACTTTGGAGGCCAACCTGACCTCAAACTTGAACTCTGAGCAGTTCTCCTGCTTCTGCCTTCCGAGTGTCATGATTGCAGATGTGCACCAGTACACTTGCCTTAAGAGGTTGTCCCCTCGGAGAGAAAGTGGGTCTGGGTTCATTCTTGGGTTCAGGAAATAGGATTCCAGAGTCTCACACATGCTAGGCAAGCACTCTAGCCCTGAGCCACAACCCCGTCTGTCTCTCTCTTCTGAATCTATGACCTCAGACTTATGACTGAATCATCCCTGTTTCTCCTGGCAAAAAGGGTGGTATCAATCCTGTGCCTGTATACTTACTGAGATCATGCTAATGCACTGTGAGGGTAGTCATTTTCACTTGGGTTTGCACTGAGACTATATGGAGAACTTAGTCAGACTGTGGCCTGGTTCTGCACTTTCAAAGAGTCCTGGGGGTTGGGGGAGGGGGTGGGGGTGGATTTGATCAAAACACATTGTGTACTTGTATGAAATTCTCTAACAACAAATGGAAAATATATTAACAAAATATAAAGAATTCTGGGCTGGGCCTTAGGTCAGTGATAGGGAACTTGACTAGCGTGCCCCAGACTCTAGGCTCAATCCCTAATCACACAGACAGACTCATACACACACACACACACACACACACACACACACACACACACACACACACACTTTTTTGTTTTGAGACTGGATCTCACATAGCCTGGCTGGCCTCAGACTTACTATGTAACCAAAGATGGCCTTGAACTTCTGATCCCCCTGCTTCTACTTCCTAGTCTGGCATGCACCACCCAGTCCCAGTCTGTCTCATGTGATATTGAGAGTCTAATCCAGGGCCTCCTGTGTGCTTCACAAGCAGTTACCAAGTGAGCTACAGTCTATCCTTGTCCTCAAGTCATCCCAATATTGAGGGTTTGTGTAGCAGGCAGCGTATTTATTGTCATTTAGTGCTGTCTGCTTTCTGTCTTGCTGGCACTGTGGTCAGCTTGCACAGGTTCTCCCCTTTTTATAATAAGCCACAAGGTAAAGCGCTGGTACTTAGTGAGCACAGACTGCAGCCTGGCATTGTCGCACGCGTTCCACATATGGGATCACACTCAATTCTCACAACAGCTTGATCTACCAGGTAGCCTACTACTTAATGATTTAGAACCGAGGCTTAGAAGGGCTAAGAAACTTGACCACGGGCCTCCAGCTAGCTGACCTCAGAGCCAGTATTCAGACTCAGATTTTCACTAAATTCAACACGACTTGCCACAGATAGCACAAAATGCAAATGAAGCTTGAAGGCCTTATAGAAATGCAAATAAGAAGTCAACAAATAAGAACACGTTTTTTATTTGCAAAAAGAACTTGCTGGAAAGTAAATGTGGAGAAATGAGCACTCAAGGGTTAGTCCTGCTCTTCCACCAAGTTTTGACTTTTGAGACAGGGTCTCACTATGTAGCCCTGGCTGCCCTGGAACTCACTATGTAGGCCAGACTGGCTTCGAACTCAAAGAGATCCACCTGCCTCTGCCTCTCCAGTGTTGAGATTAAAGGCATGCGCCACCATGCCCAGTTTATGGCAAAGGCTTGATGCCCTGGTAATTGGAGCCTCAAGCTGGTGAGCTATGGCCGTTTTTTTGTGCAGGGCCTTGACAAGCTGCATGTGAACTGAGCACCTCACCCTGGACAAAGGGTAATAGTGAGGGTTAGCATTGTCTGAGACACCACCCAGATGTCAAAAGGCATTGCACTACCCACACAAGCTACCCACGTCAGCTTCCAAATGGTGGGCAGGGTGAAAAACTAGAAGTATTTTCAGATCTTCTAGTATGAATCAGAATGGCTAGGGTAAATGTTAGTGATCTGGGAAGGGTCAGGGGTGTATTTACAGTCCTGGGGACAGGACAGCTGGAGAGATGGCTCAGCAGTTAAGATGGCTTCCTGTTCTTCCAGAGACCCGGAACTTAGTTCCCAGGGTGGAGTTGAGTGGCATACTGTCTGTGACTCCAGTTTCTCCCAGTCTCGCTGTTGTGAGGCCCTTTGCACACACATGTGCCCATTCCACACAAACACATCAGTAAAATGAATCTTAGAAACAACTCAAAACACCCACAAAAAAGAAAATAAACATAGAAAACTTCCACCCTGAGAAATCTAACTGGGTGATACAAATTCAGGTTCTTAGTTTTTCTGGAACTGTTCTTCTTTTTTTTTTTCTTTTAAGGATGGCAGCACCAAGGGCTGCTGGGTCTAGGATCTGGGATGAGCTGGCCACACCTTTATTCCCAGCACTTTCGAGGCAGAGACAGTGGATCCCTGAGTTCAAGAGCGAGTTCCAGCACAGCCAGGGCTACAAAGAAAGCCTGCCCTGAAAAACCAATAAACAAACAAACAAACAAGCAAATACAGGATCTCTGACAGAGCCTTCTGACCAGAGACCTTAGCCATTGGATAAACTGAATCACTGACCTTCCAACTTTGCTTTTTCCTCAGGATACCCGCTCAGAGCAGTGTCAGCGGAAACCCAAGGCCTCTGCAGGGACTCAGCCCACCAGATTAGCTGGGAGGCTGATTTCATTTATTTATTTATTTGTTTGTTTGTTTGTTTTTCTTGGCACTTCAGGGGACTCGGCTAGGGACTGACATGGTGACAAGTGTCACTGATCCACATTGCCGAGTGAAAACCACAGGGCCTGAAGCGGTGTCTTAAATAACAGAGAAGAAAGCTGGGCCACAGCTCACGCTTTTCTGCTGAGCCATATCATCTCAGTCACAGTAAAGTGGCTTTCTAGGTCTGTTTTGCCTTGTGCAGTCTGGTATGTAAGTATCCTTTCTGAATGCAAGGTTAGATGAAGTTCAGAAATGGTTTGCATTTGCCACACACCCCTGCTAGGAAGCACATGGCAGCATCCCTTTAAAAAGTGCCCTGTACCAGAGTTCCTTGTTTTCTTCAGGGTGCTGGGAATGTAGCCCTAAGCCTTGAGCATGCTAGTCAAGTGCTCTATTCCACTTACACCCTGGGCCTTAGGATTCTTAAATATTTAGGAGGCTGGAGGGATGGCTCAGTGGTTAAGAGTATGGGCTGCTCTTCCAGAGGACCTGGGTTCAATACCCAGCACCCACAAGACAGCTCACAACTGTCTGTAACTCCAGTTCCAGGAGATCCGACACCCTCACACAGACATATATTTAGGCAAACAGCAACGCAGATAAAATGAATTCTTTAAAAAAAAAAAAAAGACAAAAAAAAAAAAAAAAAGAAAAAAGAAACTATTTGAAAGCATCTGCTCTTCAATGGAAAGCCAAGGGAAAAATAAACAAGATTGTAGCAGGAAAGCCTAGAAAAAGACAAACATTCAAAGATATGTATCACTTTAAAAATGCACAGGGTTCATTTATATTAGGGTTTGGATGTTCTGGGTCTAAAGGGGGGGGGAGGAATAAAACCCTAAGCAATCCTCTTATCTTCACCACAATGATCAAACATTAAACTTAAGCATATTAAATATTTTTTTTTTAAAGAAAAACTTACAATGCCATGTTGTTGCAGGGTCCCTGTGTGGGGTAAAATGGCATTTTAGGGTCCATAACTCAGGGGGTAGAGTGCTTGCCTAGCACCCACAAGGGATCATACACACCCACACTCACACAAAAAGGCATTACTGCTCTAGACTATCCAGTATGTAGAAGCTTATGTGAGAAAGGTGGGAACCGAAAGCTGCCCCTAAGAGAGGAGTGATATTAAAGCAATATTACTATTTTAGAGGGGGAATTGCTTTTTAAAAATTTTTATTCTTTGAAAGCTTCATGCATGTCTGCTGTGTATTTTAATCACAGCCACCTCCCAGCAATTTTTTTTTTTTTACTGTGCAAAAAACGCTTGCCGAGCTGGTCTCCAGAAGTCTTTCAGCTGTGATCCCAGGATGCAGGGCCCTTGCCTACAATCCTCAGAATAAGGGGATTATTTCCAAATGCTGCTTGTTAACCCTTTCTCTCCAGGGCTGAAAACACTAGGAAATGTGGGAAACACACATTTTGAAGGGTGAGCGTTTGGAAGGGGAAGAGGACTTCTGTTGGCCCGTGGAAACTGTTGATCTCTAAAATAAACAAGTGTACTTACTGTTGGGCCTTCAGACTCTTTCTCCAGGCAGATCTCACTACTCCTGTTTCTGATGCTTATAAATCTATAGGGTCTCCTACTTTGGGTCCTAGTTCAGTTGAGAAGAGGGAGGCTATATTTTACTTACAGTGACACCCATGCTGGGCGTGGCACAAGACGGAGAGTTTAAGGCCATATTAACTTTGGTTCTTCTGAAAACAGGCCTCAAGTAGTCCAGTCTGACCTTGAACTCGTGATTCTTCAGCCTGGCGTCTCTTGAGTGCTTGGATTATAAGCATCTATTACCACACCCTACCAACCTTTGCATTTGAAGGGAGGAACCCCCCCCCCCCCCAAAGCCTAACAAAACAAGCCTAAGTATTTTTTTTTTTCATCCTGTAACTGGCAAAGGCTCTCTCCTCCAAGACCTAATAATTTAGCAGACTTATTTGTTCTTGGCCTGTGGGAAACCGATGTTGGCATGTAAAAGAGATGCAGCTTCAGAAACACAAAGCAAAAAATAAATTTAAAAAGCTCAGCCAGCCAGGTTGCACTGCGGAGCCCGCCCCTCCCCCTCTTTGAAATTTCCAGACAAAGGGTGCTTGCTGATGTGTAGTAGAGGCAGAGAATTCCTCGAAGGCGTGCAGCGGGTTGACACATACACGTGGCTGACGCCATCACTCGGGGTCAGGCCTGCCAAATCTGGCCAAGAGGAACTCAGTATTTGTCAATAAGATGGCATTAACGGGCTCGTCTCAGGGAAGTCACGAGCTCCAAAGCCACAGCAGACCAGCAGTCTGCATGGACAGGGAGGGCTCAGGGCTCGGATCTCAGGCATAAGAATGACAAAAGTCAAGATTTAGGGTTCAGTTCCAGCTGATTTTATTTCCTTCTCAAAAAAAGTTATTTACAGAAGGTATATAGCAACAACCTGACAGGCAGTGATGGACAGAATTAGCTGGCATGAATTTTTTTTTTTAATTTTCCTTTTTTTTTTTCTCTTCCCCCAAACATTGCTTTTTTTTTTCTTGTGGCCTTGAATTTTAAGACAAATATTCTACACGGCATATTGCACAGGATGGATGGCAAAAATAAAAATAAAAAAAAAGTTTAAAAACAAAAACCCTTAACGGAACTGCCTCTTAAAAGGCAGGCGTCCTTGTGCCTGTCATGGTATATTAAACATACATACACACAATCTTTTTGCTTATTATAATACAGACTTAAATGTACAAAGATGTTTTCCACTTTTTTTTCAATCTTTAAACACAACAGCTATAAACCTGAACACATATGCTATCACCATGCCATAAGACTAAAACAATTATATTTAGCGACAAGTAGAAAGGATTAAATAGTCAAATACAAGAATGAAAACGCAGTACATAGTGTCGCGAACTCAAATCGGCATTTAGATAGATCCAGTGGTTTAAACGGCACGTTTTTGCGTATAAAAAAAGTGCAAAAAAGATGTGGTTTACAAGTTAAAGCTACAGAATCCCTTTTTGCTGTGAATGCCCCAGTTTTAAAGCCTCTGGACAGAACAGCAATTCGTTTAAAAATCTGTTTTTCTTAAAGCGTTATGGTACTGGGCTGAACTCTCCTCCCCATCGTATGAGACCGGGGTCGAAAGGTGGAAACTGGTGGCAGGTTAAGGGATACTGTCACTTTAAGAAGCCTGCAGATTGAAGTGTAAACATGGAGAAACCAGGGGCTGATTTTTCAAACTGTGTGAGATATTAACCAGCCACCTTATTATAAAAATCAGGAAATCCAAACAGCGATTTACACCGATTAACACCCCCTTTATATATTTTTTACAAAAATACACTGAGAAAATAATCAAACGTTTTCATCTCTCTTGTCTTTTTTTGTTTTTTAAAAGTGTCAAAAGTCTACATTTAAATATAAAAAATTAAAAGTTAAAACTCTAGCCCTTCAGTGAAGGAGACGTAAAATGGTGTGGGTAACAACACTAGAAAAAAGAAAGAAAGAAAGAAAAGAAAAGGAAGATTAAAAATAAAGAAATGAGGTCAAAAGACAAGAAAGCAAAAGAAAGGGGGAAAAAAGGGACAAAATAAGAAAACTGTTTGGCCAGTATAAATACGTCCACATATAAAATGGCATCTGATTACATTTACAAGGAAAAAAAAAATACAAAGATGAGCGTCCGTGAGGGGGTAAAAATAAACGGGTCTTCTCAATTACACCTATAAGGAACAGACACACACGGAGAAAAAATTTGGTCCTGAATTGTGTTTTTTCAAAAGTCCAGCACAGATTTGAGTTGCGTTTGAATCCTTTTAAAGAGTTAAGAATGAAAAGGAGCTGGTGATCGGTTCGTTGTAGGAATCAAACATAGCGCCATCTATCCGCTTTTTATATTATCCTACACTATTTTAAAAACTGCTCAACAGTCTTATACAGAAATCTTCAAAAGATAGACAGGATAACATGCTATATTAACCCCACCAGTGAAATAACTCAACACCATCACGATTCCCATTAAGAGAAGAAAAAAATCTCTTTTCCCCCCCAAAACCACTCCGCGACCCCTGGACCACATCCCACAGTCTCCTGTCCTCCCGCTGGCTCTGGGTAGCCTCACCTCTCCGATTTTTTTTTTTTTAATTCTTTATTTTTGCACAGACCCCAGGCAGAGGCCCGGGGACCCCAACGCCCTCAGCGCTCCAGGTCCTTCTGAGTCCCCAACCAGGCGGCTGTGGCTTCCACGAGGTCCCCATGTTCATTTTCGAGGCTGGCCTGCTGCTCCCTGCACATCTCTGGCTGCAGGGACAAGGAAGGGAAAAAAAAAAAAAAAAATCCCAAGCCGGGACTTCGCCAGCGTGGAGTCTCTCCATGCCAATGCTCCCCCCAAGCCCAACACAAACGCCATGGCCAAACGCATCACCCCGGTGCCTTCTGTCTCCATTGCAGAAAAAGAAAAAGGAAAAAAAAAATACAAAGAAAGGGTGGGAAGGAGAGGGGGCGCGCTGGATTTCCCCCCTCTTCTCTTGACCAAGAGGCAAAATTAAATTCAAATAAGAAATCACCAAGGTGGCGAAGTGAGAGGGGGCAAGATTCCTTCGGTCTCTAGAAGCTTAGCTCGGCTTCTTTTCTTGCTGGGGGTGCAACCAAGTCCGGAAGCTCGTTGGAAGGTGAGGGGGGGAGTCTCTTCAAGCAAAAATGGGGAGGAAACTCGAAATAGCTTTTTTAGCCACCAACAACATCAATAACAACAATAAAAGGTCGCCTCCGTCTACTCTCCGCCTCCTCCTAGTCCCCAGCCCTGGAAGTGGGGGATGGGAGCGCGGGTCCACTACGCCCCCGCGCTCCTTCTCCAACGACGGGACGTGGTCGAGGCCAGCCCTACGCACTTTTTCTTCCTTTTCTTTTCCCCTTTCTCCTTCCATTCTCCATCTGTTCTTTTTCCTCTTTTTTCTTTTTCTTTCTTTTTTTTTAAATTTTTTTTTTCGTTTGTTTTGCTTTTGTTTTCCTCTCTCCTCTCCTGCCTCTTGGCCCTCCTTCTCTCCGGCCCGCGCTCCCTTCAGTAGGTGAAGACCAGGTTGGAGATGCTGGACTCCAGCCAATCTCCCGAGATCATCTCGCTCACCTCGGGCGTGCAATAGTCCGGGAACTCGAAGTGGGAACCTGAGCCGGGTTCGAAGTTAAAATCCAGGTCCCGATCGAGCGCCGACGAGGAGCTGAAACTGCCCAGGGACATGCTTTCAAAGTTTGAACTGGGATTCAGGTCGAGCAGGTCGTCTTCGAACTCATCGTCGGACGACGAGGAGCCAGAGGAGGAGGACGACGACGAGGAGAGCGACGAGGACGCGTGTGAGGGCGCGCTGGACGGGGCGGGTGAGGCTGCGCGCAGGCTGGCGTAGCCTCGGTGGTCAGCTGGCGAGCGACCGGCGGCTGGCGATGATGCTGCACTGCTGCGGCCGCTCAGGCTCCGGCCATCGGGCGAGCATCCCGGGCCTCCATCCTCGTACAACCCCAGCGGGTCGCTGGGGTCGGCGCCTGCTCCCAGGCCCCCGACGGGGGACGCCGAAGCGCCTAGGCTCCCGAACAAGTAGACGCGCTTTACTTTCTTGTCGGCCGGGTGCTTGGCAGGGGTGGCCAGCGCGCTGGTCGGCGAGGAGGAGGCGGCCGGGGTGGCCGCGCTGGGAGTCCGCACCTTGTAGACTGCCGCGGGCTCGCCCAGGGGCAGCAGGGCGGCCTGCTCCGGAGAGAACGATGCAGTCGCTTTGCCGCCGCCCGCCGGGACGAGTTTGGCGTGGGGCTTGCCGACCGCGCTGCCCGCCACCTTGGGGCCGCAGCTCTTCTTGGGCGCGGGTTTAGAGCTGCCGCCCGCGCCACCCCCCGCGTGGCCGCTTCCCGCGTGGCCGCTGCCGCCTGCGACCTTGTCGCCCTTCTCCCCGGGCTTGGCTGCAGCCGCCGATCCCGCGCCCGCGTTGCCCGACTTCACCTTCTTCCGCGGCCGGTACTTGTAGTCAGGGTAGTCAGCCATGTGCTTGAGGCGCAGCCGCTCCGCCTCCTGGATGAACGGGATCTTGTCGCTGTCCTTGAGCAGCTTCCAGCGTTTGCCCAGCCGCTTGGAGATCTCGGCGTTGTGCATGTCGGGCGACTGCTCCATGATCTTGCGCCGCTCGATCTGTGACCACACCATAAAGGCGTTCATGGGCCGCTTGATGTGGCCACTGGGCGTCTTGCACCAGCTGGGGTCGTCCGCCTTGCCGCCCGTGGACGCGGTGGAGCCAGGCGTCGGGGAGGACGCGATGCCCAGCTCCAGGCCCGCGCCCGAGTCCGAGCTCTCCCCGGCCAGCAGCGCCTCCGTGTTCTCCGCGTTGTTAGTCTGCTGTACCATGGCCCCGGCTCGCCGGGCGCCCACGCGCGCTCACACGCTCGCGGCGCGGTCGCCGGGCCCTGCGGGCTCCCCGGGGCGGAGACCAGGGTCCCCCGAGCGGCGCACGGGCCAGGGGCGGCCGCCTCCTGCCGCCGACCTAGAGTCCCCGCGGCCCTCCGTCCTCCCTCACCGCTGCAGTGCTCCCTGCGGGCGCCGAGGCTTGAGCCGGCCACAGCTAGGAGTTTCTCCAAACGTTGATGGCCCGAGTGTCTTCCAAATGCAAGTTTCTCGCCGCCTCCGGGGCAAGTCTTCCCTCCCCCCCCTTCCCTGAAGCAGTCGATTGCAGTTCACGAGAGCTCGCGGTAGCTCAGGAAAGCGACATCGTCTCTAGCGCCTAAGTCCCTTTCCTGCAGTGCAAAGCCAAAGCGACTCTGGCTCCGGGACTCTCTGTGGGCGGAATCGGCGCTGAGGAGTTGGTGCAATTATTTTGTTGCAAGGTAGGAAGCCAAGAAGCTTGCATGCAACAGACCGGCATGAATAAATGTATGTTTCTCCCTCCCTCCTGCAAGAAGGGGAGCTGGTTACCGGCAGAGTTCTCCCACTGCAGACTCTCTAAGAAAGAGCGTGCAAGAACTGGAGACCGGGAGGGAGACGGCCCTCTTCCCCTCACTCTGTTTCTCTGGCTGCAGCTTAGAGCAGACCCCAATTCCGCCTCGCGCTTCTTTATCCTTTCGCAGACAGCCAATCAGCCGCTGTAACTAACGCTTCCTCGTGCCAAGCCCCTCCCCTGTCCTTCCCATTGGCTTGGAACCCGATGCAATAATAATCTCCGCGTGCAATGAGAAGCTCCAAATCTGACCTCATTCCAATTTACAGAGCAAACTTTTTAAAAGGGCTAGAAGTACAGCTGAGATTTCTGCTGCCTCTTTTTTTCCCCTTTTGCTGGGCGCGCGCGCGCGTGTGCCTGTGCCTGTGCCTCTGTGTGTGTGTGTGCGCGCGCGCGCACGCACGCGCGTGTGTGTGAAGAGGATGTTAATGCATGAAGTTATTAAGGGGAGAGACGGAAATGTATTCTAGCCATTATGTTAGATAACAAGGGGCTTGGAGGGGGGGGGGTAAGGGTGAAATACTGTAAATGGAAGCTTTCTGCTTAAAAGCCGAGTGATTATTTTTATTAGTTCTTTTCAGCGCAGGAATAAAGAATCAGCCTTTGGTGCAAAATATCTTTTCTCAGCTCCTTCTTAAAGCTAGAGATGTACATGGGGGGAGCCACAACAATAAATCAATGGATATTGAAAACCATTAAGAAAGTGGTACCTAGACACCTGTCATCACAATTATTTTAACAACTCTAGGTACAGCACAGACGTTGGTGTATTGTGTAAATCCCTTCAGGATGCTATCTGTGCTGTTTGTGAAAGGCAGGGAATTTTTTTTCTTTCAGTAATTGCTTACTCTTTTAGCCAAACAGAGGTTAACTAGTTATTTAATGATTTCAGCTCCCCTATAAATCCTGGGTAGCCCAAACAAGGAGATTTTCCTTGAAACGCTAAGGCAGTGGTCCATAATTACCTCAATAAGAGACTTTGTGTGGTTTTGTGTAGGGCGATCATGGTGAATACAGGATGGGAATTGACTTTACTTTCTAAATATTTGTTTTTCACAATTTCCAAAGGATAGATGGGTTCATTATCTGCTCTCCTTCCCTTCAGAGCGTTCCGTCTTGGTTCTTTCTTACCCATTTTCTCCCGTGTGTGTGTGTGTGTGTGTGTGTGTGTGTGTGTGTGTGTGTGTGTGTGTGTGTTACTTGAAGCAAATGGTCCTGAAAGACCAAGAAAAAGAGAAAGGGGTCACAAAGGCCATTGGGGCTTCTAAACCCATCTCAAGCCCCTCAGCTGGTCTTTTTTTCTGGGTCTCAGTTGTTCTCCTCTGTGCTTTGGGAACCCCATGAGCTTCTTTATAGAAGGCTGTTGTTGGGGCTCAGTGAGTGTGTGATTATAAACCACTGATGTGTGTCCTGAGCCCTCTGTGAATTCTAACACTCTTTCCTTGGTAATGCAAATGCCACTTCTTGTAAACGCAGCATGTTGTTCAAGAGACTAAGATGGAATATGGTCCCTGATGGTGGAAAAGTAATCAAAAACCCCATTTGGTGGTCCAGGTCTGTTATCTTAGCACCTGGGAGATGGCATCAGGAAGACCAGGAGTTCAAGGTCATTCTCTTCCACTACTTAAGAATTCCAGGACAGCCTGGGCTACATGAGACCCTGTCTCAGAAATCTAAACATGCACACACACATGGCAGGGAGAAGGTGCCTGGGTACTTAGAATATAGAATAACTTGGCCATACAAATCACTCTTTTCCCAAGATCTGAAAATTTGAATTCTAGTAAAAACTGACCTTTCTTAATATGATAAACTGATTTTTATCAGGCCAGTGGAAGACAGAGGAGTCCAAATTAAAGTGAGCTTTGGATTCATAGCAGGTGGTCTATTTCCACTTAGCTTGTCAGACTTTCAAAGTATCCAGGCTGGGAAGAGGCCTAGGGTGTCAGAATTAGACAGTTACTGGAAAGAATACCCTATGGAGACAGCTGATCAGGACTCTAAGATCAACCACAAGCAAGAATGTTTTTGTGGGTAAAAGCAAATAATTGTTTGACCATTTGCTACCCATCATAGCCCTTCTTATTCCCAGAGAATGAAATCCTAAAATAGCATGCACCTTCCCCTACCCCAAAAAACCTTCCACAAAGAAAGGTACTTTGCATAACAAAAGCGAGGCATATATGTTTTTTCTGGTACGCACAGATACATGTCCTTAAAATACTATCAACCTGACATCTGAATTATTCTAAGAGGTCTCTTGTCTATGAAATCAACTTTTTTATTATGATAAAGCAGAATAAATTTATTTCCTGTAGAATCTGTACTAAATAATGTTTGATAATTTGGCAAAGATGAGTGTTGATACAATTGATGGTATTTCCAATGGTGTAAATCAGCTATCATAATTACACTCATGCCTAACAGAGATTTTATTTAAAAAAAAAATCAAAAAAGAAGTTCCTGGCTTGATTTTTTGTTAGATGTATTTAAAAAAATAAAATAAATAAAAAAAAAAAAACTCAACAGACTTTAAGTTGTACCATTATAGTATATGCCACCAAAGGAGAAAAGACCTTTAAGAAAAAAAATCACATTTTAATTAATTAATTTTTGTATTTGAGTGCACTGCCTGCCACTGGGCATATATGTAGGCCAGAAGACAGTCTGCTAGAGTTGGTGCTCTCCTCCCACTTATCTGGGTCCTGGAATTGACCTCAGGTTGACAGGGTTGTACCAGCTGAGACAATTCACCCACTGGAAAAAGGCTTCTCCACCCCACCCCACACTGCCCCGTTTCTACGTTTCTCTTAGAACTGGTGAAATACGGGTTGGTCTCTTCCATTGATTTTTATTACACAGTTATGGAATATAAGTCTGTAGAATATATACTGAGTGCTTGGACTTACTGAAGTGGGACTGTTTTAATTCTTAGAGTACTTAGAATGTAACAAAACTTGACAAATAGCTTTTAATTAAAGGCATCTTTTCAAGAGGAAAGTACACATGCATCAGAATGTATTGGGCTTAATACCAAATAATGGGAGAAAGATTTCTGTGTCTCATTACCTAACTTCATAAGCTCTGTAATCAGTTCTCCATTACTGAATCCCTCCGTTCCCCCAAATACCAGCTATTCAGTGGCCCCCAGTGAGTCAGTGCTCAGTGTTCCCTCTGCTCTGCTTGTAGCTGTGCGAACAGAAGGCCAAGATCGTTGTGCGAATAAGTCCTGCCTTAGCATAATCAACTAATGGTCTTTATTGGAAACGATATTAGACCTTTCACATTTTGAATTAAGGCAGATATTTTATTCCATTAAATGCAATCCATTTGACACGAAAGTGTACTATCTGCTAACGCATTTCTCTTGCCCCTACACACCTGCACAACATAAAACCCACATCCACCAAATGCTATGGGGTATGGATGGAAAGATTTACCTCCACTGCTTAATGTGTTCCTATAGCACAGAGAGGGGGGGAAACCTGGATGGAAATTGGTTTCACAAATCTGGCTTGGCATTATTTTCCAAGATTTCTGCTTTGCTTTGGCTGTAGAAACTGTGATTGTACAAGCTGGTCTGGCTTGAGCGTTCAGTTCAAATAAACAGAGGTGGGGAAGCATTGTTAATTTTGTTGACTGGAAAGTGCTCTGGAAAACTGAATGCCATCAGCCTCGTTTTCAGTTTCACACTGAAAGAGCTCTTCACTCAGGCTGAGTTTGCTCCCCACCGCCTCCATGCACTCCATCCTTGGGGCTGAGGAAGTTGTATTGAAACTGGATTAGGAGAAGACTATTGAAACATACTAATTCTTGAACTTTTGGTTGTGAGCCTTAGCCTTTAACATCCGAGCTATCTCTCCAGCCCAATATATTTAATTCTTAT
Organism: Peromyscus maniculatus bairdii; assembly: GCF_049852395.1. NCBI lineage: Eukaryota > Metazoa > Chordata > Mammalia > Rodentia > Cricetidae > Peromyscus > Peromyscus maniculatus. The sequence goes on from NC_134856.1 coordinate 110,317,662, forward strand.
TCGATGAAATATTAAGCAAGATAAATGAAACCTGTCATTTATTTTCACTGTCAGAATACACAGAGATAAGAAACATTTATTTCTAATAATTTCACCACTTTCTCATCCCTCATAACCAGCAGGCTCAAGTCAGCTCTTCATACCCATGCCAGTCAGGGTCAACACCTTTTTCCTTTACTCTGGAGAACACGCAGAAAACGAGTGTTTGCACGGGCCACATAGATACAGCGCATTAACTGGGGCTTCTGCTCGGTTTCCCTAAACAGGCCTGGCACACCCACCTAGGTCTGTGGCGCTGCTGAGTGCAGACAACGCCTCCCGATCCGGGAGAAGCAGCCGCCAGGTGGCAGCGCTGAGCCTGCCTGAGCCTGCAGCAACGTGGGAAAACGTGGGGAGATCCAACAGTCTCTTCCTGGTCTCCCCAACCAGTTAACCCCCAACGCTTCACCTTCTCTAGGAAGTGGTTCAAGGGACCAGTGGGAAACAGGGTGTGTTGGTGAATTCTGGGCATCCCCCCCGCCCCCCGTATGTCAAAGTTTAGGGTAACCAACCTCTGCCCTCTGTTTGCTTGTCGGAAACCCCCAAGGGCTGGGGAAGCCGAGATTCCCGGCTTCGGATCTGATAACCTCACTCGGGAGGTCACGGGTGCCCGCGCCCTGGTCATCTCCCTCGGGCGGGAAGGAGCAAGAATGCCGTTTCTCCGCCAGCTGCGCGCTCCGCTTCCGAGGCGGCAGCGACACACGGCGCATGACCAAAGGATTCCCAAAGGCCATCCTCGGTCCCGAAAAGAAATGGTTTCCGTGGCCCGGCACGCCTCGCCGAGCGAGCGCAGCGACAGGGGTCCTGCCGGAGCTCGCCTGGGACTCCCCGTGCACCGGCCGAACCTCGCCTTTCCGTGACTCTTACAGAGAGGAGCTAAATTGCAATCGACTCGGGCCGCGCTTTTCGGAGGAAAGCCTTTCCTACTGTAAACGTGGCTCGGGCGATGCTCGCCCCGGCTCTTCCGAGAGGGTCACGGCCAGGCAGGCGCTGGCGACGCCCCTCCAGCCTGCTCCAGCTCCTGGGCCTCCTTTGAAGTTGCAGCTCCAGCAGCCACTTCGGAAGGGGGTGGGGTGGGTGGGATCCTGCCCAGCCCCTCCCCCGTCGCGCCCCTCCCCTGCCGCCAGCTTGGACCTGACCGCTGGGGCCCAGTTCCGCCACTGACCGGAACCGACAGCCATTTGGTCCCTTGGAGCACTCGGGTGCCTAACAGCCCCTCACCCTCTGTGACCCTCTCCTGAACTAAACAGTACGCACTCAGTGTTCGGGACTCATGCTTCAGCTCCCACGACCGGTCCGGTGGGAGGGGCAGTGCACCCACAGCGGCCCAGAGCTCTTTCCTAGAGAAGGAACGAACCGGACACTTTTGCTCCCCATCCACAAGTCCTAGCTCGATCGGGAAGGTGGAGGTGTCTCTGTCAGTGAGTCCACAGGGGACCTTGAAGGCACCCCAGAATGCCAGGAGCCCTTCCCGAGGGGGCGTGCCCTATGCTCGGGGGCCACCGAGGAAGAGGGATAACTGAAAGGCTGAGTCCGGGAGCTTCGTTCCTCCGGAGCTGAGTCTGTTTTCTTCCTGCAGCCCCCGAAAACAGGACCCGGAGTCCTGCTAGGGCATCCCCTCCCAACCCTGGCGTGCCTCCCCTGTCGTCCCCCCCCCCCCCCCCCCCGTATTCCTCATCCTCCAGCCCACAGCCAAGTAAAAGCAATTACAGTTTGGAATCCCAGGAGGCAAGCAAATGATTTCGCTTATGAAAAGAACCGACTAGAGTTCCCTAAAGGTTAGGGAACGAGGGAGCCGCCTTGGAGGCTGAGAGACAGCCTTGGAGGCGGGCGGGGACAGCGGGCATGCCGCCGGAGAGTGGTCCACGGAAGCCACCACGCAGTGTCAGAGAAGAGGGGAGGAGCAAGAGCAAAGGCGCGCTCGCGCGTCCCTGCAGAGGACGAGCAGGCAATCGCGGAGGCTGCCAGGTGATGGGAGTCAGAGGAGGGGAGAAGCGTGCACCCCACCGGCAGCTGGCCGGGCGGCGGGCTCCTCCCGGCACACGAACTCTCCTTTCCCAGCCTTTCCCCTCCGGCTTCCCGCGCGTGCAGACTGCACCAAGACGCACACCGCGCTGGGGGCGCTCGCGGGCATGGGATGGGCGGGGTGCGGCAGGAAGCAAAGAGCCCTGTGCCCCACACCGCGTAGGGCGTGCTGCACACCTGGCACCCGGGACTCACCATCTGTTCAGAGCTGCCTCCTCGGCCCTAGGGTGTGGCCTGGGGATAGATAAGAGTACTTTGTGGCAGCGACGACTCCTCATCAACTGCCACTTCAACTGCCAATCAGCGTCGTGAGTGCCCTACTATGTGTCTCCGCTCAGCTTCAGAGCTTCCCGCTGCAGGTCTCAGGCACCATATCATCTGTTCCGCTCCTCTGCAAGCTACAAGAGAATCCTGTATATGCTGTAAAATAAGTTCACACCGAACCGTAAGGCAGAGGCAAACTAGCCTTTGTAAAGAGGCAAATTTGGGGACCAAGAGGAGGGTGGTGTTTGTTGGAGGAACCTAGAATAGAAGTTCATGAATTTTTTTTTTTTCTAACTAGTTCCTGAAGCATAAAACTCCACGCACGGGCTGTTTGTCCCCCGCTCACAGTGTACAGACAAAATGAAAAACAATTTCAAGTTGGGTGTGGTGGTTCACACCCTTAATTCTCAGCACTTGATTGAGGTAAGAGGATTGCCACTAGTTGAAGGCCAGCCTGGGCTCACAGAGTCAGACTGCGTCAAGTGAGTTACATAAGAAAGTTTATCTATCTTGTCAGGACAAATAACTGAAGGCTCATCCTTGCAACACTCCGTTTAACTAAATTTCACAAACATCATGTGAAATATCTCCTTGTTGTACAAGTGTTGAGTCACTTGTGTTTTGAGACAAATTCTATTGTAACCCAGGCTGGCCTTGAACTCTGTGTAGCTAGAATGACTTGAAACTCCTGATTCTTTTGCCTACAGCTCCTAAGTACTGGGATTACTGGCTTTGCACCACCATGCATTGTGTGATATAAATTTAAATGAAAGAAAAATTATGTGTAACATTACCTACTATACATGAATTTTTAAAAATCTGCATAATGCCCAATGTGCCATACATTACAATCTATGTAGTATATAATAAAACATACATTTCAAATATGCATAGTGCTAGGCACGATGGCTCTTGCTTGTAATCCCATTATCTGGGAGGCTAAAGCAAGGTGATCACTGAGTTGGAAGCCAGCCTGGGCTAAAAAGTGAATTTGAGACTAGATCCTATCTCAGAACAAAAAGCCTGGCCAACCAATCAACAAACCAAAACAGGGCCATCCAGATAGTTCAGTGGGTAAAATCATTTGCCACAACAAGGTTGATGACTTGAGTTTAATCCCCAGAGCCTCCATAAGAGAGCTAGATGCAGGCGGTTGTGATCTCTGCACTCCTAGGTAGGACAGGTTGTGATCTCTGCACTCCTAGGTAGGACAGGTTGTGATCTCTGCACTCCTAGGTAGGACAGGAGGCAGAGAAAGGAGACTCTCACCAGGTTGTGAGCTGCGGGGCCAGCCTAACCTGCAGTACTAAGCGCAGCAGGAAAAACAACAAAGACCCTTTGTGAGAGCTCACTCCCTAAAGTTGTCTTCTGACTTCCATGACCACTCCTATGGCACATGTGCCAACACATGTGCATGCACACACATGTGCACATGCACAGAATAAATGTATTTTTAAAAGATTTTTAAAAAAATGTACATGATGAGGTTATATTTTCCTGGAACACCCAAACTGTTCACATTTTCCAAAATTGTCCTGGGGGAGTTAGGTGCCAGGCAAGTGCCAACCACTGAGAATTCTGCTGATACTTGGCGTTCCCACATTGGCAGTGGATGTGCTCAAGTCTTAATAATCCAGGATCCTGGCAATGGGACCTAAGATGGACCTTTCCATCACTAACTCTGGATTCAGGTCACAAACTTCCTTTGGCCATTGACATGAGTTACTATAAGGAATTTGCTCATGATTACAGAGGCTGGTAAGTCCTTAGACATTGTAGACGTCAAACCCAAGAGGACCAACGGCATAATTCTAATAAAAAAGCAAGATAAAAACAGTTTCCAACCCAGAAGACAGTTGGACAAGGGAGCTTACCTCTTACAGATGCTGTGGGATGATCTGTATGTCAAATATGTTGCTCTGATTGGTCAATAAATAAAACACTGATTGGCCAGTAGCCAGGCAGGAAGTATAGGTGGGACTAACAGAGAGGAGAATGGAGAGAACAGGAAGGTGGAGGGAGACACTGCCAGTTGCCACCATGACATATGAAGATGCCAGTAAGCCACGAGCCACGTGGCAAGGTATAGATTTATAGAAATGGGTTAATTTAAGATATAAGAACAGTAGCAATAAGCCTGACATGGCCATACAGTTTGTAAATAATATAAGTGTCTATGTTTTTATTTTATAAGTGGGCTGTTGGACTGCCAGGGTTTGGCAGGACCCGGAGAGAAAACTCCAGCTACACTTTAAACCCAAGAGGACCAATGACATAATTCTAATAAAAAAGCAAGATAAAAACAGTGCCCAACCCAGAAGACAGTTGGACAAGGGAACTTACCTCTTATAGATATGGGAGAGGACCAATTATTTAATTCTATAAGCCCTTTCATCCACATTAGGGAAGGCATTCTGTCTTACTCAACCTATAGATTAAATATGAAAGTCAGTCCAAAATATGCTCATAGATACTTTCAGAATGTTCCAACAAATATTTGAATACCTAATGGCCCAGTCAAATTGATGAATAAAATTAACCATCCCAGTTACCAATAGTCCCAATCTTAGAGACATAGTTATACTCAAGGATGGCTTTTGTGTCCTGGCTGAATAAGTAGCTAGGCAGAGAAGATTTGGTGGATCTTCAGTCCCTCCTTCTTATGTTTTACCCCTTCAAACTCTTAAAACCCTTAAATAACATCAAAACTCAAATAATTAAATTTACCCCTTAGAGTAAAACATACGATATGTAATTAAAATGGGCATTAGCCAAGAAATTCTGTTGAGCTATTAAGCATTATAGCTGCTGGTGAAGTGCATGCATGCATGCGTGCGTGCGTGCGTGCGTGCGTGTGAAGTTGATATTGGTATCTAGCTAGCTAGCTTGTCCCATGGTTCTCCTAGGTCTTCCTGACAAGTGCTAGAATTATGGAATTACAGGCATGTCTGCCTGGACTTTTACATGGGTGCTAGGGATCCAGACTGGTCCTCACCCCTGTGGTCCTCACCCCTGTGGTCCTCACCCCTGTGGTCCTCATACCAGTGGTCCTCACACCCGTGGTCCTCACACTCACACACTATCTGCTTAGTCAAGTTCTTTATAGCTTTTCCTATATGTTCAAGTAGTTTTGAACATGCACACAAGGAATTAGGGGAGAGGGGAGGAGAAATTGCTTTGAGAAAGGATGGTTTGGGCACATTGCTTGGTTAAACAGTGTGGTGACGACACACCAGAAGGTTAATATGTGCAGCCCTCTTTCAGCATATTGCTTTAATTTCTCAGGCCTGGAAAGTCCCTGATGTTAATACACAAGATAGTATCACTAAGATTACTTAGAGCTTAAGGTATGTTATAGCTTAACTCAGGGTACAGCTTTCTTTTCCATGTATGTGCCTCAAGGGGAAATAGTGTGGGGGAAGAAGGCTTCCTCAGGAAGCTCCATTGAAGGCTGTTCCTCACTGACCTTCCTTTAGAGGTGAATTTATCACAGTCACGCTTGCCAGTTGTGTCTAATAGTCCAAACAGAAGTTCTTAGCTTCTCCAATTTGGAGCTTTAAAAATAGAACAGTGTGGTTGGGGATGGTGGCACTAGGCCTTTAGTCCTAACAGCACACAGGAAGCAGATGCAGGTGGATCTCTTGTGAGTGTGAGACTAGCCTGGATTACATAAAGAGTTCCAGGACAGCCAGGAAGATATAAAGATACTCTGCCTAAAAACAAAACAAACAAACAAACAAACAAACAAACAAAAAACCCAAATAAAAATAAAAACAATAATCAGAGCCAATGTCATGTTTGTGTTCATTAGCACTCCTTCCTGCATTTGCCTGGACAGGATGGGCAATGCTGAGCTACAGGCCTGTCCTGAGAGAGAAATGACCCAACACATTAAAGCTCTTCTTTTTTTCTTAAAAGGTTTTGGGGTGTGTGTGTGTGTGTGTGTGTGTGTGTGTGTGTGTGTGTGTGTGTGTGTGTATACACATTTAAGTGTGTGTGGGTCTATGTGCATATGTGTGTATAAGTCCAAAGACAACTTCAGTCTTGTTCCTTCGATGCTTGTCAACCTTGTTTCTTGAGACAGGGTTTCTCACCATTCTGGAGTTTGCCAAGTAGACTCGAGTGGCTGGCTGCTGAGGGCCAGGGATCTGCCTCCCTAGTACTGGGATTCCAAACTCATACCATCACAACTGGTTTTTTAATGTGGGTTTTGAGGCTCATCTAAGGTCCTCATGTGTGTGTGGCAAGTGTTTTCTTTTCTTTTTCTTTTTTTTTTTTTTAACCAACTAAGCTATTTCCCCAGCCCCATTAAAGTTCTTTCTTACTGACTCTAAGTCTACAGCAGTTCCTCTGAGCGACTCCCTCCCTTGGTAGTGTCTCGGGCTGAATGGCTCTGTAGCTAAGCATGTGGCATGCTTTATTGCTGCCAGAGAGCAAGACTGGGGATAAGCCTGGGGCTGCCTGCATGTTGAAAAGCACCGGCTGTACCACTGAACTCCAGCCCTTCCTCCTTCCCTTCCTTCTCTCCTCCTCTTCCTCCTGGTCCTGCTTTCTCAGTTCTAGGGACTGAATGGAGGGCCACACGCCTGTGAAGCATGCTGCACTCTACCATTGAGCCGGAGCAGCAGTCCCTTTGCCACTCTAATGCTCTCCCAGAACTGACATTCCTCACTTGTCTTCATAGCCCATTGGATATAATTTGGTTCATGGCCTGGCCTAAAAGGCTTAGAGATATGGCTTGCCCTTCCATTTCAGGAAAAAAGAAAAGTGTGTATAAGTGAATAGTAGACATTTGTTCCACATTATGTAAATAGCCAACAAACTGCACCTATAAATTTATTTTGAGTAAATACTATTGCCCTTTTATCTGCAATGTTAAAATCAATTTTATATTCTGTCAGTAATTCTTTTTTTTTAAATTGGACTACTACTACTACTACTGGTTGTTTGTAAATCATTAGAGATGCAAACCTCCTGGTTATGAGTATGATGTTCTCCTAGCAGGAAGCTATCAGAAGTGGAAAAAAATGACACAACCAAAATCATTTTAAAAGTTATTAGTGATCTGCAGAAGTGGGTCTTAACAGGAGCTACTTCTGCTAAAACCCATTGACTTCTCAGTCAGGCCTTCAAGGGAATAAACATCATGAGATCCTGTACCCCACATAACCCAGCACATCCCACTTCCAAGCTGGAGGCACAGAGATATGTCATTGTCCTTACCCTTTCCTCTAGAGCAGTGGTTCTCGACCTTTCTAATGCTGTGACCCTTTAATACAGTTCCTCATGTTGTGGTGACCCCCAACCACATTTTCATTGCTATTTCATAGTAATTTTGCTACTGTGATGAATTGTAATGTAAATATCTGTGTTTCCTGATGTTTTTAGGTGACCTGTGAAAGGGTCATTCAATGCCCCAACAGGGTCAGGACCCACAGGTTGAGAAACACTGCTCTAGAGTCACCTTGGATTCCAGGGACAGGAATGATCCGTAAACATCTTTGTGACAAGGGACATGTGCTGAAAGATCCCCCAAGGAACTGTTAGCCTATAAGGAGAGGCTACCCCAGGATAAGGACAGTTATCTGAGGTGAGAGACCCTGGAGCAGATCATCTAGTAGGAAGCAGACTGGTTTCCCCTTGTGATATAACAGTAATTAACACATTGATTGACAGATTAACAATTTATCAGCTGAGACATTGACAGGAGGGACCACACCTTGACATCTCACCGCAGAGAGGGCAATTATCCATGGTGCTGAGACTGCACCCTGGAGCAAATAATCGGCCAGGAACCAGACTGACTTCCTCAAGCAATAACTGTGATGGGACGTCCTCTGTCCATCTTGCAGAACCAGAACAAGACGATGATCAACCAGACCACACCTTATCCAAGACTAGAAACTGGAAGAAATGAAGTTTAGGAAGAGAAGAGCTCTGCTGTGATTGCTGACCATTTTCTTTCCCAGGCGCCTGTGCTGAGTCTGGGCACAGGCTGCGGTAGAGAGCGGGCATCTTTACTAAAAGGGAAAAATAAAGACACTATGGCCCTGTGGGTTGGTATTGCCAATGGCAATCTACAGTATCACCAGATGGACAGCCATTTCCATCTACAGGATATCTGGTGAGTGCTTGTACAATATAGAAAGCTGGTAGATGTGGCCACAAAGAAATCCGCAACAGCCCAAGTCATGCTAACAGAAGGAACATTCAAAACCAAACAAACCCTTCCCCAGCCCCTTGTTAGCTAATCTCTCCCCTCCTTCCCTCCTTGCCTCCCTCCCTTCCTCCTTTCTTCCATCCCTCCCTCCCTCCTCACCTCCCTCCCTCCCTCCTTCTCTGTCTTTCTCTCTCTCTCTTGCATGCATGCAAATGCCTGAAACTAAACAACAAATCTCCAACTCTGAAAGGCAGAACTTTCATGGTGAAGGAATAAGCACCAAAGACTTCCAGACTCTTCGTCAAAAGCCCAGGAATGGGGCGGGGGTGGGGGGTGGGGAATGCCACAAAGAGATTGCTTAGTGGCTAAGAATGCTTGCTGTTCTTCCAGAGGACCAGGGTTCAATTCCCAGCACCCACAGGATAGCTCATAACTATCTGTAATTACAGTTCTGGGGTATTCAACACTTTTCTCTCACACAGACATACATGTAGGCGAAACATCCATGCACTGAAATAAAAACAAAACAACAAAAAACCAGGAATGGATGGGGCTGGAGAGATGGCTCAGCAGTTAAGAGCACTGCTATTGCAGAGGACCTAGATTCAGTTCCCAGCACCTATGTGGTGGCTCACAACTGTTCAGGCTATCTGACTTTGGGGGCACCAGGGACACATGCAGTGTACACACAGGCAGGCAAAACCCTCATTCATATACAGAAGTAAAAATAAATAAGTCTTAAAAAGTACAGAAAGGGGTTAGAGATGTAGTTCAGTAGTAGAACACTTGCCTAGCATGAAAGACACCCTGCATTTGAATTCTCACAAAAAAAAAAAATAAAGTATAAAAGGCCATACCCAAGATGGAGTGGAGTAGAATGTGAGAATGCAGAAGAAAACCTTGACTTCCACGCATTTTAAAATGTCTGTTAATGTGGGTGATACTGCAGACATACAGTCCAGTCCTTTTCAAGTGTTTGTTTTAAGTAAAGTCCCAGTACATTTCAAAAGACCACTATGTCACAGAATATGTTGGTAATCACAGGAAGATGAAGTGAAAAAATCAGCAAAGGTGAGGCTATTTGAATATCCTAATGTGGCTGAAAACTAAGCAACATACTTTTTTTTATTTTATGTGCATTGGTGTTTGGCCTGCCTGTGTGTATGTGTGTGTGTGTGTGTGTGTGTGTGTGTGTGTGTGTGTGTGTGTGTGTGTGAGAGAGAGAGAGAGAGAGAGAGAGAGAGAGAGAGAGAGAGAGAGAGAGAGAGAGAGAGAGAGATTCCCTAGAACTGGAGTTATAGACAGTTTTGAGCTGCCATGTGGGTGCTGGGAATTGAACTCAGGTCCTCTGGAAGAGCAGCCAGTGCTCTGACTGCTGAGCCATCTCTCTGGCCCCCTAAGCAGCATACTTTTAAAGAAATCACCCTTCAAGGTGAGTCCACACTTGCACCTCAGCTGCAGCTGCAGTAAATTAAACCCACTGAGAGTGAAAGGCAGAACAATTACAAAGATAAGTGCGGACGGAGATCAATGAAGGAGAGAGCAGGTGTGCTACAGAGAAACTGCCAAGTTAGTTCTCGGAAGTGATTTCTACTACTAATAAGACTAATTCAAAGACAAAAGGACCACACAAATGAGATTAACCAAAGTGTACATCACCAAAGATTATACAGACACCAAAAGGAGGAGAAAGGGAGTAGCTGGGGAGACGGCATGATCAGGAAAGCACTTGCTGAGCAAGTGTAAAGACTCCAGTTCCAGCCTCAGAACTCACATACGAAAGCCCAGGCCCAGTGGTGCGTGCCTGTAATTCCAGTGTTGGGGAGATGGAGACAGAAGGATGCCTGGGCCTTCCTGGCCAGCCACTGTAGTCTACTTGGCAAGTTCCAAGCCAGGGAGAGATTCTCTCAAAATATAAGGTGGATGGTTCCTGGGGAACAACACCCAAGGCTGATTTGTTTCCATTAACAAGCATGCACAAGTGCACCCCGTGCACACACATGCATATACATGCACATATACGAGTGCACAAACATGCACACTTACAGTGGCACATATACATGCACACATGCACATACATGCACACATGTGGTGATACTGTATTCCCCAATATATTGTGCACCCTAATAAACTTATCTGGGGTCAGAGAACAGAACAGCCACTAGATAGACATAGAGGCCAGAAAATGGTGGCACTCACACATTTATCCTAGCATTCCAAAGGCAGAGATTCGTCCGGATCTCTGTGAGTTCAAAGCCACACTGGAAACAGCCAGGCATGGTAACACATGCCTTTAATCCCAGGAAGTGATGGCAGGAAGCAGAAAGGTATATAAGGCATAAGGACCAGAAACTAGAAGCTTTTTGGCCTGGTTAAGCTTTTAGGCTTTTAGTAGCAATTCAGCTGAGATCCATTTAGATGAGGACTCAGAGGCTTCCAATCTGAGGAAACAAAATCAGCTGAGGAATTGGCAAGGTGAAGAGGCTGTGGCTTGTTCTGTTTCTCTGATCTTTCAGCATCCACCTCAATACCTGGCTTCAAGTTTGTTTTTATTAATAAGAACTTTTAAGATTTGTGCTACACACACACACACACACACACACACACACACACACACACACACACACACACATCCACATCCACAAACAAGAAAAGTAAAAGCAGCTGCTGTCTATCAATAAACTTGATGGAAATGGGAAAATTTTCTGCAAAACATGAGTTAAAATTAGTACAAAAATGATAAATAATTCCGCCTATTAAATTAATTAAATCTGTAATGTGAAAGCCTTCCCGCTGAACTCTGGGCAGAGAAGCAGGTTGGCTAAGTGCAGATCTTCACCTCTCTGCTTCTCCAAATCCAACCCCCCAGTCTCACGCCCAGTTCTGCAGTGGACCACCTGCTGAGGTCTCCCTTTTCCCCTTCCCCCCATACCCAGTGGATCACTTAGATCTTCCTCTCCCAGCATCCCTCCCCCACTCACTGGAGCAGGCATTCTCTGAGAACCTGCAGGCTACTCCAGCCAAGGAAGAAGGTAGGCCAACTGCAGGTCTTCACCTTTCTCTCTGCTCCTCTGAGTCCATTCCCCAGTTTCATCCTGAGCTCTTTAGCAGACTCTCTCCTGTGGCCTCTGCTCCCTCTCTGTCCCCGTTCTCAGGGGACTAAGCAGATCATGGTGGAACACACTGCTTTCCTCCCTCCTGTGGACCCCTTAGCCTCTAGCTCCTAACCCAGCCCCATTTCTAACTGTCAACTCCCAATACCTAGAAACACATTTTGCTAGGAACCCCCAGTGGCCACAAATCTCAGGATCCCAGAATTTCCTACCAGGCAACACACAACCACCACATTCTCCTAAGAACCAGAGAGGAAATAGAAACCCAGGAACAAAACACACACCTGACAAAGACAAGACCAGTTATCGGCACTAGAATGACAGTCTCCCCAGTCCCACATGCCTGGAAGCTCCACCAACAACATGCATGATAATATATCTCCACCACAGTCCAACAATCCTCCCACAGCAGGCCCTGAGTACTGTAACATAGCTGACACAGAAGAAAAAGCCTTAAAAACAGCCTTCATGAGTATGATAGAACAAGTCCTTGTTCATGAGAAATGAACAAGTCCCTTAGAAAACTATGACAGCATACACGGTGGAAGGAAATGAATGAAACAGTTTAAGGCCTGGAAGTGGAAACAGAATCAACAACGAAAACCCAAACTGAGGCAAAACTGGAAATGAAAAGTCTAACAACTCAAACAGGAAGCTTAGAGGCAAGCCTCTGCAACAGAGTACATGAGATGGAAGAGAGAATCTCTTGCACTGAAGATACGATAGAAGAAATGGATAGCTCGGTTAAAGAAAATGCTACATCTAAAAAACTCCTGGCACAAAACATTCAGGAAATCTGGGACACTATAAAAAAAAGCAAATTTAAGAATAATAGGAATAGAGGAAGGAGAAGAAACCCAGCTCAAAGACACAGATAACATTTTCTTTCTTTTTTATTTTATTTTATTTTATTTTACAATACCATTCAGTTCTACATATCAGCCATGGGTTCCCCTATTCTCCCCCCTCCCAACCCTTCCCCTTACCCCCAGCCTACCCCCCATTCCCACCTCCTCCAGGGCAAATCCCCCCCCCCCAGGACTGCAATCAACCTGATAGACTCAGTCCAGGCAGGTCCAGTCCCTTCCTCCCAGACTGAGCCAAGTGTCCCTGCATAAGCTCCAGGTTTCAAACAGCCAACTCATGCAATGAGCACAGGACTTGGTCCCACTGCCTAGTTGCCTCCCAAACTGATCAAGCCAATCAACTGTCTCACCTATTCAGAGGGCCTGATCCAGCTGGGGGCCCCTCAGCCTTTGGTTCATAGTTCATGTGTTTCCATTCATTTGGCTATTTTTTTTCAATAATTGAGTAAAACCGAAATTTATTATAAGCCACAGTCGTCCTAGGGACCTCCATGCTATATATATAGCCTCTATGGTTCTATGGGTTGTGGTCTGATTGTTCTTTATTTTATATCTAGAATCCACTTATGAGTGAGTACATACCATGACTGTCTTTCTGGGTTTGGGTTACCTCACTCAGGATGATTTTTTCTAGTTCCATCCATTTGCCTGCAAATTTCATGCTTTCATTGTTTTTCTCTGCTGAGTAGTACTCCATTGTATATATGTACCACATTTTTTCCATCCATTCTTCCGTTGATGGGCATCTAGGTTGTTTCCAGGTTCTGGCTATTACAAATAGTGCTGCTATGAACATAGTTGAGCATGTATCTTTTCAATAAAAAATATTGAAGAAAGTTTCCCTAACTTAAAGAAGAAGATGCCTATTAAGGTACAAGAAACAAATAGAACACCAAATAGATTGGACCAGAAAAAGAAGTTCCATTAGCATACAATAATCAAAACACCAAACATACAGAACAAAGAAAGAATATTAAAAGCTGCAAAGGAAAAAGACCAAGAAACATAAAGGCAGACTTATCAGAATAACACCTGGCTTCTCAATGGATACTAAAAACAAGAAGGACCCAGACAGATATTCTACAGACTCTAAGAGACCACAGATGCCAGCCAAGACTACTATACCCAGCAAAACTTTCAATCACAATAGATGGAGAAAATAAGACATTCAATGATAAAACCAATTTAAACAATATCTATCTACAAAGCCAGCCATACAGAAGATGCTAGAAGCAAAACTCCAACATGAAGTGGTTAACAACACAAGAAAACACAATAAATAAATAATCTGAGACCTGCAAATCAGAAGAGGGTAAACAACCGCCCTCACACACACATACACACCACAACAAAATAATAGGAACCAGTAAGCACCATTCATTGGTATCTCTCAATATCAATGGTCTAAATTCCCCAATAACAGCACCTAGATTGACAGATTGTTTAAAAAAAATGGGATCCATCCTTTTGCTTCATCCAAGAAACACATCTTATCAAGAAAGTAGACCTGAGAAGCAAGCTGGTGTAACCATTTTAGTATCTGACAAAATAAACCTCAAACTAAAACGAATCAGAAGAGATAGGGAAGATACATACTCATCAAAGGAAAAATCCACCAAGTGGACATTGCAATTCTTACTATCTATGCACCAAATACAAGGGCACCCAAGTTCATAAAAGAAACACTACTACAGCTTAAATCACATATTGTCCCTGACACACTGATAGTAGGAGACCTCAATAACTCACTCTTGCCAATAGACAGGCCATCCAGACAAAAACTAAACAGAGAAATTCTGGAGCTAAGTAATGTTATAAACCACATAGACCTAACAGATATTTACAGAACATTTCATCCAAATGCAAAAGAATATACCTTCTCAGCACCTCATCAAACTTTCTCCAAAATTGACCACATACTTGGACACAAAGGAAGTTTCAACAGACACAAGAAAATTAAAATACCACCCTGCATCCTATCTGGCCATTATGGATTAGAGCAGGATTTCAACAGCAACAGAAACAGAAAGCTTATATACTCGTGGAAACTAAACAATTCACTACTGAATGAAAAATGGGTCAAGAAATTAAAGACTTTCTAGAATTGAATGAAAATAAATGCCTAACACACCCAGTTGTATGGGACATAATAAAGGCTGTTCTAGGAGGCAAGTTTATAGCACAAAATGCCCACATCGAAAAAGTGGAGAGATCTTCTACTAGTAACTTAATGGCACACAGGAAAGCTCTAGAACAAAAAGAAGAAATCACTTCCAAAAGGAGTAGATGGCAAGAAATAAACTCAGGGCTGAAATCAATAAAATAGAAACAAACAAACAAATTACAATGAATCAATGAAACAATAAGTTGATTCTTTGAGAAAATCAATAAGATTGATAACCCTTATCCAAACCAACTAAAAGGCGGAGAAAGAATATCCAAGTTAGCAAAATTAGAAACAAAAAGGGAGCATAACAGACAGAGGAAATCCAGAAAATCCTAAGGACAGGTTAAAAACCTATACTCTACCAAACTGGAAAATCTAAGAGAAGTAGATAATTGTCTCTATACATACCACTTAGCAAAGTTAAGTCAAGATCAGATAAGCAATTTCAACAGACCTACAACCCCTAGTGAAATAGAAGAAATAATTAAAAGTCTCCAAACAAACAAACAAAAAAAGAAGCCTAGGACCAGATGTTTTTAATGTAAGATTCTACCTGTCTGCTCTCTCAACACCTGAGACAGAATAAACTCTTTCTTCCTTAAGCTGCTTTTGTTAGTTATATGTTAAGCAAGGAGACAAGTGATGAATACATAGTATGTTAGTGATAGAAGCTATGTAGGTAATTCTTCCACTCCTCAAAGTTTACTGCTTACAAGACGGTGTACTAGAATATTCGAAATATTAAATATATTTACCAGAGTAAAGCTTAAGTGGTGTAGTCATATGTAAAAATTTGTCAAGCAATATACTAAATGTCAGAACTATTTACATCTTTAGTATATATATACCTCACCAAAAGTTAAACAAATCAGAAAAAGGCAAAGATATTTTTAAAACATGCATCATTTTACTTGCTGTTGCTGTAACAAAATATTTGGAGCCGGGTAATTTATAAAACAAAGAGATCTATTTTCAGCCTTTGGTGGAAACTTTGAAGTGATGGGAGATAATGGTAAAGCAGTAACAAGAGGAGCTATGAAGGCAGAGTTCCTCAGGGCCCCACCAGTCTTTGTAACACTTCTCTCTCATAGGATCTAACGAGGGCCCATGAGGTATACATGAACCCAATAACCTACTTACCTCCCACAAGGCGTTAGCTCTTAATGATCCCACCACCCCTTGACAGTGCCACAGTGCAGGCCGAGCTTCCAGCATACAAGCCTTTGGGTACACAGTCATGCCATGCCAAAGCCCTAGGAGACTCCTGTTTCAATACTTGAAAGCAGGAGCCAGAAACCATTTCCTGTATAGAGCCTTCCAGTCAGTCTTAGGTTTGCAAGACATACTTCCCACCACAACTTCTTAGTGGGACCACTGCAGTGCAAAATTAACTGTACACTACATACATAAATGAATGGCTGTAGTTGTGTTCCAATAAATGCCATTCACAAAATATAGGTACATCACCTTCTCTTGCTTTAAAGACTTAGCAAAGATTTACCCTATATTTAAATAACAAAATAGAATTATTATGCTCTATGTGGTAATAGTAAGATCTCTTCAGCCCAGTTATAGTGTGATTGTTATTTGTGGTCAACAGATCTCCCATAGTCACGCTGTTCTCAAATTGAGTAAGTGTCTGAGAGTGACTGTGAGCTCTTGATCCTCTTGCCTCCACCTCCCAATGCTGAGTTTGAAGGCGTGTGCCACCACCCATGATGGCCTCTGTGCCTGGTTTAAAGTATTGAGTGTAAGGCCGGGTGGTGGTGGCTCACGCCTTTAATCCCAGCACTCGGGAGGCAGAGCCAGGAGGATCTCTGTGAGTTTGAGGCCAGCCTGGGCTACCAAGTGAGTTCCAGGAAAGGCGCAAAGCTACCTTTCCTGGAAGACAGAGAAACCCTGTCTTGAAAAACCAAAATAATAATAATAATAACAATAATAATAATAATATAATAATAATAATAATAATAATAATAATAATAATAATAAAAATAAAGTACTGAGTCTAAGTTGTGTTTTGGAGTTTTGGTAAAAGCAAACAGAGGTACCACTAATCAGACCCAAATAGTTGTGAATGGAAGATGGACTTGGTCAAGGAAGACTTCCCTAAAACCGAGCTGTTAACTTTGAGACCAAAAGAATTAATAGACGTTATCTAGATGGCAATTGCTAGGGAACATGGAGGCGCCAGGGAACAAACCAAGCCTAAGGAGGAGAATGAGCCATGGCAGCAAAAAGGAAAGCTTGGCATGTGAAGCTCCTGAGGCTACGCGAGGCTACCCAAGGCTACCCGAGGCTAGAAAGCAACAAGGAAGAAAACAAGAGACACAAATAAAGATGGAATGGTGCCGAGGGCCCAGACTGGATGGGCAGGAGGCTTCTTTAAGGCATTCGGGTTCCTTTATGAATTTGAGGGGCTATGTCATGGACTTATTTTAAAACAGGTGAATAATATGACCTGTGCGCTGCTTTTAAAACACCACCCCAGGGCCGGTGAGGCACTCGGTGAGTAAAGGTGCCCGACAGCCTGACTTCAATTCCCAAAACCCACATGGTGGAAGGAGAGAACTGAATACAGAAAGCTGTCCTCTGAACATCGGAGTGCCTAGCAAGTATGGGTGTGCCTACCCACACACCTAAGCATACATGTAGACACATACACACAACATTCAGAAATAAATATGTAATATGTTAAAAAAAAAAAACACGCTAGGCTCTGTGCTGAGAATTTGAAGAGAGGGCAGTTAAGAACGCAGGGGAAATCCTTAGGAAACTGCCAGGCTAGCCAGCCTACAGAGGATTGTCATTTGGATGGCAGAGGAGAGAAGTGGGTGGTTAGGAGATGCTGTTTGGAGGTAAGCTTCATAGAACTTGGTTACGGACTCCTGGGGCAGACAAGAAAAGGAAGACTTGATATGAGTGGGGATGTACCAAGCAGTCATTCAGGAACCAGATCAACCGAGTTTACTGGAGATGCATAATTAAGTTGCCAAGCAACAGTGGGTTGGGGATGTTGACTTTTCAATCATATCAATCCGTTCAGCTGTGTGTTTTCTCCCACTGGAGCTTGGGCGCTGGGAGGCCAGATGTTTGGGTTCATCTAGGGTTCGAGTTTGGTATGTTTGCCAGTGGGGAAAGAACAAGATGATTACTGTGGTGTTTGCACAGGGTTTGTACTGAGGGACTTCTGAGCGCCTACAGCGATAGAGGTACAGGAGGAAGAGTGGGGCTGTGGTCCTGATGAGATGCACGGTGGTGGAAGAGTAGGATGCTTGCACCACATAGCTTTGAGCAGTTTGTGATTTTTATTTTATTTTATTTATGTATTTATTTATGTGTTTATTTATGTTTTATGTATGTATGTATGTATGTATGTATTTATTTATTTATTTATTTATTGATTGATTGCTGAGGTAGGGTTCAACAAACTAACAGCTTCCTATCTGTTCCTGGCGGGCCACCACAGGTCTGTGACAGCTACTCCAAATGATGACAGCCGTTAAGGTGGACTGGAAGACTGACATCCAGGTGCTGAAATCTCAGGCGCAGGAAGAGAGGTGGCAGCCGTTGACAGCCACAGGAAGAGGGAAGTGTGACCCAGGTGGGTGGTGTGAGCATCAAAGGAGAGGGAATTTTCACAGGAGGAAAGAGACTTCACCTCTGAGAGTACCAAAGCTGAGTGGGTCCTGGATGTCGGGAGTGCTCTGAGCTGAGAGCCGACAGGAAAGAGATTTCTGGCAGAGGACTTAGAGAACCACTGAATGGCTTTTGGAAGAAGGTGCTCACATTGCCTAACACTGATATCTGAGATGTTTTTGTTTTTTAAACAATAAATAACTTTGGGGGAAAGTATTTTCATTTTAACAGTGTCTTTTTATTTTAAAGTTGTTAACGAATTCTAGCACTTGGGATGCAGAGGCAGGTGGATCTCTCTGAGTTTGAGGTTAGTCTGGTCTACAGAGTGAGTTCTAGGCCAGCCAGGACTATATAGTGAGGTCTTCTCTCTCTCTCTCTCTCTCTCTCTCTCTCTCTCTCTCTCTCTCTCTCTCTCTCTCTCTCTCTCTCTCTCTCACACACACACACACACACACACAATTAATAATGAAAATACACTATAAATGAATAAGCTCCGAGTTTTCATTGGGATGATGGAAAGATTCTAGTATCTGATGGTACTGGCGGTTGCACAACATTGTGAGTGTTGTAAAGGACATCAAATTGCACACTGAAAAGTGGTCAAACTGGCTCTTCCTCTGCTCAGCCTGCTGTGATGAGTACATAACTGCGTGGTTTATAAATGAGTATAAATGATGGAGATGTGGGGCTGGGACAGTGGCTGAGTTGGTAAAGTGCTTGCCACACAAGCATTCCCAGACATATGTACAAAAGCCGTGGCAGAGCAATGCATGCTTGCAATCTCAGTGCCAGTGGGTTGGAGACGGGCAGATCCCTGCTTGTTGAATTTCAGGCCAGTGAGAGACCCTGTCTCAAAACAAAAAATAGAACCAAACAACAAGCATGAGGCTAGTGGCCAAAGTTGATCCTGGGCCTCAACATACACAACTATGTGATCATGGTCACCCAAACACAAAAACCACAATCACTCCAAGCCAATGGAACAGCCAACAAAAACAACAGAGATGTGTTTTGCACTGTTCCAAAGGCTGGCAAGGCCAGGTTTAGGACACCTAGTAGAGATTCAGTGCCCATTGAGGATTGGTTTCCTACCTTTTTGTTGTGTCTCTGTGTGGTAGAAGGTTCAAAAGAGAGTGGCTCATGGTCCTAACTGATATTTATTCATCAGACACCTCCCCTGGAGACTCAGGGATCTATGTAGAAGAGTAGGAAGAAAGATGGCAAGAAGCAGAGGGGATGGATGACTCCAGAAACCATGTCTTCCAGACCAGCAGGACTGATCTGTATGAGGATGTGACAGCAGGAACGAGACCTGCACAGATTCAAGCCACACAGGGTTCTAACACTGAAGGGAGAATAAATATGGGGGGTCCCTCCGGGGTCCCACCCCTAGCCAGGATGCTATCTACAGTTGATGCCCACTGGCAAAGGGAAAATCAGTTTTTGCCAATGGAGTTTCACTAGTCTATCTGCCATACTCCAGGGCAGGCCCCATGCCCAGGAATAGTTGGCCAATGCAAAATGAACTCAATGGTATTTTTGTGGATTTTTTGGTTTCATGTTGCCTTAGATTTGGCCTTTTTTTTTTTTTTTTTTTGGTCTTATTGGTCTTTTGCTTGTTTGTTTTGAATTTCTGTGTTTCTTGTTTTGTTATTGTTTCTTTTCCTCCTTCTCCTCCTCCTCTTCTTGTTATTATTGAAAGAGAGAAAAAGAACCCAAAGTTGTGGATCAGGTGGGAAGACTCTAAGAGGAATTGGGAGAGAAGGAAAACATGATCAAAATGTAACAAATGTAACATATAAAAACATTTTGGCCAATTAAAAAAAAAGGGGGGGGAGTGGACTGGTGTCTTACTTTCCTGATCTCATGGCCTCCAATAGTTACAACTTCTAAACCATCTAAACCATCGGTGACTAGGGTTCAGCATATGAATTCTGATGAAATACCCCCACATGGACCATAGCAAATGGTTAAACTGAGAGTATTTTAATTTATTTTTAGTCTGTTACTATCAACATCATCACCATCACCATCACCACCACCACCATCACCTTCACCACCACCACCACCATCACCTTCACCACCACCACCACCATCACCACCACTACCACTACCAACATCACCTTTACCACCACCACCACCACCATCACCACCATCACCACCACCATCATCACCACCACCACCTCCTCCTCCACCACCACCACCACCACCTCCAACATCATCACCAACATCACCATCACCACTACCATCATCATTTGTGTGTGTGTGTGTGTGTGTGTGTGTGTGTGTGTGTGTGTGTGTGTACCTATGAAACTCAGAGAACAACACGGTGAGTTGAATTTGTGGTACTGGTTCTGTGCTTGCATCTTTACTCGAGTTCCGGGGATGGAATGCAAGGTCACCAGGCTTGTCAGCCAGTGCCGTTCTTTACCTGCAGGATTACCTCACCACCCTGAAAATGGTAACTTTTATATTTTATGTGTGTTGGCTACAGTTTTTTTTTTTTTTTAAAGCAGTGTTTAGGCAAAGGCTATAAGCTAGAAGATCACAGGCTCCTCTGCTCAGAGGTATGTTTTCCTTGGAATCACCATTCTGGCCATCACTGCCTGTTTACAGAAGAATCTCTGGTGGTACATATCTATAATCCACTTGAGAAGATAATGCAGGAGCATCGTTGAGTTCAGGCCAATCTTGGCTGCTTAGTGAGATCTTAATTTAAAAAAGAAAAAAAAAGAAGAAAGATAAAGAAAACATGTTAGTTTATTAGGATGTATTATGACAATGATTACTGAGACAGCATATTGCTGTGTAGCAAGGCTGGTCTCCAACTTGAAGTACTCCTACTGCCTGGGCTTTCTGAGGGCTGGGATTGCAAGCCTGAGTCACTCTGTCTGGAGAGTTTGCAACATTTAAAGATCTGGGAATTTTGCATAAGACATGCCTTTTGCAAAATGGAATGATTAAGAACTTTGAGCCCACATTTCTGGTTGGACTGGGTCAGCTGCACCACAGCAGTCTGCCATTCTGCCACAGAATTTGGACCCCTTCCCCCTCTACCGAGTGCTTGTTAGCTAGGGGCTTGCTCTGTTGTCTTTTCAGAAGTAAAAAACAAAAACAAAAAAACAAAACAAAACGGGAGACTTATGTGTATAGCCATGCCCTATGAAGATGAGAAAAGATCGGCACAAGAAGGCTTTGAGTTTTGAGAAAAGTGGAAGACAACACATTCCTTGGTGGAAGCGAAACTGCATGATTAACTTGTAAACAAAGATGTCTGAGGACACAATCTAGCCAACTGCATTATTCTTGACTTTCCCAGCTCTCCCGAGGGCAGGTGTGCTTGCCCCTTGGCTTCTTGAAACTGTTGGTTCATTTAAGTCTTAATTAATTTGTGAAAAGCTAAAAAAAGAAAAAAAAGAAAAAAGAAAAAAAAGAAAACAAAATATGAAGAGCAGAAAAATCTCTCAAGCCACTAAGCCCTCCGCTAAGAAAAGTACACTGACATTAAGTGTCTTCGGAACCTCAGAATATGACTAAACTAATTAGGTGATTGGCTGAGATATTGTCATCAGTATTGGTTCATGTGCCAACAATGCATCGTTTTCTATTTGTTGTGTATGGAAGGGTTCATGCAGATCTGCCTTGTTCATTGGCACACAAAAGCACTGTGGAGATGGGAACATTAAATCATAAATATGTCAATACCACCAGGGTACACTGAGTGGGTATGACCCATCACTAGACAAAGTGACTTCTATTTGAAAGTGAAACACAGTAAACACCAGATATCCAAGTGTAATGATTGAGTTATTGTGTGTGTGGGGGGCTGGGGGTGCACACCTACCATGGCATATGTATGTGGAAGTGAGAGGATGACCTCTGTGGTTAATTCTCTCTTATGTTGTAGGTTCCAGGGATCAACTTAGGTTATCAGGCTTGGTGGCAGGGGCCTTAACCCACTGAAACATCTCATTGGGCGCATACTATCAAATTTTAGGAACTAAACTTTTGTTCTCTTCCTGCTGAATGAGAGTTAAAAAGAAACCCATAGTGAGAGTAAAATTGCCCCCTTAGAAATCAAACATTGCTTGGGCAGTGGTAGCTCACGCCTTTAATGCCAGCACTCAGGAGCTAGAGGCAGGTGGATCTCTGTGAGCTCAAGGCCAGCCTGGTTTACACAGTCAGTTCCAGGCCAGTCAGAGCTACACTGTGAAACTGTCTCAAAAAACGAACAAACAAAAAAAGAAATCAAACATTGTCCCAGAGTTGACTGCAGTGTCCTGCTTCTGTCCCATGATATTGAGACATGCTCTTATGATGCAGGCCAAGTCATATGTAACAAGAGAGGGTATATTAATTTTAGGACTGGCATCTTTTGCAATTCTAAGTGTTAGAAGTCTCAAATGAAGATGTCATGGGCTAAGGTGCCGTGTATGCTCTTCTCCAACCTGGTGTTGCTAGTGAGCATCCACTGGTAGAGGGAGCATGTTAATCTCTGCAGGGATCATGCTAATCTCTGTCTTGATTGGCAGACAGGCTCCTGGGTTTTATCTGTCTCTTCCTTTTATAAAAGCACCAGTTATATTGGGTTAGAATCTACTTAAATGACCTTATCATAATTAGATCCTGTTTCCAAACATGGAGGGCTGGAGATGGTTGCTGTTGGTAACAATTTCCTCTGACTTGAAATGCTCTGCCTTGGAGAGAAGCTCCCTACCACTTAAGAAATTATAAAGGAAAGGTTCATGAGGACTCAGGAACTGAACAACTCATACATCTTAGGAAGCCCCTGAAACTGACCAGATGCCCAAGTTCTGCCCTTCCTATGGTTGTATCAGAAGTAAGGACTCTTCAGAGACTCAGACCCACCAGCCAAGCTGCCCGAGACTTTTCAATCTGTTGAACTGCCTGCAAATCATGCAAAAAGTCCCAGGGTTCCAGTCTTTCTGAGTTGTCACCAGTACTAGGGTGGGCTTTCTGTAACGCTGCAACAGAGTGGTGTTATTGGGAGGTGAGGAAGAGGTGGGCACTGTCTGAGAGGTGGGCACTAGGGACCCGGTCCAGTCTCTGCTCCTTACCACATTCGCTTTCTGACTAATGATGGCAGCAGATTTGTGCTGTCACTTGATCCTACTACCATGTACTGTTTTACTATGGACCCAAACCAATAGGCTGATAAAGAACCAGATTCGAAAACTGAGAGACAAAATATTTCTCTCTCTCCCTCTCTTTCTTTCTCAGACCTCCCCCACCTCTTCTTTGACAGAGTCCTATGAAGCTAAGACAGGCCTTGAATTTGTTATGTAGCCTGAGGATGACCTTGAACTTTTGATCCTCCTGCTTTTATCTTCCAAGTGCAGGGATTCTAGACATGCCCCGTCATGGCCAGTTTATGCAGTGCTGGGGCTTGATCACAGAGCTTTATGCTTGCTAGGCAAGTACTCTACCAACTGAGTTCCAGTCAATGTTTCCTCTTTGAGTTAATTATCTCAGGGGGTTTGTTATCACAGGGGAAAGCTGGCTAACATATTTTCTTTTACTTTCTCCATCGCAACCCAAACTTGAACACACCCAATTCTATTACTCAACTATCAATTATTGATCTATTGTCTATCTTTAATCTACCTTTTGCCTATCATCTATTATCAAGAATCTATCTTTATTATCTGTTTATAATCTAATTATCTATCTGTCTATCATCTATCTATCTAATCCATTATTTTTTGCATGAGGACCTTTAGTAAGCAAGAAGACAGGCTGGGAATGCTGGGATGTTAAGCTCATCAGCCAGTGACTCATGGGAATGTGTGTGGTGTTTCCAGTTCTCAGTCCCGTAGCTCTGAGGCAACTTTCTTTCTTTCTTTCTTTTTTTTTCTTTTCTTTTTTTTTTTTTTTACCATTTCCAGAATTTCTTCATGGGGTATATTGCAGGCATTCTCAATCTAGAAGGCTTGATGACACACCCTGTTTGCTGTCTTTCTTTCGGATGCCACACTCTCAGGTTCCTACCAGTATTCCAGAATTCCCCACTCTTCTGAAATGAGCTACTTGGACTTGAATTCTTGCCTGGGGGTCTCTTGGAGAGCCAAAGTAAGACAGTATTCTCCTTTTCCCTCCCTTCTTCTAGCCAGTTACCAACTTTTATGAGTTATTCTCCAAAATCACGAGATGAGGCCTTTGCCTCAACCTCTCTTCCCTACCTCAAATCCCACTGCCGCCATCCTTGGACTGGATCACTGTAACTACTTCCTACCCTTCAGTGTCCTTTGCCACGCCCCCATCTCCCCAAATCATTTAAATATGCAAATGTATCACTCCACCACCTCCCTAAGCTTTTAGGTCTCAGTTTACCTGGGAAGGCCCCTGTGAGAGCTTCACCCTCTTTCAATTCCAGTGGCTTATAAAAGGGACAGGTGGCCACTTCTCCTTAATGCTCCCCCTTCTTGTGCCTCAGAGTTCACTCAGCAAATTTCTCACTCAACAGCAAATTCTGTAAAGGCTAGGGACCTTCCCCCCCTTTCCTTCTCTCTCTTTCCATTCCGTTCTCTCTTCCCTCTCCTCTGCCCCTTCCTTCTCCTTCTCTCTTTTTTTCCTCCCCCTCTCCCTCCTTCCCCCTTTCTTTTTCCTCCTCCTTCTTCCTTCTCCTATAGTCTCTTTCTTCCCTTCCTTCTCCCTTCTTCTCCCCGCCTCCCTTCTCCGCCCTTCCCAGGTGTCTTTCTATACTGGAACTCAACATTGGCTACGAAATAGGAACTCAGCAAACATGTGTTACACTGCTGAAGATGAACTGCTGCTTCCTGTCTTGCTCACCTTGACCTGTTTCTGCAGAGTGTTTCTCATTCTTTAAAACGACGTCCCAGAAACACATTTGCAGTTCAACCCGTGTTTCCTCTCTCACTCTAATGAAGAGATTTTTTAAAAAGAAAGACTGAGTAGTGATCTCACTAGTCCACAGAAGTTCACCAGACGGCGGTGGGGGAGGGGGAGGCCTGATTTTTGTAAACATTATTGTGGGCTGGAAAGATGGCTCGCTGGTAAGGATGCATGCTGCTCTTTCAGAGGACTTGAGTTTGGTTCCCAGCAACCACGTTGTATGATTCACAACCTGTAACTCCAGCCCAAGGGAGTCTGATGCTTCTTTTTTAGATACCACAAACATCCATGCATATGTGGCATACATACATGTACACACACACACACAAATAAATATAAATTTTAGAGTGAAATTGTCCCTGTTAAATGGTACAAAAAGGAGTCTGGAAAATAATGTAGCTCATAACCTCCAGATTCTTCCTTTAAAGGATTTTTTTTATTCATGTGAATGTATGTGTGCCTGTTTGAATGTGTACCACATGTATGTGGGTGAGCATGGAAGCCAGCAGCGGGTATTGGCAGCTGGAGTTACAGGCAGTTGGGAGCCACGTGATGTGGGAGCTGGAGCTGAACTAAGGTCCTCTGGAAAAGCAGGAAGCACTCTTTCCCATTCAACTAGCTTTCCAATCTATAATTTCCAATTCCTTCCTTCCTTCCTTCCTTCCTTCCTTCCTTCCTTCCTTCCTTCCTTCCTTCCTTCCTTCCTTCCTTCTCTTTCCTTTCTTTTTACATTTTTAAAGACTCCTTGGTCTTAAATATTTTTCTCTTGACAGATTAAAAAATGATGTTTATGGTATGAAACATATTTCAGTATAGGTACACATTGTGAAATTATTAAATCAAGCTAATTATTATATATGCCATCCTGCATGCTAGTCATTCTTGGTCAGAATATTCCAAACCTATTCTCTTTGCAATTTTAGTTATGCATATGTATTTTTTGAATTGTGTGTTAGGGGAGGGTACATGACCTGTGGGAGGGTGTATTCAGAGGTCAGAGGACAACTTTTGGGAACTTGTTCTCTTCTTCTCCTATGTGGATTTTGGGGATTGAACTCAGGTCCTCAGATTCCACAGCAAGCGCCTTTACCTGCTGAGCTACCTCACTGGCTTCTCTTAGCAGTTTTCAATTATACTGTGCATTATTTATTTATTTATTTTTGGTTTTTTTTGAGACAGGGTTTCTCTGAGTAACAGCCCTGGCTGTCCTGGAACTCACTCTGTAGACCAGGCTGGCCTCGAACTCACAGAGATTGCCTGCTTCTGTCTCCCGAGTGCTGGGATTAAAGGCATGCACCACCACCACTCAGCATACAGTGCATTATTAAAACTAGGTATGTTGTCATATGCCGACAGTTCCAATGCTTTGATAGGCTGAGGCAGGAGTTTGAGGCCAGCCTGGGCTATAAAGTAAGAATTTATCTCAATCCCTACAACTGCCCACCGCAAAACTCCGGCAGATTATTATTAAGTTCATGCCATATTGTACATAGATCTCCAGAAGATCCCTTCAGTCTAAACAAAGTTCTGCATCCTTTGATCAAGGTCTCACTATATGCCCAAGCTGCCCTGGAACTTTCTATGTAATCTCAACTGGCCTCAAAGTTATGATCTTCCTGCTTCAAACTGTTATACTGGGATATCAGCCCATGCCACCATGGCCAGTTTACTATAGTTATGTACTTTGACTTTCTCATCTGGACCACCAGCCAGACATGGATACTTACTATCAATTATGAAAGATAACTGATGTGGAAAAATAATGACATGGAGACTTACTATCAATTATGAAAGCTTGGCCTTTAGCTTAGGCTTGTTTTCAACTAGCTCTTATAACTTAAATTAACCTATATTTTTTAAACTATGTTCTGTCATGTGGTTTATTGCCTCTCCATACTGCACATCCTGTTTCCCTTCTGTCTCACTGATGAATCCCTTGCTTGCCTAGATTCATCCCTGTGACTTCCTCTCTATGCTCAGAAGTCCCGCCTATTCTCTCCTGCCTAGCTCTTGGCCATTTAGCGTTTTACTAAACCAAATCACAACGATACATCTTCACAGTGTACAAAAAGATTATCCCACAGCATTTCCTTCTAGCAAGCTATCTTGTGGGACTATCTTTGGATCACCAGCCAGCAATAATAACACACAACTTATTATTAATTATGAAAGCTTGGCTACTAGCTTAGGCTTGTCCCACTAGCACTTATAACTTAAATTAGCGTGCTTTTATTAATCTACAGTCTGCTGCGTGGCTTGGTTACCTCTACTCTGCACTGTATGCCTGACCTCTTCAGTGTCTCCCTGGTGTCTCTCTGACTCTTCTTCCCACAGTTCTCTTTCTCTGCCCAGAAGGCCCACCTATTCTCTCCTTCCTAGCTATTGGTCATTCAGCTCTTTATTAAAGCAATCACAGTGACACATCTTCACATAGTGTAAACAAATATTCTGCAACATAGTTGTTAAGAACAATTTTTAAAAAATTAATGAACAGGCTAGAATCCTGATTTTAACAATTAAGGTTTTGTTGTTTGTTTGTTTGTTTTTCGAGATAGGGTTTCTCTGTGTATCTCTGGCTGTCCTGGAACTTGCTCAGGCTGGCCTTGAACTCACAGAGATCTACCTGCTCTGTTTCCTGAGTGCTCGGATTAAAGGCAAGTGCCACCACCACCTGGCAACAATTAAGTTTTATGACCAGAGTCCAGGCAATTCATCCCTCTGTGCTTCAGGTTTTTCTTTTAGAAAATGAAGTGATGTCCCTCACTGAGACTTCCTATGAAGCTCAGAAAACAGAAAGACATTCATACCTACGAAGCACTCAATCAACATCACCACTATTGTTGCTGTCATGTCCGTTATTTAGAAAACATACTCTGATAATTCCTCACTTTTCATAATACTGCTAAACTATGGGAACTGCTGGTACCTGCAGCTTACAAATAGAGAAGCTGGAGCCTAGGTTATAAAATGAACTTGCTGAAAGCCGACAGTTGATTGTAAAGTGCTGATCATACAATCAGGCATCGTTCTTTTTTCCTTTTTAAAAAATATTTATTTCTCAATTATGCTTATTTTTATTTTTAAAGGATGTGTGTGTGTGTCTGCATGGCTCTGCCCATGTGCACACAGGGGTTCTCAGAAGCCAGAGATGTCAGGTCCCCTGGAACTGGAGTTACAGGCAGATGTGAGCCACCATGTGGCTTCTGGGAATTGAATCTGTGCCTACTGGAAGAACAAGCCAGTGCTCTTAATCACTGAGCCATCTCTCCAGCCCCCGGGTATCATTCTGAAGAGTTACCACACTACAGTTGTGGTTCCACAGAAGAGTGCTTTGATTTGATAAAATAATCAAAGTACTTAGCACAGATTAAGAAGTTTTTAAAAAAACATAAGCGCATTTTAATTTTTGTATTTAGGAATATCTTGAAAGTAAACTCCTGGATACTTTTTGATACTATCCCAGCACAAACAAAACAAAATATTCCACAGACCTACCTGCTTTGGGGCCTCCAAAATGACATTCAATACTTTGTGACCCAGCTTGTCCCCACTCCCTACACTTATTGGAAGGAAACAATTTTATTTTCAGTGTCACAGGTAGCTACAGGTTTCCTGTGGTTTTGTTCCACTGAGACACAGGCTCAGAACTCCTTTGCAAATGTTCTTTCTCTTTTCTCTCTGATATTGATGTAGCCGTCACACTGAAGCAGGGCCATGATTAATCTCAATGTGCAGATGTTCCCAACTGAGGCTGGGTGCTAGCATTTGCCTCATTCCATACAGTCGGCTTTAATTTTGATTAATTGCCATCAGGAATAATAACTCCCCAGGGCAGATCATTAGGAAGGTACAGAATCGATTAGTGTTAGCTTCAGAATGTGTGGAAAGCATTCCCCACTGCAGAAATGACCACAAATGCCCTTTATGGTACACGTTTGAGGGACACGCAAGATCATTTCAACTGGGTTGCTGAGCCAAGTATAACCCACTTAGAACGTTTTTTTTCCACAAACATGTTGGCTTCCAAATTTGTCTCCTTTTTTCATCTTAATAGATTTTCCAAATTCCACCACATGAATCAGTGGCCATAGTTGGTATTGGTGATTGTAGCAGGGGCAGGCTTCCAGTATGTTAGGAAATACACGTCCTTATAGTGGCGGGAATTGTAAGCCCTTTATGTATAAGAAGGGACTTGTCAGGCTGCGGATGCTGTTCGGAGTTAGAGTACTTGCTTAGTTTGTGTAAGACCCTGCAGTAGTAGATCCTCTCCATCCCCCAAAAGGAGAAGGAGGAGCAAGGAGAGAAGGAAGGAAGAAAAGAAGAGGCTCACATGTGGGTACTGACGCTGTGAACAACTGAACAACTCCATATCTTCAGTGGTATTCCCACATTTCAAGTATTCACGTGGCTAGTTGACACCAAATTGAACAAGCAGAGAGACAGGGACATTTCTGTCATCACAGGAAGATCCCTTCTGCACACCACTGACTAGAACATCTTTGTGTTGCTCTTCCTCTGTCAGTCATTTTTGTCAGATAATGTCCATACCTAAACATCATGGGTTGTAACATTTCAGGCAAACTTTTTTTTTTCCAAGACAGGGTTTCTCTGTGTAGTTTTGGTGCCTGTCCTGGATCTCACTCTGTAGCCCAGGCTAGCCTCAAACTCACAGAGATCGGCCTGGCTCTGCCTCCCGAGGGCTGGGATTAAAGGCGTGCGATACCACCGCCTGGCTCAGGCAAACTTTTGAAGATATGATTGTTTGTTCTTTATGTCCAGGACCAGGAACATATTTAATTGACTCAGTTCTTTTCCACTTACCTTTAAAGTGTATCTTCCTGGGAAGGAGGAAGGGAGGGACAGACAGGACTTCCGGTTACCTGCCATCCCCTACTGAAGGCCACTGCCTGAGCTCTGACTGCTTCACTCTGTGGCTATTGAAGCTGCTTCTTACTTGCCCGAAGCACTCTCCTTTCTTGGATAAAGGTCACCCTGTCCAATAAACACACGTCTGTAATAGTCAGAGAAAGCCTTAGGCCTTTCTAGAACTGCACTGGTTAAGCCAAGAGATACGGTAGTAATAAACCTCCAGTGGTGAGTGCCATGAGGCAACAGCTGTCTTCACTCATGTTGAACATATTTAGACAGACCACATGCACTCATCCTTATGCATATGACCTCCACTCTACCTCTACCTCGAATATTCTTTTAAATTGTTCTTAGAGAATTTCATACATGCGTACAATGATATGATCATTTTCACCTTCCATTTCCCACCTCGAACTTAACTGAAATCCCACCTACCACATCACCTCCCAACTTCATCATTTCTCCTCCTCCTCCTCCTTCCTCTTCCTTTTCTTCTCCGTAACCCTCTCTGTCCACTCAGTGCTGCTCATGTGTGCACAGGTGTGGGGCCGTCTGCTGGTGCATGGGAGACTATGGGGGCCACGCTCTCAAAGAAGCGTGAGTCTCCCTCCTAGCAGCTACCAACTGCCAGCAGCTCCTCAGTAAGGGGTGGGTGGCGGCCTCAAGAGTTCTCCTCCATCCATGCTGGACGTTTGGATCCTTGATCGTCTGCAGGTCCTATGCAGGTAACCATAGCTGTTGCGAGCTGGTGAGTGCAATAGCCATGTTGTATCCTCTGACTTTAACATTCATTCCACCTCCTCTTTCCTGGTACTCCCTGAAGCTGTGCGTGCGTGCGTGCGTGCGTGCGTGCGTGCGTGCGTGCATACGTGTGTGTGTGTGTGTGTGTGTGTGTGTGTGGTGTGTATGTGTGTGTGTGGTGTGTGCGTGCATGCATGCATGCATGCATACGTGTGTGTGTGTGTGTGTGTGTGTGTGTGTGTGTGTGTGTTGGTGGGGGCTTATTAAAGTCCCTTATTACCTGGGAGACTGTCACTCCTCCATCTCATATTCATGCTCCACACTCATCTGAGATGCGACCTACACACATAGCTTCGCAAGCTGCATCACTCTGCTTGTGTCCTGATGCATCTTGGGCTCATTCCTTCATAACTGCTGTTACATTTTTTTTAAATATAACTTTTTGTTTTTCATTGCCTCTGTTAGACTGTGAGGTTCCTGAGGGGAAAGTGTCTGTCCTTCCTGTGCACCCACTGATCAAGTTCATTCCATCTGAAGCCTTTCTTCACCTCATCTTCACTTTGGAAATTAGGGAGTTGGGACAAGCTAATTCTAGATATATAACTTTAATTTTGCAAATGATTTTTAAAGAATTCAGGGATTCTCTAAATGTGTTTGTAAACTTTAAGACCTATGGTTTAAAAAAAAAACCAAAAGCCCACATCAGTTCCTATATACATACTCATAACTGTCACTGAGCAAATGTGATCAGCTGAAATGTGGCGGTTGCTGTCTGAGCATCCCACATGATCTACCCTACTTATTTCCTGTAACTACCCAATGAAACAGATCTGCAATTGCATCACTTTCACAGAGAAGGAAACTGAGGAATGGCAAGTAACTTGCTTGGGGCTATCATGGGCCTCCCTTTTAGCCACAGAACTCCATTATTAAACCTTACTATGATACTGTGCATACTACTCCATCTAAATGTCTATTCAGTACAAATGCCAGGAATCATAGTGAGCATCAGGGTAGATGAATGGGGTAAAAACCATTCCTAAAAGAAAGAGGCTTAGCACTGTAAGGATGGTAAGTGCTTGGTACTTTTTCGGTGGAGTGGATAGTCTATGATATAAACTGTATCCAACCTTCAAGTAACTTTAAGCATAAAGGTGTAAAGACGGAGGATTTTTATTGAATATTTTCATATGTACTTGATACTGAGTTTGATGGGCCCTAAACAGACTACATCATACAACAGTGCCACTAAACCTTGAGATATTATTGAATTAAAAAAAAGATTTATTTTAAATTGTGTGGTGTGTGCACATATGCACACATATGTATGCATTTACTGGTGCTGCAAAAGCCAGGGGTGTCAGATCACTTGAGCTGGTGTCCCAGAAGGTTGTGAGCCACTCCACATGGGTGCTGGGCACCCAACTCAAGTGCTCTGTGAAAGGAGGACACGCTCTCAGTTGCTGAGCCATCTTCCCGTCTAGGAATAGAGTCGAGTCAGGAATTCACCCTGGGGAAGGACCGCATGGGTTGATGACAGTCCTTCTGGTCTCCGAGGAAGGCAGTGTGAAGCCAGTGTGTAAAACTTCACTCTTCTTTCCTGGTGACAGCCACCAGTGCAAGTCTTCCTACTGAGATGGAGCAGCAGCATTAGGAGGCGTGGGTGGGTGAGGTGTTTCCTTTCTGTTCGTTAAGACAAACCTTTTGAGTCCTTGGTGATAAGAGAGGTTTACAGTTACAGTTAGATTTGAATATGGCCTCCACTCCCGCTTTCTGAAAGGTGGGAAGGGAGGATAGGAGGGGGGGAGACATCAATGTGATTATCACGTGGCTGTCATCGCAGGGACTGATTCTAAATAGGGCCTCTCAGACTGCGCAGCTGAAAGTTCCAGCTGCTCAGTGGTTCAAAGGTCAAACATCAGGCATTTGGTTTGGGGAAGGTCTGTCAGGAAGATGTCACTTGCCTTAGGAAACTTGAAGAGACAAACAAGATCTGGTGTTAACATCTGCTTGAAGAGACATATAAAATCCCATGTTAGCAAATTTTGACGTCACTCTTGAGCAATGTTACCTATGAAGCCTGAAAACAAGAGAACACAGTTCATCATCATTCATCTTCTAAGGTTTTAGGATATTTTATTTTATTTTTATGTACATTGGTGTTTTACCATGGGTGTCGGGTCCCCTGAAACTGGAGTTTTAGCCAGGTGTGAGCTGCAATGTGGGTGCTGGGAATTGAACCCGGATCCTCTGGAGAGGAGTCCGTGCTCTTAACCACTGAGCCATCTCTCCAGCTCCCTAAGGTTTTAAAGGTCAATTTGACTTGTATCCTGCAAAAGATATCTCCAGGTCACCTTTAAAGATATCTCCAGGTCTCCTATGCACCTACATCTAGTCTGTGCATAGGAGTGGCTGTGTTCTGCCCAGAACTAGTGTCTAAACACGTATGGAAGATATGACTGTACCTTTTATACAGATGGGGGAAAGACAGATGACAAGGTCAACCTTGGGGACCAAGAAGAGGTGACACTGGTAGTCCCTAACTTTGCATCCTCAGTGGTCAGCTATAAAACACACTAGCAATTCTTGTCTCAAATTGCTCACCGTCACTTTCCTGATAGCCCTTTTTGATTGCCTTCCCACTTACCCAGTTCACTGCTCTACATTATCTCGCTTTCTCTGCATCACTGTATGTGGACTAAAGAGGATGATTCAAAAAACTAGGTAATACAGGACCTTAAACCCGAAATATTTCTGAGAAACTTTATCCCCTTTGTTTATCATTTAAAACCTTTATTTTGTGTGTGTGTGTGCTGCATGTGCATACACATGTTGGTGTGTGTTTGTGGGCTATGTGTGTATTTACATGTGTGTGTAGGCCAGAGGTTGATGTTGATGCCTTTTTCTATCCCTGTCTGCCTTGCTTTCTGAGACAGGAAACTCATTGAATCTGGAACTGTCCCGTTAGCTGGCTGGCTGGTGAGTCCCAGGGGTGCTCCTGCCTTTGTCTCCACAGCCCTGGGATTACAGGCCACCAGTTTTTGGCATGGGTGCTGGGGATCTGAGATCAGGCCTCCATCCTTCTGCAGCAAGCACTTAGTGACTGAGCCATCTCACCAGGCCTGGTTTCTCCCCTCCCTCTTCCCTTCCTCTTCCTCTCTCTTTCTTTTTGGAGATAAGATTCCCTTTGAATTCATAATCCCCCTGTCTCAGCCTCCCAAATTGTGGAATATAACATACACTATCATGCTCAGTTTGTTTGTTTGTTTGTTTTAACCTGGAAAATATTTCATGTGTTAAATGAGCAAGTAACTTAAAAATATTTGCTTGGAGGTCAAAAACTTTTTTTCTAATATTACCATGCTATCTTAGTTAAGTTTTCTATTGCTGTGACAAAACACCATGACCAAAATCAACCTGAAGAGGAGAGGGTTTATTTCATCTTATGCTTCTAGATAACAATCCACCACTGAGGGAAATCAGGGCAGGAACTCAAGCAGGGCAGGAACCTGGAGGTAGGAACTGATGCAGAGGCTGTGGTTGGAGTGATGCTTGCTGTCTTGCTAGCCATGACTTGCTCAGTCTGCTTTCTCGTAGAACCCAGGACCACCAGCCTAGGGATGACAACACTCACCACGGGCTGGGCCCTCCCCCATAAATCATCAATCAAGAAAATGCACCACAGCTAATAGGGGCACCTTCTCAATTGAGGTTCCCTCTTCCAAAATGGCTCTAGCTTGTGTCAAGTTCACATAAAACCAGCAGCATGCTTGCATATTCCTTATAGCTAAGCTACAACCATATAACTGTATCTTAAGTTGCAACCTTCAGAGAATTCTTATTTTGGAACAGAGTCATTTTCTGTCACAGATCACCTGGAGGTGACTTAGTCAAACCAGCTTTCCACTGGGCTGCAATCATGGAGACTGTAATTATCAAGCTGGTTGTATCTTGTTAAACTTCTTCACTTTCTTTTTGAGCCTTTTTTCAGTGGATGAATTTCTGCATTCTAAATTCCCATCTCTTTCTGTCTAAAAAAAAAAAAAAAAAACCAAAAAGCTGTAGACAGTTAATAGAGTATATTTGCATCACATTTGTTTGTTGATTTGATTTCTTAATGATCTCTTTGTTCCTTCATTTCTATAGCAAGGCTTAGCCTATTTTACCAGCCAACATGCAAATTTTTCTAGAGGCTGGCCTCTGTAGTCCCATAGCAAAAGAATTTTGATCTTGTATAAAGCATTTGCATTTGGATGGAAAAACTTCAGCTACACTCTGAGGCTGCACCT
Source organism: Peromyscus maniculatus bairdii (assembly GCF_049852395.1). Classification (NCBI taxonomy): domain Eukaryota; kingdom Metazoa; phylum Chordata; class Mammalia; order Rodentia; family Cricetidae; genus Peromyscus; species Peromyscus maniculatus. The sequence goes on from NC_134856.1 coordinate 110,352,704, forward strand.
GGATGCAAATCCAGGAAGAGTTTGCTCAGAGGTGGGCTCGGGAGAGGGGAGGGGTCATCTGCGTGGTGTTACATTATTTGAAGACTGTGACCTGGTACTTTGTAATGAAGATCTGCATGTGTGTAACCAATGGATGTTGGCAGTCAAGTGCATGTTGTCAGTCTCACCTGTCAGTCATCTGGCCTTCCCCTCTTCCAGATCTCTGGGGCAGCTCCATTAGGGAAGGCTAACAGGTTCCCTACAGGCTCATTGGAGTCACTGAGTAAACTTGAGTTAAATATGCGTGAGAATGTGTTTCTCAGCAGTACCCAGGGACTTACAGGAGCAGTGGTTCTCAACCTTCCTAGTGCTGCGACCCCTTAATACAGTGGTGACCCCCATTTTAAGATTATTTTGTTGCTACTTCATAATTGTAATTTTGCTACTGTTACGAATTGTAATGTAAATATCTGATATGCAATCCCCGAGGTCTCAACCCACCAGTTGAGAACCTTGTAACTGGAGTCTTCTAAAGGTTACCTGCATGAAGTTCATCTTTGCTTGCTCTGGTTTTCACTATCTAGAGAAGATCATCTGGGAAATAGTTTGGCTTGGATGGGAGGCTGGAGCCTCTGTTTCTGCTCACCCATTGAAATAGGGCTCCTTAGGTTGTAAACCAGCACCATTTCATGAGGAAGAGTAAATTCCAGGGAGGAAATACAAACAGTGAAGAATTACAAGGGAAAAAAAGAGATACAGTGTGTTCTTTGCTCCAACTTTTTAGAGGAAAAAAAAAAGAACTGTAATTTTCTCCAGAATGCCGCTTTGTGTTTTAAAATGTGAACCAGAGAATCATTTAGGACTCATTGCTTGCCCAAATCAAAGAAGAAATGAAGCTAGAAACATCTTATAAAGCATATCCAATTACCTGAATATTATTTTACAGGTCTAAATAGAGAGAACATGATTTTAAAATTAGAGATGATAGCTCAATATGTTAATCTTGTCTAAAAATTAAATCAGGGCGCTCATCACACCCTCTGTATTTTGCTTAATGTGATTTTACTAAATAGGGATTTTCAAGAGTGGTTCATGACTGCTAATTCAGTCATTATGCTGACAGAGTGTTACACTGTAAGAAGGAAAAATTGAGCTGATTAGAAATTTTATCTAATTACATTGTTTCATTAAAAAAAAAAAAGAGTGTCCAGGGGCTGGAGAGATGGCTCAGTAGTTAAGAGGAGCGGCTACTCTTCAGAGGACCCAGGTTGGATTCCCAACACCCACATGGCAGCTCATGACCATCTGTAACTCCAGTCCCAGGGGATCCTACACCCTCTTCTGGCCTCTAAGGACATCAGGCATGCACGTGCTGTGCAGACAGATGCACAGGCAAAACAGCCATACGCATAAAATAAAACTGAACAACAACAAAAGAGTGTTCATATGCTGGCCAAACTGCAGGCGAGGAGCAGCTGAAGGTGCTACCAGCTGTTCCAAAGCCAGCTCCCTAGCTTCCTCTTCTCTCCTTCCCAGGGACATCATGGGTCTTCTTCTACCAGTTTTGCAAGACAACTGAACAGACCTCTCCCCTTTAAAGACCTTCTACAGGGGACAGGGGGCTGGGGAGATGGCTCAGTGGTTAAGAGCACTCGCTGTTCTTGCTGAGGACTCGGCACTCACGTGGTTCCTCCCCACCTCCTGTAACTCCAGTTCCAGGAAGATCCAAAACCTTCTAGTCAGTAGGTGCCTGTATTCACATGCCCATCCCCCTAATACATAATTAAAATGAAACCAATCTTTGAAACATAAAATGAATACCTCTACAGCAATCGTTGTCTCACAGGGCTTTAAACTCCTGGAAATCCTCTGAGTAACTTTAAGGAGCTCTGGACTTTGCTAATGCATTCTGTATGTGTGCTTTCTCTATAGCAGTCACTACAGTGATTGACAGAACATCTATTTTCATGGTAGCTTCAGGTATTCCCAATTCAGAGACACATTATTATGTAAAACAATGGACTCTCATGCTTGAAAAATTGAAACCTTATTAGAAATGGAGAGTAGAATTGATAGCAACATGACAAGTTTCAATTTAAAGTTCCGGTGTGCCTCTGAACTCTACAGAATCAGAGAAATTACCCAATTTTAAGAAGGGCTTGTGTTTATATGTGCTGGTTGCAGAAGTGTAGTATATTAGGGCTTGTGGGGTGGGCGTATTGGAATGCTCTGTTGAGATGGAGTCTTTGAACCCTTTAAAAACTGAAAGGGTAGTCAGAGGACCACACTGAAGCGGAGCAGATAGCGGCTGGCTGCACAGCTTAGAATGGAGGTTTCAGTCAGGCAGGGTTCGAAGGTTCTGGAGAAGACTCAATGAAACCTGTCCAGCTCTGTCTCATTTGACTAAGATGAGCAATACTTCTTCCACTTGGGGAATGGCTGCTGGGTTGGGAAACCAGAGCCATCAGAGGAGAGGCCAGCTAGAAGCAGATGTATCAGAAAACACCAAAGGAGGCCCTGTCCAGATCTCCCAGTGAGAATCACCACAGGAGAGACGGGCATGCCATCCACACAGATCTCCCAAACCCTCTGACGGAAACAAACCTGTAGTCACATGGAGGAGGGGGGTGGGCAGGAGGAGAAGGAAGGGGAAAAGGAGGAAGAGGGAGGAGGAGGGGGAGGAGGAAGGAGGGGGCATTTCTATTCACAACAAACAGCCAATGCTGCCTACTTCACTTGAAGTGGGCAGATAAACCCATCCATTCACTGCAAGCTCCACACAGAAGTTTTTATTGTTTATAAATAATTACAGCTCCCTTTCATGTTTCCGCATTCTGGGTCTGAGGAGAAAAGAGAACCGGGCCTGTTAACCTTTACCGACAACTAAGAAGCATTTATGGCCAGCCAGGTGCATATCCTGTATCTAATCTCTGCTTGCGGCTGCCTTGCAGCAGCTGCAGCAGTTGGAGGGAGTTAGGGAATCATTAAATTCCAAGGAAATGTTTCTACCAGTACTGTCCCAAGCTATGGGGATAAGAAAAATTCACCAACTGCTTTCTCTGTGGAAAGGGTTCCAGAAAATCCATGCATACCAACATCCCAGCAACAAGGACGAGTTAAAGTGACCCATTCAGAGGTCCAACGGGAACTTGGGACCCTGTATCAGTCTGCTTTCTTTTTAGCACTGTGATCACTAAAGCTGAAGAAGCTTTTAAATGCCTTTTGTGCACTCCCCCAGTTCCTCGTGATTGTGAGCAGGAGTCTCAGGGTACACAGAGGCAAAGCACAGTCCTTTGAAAAATGCCACATCTGGAAAAAAAAAAAAGAGCTTAAAAATATTTTTTTTTCATCTGTGGCCAAGGAGATTGAAAAGGTGAATAATGTAACGTGAGGTCGAGAGCAATGAGATCTCCTAGAGAAAAATGCAATACAAAAGGAATGTTTGTGTGAGCTGTTCAAACAGTGGAAGGCCGAGTAATAAACAGTGGCCTGGAGGACGGGACTGTGAGGCCAGTGCTAAGATTTACTCACCGGATGCCTGAGTGGAATGAGGCCCCTGAGCCAAGCTGTCTTTATCGGGGCAGTGAGAAGGTTCTTTCACGATTGCCATTTTCCAAACGTATACTGACTGCACACCATCCTCTGAGGGTAACAGTCAGCACTGTGACTACTGTACAGGAAGTAAGACACACTTTGGTCTAATTAGCAAAGACCAGCACAGTGACTCCAGCCATATGTCACAGAGTTCAGTCTTCAGTTCTTTTCTGCTCAGCCTTCTTTTCTTCCAAGTATTTTTTTTTATGTATATGTGCATGTTCGTATGTGTGAGTGTACATGTAGGAGCTGAGTTGACATGCAGTATCTTCTTCAATCATTCTCCACCTTTTGTTTTTTGGATTTTGTTTTTATATTCTTTTTTACTTTATTGAATATACATTTTTTTCATACAAAATATTCTTAAATCTGTTCCCCCTCCCAATTCTTCTCAGATTCTCCCCACTCTGCCAGCAACCCAAATCCATATTCTTTCCCTCTCTCATTAGAATACAAACAGGTATCTAAAATAATAATAATAAAAATAAGATAAAATAAAAACAGACAGGCCAGAATAGGACAAAACAAATAAACAGGAGAAAAGGAGCTAAAGAAATTTCAAGCAACACATATAGACATGGTGACATACATGCTTGCATGCACAGAAATCCCATGCAAACACACAACTAGAAATCATAATATATACTCAAAGGACCCGTAAGGTTAAAAAAAAAGTTCTAAAAGAGCATTATGTGACAAACCACCTCCAAAAACACCATTGAGTTTGTTAGCCATCTACTGGTGGGGTCTGGTCTTCACAGTGGGTCTGTACTCAGTGAGACTCCATTGGAGAAAATTAATTTTCCCTTTGCAACACTTATCAATTGGAGATGCCTTCTGAGTTAGGTATGTGGGCTTGTGTCCACGTCCCCTCTCGGTGCTGGGACCCCATCTGGTTTAGACCCGTGCAGGCCCTGTGCACGCTGCCCCGTCTCTGTGAGTTCATATGTGCTCCAGTCCTGCCCTGTTTAGAAGGCCTTGTTTCCTTGGGGTCCTTCATCCCCACCTCCAGCTCTTACAATTTTCCACTCCCTCTTCCAAAGGGTTCCCTGAGCCCCGAGGGGAGGGATTTGATAAGGACAAATAGGACTGAATGTTGCAAGGTCTCTCACTCTTTGCACATTGTCCAGTTGTGGGTCTCTGCATTTATCCCCATCTACTGCAGGAGCAAGCTTCTCTGATGAGGGCTGAGTAAGGCACCGATCTAGGAATGTTGTTAGAAGTCATTTTATTTCTTCTTCTTCTTCTTCTTCTTCTTCTTCTTCTTCTTCTTCTTCTTCTTCTTCTTCTTCTTCTTCTTCTTCTTCTTCTTCTTCTTCTTCTTCTTCTTCTTCTTCTTTTAAAACCGTGTTTTTCAACCTGTGGGTCTTGACTCCTCTGGGGGTTGCATATTAGATATCTTGCATATCAGATATTTACATTATAATTCATAACAGGAGCAACATTGCAGCTATTAATCAGCAATGAAATAATTTTATGGTTGGAGGTTACTACAATACGAGGAACTGAATTGGAAAGTTGAGAGACACTGCTTTACAAGAACAGTAGTATTGGTTTTCTCCTAGGTCCGTGACCTATCTAGTCTCAGTTTCTTGGCCACCTGAGCAGTGTTGGGGATGGGTTCCATTTCGTGGAGTGGACCTTAACTCAAATTAGATATTGGTTGGTGACTCCCACAAGCTTTAGGCCACTATTGCACTAGCTCATTTTGTGGGCAGGTTGCCACTGTAGGTCCAAGGATTTGCATCTGGGTTGGTGTTTACTTTTCTTCTCTGGTAACATACAGAGTACTTCCTAGTGCCATGCACACTGGTCAGTAGGGGTGAAGGTTTTAGGTAGACAAAAGCTGGACTCCCCTGTTTTCAATGAGTTGTGTAGGTAGATGTTGTCTTCAGCGATAGGGCCTTACCATCAGTTTATGGAGAGCAACCAATAGCCTTGGCAACAGCCTGGGTTGTTTAGGGGTTCCCATGAGGCCCCTTTGCCAACAACTAGATTAGATGTAACCCATTTTGAGAACTGGAGGCTTCATTTGGTCATAAGAGATGTCTCTCTCCCCCATTATTTGGCATATGACCTTAGATTGCCATATGACCCTTCAAATGGTCCTTCATTTCAGCTGTCTCTCCCTATATTCCCTCTCTCATGCCCCTCTTGACTCCCCTTCTTCATTTTATCCCCCCATTTCAATCCCCCTACCCTCTACTGATCTGTAACTGTCTATTCTATTTTGCCTTCCTAGGGTGATCTGACCCTCACCCTAGTCCCTTTCTCTGTACTTAACCTCTGTGGTTACATGGATTGTAAGATTTATTGAAGATTTATTTATTGCTTATTGAAGATTTAACAGCTAGCATCCATCTATAAGCGAATACATGTCATATTCCAGTGTGACTTTCTGGCTTTTAACACACACACACACACACACACACACACACACACACACACACACACACACACACACACATGTATATGTATATAAAACCAGGTGTCCATAGGTATGTGAGCTTATGTCTCTGTCTTCAATTCTAGTTCATTGATCAATGTGTCTGTTTTTGTGTCAATACCATACTGTTTTTATTACTATAGCTCTGTAATACAATTTGATGTCAGGGAGGGTAATACCTCCAGCAGTTTTTTTTTTTTTACCATTCAGGATTGTTTTAGCTTTTTTTCTTTGTTGGTTGGTTGGTTAGTTTTTTTTTTTTTTGTTTTTTTTTTTTTTTTTTTGTATTTTGTGCTTCCATGTGAAGCTGAAAATTATTCTTCCAATTTTTGTGAAGAATTGTGCTGGAATTGTGATGGAGAGTTTACTGAATCTATAGATTGATTTAGTAGGATCGTCATTTTTACTATATTAACCCTGCCAATCCCTGGACATGCTCTGAAGATCTTTCCATCCTCTGGCATCTTCTTCAGTTTGTTTTCTTCAATGTCTTAAAAGTTTTTATCACACAAGTCATTCCTTGCTTGGTTAGAGTTACCTCAAGATATTTTATGTTTTTTAAAGCTATTGTGAAAGGCATTGTTTCCCTGATTTCTCTCTCAGTCTGTTTGTCATCCGCACATAGGAAGACTAATGTTTTTTGTGTGTTTTGAATACTGCTACTTTGCTGAAAGTGTCTATCAGCTGTAGGAGTTCCTTAATGGAGATTTTTAGGGTCATTTTTGTAGAAAATCTTATCATCTTTGAATAGTGATATTTTGACTTTGTCCTTTCCTATTGGCATGCTCTTGATTTCATTCAGTTATTTTATTGCACTAGCTAAGACTTCAAGTACTATATTGAATAGGTATGGAGAGAGTGGACAATCTTGTCTTGTTCCTGATTTTAGTGGAATTGCTTTAAGTTTCTCTCCACTTAGGATAATGTTGGCTGTGGCCTTGCTGTAAATCATCTTTATTATGTTGAGGTTTGTCCCTTGTATTCCTAGTTTCTCCAGGATTTCTATCATGAAGGGATGTTGGATTTTATCAAAGGCCTTTTCTGCAGCTAATGAAATGATAATTAGGGTTTTTTTTATTTCAGTCTATTTAATGTGGTAGATTACATTTATTGATTTATGTATATTGAACCATCCCTGCATCTCTGAATTGAAGCCTACTTGGATCATGGTGGATGATAGTTTGATGTGTCCTTGGATTCAGTTTTCAAGTATTTTATTGAGAATTTTTGCATGTATGTTTATAAGGAAACTGGAATATAATTCTCTTTTTTTGTTGGGTCTTTATATGTTTTAAGTATCAAGGTAACTATGGCCACATAAAAAGATTTGAGCAATGTTCTTCCTGTGTTTGTTTTGTAGAATAATTTGAAGAGTATTAACTTTCAAATAGGTTAACTCTTTGAAAATCTGGTAGAATTCTGCACAGATCACACACGTTGAAAGGATGTGCACTGAGTTTAGAACACAAAAGGATTTCAGAGAATAAAAGAGTAAAATGAAGCTCATGTATAGAATTCAAGAAGGTTGAATTAAAATCTTACCCTTGAAACTAAAACATCAACTCTCTATGAATAGACTGTGAGGAATATTTATGAACAACACTTATAAAACATTTAAAAATTTTTCTTTACCATGAGGGCCCTGCAAGCAATAAAAATAATATCTAGAGCTGATCACAATGGTACAAGCCTACAACCCCAGCTCTTGGGAGATAGAGACAGGAGGATCAGGAGTTCAAGGCCAGTCTCAGCTATATAGGGATTTGAGGGTATCCTGGGCTATGTGAGACTCTGTCTCAAAAAGTAAGTGAAACCAAACTATGGCTAATATGCATTGAATGTGCAATTACCCCATTTATTTATGATAGTAATCCTCTGAAATAGGTTGCTACTATAACCTCTATCTTAGTTTTTGAGAAAATTAAGCATTCTAATTAACTTGACCTAAGACCTGGGCTAGTGAGTTGATGAAGGTTTGACCCTAATGCCAAGAGCCCTTGTAATTTTCCTATACATTTTAGTGCTTTTCAAAGAGAAGTAATCTGTTGACTAACAAAAGCCAATCGACTTCAGCCTGCATTAAAACAATCAGAGTGTCTGTGTCTAGAAAGACAGCTGTGAGGGCTCATCTTTAACTCGATTGGATTTAGAACCACCTAGGAGACACACTCCTCTGGATGTGTCTGTGAGGACATTTTCAGGAAGATACAACTGAAGAGGGGAACACCTACCCTAAATATGGATAGTGCTGGAGTCTCACACTGACTAAAAAGAGAAAGGAGAAGGAAGCCAGCCAAGGATCAGTGTTCATCTTTCTCTGCTTCCCGACTGTGGACACAATGTGACCAACTGTCTCACACTCCTACTACCATGTCTTTGTGCAATGGTGGGTTGTATCCCTGGAACTATGAGCCAAAATACCTGTCCCCGCCAAGTTGCTTCTGTCAAATATTTTGCCACAGCGACAAGAACAAGGACCTAACACAAGGCTAGCCTCTGTCTTTTCTAACCAGAGCCCATGTCCAACATTGTCTTTAGATCTAAAACCTCTCCTCACAGAGGAGAACCCATGTCCAACATTGTCCTTAGTTCTAAAACCTCTCCTCACAGAGGAGAGCCCATGTCCAACATTGTCCTTAGTTCTAAAACCTCTTCACAGAGGAGAACCCATGTCCAACATTGTCCTTAGTTCTAAAACCTCTCTTCACAGAGAGCCCATGTCCAACATTGTCCTTAGTTCTAAAACCTCTCCTCACAGAGGAGAGCCCATGTCCAACATTGTCCTTAGTTCTAAAACCTCTTCTCACAGAGGCAGCCTCTTCCTGCAGGAGCACCCCCTTAGTCCTCCAGGCCAACTCCTATGCCTTTCCTTTGGCTTCAGCTCCCATCTCCTTTGGATATTGTCTTCAATATCTCCAATTTATCACATTTGAATTATTTTTTCTTCAGCCGTAAAAATTTTCCATAAAAAGTGGAAAATAAATAATCTCACAAAAGCTCATTTGCATAAGTGTATACTTTGTAAAATATTGCTTCTACTGAGCCCTTGTTAATTATACTTTTTCCCAAAGATTTGTTTATTTACTATGCACACAGTGTTCTGTCTATGTGCAGGAAGAGGGCACCAGATCAAATTATAGATGTTTGTAAACCACCATGTGGTTGCTGGGAATTGAACTCAGGACCTCTGGAAGAACAGCCAATGCTCTTAACCTCTGAGCCATCTCTCCACCCCATTAATTATACTTCTTTAAATAATATTTAAGCTGGCCATGGTGGTGCATGCCTTTAATTCCAGCACTCAGGAGGCAGAAGCAGGGGAACTCTGTGAGTTAGAGGCTAGGCTGATCTATGTAGTGAGTTTTAGGACAAGGCTATGTGGAGAGATGCCTCAAAACAAACAAAAAACAAACAGAATATTTAACATATGCTGTACTTACCTATTAAGAACTTTACTTATGTATGCATTCATCATTTGTGTGGGCAGATATTTGTGTGTGCTGTGCAAGTACATGGAGATGTGGAGGCCAGAGATCAACCTTGGATATCTTCCTAGGACACTATCCATCTTACCTTTTCAAGCAGGTTCCCTTAATGATCCTGCATTCACCAAGCAGGCAAGGCTGACTAACCAATGGGCCTCAGGGATCTGTCTGTCTCTGCCTCCCCAGCACTGAGATGACAAGTGTGTGTCACAATGTGTAAACCGAGGCATTTCTCTGTCCCACACAGTTCCACAGTCACTTCCTAAATTATCACTCAGAGGCTTATATTAATTATAAATGCTTTGCCGATGGATGGCTCAGGCTTATTATTAGCTAGTTATTACATTTAAATTAACCCATATTTCTTATATATGCTTTGCCATGTGGTTCATGGCTTGTTACCTCATTTTCTACATGTCTTGCTTCCTTGGAGGCTGGCTGGTGTTTCCCCCGACTCTGCCCTTCTTCTCCCTGTATCTCCATTTGGCTTTCCCACCCAGCCTTATTCTGCCTGGCTATAGGCCAAATCAGCTTTTATTACTAACCAATGAGAGCAGCATACATTGACAGTGTACAGCAGGGTCCTCCCACAGCAGCAATATCCAGCTTTTTTATGTGGATTCTGTGGATCAGACTCAGATCCTCATGCTTCCACTGCAAGCTCTTCACTGAGCCATTGCCTCAGTCCTGTATCCACCCTTCAAACTCCCCATAAACCCTTTTAGATTCCTCAAGGTGTTGATTAACCCCAGTGATTGCAAGACCCCATCCCCTCCTATCTTTCTAAGTGTAAGATGTTTACCAACTAGATGCTTGTATGTTAGGATTTATCTAATTTGCATGCAAAAAGCATTCGTGAATCTAGTTAGAAGTCTAGTTTTTACAAATATGCTTTCCTGCTAAATCAACACACCTTATAATTCATTATCAAAGGGTGATCTTCAACTCTGCATGATTTTTATCCTGACTCCACTGGTTTTCTCCTAGCACTACTCTTAACACAAGAAGGCTATTTCTGTTCTTTTCAATGCAGACAGTAATTCGGGAGGTTGTCACAGTATTAAACTATGTGTCACACAGCCAGTGCTATGCTGAGTGACAAGGTGAATGAAGAGTGGCTGGTCCCATTTTGAATTATCAGAGGCATAAGCATTAGTGACAGGAAAGAACCAAGCACAGAAAATCCATTGTCACTCTGAATCTGTGCTTTGATTGGCATTTGTCAGCACCACGCCCTCTGAAAATGGAGCACACCTGAGTCCCTTTGGTGAAGCACTGTGGGAATAGACAATCTCACAAAAGCAATGAAAGTCATAAGCATCGTTGGCAAGTATAATCACACTTCTACCCATCTACAATGTATTGGGCACACTGGTGGAGCTGAAAACAATTACTGCTCATTTGAACTCTTTGGGTCACTTCTGGTGCAGTGATTAGGGTAAGCAGCATCCTTCGAGAATGATCCCAAAGGCAGACATGAAATACTGGTCACCTTAATATCTTGTTATGAAACAAAGACTATTAAATTATTTCTATAAATACTTGTGGCTTTTTTTTAAGCTCTTCACGTCTCATCCATTTTCTGAGTATGATTAGAATGAGATATTGGAATGAGAGGTAGGGTCCAGGAGCAGAAGAGATAGAGGGTGACTAACGGCAGCCAATGAGATCAATTTAGAAGCTGTCCTGGTTAGTTTTTTGTCACGTTGACACAAGCTAGAGTCATCTGAGAAGAGGGAACTTAATTGAAAAACTGTCCCCATCAAATCATCTTGTAGGCAACCCTGTGGGTGCATTTTCTTGATTGATAATTGATGCAGAAGGAACTAGCCTGCTGTGGGTGGTGCCGGCCCTGGACAGGTGGTCCTGGGGTGTATAAGAAAGCAAACTCAACAAACCAACAAACATCCTCCATCCCTCTACTTCAATTCCTGCATCCAGGTCCTGCATCCAGACTGGAGTACATGCTCTGACTTTCTTCATTGTGCACTAAAACTGTAAGCTGAGATAAACTCTCCTTTTCAAGCTGATTTTGGTTATGGTATTTTATCACAGTAATAGAAACCTAACTAATACAGAAGCACACAATTTTTCACCATGTTAGGGAATATATTAGTGTTTGGTTATTAAATAGCTATTTAAAACTTTTTTTTGAGACTGGGGTTCTCTGTGTAACAGCTCTGGCTGTTTAAGGTTGGCCTTAAACTCACAGAGACCTGTCTGTCTCTGCCTCCTGAGTGCTAGGATTAAAGGCGTGTGCTACCAATGTCCAGCTATTTCAAACTTTTTAAAGCATTCACATGCATGATGTATTTCTGTACCTGTGGTGGTTTGAATGAGAATACCCCCACAGGCTCATAGGTTTGACTGCTTGGTGTCCAGTTAGTGGAACTGTTTGGGAAGGAATGGGTGTGGCCTTGTTGGAGGTGTGTCACTGGGTGTGGGCTTTAAAGTTTTAAAAGCCTTCAACAGGCCCAGTCTCTTTGTGCCTGCCTGATCAGGATGTAAGCTCTTAGCTCCATGCTTCCTGCCATACTGATAATGGACTAATTTTTTAAAACCATAAGCAAGCCTCCAATCAAATACTTCCTTTTTTCTTTTTCTTTTCTTTTCTTTTCTTTTCTTTTCTTTTCTTTTCTTTTCTTTTCTTTTCTTTTCTTTTCTTTTCTTTCTTTCTTTCTTTCTTTCTCTCTTTCTTTCTTTCTTTCTTTCTTTCTTTCTTTCTTCCTTCCTTCCTTCCTTCCTTCCTTCCTTCCTTCCTTCCTTCCTTCCTTCCTTTCTTTCTTTCTTTCTTTCTTTCTTTCTTTCTTTCTTTCTTTCTTTCTTTCTTTTTTGTTTTAAGAGTTGCCTTGGTCATGGTGTCTCTTCACAGCAATAGAACACTAACTAAGAACTGTTTTAGTTCTATCCCTACCCACAAAATGTTTTCATTTCCACTGGAACCTCATAAGCCCTCAACAGAAAATGATTTGCTCAGGGTCCAATATCTCCTTGCTCAAGAATCTACTCCTACACTGTATACATGTACTTATAATTCAATCACCAACTACCCATAAGTAAGATAAGAGGAAATGGGTAAAGATGTGAGGGAAGAAGGAAGACAGGCAGACTTGTCATCAGGAGTAAGGAGTTAGTCATACCTGGGAAACATTTTCCAGGCACATCAACATGCTCTACATTAAACATAAGCCCAACACCATTGTATCTTCCAAAGATACAGCATTTATTAACCAACATTTAAAAGCTAGAAGCATCTACATAATACAGAAAAATAGCACCATGCATAGGTTCTTAAACCCATATGCTTGCACTTTAGCATTATACTGATTGATTGTATTCAACTTGATACAGGCTGGGGTCATTTGCAAAGAGGGAATATGAATTGTGAAAATGCTCCCACCAGATTAGCCTGTGGGACATTTTCTTGATTAATGATTGATGTGGGAGGGCCCAGTATGTTGTGGGTAGTTCCAACCTCTGGCCAGCTGGTCCTGGAGTAAATAAGAAAGCAGGCTAAGCAAGCCAGGAAGAGCAAGGGAAGAAGCAGTGTTCCTCCATGGTCTCTGCTTCAGTTCCTGATGTCAAGTTCCTGCCTGGGTTTTCACTGATGATGGACCATAACTGGTAAGCGAAAATAACCCTTCTCTCCCCAAGTTGCTTTTGGTCATGATCTTCAACATAGCAATAGAAACTTAACTAAGACAAGTATATTTTACCAAATAATATCATTTCTGAGAGTTAAAGCAGTTCAATAGTTGAAGGAAGAAGAAAATTGTGGCCTGAAAATTGTCCACAGCTTAAAGAGACACTTTATAGAACTGTTTTATTAGACATGTTTTCATTGCAGGATCGAATAGCACACAGTTATTTTACAATTACCTTACAGCCGCTTGCTATGCAATTATTTATTTGGTTCTGTGTGCTTTATGAATGAGTACCCCTAAAGATCTGAAAATATCGCACAAAGCATGGTGATTATCTTTAGAGTTACAGGGCTTCTCAAAGGGTAATTACCATTTAATTTGCTAGGTCTTAATTTATGCCATAACCTCATGATGAGCAGGTATTTACAGGGTGCCTTACATGGCTATTGGACGACCTCAAAGTATTGTGCATGATTAAACTATGGAAATCTCATAGGAACAGGTGGGAATCCAAAATGGTGAGTGCTTTGTGTTTGTGCATGCTCTGGGTTCACACAGGGACTGTAATAAATACATCACTGAATGCCCATGTAAGTATGTACATGCATACATAAACTTACACCCACATGTGTCTTAGATCTCTCAAGGGCTAAGCAGCTTCACAAGACAGAAGAAACCTTTGACTCAGTTAACCTACAGCTAGTCTGCTTTAAAAAAGTAACTTATGCCAGGCATGGTGGCATGCATGTTGAACAGTAGGCAGAGAGGTAAGCAGATCTCTATCAATTCAAGGCTAGTTTTGTTTACATACCAAGTTCCAGGCTAACCAAGGCTACACAGTGAGACAGCTACATACTGTCTCAAAAAACTTTAAAAAAAAAAAAAAAGTAGCTTACATTTGCTATATTTGCTCAAAGGTCAAGTTGGAAAAAAAAATCCATAAAATTTTCAATTTCGTTTTCAAGTCAAGAACAACAAAAGTAAACAATTAAATGTACGACGTATGCTGGTGGTGTGGTGCGCACCTTTAATCCCAGCACTTGAGAGGCAGATGCAGGCGTATCTCTGTGAGTTCCGGGTCAGCTGGGGTTACACAGAGAAACTCTGTCTCAGCTAAGGGGGGTGGACAGTAAGATGTAAAAGTATTTGAGAGGATCAGCAAGAAAGATACAGGGAACATAACTGTATTCAGCCTTTTGACATTGTAACATGATGATACGTACAAAATCCATGCTTGAGAATTATGCCACAGCCCAAAACTCTCCAATGCCTCAAATGTCACAATAGTAGCTATCCTCGGCTACATGTAACTCTTAAGTCTCTCTGGGCTTCCTAACAGCAGAGAACTCTGGGTTTACTTCAAAGTGCCTTGTGTTGTCATCTGGACTCCATGAGGATGGTTTGTCCCCTGGGATCCTTGAGGACTGGACTGGACCCAGGAATCCCTGCAGATCCCCAAATCTGGAGATGGCTCCCATCCCTTACACATACAGCAATGGTACGTTTTGATGTTACCAACACACTCCCTACTGCCTCTCACATACTTGTAACACCTGGTCCACTGTGACACAGATGATATATGTAAGTGGTCGTTGTATTGTATTGTTTGGACTTATAACCAGAATAAAGGTCTGTATATGTTCTGTACAGACATGATTTTTACCTATGCTTTTGATCTGTAGTTAGTTGGATGTGGACTGGGGAGCTATTGATACACAGGGTTAGATTGTTCAGGTATCACAAAGTGATACAACTTCTAGAAAAGGCAAGACTATCTTATGCAGTGTTAGCTGAAACTGTGATGTGGTGAATTCAACTCCAACTGGTTGGTAAGAGCTCTTAGAATCTTGACACAGCCACAGGGTTTGCATCTACACTGTGGAAATGGACAGTCAGGACAAGCGAGCTCCATCCTGAATACTGAGAGCCAGCTTCTCTAGCATATCCCTGAAGTCAGATGCCGTTGAAGGGACACTAATGGAAAAACCGTGTTTTCTGATAACTCTTAGGGACAGGATGTCCCTACCAACACTTAGACTTTAACCTCTAGGTAGCTCTAAGCCTAGTTTCTGGTTTCCTTTCTTCTCTATATTTCTCATCCTACCAAGACACTATCTCAAGTAAGCACTAATTTTTAGGAAATCCATATTAAACACCTGGTTTTTAATTCACCAGCCTGTTTCACCAGACTTGTGATAGATATAGCATGGCTTTTTCATATTTTTGAATTTTGTTGTTGTTTTGTTGAAGCATAATAGTACCTAACTAATGTCTTCAGGGGAAGAATAATGATCTTTTATATAAAACACTTGGAACTTGGCCAAAGAAAGCCTGCGAACAGAAATCGTCATTGGAGGCGATGGGAGCATAAATAAGCTCCATTGATGCAATGACCATTTTACAATGTATATGTAGTTACAAACATCATTCTGCATAATCTAAACATATACTATTGTTTTCCTTTTGCTATACTGGGGATTGAACACAGAGCCTTATGCATGCTAGGCAAGCACTCTGCCAGTGAGTTACATCCTCAGCCCCATACTTTTTGTTACTCATATGTTTATATATATATATATATATGTATATATATACATATATATATATATATATATATATACACACACTTTTCAAATTGACTAATTCACACCACATAGACCTACCTTCATAAGTTCTGAGGCTTTTAGGCAAGGAAATGAGGATGTTAAAAGAAATAATTCTTTTCCCTTGGCTCATGTAGTGAAGAGGCCATAGAGTGCAAGGCCCAAGTCCCTTGTACCTACATCTACTCCCTCTAACTAGAGACTTAAAGCCACTAGGATGCTGATGTCAGTTGGTGAGAGAGAGAGCATTTTTAAATGTTCAGAAATTTTACTCCTTGGGTTAAAATCAACCATGTGGCGAGTATTTTCACCACAGAAATGGACAAATGTGCAACTTGAAGCTGTTTTTCCCTGCACATCTGGTTTACGTACTGTAATATTTAATTACAAGTACGAAATTGTCTCGTGATCCTTTCCTTTAGCTCCAGAATCCAGAATGCTGAAAAACATAAATCACAATGTCTGAATATGCCATTCTCGGGACAGAGAGCCAGTCTTGGGTCCTGTTCACACTACTGAATAGCTGTGACCTTGAGCCAATTAATTCACTCTCTGGGGCTGAACTTCCTGTGTGTCAACCAGGACTAGTAGCACTGTGCTGCTTGGATTTGAACTCATGTTTCTTGAAATGGCTTATCCACTTAACGTTATCCACTTAACACAGGTTCTCACCCTTCATGACTTGCAATGATTATTTTCCTTCCTTTCTTCTCTTTTCTTCAATTGGCATATTTGATTGACATTATCAGTACCAACACAAGGGAAAGACCTTTTTAAGAGACTGTATAGACAGGAAGACAACAAACAATAACACCACATGCAACCAAGTTGGGATTCTAGAGAATAGAAATTTATCTTACAGCTCTTGACCCTTTTGGCCTGTGGAGATTTGAGGAACTGATGCTGTTATAATAAATCCAAAAGATAATTACTAATAGACATAAGTTCAACATGATTTTTGGAGATTAAAGGGAAATCAGATCAATATTATGGATAGTCAGCCCTCTATACCCACAAATTCTGAATCTGAAACTCAATGAAACTTGAATCAAAAATATTCAGAAAATAATTCATCCATATTGAACACATATAAATATTTCCCCTTGTCCTTTGTAAAAACAATACTATAGAACAATTATTCATGTGGAATTTATGCTTCCTTAGGTATTATACATAATGCAGAGATGATTTAAAGGATGCTGGAAGATATATGAAGAGAACAGAAGGCTGTATAGCCAGTTTATATTTGGAAAATGTGACACTGTTGGAGTGCTCACAGAATGAGCCCTGGGTTCCGTCCTATCCTTTCAGTTTCCCTACACTGAGCATTACTGAAAGCAAGATTGCCACCAAAGCATGCATGAAGAGAAGATACTAAAGGATGGTATGCAAATTCCCTTCCTTTCTCTCATCCTGATCTAACCACTGAAGAGTAAACCATGTGAGTAATGTGGTACCCGACTCAAAGGCAGTTCCCAAAAAAAGAACAGAGAATACTGTCTGTGTCATTATTACAGGCTGAGCATGATTGGACAGTAATTTCCATAAACTGGAGAAGTAAAAGATGCTCAATTCTGCACACCTCACTTTCAGATGGAGTAGCACATCACCCTCCTCTTATTAGAAGCCATATTATTCCACAGTTCCCAAGCAATCGACCTCCTCTTCCTGTGGGTTTCCCATTCTCTTCTCCCTGCCCTGCCTCCATCTGCAGTGTGTGGTTTCCTGGACCACCTACTTCAGGCTTAGACACTTACAGAGCTTACCAACTCCCCATCAAATAGCATCAGGTTTGATGAAAGAGATCTTGTTGTTTGTTTGAGACAGGGTTTCTCTGTGTAACAGTCCTAGCTGTCCTGGAACTAGCTTTGTAGACCAGGCTGGCCTCGAACTCACAGAGATCTGTCTGCCTTTGCCTCTCAAGTGCTGGGACTAAAGGCATGCACCACCACCTTCAGACAATAGATGCTCTTTAAATGTCTGGGCTGTGGCCCAAAAGACATCAACTTCACAGCCCCTGTAGAAGACAGTGTTCTAAATAAAATTCTACTAGCAGTACTCCCAAAAGAATAGAAACATTTACCTTCACTGTCACAGTCTATAATGCACCAGGCACACATGATAATCTTAATCTTCTCCAATCTACTTTTTGTTTGTTTTTGAGATAGGGTTTCTCTGTGTGTCCCTGGCTGTCCTGGAACTCACTCTGTTGACCAGGCTAGCCTTGAACTCAGAGACCCACCTGCCTCTGCCTCCCAAGTACTGGGATTAAAGTCATGTCCCACCACTGTCTGACTCTGCTCTGTATCTTATCGAGGCATTTCTTGAACAGACTTTTTTTTTTTTACTGAACAATCACAGGAACACAGACAATGAGACTCTGCAATTTAATCTTGGGAGTTCTTAAGTAAGATATTTAATACAATTCATTTCCTTGGTACTTCTGTGTATCATATTGCATCTGCATTGAAGAGCACTATTGAAAAGTGATCTGTAGTCTTTCAAGACTTCCAGAATGCATGTGGTAGAAAACAAAAAGGAGGAAGAAGAGGTGGAGGAGAAGGTGGAAGGAAGATTGATGAGGAGCTGCAGAGGACTGAGGGAGAGTGACAAAAGGAAACCACTTCCAAGAGGGAAGCTTACTTTGAGTCATACCTTCCGGGCTTCTGACCCACGCTTGCGTCGCCCTGTTTATTTCTCAGTCTGTGTTGAGGTGGAAGGTCCTGGTGGGGTGGTGGGAAGGAGCAAAGCTGCTCACATCATGATGGCCAGAATACAGGAGAGAAGGACACAGATTGCGGCATCAAGGTGCTCTTAAGGTTCCATCCCTAATGACCCAATGTTATCAACTAGGCTCTACCTCCTTCCTGACAGTCATATCACCCCCTAAGAGCACCACAGGCTGAAACCAGTCCTTCAACACTTAATCTTCCAGGAAATACTTAATACCCAAAGTATAACAGCCAGTGAGAGTCACTTCTGCATTGGTCTATTTTTCCAAAATACAAATAAGTAAAACATTTCCCTGTTTTTTTCCTGACTAATATCTAAAATTAACTAATATTTATCAACTACATTGGGCTTTGATTAACACTCTTTCACTTAGCTTTCATTGATCTCTCTCTCTCTCTCTCTCTCTCTCTCTCTCTCTCTCTGTGTGTGTGTGTGTGTGTGTGTGTGTGTGTGTGTGTGTGTGTGTGTGTGTCTTTCTCTCTCTCTGTCTTTCTTTTTCTCTCTCAACATGCTTGGTCTCACTCTGTTCCCCAGGCTCTCTCAGAACTCCAGGCTGGCCTCAAACACACAAGGGAGCTTCCTGTCTCAGCCATATGCTGGGATTACAACATGATCTACCACTACCAGTCTTCTCTCTCTTTCTAATTTTTAATGTGATTTTTAGGTCAACATTTACACTACAGGATCAGTATCCTTCAGCTCTTAGGAGGCATATAATTTCAGGATGGCCTGCAATGAAAGAAACTCATCACTGTGTAGCTTGAATGCAATTGGCCCCTATAAGTTCATAGGGTATGGCACTATTAGGAGGTGTGGCCTTTTGAAGTAGGTGTGGCCTTGTTGCAGGAAGTATGTCACTGTGGGGGCGGGCTTTGAGGTCTTCTAAGCTCAGGCCACACTTAGTTCAGTTCATTTCCTGTTGCCTTCAGATCAAGGTATAGGACTCTCAGCTCCCTCTCCAGCACCATGTCTGCTTGCACACTGCCATGTCTTAAAATGATGATAATGGACTAAACCTCTAAAACTGTAAGCTATCCAGTAAAATATTTTTCTTTATAAGAGTTGTCACAGTCATGGTATCTCTTTATAGTAATAGAAATCCTAACTAAAACAACCACATTCTCAAATTGGAAACATGGATGTCTCTGACCTATCTTCAGTAACACTCGTCCTGTCATGTACAGTGAGGTCAGACAGGCAGAATGAAGGCAGTGAGGTCATGGAGAGGGATGTGCCACAGTCCTGGGACCCCACTCTCAGAGAGCTCACAACACACTCAAGGAGACAGAATTGAACGAAAGGTCTCCGTGACAGTACTGCTGGGGAAGAATGGTGCCAGGAGCTGTGAAAGAGTGCTCACATGTGGTCAGACTGTGCCCACATCCAGGGCCATATGAACAGACCACAAATGTTGATTTTCCCAGTTAATTTCAATTTTTATTGATTCATATAGAATTTGAACAATAAAGATAAAGACAGGCAAGTTTAAGGATTATTTTCATGTTTCTATACTTGTTTTAAATTATAACATACATAAATGTGTTTGAATTTATAACCACAAATTTATTCATTCATTTATTTATTTATTTATTGGTTTTTCAAGACAGGGTTTCTCCATGTAGTTTTGGTGCCTGTCCCAGATCTCACTCTGTAGACCAGGCTGGCCTCAAACTCACAGAGATCTGCCTGACTCTGCCTTCTTAGTGCTGGGATTAAAGGCTTTTGCCACTACTGCCTGACCTATAAACACAAATTTAAATGTGCAAAAAGAGAAAGAAAGAGAGAGGGGGGAGGGAGGAAGGAAGGGAGGGAGGGAGGAAAAACCTACTAACAAACAAACAAAAACCCTTACATGGGGCTGGGTGTGGTGGCCCATGCTATTTGGAAAGCAGAGGCAGGAGGATCAGTTCAAGGTCATTCTTAGCTTATGTTTGAGTTTGAGACCAACCTGGGTTACACTAGACCCTGTCTTAAAAAAACAACAAACAAGCGAAACTCCAGAGAGACTGAGCAGATAACTCAGTTTTAAAATGCTGTTGTGCCAGGCTTGCACAAGTAGGTTTGATCACTGGCACCCATGTAAAAGCCAGGCTTGGCAGGGGTGTGTTCCTATAATCTTTGGACTTGGGAGAAAGACACAGGAAGATCCCTGGGGTTTGCTGGCCAGCCAGGCTAGCTGAATCAGAGAGCTCCAGGATCAGTAAAAAAAACCCTGTCTTAAAAAATAAAGTTGAGTTGATTGATGTCTAACTAGAGCCTTGATCTCTACTTAGTGTTCATGGTACTGTCTGCATGCTGCCAGAGGAGGAAGGTAAACATCTACCCAGCTACAAACCCTTTGATCTACACCAGTGACTTTCTTGCATGATGTACTGGCGCAATAGAGGCACAAATGTTGTGGGAGTAACCAACCACTGTCTGATTGGGTTTAAGGCCCACTCCATGATATGGAGCCCATGCCCAATACTGTTTGATTGCCCAAGAACCTGAGACTAGATAAGCCAGGGACCTAGGGGGAAACCAAATACTACTGTTTTTCTAAAGGAATGTAGCAATAAAGTGATTCTTAATGGCATTCCGATGTTCCCATAGATCACTGCCTCAGTCATCAGCAGAGAAGCTTCCTCCTGCGATAGATGGGAACCAATACAGAGACCCACAACTGAACGCTGCAGAGAGTGACAGGTCTTGGAACATTCAGTCCTAAATGGGATGTTTCCATCAGATCCCTCTCCTCAGGGATCGGGGAACTCTTCAGAAAAGGAGGCAGAAAGATTGTAAGAGTCAGAGCAGAGGGAGGACACCAAGAAAACAAACAAGGTCTTCTAGATACAACAGGACTGATGTAGATATGAACTCACAGAGACTGCAGCAGTAACCCCAAATGGGGTCCCAGCACTGACAGGGAGAAGTGGACATGAGCTCCCATCTCTAACCAAGAAGCTATCTGTAACTGACCATCACTTGCAAAGAGAAAATTTGATTTTCTCCAAAGATTCTCACTAGGTATGCAAACCACACTTAGGGGCAGGAACCATACCCTACACTAGAAGGTCAACTCAAAACTAACTCAGTGATGTTTCCAGGGACTTATTTTGTCTCCTTCTGCTTTCTTTGGGCAGTTTCAATCTTATTGGTCTTTTGCTTGTATATTATGGTTTCTGATTTTGTATGGTGGTGGTGGTGGTGGTGGTGGTGGTGTGTGGTGTGCACGTGCACATGCATGCACGCATGTGTGCCTGGGTGTGTATGGCTTCCTGTGCTCTTTTGTCTTCTTTTCTTTTCTTTTTTGGTCAGTTTTCTAAAGAGAGAGAGAGAAAGCAAGCATGGAGTTGGGTAAGTGAGGAGGTGGGGAGGATATGGAGATGAGGGAGGGGAAACTGGGATCAAATTATACTGCATGCAAAATTATTTTCAAAACAAATCCAGAGGAACAAACTAAACAAAAAACAAAAATAAGATGGAGACACTGGACATCTACCTCTGGCTTTCATACACACACACACACACACACACACACACACACACACACACACTGCACTCATGTACTTACATATGCACACACACACACACACACACACACACACACACACACACAATGTACTTATTCACTTAGGCATGCACACACACTCATAATCACAAATATAAAACCTAAAAACAATGATGCCAAAACATCAACTTTGAGTATGCAGTAGAACTAATTATAGGGAAGGTTTGTAAAAATAGCAATGCCTGGGTCATTACCAGGTAGACAGGTCCTAAGAACAAAATTCACAAAGTAGGGTAGGAGGTCCCCAAGGAAGGCAAGAGCCACTGGGGTGGCAGCTGCCACCAGGACCCACACTGACCACCACCCTCCCTGACTTTTGCTTCAGGTCCAGTCTTCCCCGCAGCCACCATCAGGTCAGACCCTCAGGCACAAAAGTTTCCACAGGATAAAGCAGGAGCAGCGACCTCCCTCCCAGAACCCTGATGGTCTCAGTTACAGTCTTTACCTGAAGAGCTGATGCTTGGTAGAGTCCACTATCAGGGACCCCCACCTTCAGTGGAAGCTGAACTTTCTTTAAAAAATGACAAGTGCTTCTGAGGGGTTGCCCAGCACTGATTGATTTGTGTCATGAAGGGCTTGTTCTCTGCCAGCAGGCTATCTTTTGGTAATTTGCTTGTTTGTCTTATAACATGGTCTCATTATAGCTCAGGTTCAAATTCACTATTCAAATTGGTTATACAGCTCAGGATGACCTTGAACTTTTGATTTTCCTGCTTCTACTTCCTGAACACTGGGAGTATGGTTATGCACCATCGAGCCTGGTTTTATGGGATCCTGGAGATCAAACCCAGGGTTCAGCTCATGTAAGGCAGTTGCTCTACCAACTGAGCCAGCAAGGTACATCTAAGAGACAGATCGTTTAGTTCTACTAATGTGAGCTGAAAAGGGCAGCCTAGTCTAGTTTCGGCTATCTCTGGATAACACTTCTCAGCACATCTCCAGCAAACTATAAACGTGGGATCAGTCCCTTATTTAGATGCCATTTAATACTATAATTACATGGAGGGTGTTTGTTCATCTAGTTTTGACTTCCCCATCTGCCCTCTGAAACCATTTTCTTTTGAGTGAGGTTCATGTCTCAAGAAGCAAACAGAAAACTGAAATTCATAAGTGAGCAGTGGAGAAAAGACCACCAAAACCCGTGGAGAAAAGATCACCAAAACCCCTTGCAAAACGAAGAGCATGCACTCATCCATGGGGCAATCACCTGTATGCTCTTCCTATAATAGATGTCTGATGCCATTCTGCCCAGCATCCCAGCGCCTGACCTGGGAATAGCTGCTCTTGGGTTGTTCCATAGAGCAAACAGTCCTTTCAGAGTGCTTTTAAATGAGGAGGACAGGAAGTCTCTTTAGAGGCTATGCCCTTAGAGGATGGTGCTATGCAAATTCTGCTATTATTATTCCTTTAGCTCAAATTTATAATTGACTTTCTGTTAAACATTGCAGCAAGTTAAATTAATTCGGTATGATTACAGTCGTTAAACAAATGCCTGGCAATGACTGCTTTCTTATTTTAGCAGTTCCTCCAGCCACTGGGGTATACCCATACAAAGCTTTTTACTCTTTTGTCACCTTAATTGAGACACACACCCAAGTTCCACAGCAGAAGCACGCATACTACTTCATAGCGATGACCATGATTTAGGGTTTCTGCTGGACTAATTTACTTTCCAGTTCTCTCGATTGCACGTTGCACTAGGTACAATCTTCGAATTCATTATAGCATACACTAGCATACACGGAGCTTAAGAC
Source organism: Peromyscus maniculatus bairdii (assembly GCF_049852395.1). Classification (NCBI taxonomy): domain Eukaryota; kingdom Metazoa; phylum Chordata; class Mammalia; order Rodentia; family Cricetidae; genus Peromyscus; species Peromyscus maniculatus. The sequence continues at coordinate 110,376,492 of NC_134856.1, forward strand.
AATTTCTACCTGAATTATGGAGAGGAGGAGAGGGAAGGGGGGAGGAGGGGGAGGGGGAGAAGGAAGAGTGCTTTTAAAACCAAAACATGAGCAAGAATTCTTCCATAGACACTTCAAGGAATTCAAGCGACTTGGGCAGTGACGGTTTTAGCCCATTTCTGCATGCAACAGTCACTTCAAGAATGACTTGTCAGCTAAGCAAGCAGGATGGAAATGATTCATTCAGTCTTGAGTTAAAACTGCAGCAGTGAAAACATATCCAAGAAATGACTGCCAGGTGGATAGACGGAGCCTGCAGTCCGGCAGCCACTGTTGAGGTCCAGGGTCATTTGCCTGGTGCCACCTTAGAAACTGTCCTGATTCTGTACAGGACATTGAACGATAACCCCCTACAGGTCAGCTGACTGCTGTGTCATACTGCATTCCTGCAGATGCCAGCTCCTGCTCCCGCAGATTGCCAGTCGAGATGCGGCAAAGCAGAGGCGGACAGCTAGGCACAAAGCAAGCGAGTTTTAAACTTTGATTTTCCTGCTGCTGCCTAGCGTCTCACACGAAGACCATTACCTTTGTGAAGCCAGGAGCCGAGATGCGGTCTGAATGTGCACGGCGGCTTCTGACGTGGCAACATGAATTCTCAGCTGGGCAGGTACTGCTCGGAGCTTGCTAACCAAACTGTGTATGATGGAGTTCGGCTGCTTTCCCACCTCATATTTGCGGGGAGGGGGTGCTTTTTGTGCCATGCTGTTGTACCTGCAGGAGACAATGCTTGGCATGATTCGTCTGACTCAGGCCTGGGCAACTCACCGCACTGGCACTGTGGGACTCCCCAGCTCCCACTTAAGGCTGGTCTCGGGACTGGTGTAACCCCCCACTCCTCAGTTAGATCATGCTTTAAAGGAGAAACCAGACTCATTGGCCTAAGTCAATCCCGGTCCGTTCTGGATGCAGGACTGCTGTCGCCTAGCAGGGACACAACCAGCCATCAAGTGGAGAATTGCTGGGGCTGCCGTCTGTGTGCAGGTGGAGCCTGGAAGAGTGACAGGCTAATGTCCTAACTAATTGTGCTTGCTAAGCACACAGTGGTCTGGATTAGTCTTTCTGCCTGGCAGTCCTCATCAAGTTGGGCTGAAATGAGGGTGCCAGCAAGCCTGTGTTAGCCTTGGCTCCTTCCTGCACGGTGCTCTGCTAGCTGCTAGGATGGGTCACTCTGACAACAAAGAAGGGTGCTTGACTTGTCTTGTGATGCTTAGAGGAACATAATTCTTCTTCCAAGTGCTCTCTCTCTCTCTCTCTCTCTCTCTCTCTCTCTCTCTCTCTCTCTCTCTCTCTCTCCTGTGTGTGTGTGTGTGTGTGTGTGTGTGTGTGTGTGTGTGTGTAAAATTCATCAAACCAAAGAGCCTAAGAGATATCATCATGGACATGGCTTTTAATGATTTGGGGGCAAAGAGAAAAGGAAAAATGACAGCCGGTGGAGACAGCGATTTGAGAAAGCAGCACATTGAAGTGACTGCCAATCTGAACTACTGGGTTTGTGAATCCAAGCCCTAAGGGAGTAGCGGGTAACTGAGAAGGAGATCGTAGATAAAGAAATAAAAATGACAAGCGTAATGGAGGCTTCTGCGAAGGGACTGTCAGAGCGTCAGTTCATGGATGGCAATCTCGCCAGGCGGAGATTGAATAATTCATAGATGGAAACCACCCTGCCTTCACCTTCGCATTTAAACCGGGCATGAGCTGAATCGCTAATAAATTTTCAAGATAAAGTAAAATGCCAATTTGAATCTGAAGAGCTTTTCAAAGCAGATGTCGCATCCCCGAATCTTTTGGTATCTTTTCACAATTATGCTCTGAGGACCGCACTTCATCAGGAAGCACCATTACCAGGGAAAATGACTGTGATTACAATAGCAACAATAGAATGCCATCGAATGATCTCTAATTTACCTAATTTGCTAAGACTGACTGGCTTAAATACCCATTGTGTGTTGCCATGCCCGGTCCACGGATCTATCTCAAGACAGAACAAAAGTGGCGTGGTGCGTGTGCTACCTTGATTCACACAGTCTAGGGGAGAGCATTCTCCTAAGTTACAATGTCTCTGTCATCTGCTTTTCATTTCTGTCAGCTTTTTGCCGTTTTTTCCCCCTCTAATGCTTAGCCCTAAATGCCTTTTGAAGGAAAATGGTGAGCTTGTCTTTGCTACAGAACAGCACTGACTTGTTAATTTATACACTTTAAAAAATTTTTAAAACATACAAGCATGTGTCTATTTGAGGGGAGGAGAGATTTGGTGCTGGGAGAAAGGTTTAACAAGCCAACTGAGATGGCGTGTGTGTGTGTGTGTGTGAGTGTGTGTGTGTGTGTGTGTGTGTGCACATGCGTGCATCTCTCTCTCTCTCTCTCTCTCTCTCTCTCTCTCTCTCTCTCTCTCTCTCTCTCTCTCTCTCTCTGTATCTGTGTCTGTGTTTCCTCCACATGAAATTCTTCCCCAGGATTTGTGATCCCTGTGGTATTTTAAGAACCTCTCCGATTGCAAATTTCAGGTAGCAGAGCCAGCAATCACTCCACGTAGCTCTTTCAGAAAGGCTGCGTGCCTCCTTCCAGGATGCATCAAGGCTTTTAGGCTGCATGGCTGTGTTTGTGCCTGCTCAGTGTACAGAAGTCTGTGCCAAAGAGAACTTTTGTCTGGCAGATTGTGCCACTCATCTCGGGGAGATTGTGCCATTCTGAGGAGGTGGCACGGACTATCCATCCTCCTTGGGGAGCAGAGCGGAGTCATTTAGTGGACAAGGGGCTTCTGGAATTGTCCTTCTAATAGCATGGAGACTGCTATTAGAAGGATTCATGCCAATCAGCAATACCTTTGCGTTTGACTATTTCAGGGAGGGACCGGAGGTATGTATGACAGCTGCTTGAGAAGGCGATCCCAAATCCCTCTCTTAAAACCTTGGGATTTTGCTCGAGACTCAGCCCTGATGTGTTCCTTCATAATTCATTCACCTGGTCTACCCACTCCTGTGTGTCCCCCCTACCGGCCCCTACCTTTTTGTAAGGTAAGTTGTGTTTCTAGTCATTTATATAACAAGCATGGGTGCTCCTTACCATCTGCTGTTAGTAGGAATGTGCCTTTGATGCTGTTTTTTCCTCCCATCTTGTTCTCACTGTGCTGGGGCAAACTCCTAACTTTCTAGTTCCCTGTTGTCTGAGCACAAGATTAAAAGGTGGCATTTTGAAGCATGACTAAAATACTGTGTTGTGTTTTGTTTTTCTGGCTGAGTACATCTAAGGCTTTAATAGCGCTTACAGGAACGGGGGAAACAGATTTATGTCGTGAACACTTTGATTAGAAGCAGTAGGCAGTTTGCTGACTATCACCTCTGTTACGACATTGCTTTCTTTCGGTAGCCTGCTTTTCTAACATTGGCTCCACTACTGTCGCTAGTCCAGGAAGAGGCTCTACTGAGTGACACCAGGGTGTGGGGAAGTCCACACTGCACCTACACCAGCAATTCCTTCCCCGTTCTCTAATTAAAACACAATTTTGCTTATCAGCAAAGGATTGAACTTCTGACACCTGAAATTTTTTTTAATAGCCAGAGTTTCAGCAGGATAATCATTAACTGAGCCAATTGGTTTTTCTGTCTAGTATTTAAGTAAAACAACTACCTACAAATTATCTAAGAATAAATGGAAATTAGGTTTTGTAATTTGGGGAGACTCATCACAAACTACTTTTAGGTATTGGATAAGAATAGCAAGTTGGGGAGCTGATTTCTTAATGACGAAAGGACTTAGCTATCATAGTCTTGGAAGATGAGGGTGTATTTGGTTTCTTTTGGCTGTAGGTATAAGAATGTTAGTATTTTGCATATGATATCTGTAAGACCCCTTATTGGGTGTCGGAGCTTGCCAACAATGGCACTTTCTCTTGCTCTGCCTCTCAGGAGGCAGGGCTGCAGAGTCACTTAAAGATTTTAGACGCCACTGTTCCTTTGAAATCAAACTTTCTTCACAAACTTACTGGAGTGATTTTTTTAAAATCATGTTTTTTAAAAAACATAAATTCCTTAGGTAATTTTTAATCCACTGTTGATAGTTTTTCCCTGTTCATAGATGCTCCTCATTTACAATGCTCTACAAAGAGATGAATCAGCAAGAGACACGGTGAGGGCAACTTTATAACTGCAGATAGCTAGCCGAAAACAAGAGCCACCGTGAAAATACACGAGCAAGGACGGATTTGGGTGAAATCTAAGACAAGAAATAGCTCCACTGTGTCTTTTAGTTTTTGTTTAGATTTTGAAAAAAATATTGTGGTGGTTGTTTATATTTTTTGTGAGCACCTGTTTTACAGGTACCAATGATGCCTTGCCTCCATGTTCCTAACTTCCCAACGCTCCGGAGAGTAAACTACAGTTAGAAAGAATGACTGAACATTTAAATCAATTCCTCAGAAACCCATTTATAAAACTCACAGGCACAGAAATGACTCACACTTTAAGGCAGAATGTGTAAATTTTGTCACTTGGTAATTAGTTATGCTGGACATCTTTTCACGAGTGTGTTTTACATTCCATCTCATCATTAAAGTCCAGCTTGGAGCAAAAGCCCAAATTGAAGTAAAGCGAAGTTCCTCACAGAGAATATATTAATCTTCCCTGAGCATCTGTGAGCTACTTAGCAAAGCTATGGTGGATGCATTTCACAGATAATCAAATTGGATATTCATCATCAAGCCTCATGGCTGGATTCCTCTAATTGAATTATTTTGCAAGAAGAGCAGCATAATATATTTCCCTGATTTTTAAGTGAGTAGTAATGAAAACTGCCTTTACCAAATGCCCATTTTTGTGTGATCTTAGTCTGGTATCGAGAAAAAGAGAAGCAAAAACAAGAAACAGATAGAGACAACGCTTTCATCATCTGGTGAATTATTTTAGACAATGGTAAGATCAAACGAGGTTGGTATCTTAACATAAAAAGAATCAAATTATTTGGAGGCATTGGTGTGTGGGTATGTATATGGGAGTGCAAGTACCCTTGGAGATCAAAGGCTGCACCAGATCCCCTGAACTGGAGTTACAGACAGTTGTGTGCTACCCACTTTGTGCTGGGAACTGCACTTGGATCCTCTGCAAGAGCAGTATGTGTTCTTATCTGCTGACTGAACTATCTCTCCAGGTCCAAGGTTGGTATCTTGTGTCTGTAAAGTATCAACTCAAGCTTAGATTACCATCTCAGCTCTGCCTCCAGGCAAGTTCAATTTGACCTCTCCCAAATGCTGCTGTGATTATTGACATTTAAGTGAGTTTCTAATTAATAGTCAATATACATTTGTGCCAGTCTCATATCCACAGAAGGTGTTGACACCCAAGAACTCAGTTGGGTCACCCGATAGACCCTCGGAGACTGCTCTTTCTTCCCCAGATGTTGAGATCTGCTTATCCTAGTGAACTTTCCATTAATACTCTCTTTTTTCTAATGTCTAAACAAGCAAAAAAAATTGTTTTGTATAGTAAGATTTTTCCCCAGTATTGTATTATTAGAAATTCCAAACATGTAGAAGAACACAAGAGTGTGAACAGTGAACACACCTAGCCCCCAGACTGTATAAGTATACTCGATTGCTCTCACTCTGTATACACCTGTGTGCATACCACCTCTCTATTCATCCATCAATCTCTTTAGTTTTGGATGCATTTCAAAGTAAGTTGCCGACATCAACACACTCCATCCCTAAGGATATGCCTGCTGAAATGTTTAGCTAGATTCAAACTTTTCAGTGCTCTCCTTTAAGCAAATTTTGAACAAGACAGAGAGTTTTTGAGAAGAAAGCACACTTCTGTTTTTACGTGGCACAAAGTGTCTCTAGAATATATCAAGAGTGTCTGGTGCAACCTTAAGGAGCTTGCATTTTAAAATTGGAGGGCAAAAATCCCTCAGTTTTTGATAAAGGGAAATTAGTTAAAGTAGAAGCGTGTGTGTGGGCCTTTCTCCATTCTCAGTCTCCATTCCCAGGCCAGACTTCATCCACAAATGACAGGCAGTCATGGAGACCACTGGGAATGCACTGCTATCACACTCCTGCATCAGTTCATGGGGACCACTGGGGATGCACCGCCATCACACTCCTGTACAGGATCATGGGGACCACTGGGAATGCACCGCCATCACACTCCTGTATGGGATCATGGGGACCATGGCTAATGCACCACCATCACACTCCTGTATGGGATCATGGGGACCACTGCTAATGCACCACCATCACACTCCTGTACGGGATCATGGGGACCACTGGGGATGCACCACCATCACCCTCCTGTACGGGATCATGGGGACCACTGGGGATGCACCACCATCACACTCCTGTATGGGATCATGGGGACCATGGCTAATGCACCACCATCACCCTCCTGTACGGGATCATGGGGACCACTGGGGATGCACCACCATCACACTCCTGTAAGGGATCATGAGGACCTCTGGGGATGCACCACCATCACCCTCCTGTATGGAATCATGGGACCACTGCTGATGTACCGCCATCACACTCCTGTCTCAGATCATGGGGACCACTGCTGATGTACCGCCATCACACTCCCATACCGGGGTGGAAGAGGTGTAAGGCAGTTCCAGGGCTGTTCTTGCTCCTGGGCTGGAGTTCCCTCCTCTTTCCCACAGGTCCATGGGAAGGAACCCGTGGCCTCTTGAACCATCAACAGCTGGCCTGCTCGAACTCTTTGGTTGCTCCTCTTCCTCTCCACCATCCCCACATCTGCCCTTTCTGCCTTCTCCCAACTCCTGGGTCCCCTCCAGATACAAGAGAACAGATTTACTCACTTCCTCCCAAGTCATTCTGTTTTGTGAATTTCACAGAAATGGTTACAGGAGACAAAAATGACAGATTAGAGAATCACATGACCTCTTAAAGGGATGAATTCATTTTTCTTGATCTCAATTAAAACATAAATGATTGAGGACTGTCCTCTCAAGACCTCATTTCTCATTTATGTATTCACTCCTTCCTGTCCTGAAGTGGCACCACACTTCTGAAGACCTGTGTCCCTGTAGTCCTTAAAAAGAAACCTTTCTGAGCTCCCCACATCTGCGAGTTTCCTAGGTGCCAGCTTCTGCCGCTAGCTGTGGCCCAAAGCATTTCCATCCAGGAGCAGCACAAAGTCATATGGTCCTGTCCCTTGCTTCTTAGGGATAGGAAGGCTCCAAGGCTCCCATTCCAACTTTGTCACCTACACAAGCAGGTCACCAGCATGGGGACCTGTCCCTCAGGCCAGTGTTCTTCCTTGAGCTGAGTATGCCCTAAGATTCTTTAGATAAGGAACTTGGGTCTATGGTTGTCTGAACTACCCTCCCCCACACCATTCTTTTGAAATGCTCCTGTTCCCGTTCTTCTGAAGTGATATTTTGATATGACCTACTGAGAAGGATCTTAGGCTCAGCAGCAACTCAAGCTTAGATTACCATCTCAGCTCTGCCTCCAGGCAAGTTCAATTTGACCTCTCCCAAATGCTGCTGTGATTATTGACATTTAAGTGAGTTTCTAATTAATAGTCACTGTACATTTGTGCCAGTCTCATATCTAAGAACTCAGTTGGGTCACCTGATAGACCCCTGGAGACTGCTCTTTCTCCCCCAAATGTTGAGATCTGCTCATCCTAGTGAACTGCCCATTAATACTTTCTTTTTTCTAAGGTCTAAAATTACCAGCTCTGTGGGGAGCCCGGCAAATGATTAAGTTCTTTAAGTGTCCCAAATCCATTTGTGTGCATGCGCATTGCAAGCCAGAGGTCAGCTTCTGATGTCAGCCCTCCGGTGCTCTCTACCTTTTGTTGTTGTTGTTTGTTTGTTTGTTTGTTTGAGACAAAGCCTCTTACTGGGCTTGAGGTTGGCCAGTTAGCTTAAGTTGGCTGACCAGTGAGTCCTGGAGACCTGCCTGTTTCTGCCTCCTGAGTTCTGGAATTTGTCCTTCTCATCCTCCCCTCCTGCCTCCTCTTCCTTTCTCTTCCCATCCCTTCCCTTCCATTATTTACCTCCTGCCCTCCCTCCTCACTAACTCTGGTTGCCTCTCTTTGCCAGGAACTGTACCTTCAGCCCCTGCCCACTAGGCAAGTGTTTTACCACTGAGCTACACCCCTAGCCTAGTCTTTTCATCCCGGGAAATATAGCAGATAGCTAAAGTTCTACCAGGGAAATACATTCCTCGGACTAGCAAAAGGGACCATTGGCTAGGCCACATAGCTCACTGGGACACAGCTTGCCCTAGTGCGGCTCTTGTAAAGATGAAGAGTGAGTGGAAGAGGCAGATACATCTTCCTGGAGCCTGAGATGCTCTGCATGTACAGACGCTGGAGTCCCAGGTTGCCTGCCTGGCTTCCTCCCACGGACCGTCCTCCCAAGAGTAAGTTATATATGTGCTCCTGCTTCTCACAGGTAAATGAGGAGGGACTCTAGGTGGGCGGAGTGTCCATATGTGTGGGGAAGGACTTTCCCCGATATGCGAGAGAGCCAGGAGTGTGCAGGGGTGGGATGGGGATGAGGCTTCAGGCTGTTCACCACACTGCTGAACATTCTGGCATGGAATGCTAGGCGTAAGGGAGAATCTTAACGTGACTCTTACCTGAAAAAGGTGTATTTGTGAGAGTAAAACTGTGCTATTAGCATGCTGACTTAGTGTGTGCTGTTTCTTACACAGTGTAAAAGGTATGGTGTGGCAGCGCCCATCTGTTCCCTCGTCCATCTTAGTCTTACAAACACTGGCCTGCACCACAGCTGGAAGAAGCGTTTGGAGGTTCTTCTAGAAACCAGTTGGTTGTAGCTGTCTTTGTAGGCAACTAAATTTTTAATATTAAAACAAAGGGAAGAAAAAAAATCTAGAAATCCCATTCGATGGTTGAGGCATACAGTCTATATAGTTTTTTTTTGTTTTTTTTTTTTTTTTTTTTTTTGGTTTTTCGAGACAGGGTTTCTCTGTGTAGCTTTGCGCCTTTCCTGGAGCTCACTTGGTAGCCCAGGCTGGCCTCGAACTCACAGAGATCCGCCTGCCTCTGCCTCCCGAGTGCTGGGATTAAAGGCGTGCGCCACCAACGCCCGGCTCTATATAATTTTTGAAAGATAAAATACTAAAATATGAATGTTCCATGTTCTAGTTAGGTTTGCTCTAATTAATTAGAATACTGGTTGCCGGCTTTCTTTCTTTCTATTGATGAGTCAAAAAGGCAGGCTGGGTTTTGCACTTGATCCAGTCCCCAGTTCTGTGGTCCTCGTGAGGTCCTCTCCCGATGCATGGAAAGACAATGGTTATCATCATCACTCTGAAGAGGATGCTCAGGAGCCAGAGCATCTAATGACAGGCGCCATCTAATGACAAAATCTCTCTTACCCTCTGCTGAATGGTACTCAGCATGAAACAGATGAGCTTGGAAGATGAAGAGTTAAGGAATACTCAAGGGAAGGACAGTCATTCCTTCATAAAAGACAACTTAGAGTAATTTCCCCAGTCGGATTTCCAAAAGAAAATTCAAAGGATACAAAGAGAAAAGATTTAGGAAATACAGGAAAGTGACGTGCCTAAGACTATGAAAGTATCTTGCATCCACAAAGTTCTGCCTATGTGTTGCTAACGTGAGGTGACGTAAGCACCATAAGGCTGATGTAACGGGATCTGGAGCCAGACGACCTGGATCTGAATTCTGACTCTTGGTTTGGATGTGGTTTGCCGTATTCAGAAACAGTCGTTGAAAGGTGGTGCTGGAAGAGATTAATGTTTTTCTTGTGAGACCAGTGTTCACAGGAATGGCTTGGGTGGGCGGTGACAAAGCAAAGTGGCAGCTCTGCTTTGGCGGTCTCCTCGGCACACAGTGTGAGGTCCTCGCCGGAAGCCAGGCACATGCTAGCACTCTGCTCTTGGACTTCCAGAACCATGTGCCAAACACACAGCACCTCTTCACACACGACTCCACTCTGAGTGTCTGATCCGGCAACAGAAAAGAGTGAGGATAGAACTCTGCTTCTCCATTCCTTCCAGGGTCTTCCTCATAGGGAAGAAGTCAACACTCACTAAGTTAGTATCTGTGAAACCAAAGAGAGTGCTGGCAGGTGGTGGGTTTCTGAAATAACAAAACTAAAGCACAGAGAGGTTAGCAACTTGTTCCCAAACACAAAGCAAATTAGACAAACATCTGGGGTATGATAGGGGCATCCAAACCTTAGGCCTGTTTCAGAAAATTGCACATTGCCGAAGAGCTGATGTTGGTCAAAACACAGGTTTGTATAATTTGTTGCTTCTCTAAAGGAAAAACAAAAGAATTCTAAGAAGTCACACAGGGCTGTGTCCTGGTAAACACTGACTTTTCTTCTCCTTATACCTTCTGTATTCTGTGTTTTTTTTTTCATCCTAAGCTGTGATTTTACAGGCTTTTCAAGTTCATTATTTAGGATTAATTTTTATTTTAATTACGTCTGTATGTCTGTGAGGTTATGAGCATGAGTGCTGGTGCCTGAGGAGAGCAGAGACTTCAAGTCTCCCTGGAGCTGGAGTTATAGGAGCTTGTGAGCTGCCCAGTGTGGATGGATGCTGGGACTGCTCTTAACCGATGATCGGTCTCCAGCCCTCAAGTTCATTTGTAAGTTTCCACCAGTAAGTCTGTGGAGATAGGCTACAGTCACTGTTTTCCTCGTGTGTTAGCTGTTCTGGAGAAGAGGCAAGTGACAGGTGATTACACATGTGCACACACAAACACAAGCCACACACATAAACACACGATCACACATGCACTCACACATGCACATACATACTCATGCACCTAGGTATGTGCACACACATATAAACATCCTTGTAGTGGGACAAGAGATAGCATGAAAAGATAACAGAAGGGTAAGAAGGAATGGGGAGAATGTACAGTAACATAAGAAGGGAAGTAACCCCAAGCACTCCCCCTGCTTGTGGACTATTATTAAATCCTGCACATGTAAGTCAACTCTGAGGTAGATATTACATTGCACACACCTGCCTTGTAAATGACCTAAACATTAGCAAATCAGGGGTATGTGTTAGAGATATGCCTCAGTCATAGAGTGCTTACCTGGCACACACAAGGCCCTGGGTTCAATCCTTAGCACTGCCAAAATAATCAGAAATAAACATGAACCCACCAAAAAAGCCAAGAAGTGTGTAACAGGTCTTTTGGAGCTGGTGAGATGGCACGTGTTCTGACCTCCATATATAGACAGTGGCATTACACACACACACACACACACACACACACACACACACACACACACTACATAAGTAAATAAAAATTATGTATATATAAAGTGGGCCTGGTGGGATGGCTCAGCATGTAAAGGCATCTGTCCCCAGCCCGACACACCGAGTTGGATTCTCGGCACCCACACAGTGTGTTGTATTCTTGCAAAGCTTTAGGGTGTGATCTGACTGGGGTGGTGAGGGAGTAAAGACAAGACAAACACACAAACGGAAACAGTGGGACTGGGGGGACCGGACTCTGTGCCGGAGACGCCATGGCACCCTGGATGCTCAACGTGTTTATTATAGACAGCCCAGCAGGGAGTTACTGCGTACAGCTGAACCGGGAGGCAGGGGCTGAGGCACTGCGGTCCTTAACACGGCTGCGTCCTTGCCAAACAACACGGACCACTCAGGACTTCATGCCCTCCCGACAACAGTGGATGGAAAGAAGTGACTTTTGAAAGCTCTCCTGTGATCTCCACTCACTCAACGTGGCACACACTCCCCCCTCCGAGCAAACACAAAGTACATTTTTTTAAAAGCTGGAAGAAAAGCCTTAAAAAAAAAAAAAAGGTACGTTTCCTGAACTCTAGAACAGTTTTTCTTTTTTAACTGAATCTTTTAAATGGCCGTGTATTGTTCCAATGTGTAATCCCTCTAGTGGGACGCTAAAAGTTTCCCTAGTGCTCTTTATTATACATGCAATCAGGTGACTTATTAGAATGTTAGTGTAAAACACTGAGAATATTTGGAGACTAAATTGCCTGACTTCTAGGCTGTAGTTTCATTTTAAAACTACAGATGTTTTTCTTCTCTCTTCTTTCCAAGCTGCACCCTGGATGTCTTGGACCCAGAGACAAGGCAACAGGCTTTTGCTATAAAAACATGTTCCTCATGGGAGGGTGAGTGATGGGAAGTGCAGCCTACAGGAAGTCACAGGCAGGATGGAGATGATGGAGGCTTTGAACTTGCAGAGGGTCTGGGACGTTTGGAGTTAGGGAAAGAAGGTTTAGTTCCTCACAAGGCTGGGATAACAACCTTGGTAGGAGACTCTGAGGATGCCTGGTGAAGACCCTGCACCCCTGTGGATCAAGGAGGTGTAAGACCAGCAGAGGGGATGGCTGTGACCATATATCCATAGAAACCAACTGGAAACCATTTTACCTAAATTCGGATGTGGGCTATTTTCTACAACTCCAAGGGATGGAGGAAGAAAACTCATAAGTAGAAACAGTGAAAGACTGGGCACCACACCTGCACCTGATCATTTCCTTAGCATGTGTTCCTGCAAACAGAATGAACTCAAGACTCAGAATGACTTAAGGCTTTCTGTGCATTTATTTTTCAAGTCTATGCGACTCCTATTTATCTCTGACAAAATGTTATTAGGGAAAGGCGGGAGAGCAAAATTAGCCAAGCTAATTGATCATTAAGTATAATCGTCCATTAAGTACGAATTTCCATTTATAATCTATTTCATCCCAGAGGATTTCAATTATTAGATTGCTTTATTGATACACTGAGGAGGTAATCATTAAGTGTGTAAACAAACAATATAAATTTCCACACAAGAAAGAGAGGAACTTTGATCGGCTATGCATATTGTCAGGAAGTCATCTAGAAGGATGGAGATAGGTACTAGAATAAACAGAGGAGAGTCTCATCTCAAACCCTATCTCCCACCTCTTGGCAACTTCTCAACAGTTTTAGGACATAACCCTATTTTGTGGTCAATGGTTCAGCTGTATGAACTTGGGAAGTGGCTTGACTTCTCTGAGCCTCCAATTTCTCTTTCATAAGCAGTGGGTAATGCTGAGACCTCGTCTTGGAAAGTTTCCGGCAAAAATAAAAGAATTAAACTTGGAACCTTCTAGAAACATTCCTGGTGCCCCATGAGCCTGTGAACATCTTGAGAAGCATGGAGCACAATGTCCAACCTCTGGCCTTGCTCTCCAACATCCCCTCTCCCTGTGCCCACTCCACAGGTGGCCCCAGCTGACATAAGGTTCTTGTCACATCCTCAGCTCCCATAGTCTTATTTTTCCTGACTTCCCAGGTTTCGTCTCTGTCCGGAATGAGGGCCTCACTCTTTTCTTGCATTTCTTGCTGCATGTGTCTCCTGGAGAAGTAATAGGGATTGCTGATCCCTGCTTCCATCTATTCCTTGTCTTGGCAGACCAGCATTGTTAAGAAGATAATGACTTTCTTTGCAAAACCCTTCAGTCTGAGCTGGACCCATCTCTCAGGGCCACTTGTGATAATTAGCAGAGTATCTTAGTTGCTCCAGCATAGGAAAGTTCCCTGAGGTCAGGGAGCATGCACACTGTTCATATCTGTTGGTCCCTGTCCTCTGTGGCCATCTTAGGTACTCAATCATGGTTTATGTTTGTTCTGTTTGGTTTCTTGGTGCTAGGGATCAAACCCAGGGCTCTTACATGACAGACAAGCACTCACCACTGAGCTTGTCCATCCCAGACTCAACCACCATCTCCTGAATGACTTCACCTGTCATAGCATAATGTATAGTCAGGGGACAGGACACCTCATTTTAGTTTTGTTCCAAGCATTCTGCCTTCATTTTGCTAGACTTACATGGAGCAAACAAGCCAGAATTAGTGACACTCACAGATTTAATGAATTGTAGTCTTAAAAAAGATGCCATGTGGTACCCAGGAGAGGTCTTTCTGATAAGATCAGTGGCCAGGATGAAAGCAGCAAGATACTGGGCAAAAAGTGTGGCATTCAAAGTGGGGCAGATCCCACCCAGCTTTGTAGATGAGCTGTGTGACTTGTTTGCTGTTTCTGGGTCTCATTTCTTAATTTAAAAAATATGGCTAAGGGCTGGCGAGATGGCTAGGTCAGTAAAAGGCTTGTGGAGCAAGTGTGAGGATCCCAGTTCAATTCTCAGGACCCATGTGAAAAATCTGGGTAGGGTTGAATGTGATCACAGCTGAAGCAGAGATAGGGGCGTTCTGATCAGCCAGTATGGCCTACTTAGCAACTTCAAGACTAGTGAAAGACCCTGTCTTTAAATAAAAAAGGTGGACAGAGCCTAAAGCAGAACATCCTAATTTGTCCTCTGGCTTCCAAATGCATTGTATCCCGATATTCATCCACCTCTCATAGACACACACACACAGACAGACACACAAACATACACGCATACATACATACATACATACATACATACACACATAACTGTAGCTAGCAGCAGCTACCTTGTAATGTGAGGAGGTTTCACCACAGCACAGATTTCCAATATTCCACCACTTAGAATACCAGCTCCTAAGTAGATGCTCAATAAAAATCTGTTGCCTATGAAACGAGCTAAAGCCTATTGACGATGCGTGTCGCAGAGCCCGGTGTGTGCTGGAAAGAGTTGCTAGCTGTCAAAACTCCACAGAAGCAACAGGGGCTATTGTGCTTCCCTCAGTGAATCCAGAAGTACAATAAAAAAAAAAAATGGGCCGGAGAGATGGCTCAGCAGGTTGAAGTGTTTGTCATTAGACCTGATGCCCTGACCCCATCTCTAGGACCTACATGATGGAGATGGCCTGACCCCATCTCTAGGACCTACACGATGGAGATGGCCTGACCCCATCTCTAGGACCTACATGATGGAAGGAGAGAACCAATTCCAGGAAGTTCTGCAAGTTATCCCCTGCCTCTGCATTCATGTTGTGGCACACATTACACCCCCATAAGTAAATAAATGTAATTTTTAAAAATTAAAAAAGTTACTTTAAAAGAAGTGTCGGGGGCAGCAGCTGGGCGGTGGTGGTGCACACCTTTAATCTCAGCACCCTGGAGGCACAGGCAGGTGGATCTCTGAGTTTGAGCCCAGCCTGGTCTGCAGAACGAGTTCCAGGAGAGCCAGGGCTACACAGAGAAACCCTATCTCAACAAACAAACAAACAAGAACAATCCAAAACAAAATAAAAATTAAAACCCCAAAAGGGCTAGCAAGAAGGCTCATTGGGTACAGGTACCAGCTGCCAAGCCCGAGAATGGAGTTTGATCACTGGGAAAGCATGATGGAAAGAAAGAAAACTGACTCCTGTAGGTTGTGAATTCTGTCATTCACACACACACACACACACACACACACACACACACACACAAAAAAAAAAAAAAAAAAAAAAAACACATGGATGCCATAGCACATGCTACACAAAAAATAAATGTGATTAAAATGTTAAAAAAGTAAGTGTATAAAAGAAATTATTTGTTATTAAGAAAGAAGTCCCATGTCACAAAGGACTGTAAGGGACGAAAATGTCCTTTGATTAACTTTAAATATGGTGTAGACCGGTGTAGAAAGGGGCCTCCCCTTGGTCGTTCCCTTACGTTCCCTTATGTAGTTGAGGTCGCTGGTGCACAACATGGCACCACATTTACAAACCCTGTGTGAGTTCACCGTGCTGCACGGTCTTCCTCCTACCTCCCGGGACATGGAGGCTTGTCTAGGACAGATGAGCCATTGCCATTTTGGGTCCTGGTGTGGCTAAGTCTATGTGGCCATGGGAGGCAAAAAGACCAGGCGATCTCCACACACTTGCCAAGTGCCATGCAAATGTGTTCATAAAAATAAGCATGACCTATAATCTTGTAGAGTATTCTGTCTAGGGAAGTTTTGTGACTGTATTGTAAAATGCCCACAGCACATTCAAATGTTTCTGGCACATCTACCTAACAATATGTTAGACCAACTTTTAGATAAATGGTCCAAATGCATTTTATTAGTGTGAATCAATGTTGAGTTTCTGATATTTTGCTTGTACCTCATTTATTGAGTCTTTTTTCTTGACATACCTGGAATCAACTGTGAATAAGAGGCACAACATCATTCCTAGAACTGGGGAGACAAATAAACCTTGAAAATTTTCTAGTGAAGATGGGGGTGGGGCATGACCAGCATTTCTCTCTCTCTCTCTCTCTCTCTCTCTCTCTCTCTCTCTCTCTCTCTCTCTCTCTCTGTGTGTGTGTGTGTGTGTACATAGAATATTCTGGAGACAGGGTCTCAGGTTTTCTAGTCTTGAACTTACGATGTAGTCAAAGATGACCTTAAGCTTCTACCTGCCCAGTGCTAACATTACAGGCACACATTACCATGCTCATGTGGAGATGGAGATGGAACCCAGGGCTTTTTGCTGGGTGGTGGTGGCACACGCCTTTAATCCCAGCACTTTGGGGCCAGAGCCAGGAGGATCTCTGTGAGTTTGAGGCCAGCTTGGTCTACAGAGTGAGATCTAGGACAGGCACCAAAAACTACACAGAGAAACCCTATCTTGAAAAACAAAACAAAATTCTACCAACTGAGCTACATTCCTAGCCCATAATCCTGATTCTATCTATGTATCTATCTATGTATCTATGTATCTATCTATGTATCTATCTATGTATCTATCTATCTATCTATCTATCTATCTATCTATCTATCTATCTATCTATCCATCCATCTATTTGGGGTGTGTGTGTGTGTGTGTGTGTGTGTGTGTGTGTGTTGTGTGTGTGTGTTTTGTGTGGGCACACATGCCATGGCACATGTGTAGAGATCAGAGGACAATTTGTAGAAATTAGTTCTCTCCTACTACCACGTGGGTCCCAGGGATTGAACTCAAGTTGTCAGGCTTGGCAGCAAGCACACTTACATACTGAGCCATCTCACTGGCCCTCTCCTGTATATATTTTTTATACTGTGTGGTGCTTTGAGAGGTCAAGAATGGATAGCTTTGAATTAGTGAATTGAATGATCGTATTCCTAATGAAATCATTGGACAGCATTTAAGCTTCAGGCAATGAAGTCTCTAAGTCTCTAAGACACAGAGGGTATTTCTCTACTCAAATCTTTTCAGATTCAGAAAAATGAGTAGCTGACTTGAGTCTTTGGGAAGGTTTTCATATGGCCTAATGACAGGACTATTCCAAATAATATATAGAACTCAGTTGACTGATCTTGTAGCAGATAACCACTGAATATCCTGACACTGGTTCCTAATCACTTTTTTCTTTCCTGCCTCTACTGCAGGTGCTGGGAACATAAATCTCCATGTCCCCTGCTTCCTGTGTCCCTGAAAGTGAGGACAAGAAAACAAAGGACTCTCATTGTTCAGTAGCTACTGAGGTGATGGGAGGCAGGGCTGTGGGTTCATGTGATAAAAGATGACTACCCTGTCTGGTGGTTCTACTTTCTCTTTCTTCTATCAAGTGCTGAGGTGGTACCTGGAGTAGTGGTACCAGTGTCCAATCACAAGGAAAAGACAAGGGGCACCCAAGGCCACCGGTTCCCATTTCTTATTGCTACTATTACATGTGCATGTGTGTATGTGTGTTCATATGTTTGTGGGTACACATTGTGTGTGTGGGTGTGTGGAAGCCAGAGATTATCACTATGCCTGCCTGTCATTAACATGGGTGCTGAAAATTTCAACTCTACACTGCATCCTTGTGTGCCAAACTCTCTTCCTATTGAACCATTTCCCCACCTTCCATGGGCCCTAAATCTAGAGTCCTTGGACCACTACTGGTAGCTACTAGCCTCTAAACTCCTGAGAGAATCTATCCCTGCTCTGTTACGCCACTCTTGGTGGGTGTTATATTGTTTGCAGTTGACCTCAGAGAATCTTGAGTTCACCCTAAAGAAGTCATGTGACAGAAAATACATAAGTCCACTCGACCGCTGCAAATAGATCACTGTTCTATTTTGTAAGGTGCTTCCAACAGCTCTTGAGGACATTGGTTCCTTTGTTGCCCTTCTCTTCCAATTCTTTGTCAATCTCCTCTCTGTCCCATTCCTAAGTCTCTAGGTCTGCTTTCTTCTTCTTCTTCTTCTTCTTCTTCTTCTTCTTCTTCTTCTTCTTCTTCTTCTTCTTCTTCTTCTTCTTCTCCTCCTCCTCCTCCTCCTCCTCCTCCTCCTCCTCCTCCTCCTCCTCCTCCTCTTCCTCCTCCTCCCCCTCCTCCTCCTCCTCCCCCTCCTCCTCCTCCTCCCCCTCCTCCTCCTCCTTCTTATTATTATTATTATTATTATTATTATTATTATTATTATTATTATCTTGTGGAGCCCAAACTGGCTTCAAATTGGCTATTTAGCTGAGGATGACCTTGAACTTCCAATCCTGCCTCATCCTCCAGAAGTCTATCTGGGACTACAGGTATGTGCCCCCATGCCTACTTTCATGCACTGCTGGAGATCAAATCCAAGGCCTCATTCATGGTACACAAATGCTCTACCAGCTCAACCCCAGCCCCACCTCTTAGGACTGCTTTCTTCTTAAAGACACGTGTCGCTTTTTCTGTAAGCCATGCCCTGCATCACGATTCTCCAGCAGGACACTTCTCAGTGTGGTCACTGTGCAGATTTTCTCATGAAGTTGCCATTGTAGATGCTGTGTTCCACTGTCCCTATCAATGTATTGACACGTGTCCCAGTTTGTATGTGTGTTGGTGGAGAGGGCAGTGATAACATTATTTTTCTTGGTTCAATATTAGCTTGAGAGATGGGGGTCACTGGATCTTCCTGTTTTAACTTCTTCATAAAACAAACTATTGAGAAGCAGGTTAAGTAATCTGCTTCTACATGTCAGTAACCCTGCAGAAAGAGAGATGAACACTGGATGGGACAGAAAAACTGCACTAGTAACCACTGGCCACCTAGTAAATGGCAGCTTGACTATGCTATTTTCAGGTGAGCATGGATGTTCTATGAATAAGGTGCTGTTTCTATCAAGTTCTGCAAAAAATTTATTTTTTAAAATAAGACACAGGACTAAACACAAGTCAGTTATGAATGCTTATTCCTCTTTCTGGGAGTTCAGTTCCCAATATTCATGTTACATGGCTCACAATACCGATACCTCCAACTCTTGTAAATCGGATGGCTCCTCAGGTACCCACAAATCACACACACACACACACACACACACACACACACACACACACACACACACACACACACACCAAACAATCAAACTCAATTTCTTTTAGCAAGCAAAATTATCCTTGGAAATAAGTTCTTAAGCCAGACATAGTAAAGTCATGTCTGTCACACCAGTTCTCAGGAGGGTGAGGCAGAAGGACTATTGTTATGTTCCAGGCCAGCCTGGGTTATATGAGTTCCAGGCCAGCCTGTGGTACAGTGTAAGACTTTGTCTTCCACTCCCTCCCAACCCTCACCAAAGAAAGAAATTAAATGCCTGTTAAATAAAATGAGATGGCTGAGTTTTGTTTTCTCTAAGGTCAGTCCAGCTTCTTCCTTTAAAAAAACTGCTGCTTCAGGGCTATCTCAGAAAGCATATGTATACAGGAGACTAGGAGAACACTCATGGAATGCTGGGGTCATGGAAAGAGCGTGGAAGCCACCCTGGGTGGTTTAGACCTGGCCAAAGCCAGGCCAATTTGAGCATTGTGATATGTTATTTCATGAGTAGTTTAACCCAAGCAATAAAAAAGGGAGGCAATAATATACAGGATAAACAAACTGAGAAATCTGAGCCATCAAGGTATTACTCCTCCATATACTTAAGTCCCGGAGGAAGTGTGCTGGCTGCATTTATGTCAAATGACAGAAACTGTAGTCTTCTGAGAGGAGGAAACCTCAATTGAGAAAAATGCCTCCTTAAGATCGGGCTATGGGCCAGCCTGTAGAGCATTTTCTTAATTAGCGATTGACGGGGAAGGGCCTAGCCCATTGCGGATGGTGCCACCCTTGGACTGTGGTCCTGGGTTCTATAAGAAAACCGACTGTGAACAAGACATGTAGGGCAAGCCAGTAAGCAGCACCCCTCCACGGCTTCTGCATCAGCTCCTGCCTCCAGGTCCCTGGCCTGTTTGGGTTCCCGTGCTGACTTCTTTTGCTGATGAACAGTGATATGGAAGGCACCAAATAAACCCTTTCCTCTCCAACTTGCTTTTGGTCACGGTGTTTCGCTGCAGCCATAGAAACCCTAGCTCAGACAGAGGGGAGGGGAGTAACTGTGCAGTGGGCAGCCTGGCA
Organism: Peromyscus maniculatus bairdii; assembly: GCF_049852395.1. Taxonomy (NCBI): domain Eukaryota; kingdom Metazoa; phylum Chordata; class Mammalia; order Rodentia; family Cricetidae; genus Peromyscus; species Peromyscus maniculatus. Next base: position 110,396,750 of record NC_134856.1, read on the forward strand.
GACCTCGTCTTTGGAAATGGACCCCTGGAGAGGGTGCCAACTGAAGATACCCGGCACCTAAAGGCATAAGTGGAACAGCAGCCCTGTGGGTTATTCCTACCTGTGACGTCTAGCCAAATGGGGAAGGCCTGTACAGGGAACTCACACCCTGCAAGTATGTTAGGTTCATGGAGTAAGGCTGAGCCACTGTTTCCCACAGAAGAAAGGTGAAGAATGTGGTGATGCCTTGACACTGAAGGGGCTAGCCTGCCCTCCTCCATCCTTGTGCGAGTTTCCCTCGACACTGAAGGGTGTGAGATTCAGGGACTGGATCCTTTGGTTGTAAGTCCATTTCTGAGTGCACTGGTGGAACTTGAATTCTCCTCCCTGCAGAGACGGGAGGATAGCAAGGCACCCAGGGCTGGTTTGCTGACTTTGATGGTCCTGTTGTGGCTTTGTAGAAGAATGTCCCTTGAAGATGGGAAAACGGACACTAAGATATTCTAGGTGATGGAACAACAGGCCACTAACATACTTCTGGACGGTTCTGATAAAGAGCTATTTGTGCAGTAACTCCAGCATCTCTGCAAATTGGTGATAATTTTGAAAAGTAAAGTGTGGCACTGGGTGTGATGGTTCCCTTTGTAATCCTAGCACTTGGGAGGCCGAGACAGAAGAACTGCCACAAGTTCTGAGGCTAGCCTGGCCTAGCTGTGTAGTAAGACTGTCTTTTAAAGGCAGACAAGATCTCCCCAACAACCCCTCAATCCCCAAAGAACTTATAAACAGTATCAAAGCAAACAACGAATCATTTAAAAACTGTACCTAACTTAGAATTAAAAAAAGATTTATTTCATTTAATTTAATGTGTATATGTTTTGCTTGCATACATGCACACCAGTTGCTTGTAGAGGCCCTGGCATAGGATCCTGCTGTGGATATTGTTCTGTATAAATAAAACACTGATTGGCCAGTGGCCATGCAGGAAGTATAGGCGGGACAAGGAGAGAGGAGAATTCTGGGAAGTGAAAGGCTGAGTCAGAGAGACACTGCCATCCACCTCCATGACAAGCAGCATGTGAAGATGCCGGTAAGCCACGAGCCATGTGGCAAGGTATAGATTTATAGAAATGGATTAATTTAAGCTATAAGAACAGTTAGCAAGAAGCCTGCCACAGCCATACAGTTTGTAAGCAATATAAGTCTCTGTTTTTACTTGGTTGGGTCTGAGCAGCTGTGGGACTGGCGGGTGACGGAGATTTGTCCTGACTGTGGGCAAGGCAGGAAAACTCTAGCTACAGGATCCCCTAGAACTCGAGTTCAAACAGTTGTGAGCAACCATGTGTGTACTTGGAAACAAATCTGCGTCCTTTGTAAGAGCATCGTGTGCTCTTAACTACTGAGCCATCTCTCCGTCTCTCCCCTCAGTGATTCTTAAAAGCAAAGCCCAACAATTTTCCATTGTCAAAAATAGACAACAGCTTTGTTTCTGTGGAATTTGCCTGAGTATTAGCATCAACGCCACAGGGCACAAGAATGTGGGTGCCACCCACGTTCAGGGTGGGTCTTCCCCTCTCTGGGAATACCTCACAGACACACCCAAAGGTGCACCTTAGGAATGCCCAGGGTGTTTCTTATCCAGTCAAAGTGACAGTCAAATTAATGATGCACTGCATTTGATATAGAAATCTTGCCCTGGGCATGTAGCTTAGTTAGAAGAGTGCTTGCCTAGTACACACAAGGCTATGGGTTCGAGTCCCAGCACTGCATAGACCAGGAGTGCTGGCTGTGCTTATCATCCCAGCATCTGGACAGTGAAGGAAGAAGGATCAGGAGTTGAAAGTCACTAGTTAATGAGTTTCAAACTACACGGAGCCACATGAGACCCTCAAACAAAATAAGCCAAAAAAAAGAAAAGAAAGAAATCTTGCCCGGTTTTGTTGTCTGGCTGACATCTCCGCTGACCCGCTGTCTGGATTGTTTTCCCACATGATGGGGTTTGTCGATCCCTTTCCAATCCTACGGTGGCTTCTCTGACACTGAAGAGAAACTTCCTCAGACACTTGATTCAGAATCTAATCCTGATTAATCCTGGGTCCATGTGAACCTCAGCCTCACATGAGAGTAGGTGAACTTGTATCAGCAGGAAGGAACATTCTAGATCAGTTTCCTGGGAGGCAGCTAGGTTAAAGAAGAAGACCCCTGGGGTTTGAGAGCATGCTGGCCACTTGTATGTGCTCTTGGGCAAGTCACTTGAACTCTATGTATCTTTTACTTATGAAAAGTGGAAACTGTGTCACATAACCAATGAGACGTTTTCTATGAAGTGTCATAGGCTTCTTGTACTTTAGAAGTCTGAGCATGCACCGAAAACCTTGAGGTGACTGGTGTTTCAGACTACCCAGAACAGGATGGACTGATTCTCTCCAGGCACAGCCACATTCCCACATTTCTTCATGCTTAGTGAGAATGCTCCGCATTCCATCATTTGGGACAGGCCACGGTATCCAGCAATAACAACCAACCCCATATCCCAGTAGCTTTTAGAGCAACCAAAAGTCCATTATTATTGTTTTCTTCAAGCAAAGACCTCCGAAGACTCTGGTGACCTTCCAGGGAAGGCTTCCCTTTGGGATAGTTCAGCCTCCTTCTTCAGACAGGGCTTTATGGTGCTGAGGCAGGAAGAAAGGGGTACAGCTGAGCTGGAGTGATTAGATGCTTGAGTCAGAGAGGAAATCCAATTTCCCTCGCATTGCACTGGGAAAGACCAGACCTGTGGCCTGATTGGAATGCGAGAAGCTAAAGGAGTGTAATCCCTTGGATTTCTTAAAAGCAAAAAGCAAGTGAGACCCCTGTGGCTCTCTGTCTGCTGGGAAGGGAAGTTCTAGTCAAGTGTTATTAGAATTGTCAAGTTTGTGAACACCACAAAACCTTTGGTGGCCACCCCAGTCATCTCCACAAACGATTCCCCTCTGAAACAAGAGGGTAATGGTATATATGACATTTAACCGGCTTTCTCTTCCCCCTTTTCATCCTTTTTGCAGTTTTATGACTCAGAGAAGTGGCATTGAATCACACCACGCATATACTATGTGCTTACTGCATACTGATGGATGAACACCACTGTCCAGAAGCCACATTTGAAAAGGCAGTGGATGGATAGATCCAAAGTCACACAGCTGTGATGGAGCCAGAGAAAGATTGTTCCTGCGTCCTGCCATTAGCCACAGGAGTGCTTTTATTGCTTCCTTGAGAAAAGTTGGCCCCAGCAGAGTCATTTATGTCTGTTGGCAGTTTCCAAAGGTGATTGCCGTCTTCAGCCTTGGACTCTATTCATGCCCAGAATGTTCCGCACAGTCACAGGGCAAAACAATGTCCGGCACGATTAGAGGCAGCATCCTGACTATAGTTACTCCACAGTGCTCCTCCCAACAGAGAAAGCACAAAGCCACCACTCAGATGCTACCCCTTCTTAGTTTCATTTCCTGTTGCTGAGATAAAAGACCCCAACAAAAGGACCTTAAGGGAGAAAGGGCTCATTTGGCTCACAGTTCCAGATTATAGTCTGTTATGGTAGGGAAGTTAAGGCATCAGGAACAGGGAACAGCTAATAACATTACATCCACAGTCAAGAGCAAACAGTGAATTAATGCAAGCATGTTAGCGCCCAAGCCTGCTGTCTTTATTTTTAGATAGTCCATGATTCCCTGCCTAGGGAATGGTGCCACCCACAGCAGGTGGGGTTTCCAACTTCCATTAATGTAATCAAGGTAATTGTCCTCATTCATGCCTACAGACCAACTTGATCTAGACAATCCCTCATTGAGACTCTTTCTCAAGCGACTGTAGATTGTGTCAAGCTGACCTAGTAAAATTAGCCATCACATGCTCTGTAAAGTTACTAAGCTCCAATCAGAATTAGTTATCACTTACATTAATAGCATGCCTATCTTCTTCACTGGATTCTGTGAAAAAGAATCAGGGGACTATTTAGGGGGAGAAAAGGGGCTGGGAAGAGGGGGATATTGATACCAGAGATCGGAGAAAGTGGGGGCGGGGGGGGATGAATGAGACTGAAGTAGAGCGATAGATATGTATATAAATGTCACAGAGAGACCTATCCCTGGGCATGGGGAGGTGACTCGGGGAGTAAAATGTTTGTTGCACAATCGTGAGGACCTGAGTCTGGGTCCCCAGACCCCCACACAAGCCAGGAATAGCAGCGTCACCCATTTTACCCCAGTGTTGGGGAGGTAGAGCCGGCTCTCTCACCCGCTAGGCCAGCCAGCTGAAACAAAGAACTGTGGTGGGTTCAGTGAGAGATGTTGTCTCAGAATGAAAAGTAAGGTACAGAGCGATAGAGGAAGACACTCCGCGTTGACCTCTGGCTTCCACACAGGCACAAGCACACCCCATATATGTGCATCCATTTGCACACATCACGCCAAACGCATGCACATAGAAGCCCGCTCCTTTGTATGATAACACAAATCTTAACAATAGGAAAGAGGGGAGATCTGGCCTTGTACACAGTTTTTAACCCCCTGCTCCTGAGAGGCTTCTTGGACTAACAAAGAGCAAGCAAAATCAGTGCCCTGCGTTCACTCTAAAAGCCCCAATGGTAGCCTGCACCTTGCTTGCTTGCTTACTGTGTTCTAAAATGGTAAGTTGACATCTGTATGCAAAGAGGAACATGGAGGCAGGCTGAGTTTGTATTCTCAGCTGTTGCCCAGACCATGCCAAAAGAGAGACTTCGATTTCATTTTAGCATCCAGGAGACATCAGGTCCAATTTAATTTGATCCCCAAATGACCAAGCTGATTAATTGTCAAGTCGGGTCTTACCTCATAGTAAACCTTAATCTCTCCTAATTTGCCGTGAAATGAATGGGGGTTGGCTATTTCAGGCATGAATACAATAGGTCTCACAGGCCTCCCCAGGCCTCCTTTCGGCCAGGTGGGGATGGCCTGGCTGCCCCCAAAGAGGAACAGGTGGAATGAAGCTTAGGTCACGTGGTGGGAGGGGGTGGCTATAGGCCGGCAGCTGTTGAAATCCCAGGTGTGTGTGAGTTGGCAAGGGTACAAAGCATGGGGAGCTGCTAACAGCTCAAAGTCCCTGGGCTGTGCAGCTGCTTGCTTGGCGCTAGCTGGGGACCCACCTGTAGTGTTGACGGGCACACCCCACTCTTAGGAGCAAGAGAACATGAAAGGTCTCGGGAAAGAGCAGCCAACAGCCCTTCTAGCCAGAAGGTTGTAGGGAGCAAGCGTGCCCCCCATTGATAAAAACGAGTGGGCTTGAGACCAGACCCCCTTGGCTCTTATTATTTACCATGCAGTCCTTGGAGGTCTAAAAAAAAGATACATGTTTTCTTTCTGTCCAGGAGTCTATTCCCAAGTACCCCTAGGAAGTAAATGGGAAAAATTAATCCTGAGCTGGAGGGTAAATCAACAAAGATATTGCCGGTGGGGAGATGACAAGGAATCAAGACTGAGAGACAAAAATAAAAGCTGCCCCTGCTGGGCTGGGGTGTGTGTACAAAAAAAAAAAAAAAAAAAAAAAAAAAAGCCCTACCACAGCCAGCCTGTCTTAATCTGTTCGGCCCTACACAAAGTCCTGCTGTGGCTTTCACGGATGGTCTTAGCTCTTAGCTCTGAAGCTATCCTTTAAGATATAGTGGCTGTGAATTTTCTGAATTCAAATGACATCCGAGTGCCCAGGTGAAGTAGCAACCCCTTGCTAGTGTGCAGGCTACAAAGGGTTGCAGCTCTCATTCTATGTTGAAGCCAGCCCCCAGAAGAACCAGGAACCAGGCCAAGGCCATTGCCTTCTTGGTTCTCCCATCTCTGCTTGTAAATACAATTGCTGACCTGCTACCATGTGATTTTTTTCTCTCCTGCATCCCTTGTAGAATCAGAGCCGACTTCTAGGGTACAAGGATGCTGCAGATCTGCAATGCCCTCCCAAGGCATGTGGTCCCAGCTAGGTTTTGAGAAGGGTTGGAATTATTAATTAGTGGACTTTAAGGGTCCTCAGGTCACTGGGGGTGACTCCAAAAGAGGATTAGATTGTAGGAGCCTGGCCCTTTTCTCTTACCTTTTTTGGCTTCCTGAGTTGTGGTGGGAGTGACTTTGCTGTCATGTGGTGGAGTCAATCAAATCAAGGGCCGGAACCTCAAAAACTGTGAACCCAAATAAGTTTAAATTTATGTAGGCTTAAATGAATGCATCTTTTCTCTTCAGGGGTTGATTTGTCTGAGGCATTTTGTCCTAACTACAGAACACTGATGAAAACAAGACAATGACAATGTGACACTTAGCACACACTTGCCTGGGCGGGCTCTGCTGCCCTTCGGCTTGGCTGTACAATTGACTAACAAGGGGTCATAGTAGAGTGTGTCTACAAAGGTTTGTCAATTTTGGAACAACATATTCTGGATACAGCTATTTTTGTGGCCTGGAATGAAGATGCATCTATAGTACATTATGTTCCAAAGACAAAAGCTCCATTCTAAACATGCCTGAGACAGATACAGAAGGAACTGGAGTCCTCATTGCCATGGCTCTTGCAATGGGACCAGCCTTTACTGCCAATATCTGGATCTCTCAGAACAGAGGATAACCTTATGGCTCCCACACTTGAGGTGGGCATTCACACTCATTCAAAGGACTCTCAATTCAGAAATTCTGGATGGAGCCTAAAAACTAATGTACTAGATCCAGATCCAAAGCCCAATGAGGCTCATCCACCTATTGGGGACAACAGTGTTAGAGCCCCTTGGACAGCTGAACTGCCATCCGCTGAAGCCACTGTTGGTTGGATTTTTACACACTTCCAACTGTACACAGAGAAACCCCATGTCAAAAACAAAACAAAACAAACAAACAAAAACAAATAAACAACCCCCAAAACCCAAACCCAAACAAAACAAAGGCATATTTGGTACCCATTGTCCAGCCCTCCCCAGCCCACCTCCTTTCCTATAGAGCTCACTATTCTACTCCGGTCAATGAAATCAACTTTTCTCAGCCTCCACATTTGGGTGAGAAAAATGCATCCTTTGCTTTTCTCTGCCTGGCTTAGTCTACTAAATGAAATACCTGTATCTGTGTTGTTCCACATGATACCGTCGTATGCATTTGGCTGGATGACATTTTGTTTTGTATATATACCCAGTCTTCCATAAACAGAACCCTTATTCAGAGAATCTCAACATTTTTTTCCTCTTCGGATGCTATAGGATCACACCCAGGGCCTCACCTCTGCCAGGCAAGCTCTTTTCTACCGAGCTATACCCTCTGGCCCAAGAATCTCTACTTTTAGCTTGAAGGCATTGTCGGAGCTAAATGGGGGAGACACGCAAGATAGGAGAGGGAACTAGAATTTGTAGAGCATCAGATATGTGATTCCACTTTCAAGTTGGTGTTTCCTGCTCTCTTTCCTTATCCATAACCACAGAACCTGGGGAAAATTCTTTATTCTAAACCTCAATTCGTCTCTGAACTTAGGGTGACAATATTTATCAGACAGACTTGTTGTCAGGCCTAGTGATGATGTTTTAGGAACTCAGAGACAGCCTGAGTGTCAGCCCCTGGGGAGTAGGATGAATACGGGTGTCAGCACCTTCTGTAGCAAAAAAAACCACAACAGAATAGATGCACAAACACCAACTCACACAAGCCCTGAAAATATGGGTGCTCAGGGGGGAAAAGATAGGGACTGAATTACCTGCAGAAATTGGGCAATTCGAAAGTGATGCACATCAGGTACTGTACATTATGATTATATACACTTCCATTGGAATGGGAAGGAGAACAAGATCTAGACACAAAAGCTTCAGAAATAAATACAAGAGCATCTGTCAGGCTGGTGAAGGTCTGTGTCAGACAATACCAAGCTAAGGAGCTGACACCCTGTGGATAGGACAGTAGCAGGCAGGAGCCTGGGAGCTGCTCTCTAATGCTCATTTCCTCATCTACATAATTGAGGCCATGCTTTACATAACCACTAAGAATAATTAATGCCCCAACCTCTTTCAAAGGTGCTGTCGGGTGAGTTCTCACTAATATTATATGACTGCAAAAGTCACTAGAAACTTCTGGGGCATTTCCTTGAGGAAAGGAGTCTTCATAAAGGATTTGGAGCAAAAGTGTGGGTCATAGAGAATGGCAATGATCTAGAACATGGGAAACTCTCCCCTCAGCTGGCCCAAGGAAGCTAGTTGTCCTCAAGGCTCATGCTGTCCTTCAAGGCAGAGAAAAATGGCCTTGGGATATGCAGGCTTGTGATGGTTCATCTTGCTTAGGTTTGGAACCACCAAGGGAGACACACCTCTAGGGGTTTCTTCAAGAGCATTTCCAGAGGGGATTAACAGAAGAGAGGAGACCCATCCTGAATGTGGTTGGCACTAACCCGTGGTTGGGAGCCTGGCTGAATAAAAAATAATAAATGAGCTGAATATTAGCTTTTGTCTCCCTTTGCTTCCTGACTAGGGATGCAATGTAACCAGCCACCTCTGGTTTCTGCCACCATTTCCCCACTCTGAGAGACTGCGTCCACTCAAACTGTGAGCCACAAGAAAGCCCGCCCCTCTGAAGTTGCTTTTGTACAGTATTTTGTCACAGCAATGCTAATACAAGCTAATACATATGCTAATACAATGTTAATACAAGCTAATATATAGGCTAATATATAACTTGGCATTAGGGTCATTATACCCTAAGAAGGAGGAGGAGGAGGAGGAGGAGGAGGAGGAGGAGGAGGAGGAGGAGACCTATTCAAAGAAAGCAGTCTGTAAATAAATATAGAGGTACTCTAAGACATTAGCAGAATGGTTTATAAAATGATTTTTGTTTAAAAGAGTAATTACTTCCTAAACCTCTGCTCAGCTTCCCTATATGCTACTCAACATATGCGTATTTTTGAGATTGTTTTGATTGGGCAATCTCTTACAGAAAAAAGATTATGAATTCAGGTTTTCCTGTTTCTCCTTCCTAAAAACAAAGATATTCTGATTCTGTCATCTGACTTGCTTCAATAACAGTGTGTCTAGCACAGAAAACCACAGCCACACATCTGCTGCTAATAAAAGTTTGCGATCAGTGATGCCCACTGCCTTTCAAAACTTATTTCCTTCACTCTCACACTGGGCATGGACCTGGCCAAAACTTGTTTCTGTTGTCATCAGACACAATGGCGTTGCATTTATTCCAGGAGGACAAATGAACAAACAGAATCTGTGTCAACCACTGGAGGTTATTGCACACTTCAGCCTTGATGACAAGTTGACATTTTCATTCATTAAATTGCTGAACATGCAAGTTTAAAAATTTTGTAACATTCTCAATTCTTGGTAAGACTTGCTTGCTAATTTACAAGGCTAAATGACATTTGATAAGCAAAAACACATTCTCAGAACAGCAACCTTAAGACTCTTTCTTTCTTTCTTTCTTTCTTTCTTTCTTTCTTTCTTTCTTTCTTTCTTTCTTTCTTTCTTTCCTTCCTTTCTTCCTTTCTCTTTCTTTTCACAAGTAACATTGATTTAGAAGAACTGTGAGCTTTGAACCAGGCTTAAGGAAGAGGCCCTTACTCTCCCATAGAGTGAGGGGAAAATAAGAAATAGTCCTAATAAGCCGGGAGTGAACTTAGCAGCCAGAATGGGACAGTGAGCTGTGCATTAAGAAACCCCGGAAAGAGAACAAAGTAGGTCAGAGAATAGAAACTTCAGCATGTCCAGACAGCCTCATCATTTGTTTCCATAGACTTCTGTGTTGGGCACAGAGGAGGTCAAGGGGTTATTTCCCATGAGCTCGTGGAAGGAGAAGGAGGAATGGAGGAGTGAGGACACATTGCAAACTCCTCTACTCAGCAGCTGAGGGTATCAACTGCAACCCGAAAGCGTATTTAGGCCTGGGCCCAGCTTCAGCTCAGGGGATGCCTTGCAAGTGCACAGGGTTGAGGGGAGACAAGAGTTATCGGGAATTCCCATTTGATTGTAACTCTGGTGACATCTGCACCCCCAAGAGGGTGAGCCCTGGAACAATTTGTCTATGCATACAGGGAACCAAGGGACACTGATCAGACTCTGACCAGCTCAAAAGCCAACAGAAGGAGGATCCAGAAGACTTCCAGATCCTGTGGACACTAACAGAGCACTTGGCGGGTGCTCATGGGACCCTTTGTGAAATAATAAATGATGGCCAAGAAATAGAATGAGGGTCAATTTGCTGCCATACTTGGCTGTCCTCAGCCAGATGCACCTTTTCAACTCTCCCTGGGGCTTCCGGGGGAGGGGGCGGAAATCAGTGACAGCTTCTTTTTAGAATGCAGCCATGACAACACAACATGAAGGAGGCCATGGAGAGTGGGCAATGCAGACATATGCAAAATAGTATTCCAGGCAGAGCAGAGAACCAGTTTAAAGACTACAGGCAGGAGCATGCTGGCCACTGTGGAGGGACAGGGAAGAGGCCTGAGGCTGGCACTGAGTTGCAACAATGGAGGAACCATGGGGTCCAGAAGGTGATGGAGTCTGTCATGAAGTGCATCATGGTCATTTTCCTCTCCTTTCTTTAAATCTCAGTTAAAATGGAGATGAATGTAACTTGAATGGTTGCCCAAAGGAAGAGAGGAGACAATGCCTGATGGAAGGCCATACAGCCTTCTTCGACTATATGGAGATGCCTCATGGAAAGAAGCGATTCCGCTAGAGGCATGCTGTCTAGCCAGTAGCAGAAAATCAGGGTCCCTCCCTGGGGATCTTAGCCTCCTTAATAAATGAGTTTAAGAATGGTCAAAATCAGAAGCTCAAGGACAATTTTAAAAGTTTAAAAGAACAACCCCGGGGCAGGCAAGCTGTAAACCTGAACAGCTGCCCCGAGGAGGAGAATGGGACAGAGAAGGACACCAAAGGCCACACCATTTGAGCTAAGCCAGCATGGAGGTCAGACCCAGGGAGGGCAGGCATCGCATGGTGGGGAGGGGACCTTGAAGCCCCAGTGCCGGTAAGCATGCTGAGAAAAGAGACAGAAGAAAAGGACCGTGCTTTTCTGGGTGGTGGAGACTTAGGAAGTGTGCAGACTTGGGAAGCTGCCCGTGTAGCTCTGGGAGAGAACGCCTTGGCTGAGGCTTACTGCCCGTTACTCTTGCTCTGAGCAAATAGCTGAGGAAGTGACTCAGGGAGGACGCGTGTAGTCTTGGTTCCCAGGTGGACAGAGATCATCACAGTGAGGAGGGCACTATGGCAGGCTGCAGGGAGAGGACCCGGGAGTGTGGGAGGACGAAGGGATGGAGAGTATGGGGGGGACGCCCCAGCTGCTCACATTGAGTTGGCAGTCAGGAAGCAGATATGGGACAGCAAGCGGGCTGGCTATAAAGCTAAGTGAGTCACTTCCTCCAGCTAGACCCCTGCCTCCCGAACATTCCATGTCCTCCCCAAACAGCCCCAGCAGCTGGGGAGCAAATGATGAAACACCTAAGCCGGTGGCTGATACTTCACTCAAACCACGGAGGTTGGGAAAACATGGACAAGTAGTGGGCAGAGCTGAGGAATGCGCTCCTTATAGGCACCCTTCATGGAGACTTCTTCCTACACATCAGACCACACTCTCCATGAGAATACTTACAAGAGAGAGATTCATTCGAACAAAGTAGTAGCATTACGAAATCCAATGGGGAGCTTGAAATCTTAGAGGATCTGAGCTCTTGTCCTACTCTCGTCTCCAGTGGACAGCCATTGCCCCACACAGAGGCTTCCTGAGGAGAGAGGAGTTCTCATGTCATACTCCTCATGGAGCCTGCAACTCGTGGGGAATCGTGCTGACCCAGCCAAGAAGAATTCAAGGAGGAGTTTATTAACGTCAACAAGCCCTTCTTGGCCCCTGCCTAAGAGCCCATTCTTCCATCTTCTGACTCGAGTGGCAAAGAGGGCACCCCAGGGAGACACAGTGATTACTCTTGCTAGGTATTTGAACAAATGGCCAGAGGCTGCCTGCTGGCACGTGGACACTACAGCAAGCGTAAAGGAGAGGACACTTGAGTAAGGGCATGCCCAAGTCTCCTGTGAGGTCATGGAGAATGTCTCGGTCAACAGAGTCATTCTCCAGGGCCACCACTTCATCTCCAATTGCCACCCCTGCTGGGACAGTAGAGCAAGGAATGGGGTTGATGGGTGCCCAGTCCTTACATCCTGGCTTTCCTTCTCTGAGATTGGACACAGTGCAGCAAGCTTCCCACTCATTTTGGAAAGGACTTCAGGCTTTCGCCCCTTCCTCCACTAAGAACTAATCTCTCTCTTTCTCTTTCTCCCCTCTCTCATTTTTTTTTCTTTCTAAAATCATCCTGGGACATTGTATGTCTGTCTGATACAAAGCCAGACAAATTGGATTGTTAACCAGTATCTGTAACCAGACAAGAAGAAACTTGTCTCGAATGAAGTTGAAAGGTAGCTTTACCATCAGGTTGAGATTTGCAAGGAACAATGCTCAAGCCTTGAATTTCCATGGGGATCCCCCTGCAAAGAAAGCTCCAACTTGTCAGGCTCCAGCCTTGCAGATGAAGGGGGACTTGACCACCAAGATGTTGCTAATAAGTGACAAATTCATGTGGGTAACAACTTGACATTTTTTTGTGTTCAAGTCTCTATTGAAATAGAATGTGTAAATGAATAGTCTTAGGAGACCCATGTAGAAGAAAACCAGAATGGGGATCATGAACCCCATTAACGCACACATCTCAAACCTCTAACGAGAAGATCTCTGGGGAATGGAGACGGAGAAGGATGCTCAGGGAATGCAGAACACTTCAAAAGCTCACAAGCATCCATTTTACAAGATGTGTAGCAGCACACTCCACTGAGTGTATAACAGACGTAAAGAATGATGGCTGGCCCTGTCTGGAGAGGAAGCAATAACTTCTCTAAAGATACTGGTTACTTTGACAAGTTGTCTGTTTGGGTTTTGAGTTCTTTTGTTTTGTTTGGTTTTGGTTTTGGTTTTCCTTCCTTCCTTCCTTCCTTCCTTCCTTCCTTCCTTCCTTCCTTCCTTCCTTCCTTCCTTCCTTCCTGTCTTTCTTTTTCAAGACAGGGTTTCTCTGTGTAGTTTTGGTGCCTGTTCTGGATCTCACTCTGTAGACCAGGCTGGCCTTGAACTCACAGAGATCCACCTGGCTCTGCCTCCCGAGTGCTGGGATTAAAGGCCTGCACCACTGCCGCCCAGCTGTTTTTGGTTTTTCTGTAACCCTCAACACTGCCTTATGTTGTAACTCAGAATCTATTGCTCCTATCAAACCAGTTTCTTCAAAAATGAAGACCATAATAACTACTGAACTTAAAATTAAGAGCAGTCTTCTAAGTCTGAAAGAATCATTGAGATTATGAGGGCCTGGGCAGTGGAGATGGAGAAAATGCTTAGGGAAGAAAAAAAAAAAAGATCCACTTTCTGATTATTTTCTAATAAAACTGTTCATTCTTTTGGAAAATGGAAGAAATTAAATACATATTTGTTTAAACCAGTTGTATACTATACAATAGATTGCTTTAATCCCATTCTGACATCTGTTATTAAATATTATTTCCATGGATAGAAGTCAGCTGAGCTGAAGTTGTCCATATTTGCTGCACTGTTCTATAGTTTTACTGTTTAAAGCTTGAGAATGTTATATGCTATATGACACATTCAAATGTTTCGCTTGCGAGAAAATCTACTCAGCATCATAATTATGGACCTGGGAAGAGTTGAGGGTGACAGGTGAATTAAAACACATTGTAGAGAATTCCAATGAACTAATAAAAATAAAAACAGTTTAAAAATTATCATAGAATGTGGTGATATTTTAATTGTGCTGAAATGTGATTTTATTTGTATGTTAATAAATAAAGTTTGCTTGGAGATCAGAGGTCATAGCAAGCCAGGAACAGAAGTCAGGCAGTGGTAGCCCATGTTCTTAATCTGATCACATGGCAGGCAGAGTCTCTGTGTGGTCAAGGACACAGCCAAGTGTGGTGACATGAGCCTTTAATCACAGTACCAACCAGAGAGACCTGGAGGTCTGTATAGACCGGTAGTGATGAGGAAGTCATGTGGCTGGGCTTAGATCCAATGAGAAGGCAGAACAGAAAGGCAATAAAAACACAGGTTAGACAGGAAGAAGGTCTCTCTGGGGAAGCAACGGCGATGAGGTGGTAAGTTAAGGTACTCGTGGCTCTTTGCTAGTTCTCTGATTTCTTTGGCTATTACCTCTGTATTTGGCTCTGTGTTTCTTATTTAATAAGACTGTTTAGAAATTCATCTACAATAGAAAGTTATACTAGTAGCAATCTTGAGTACCTACTATGAGGTACTCAAGTAGTTATTTGTAATTTATCTCTAATCTGTCCCAGCAATCTCGCCAAGCAGTATTAATATTCCTATGTTTAGAGGTAAAGTAGAAACTTGTCAAAGTTTTCCAGGGTTAAATCAAGCTTCAGCCAGGATTAACAAAAAAGTATAGAGGCAGGTAGGATAGCTCAATGGCAGTATATGTACATGGTGGTCCTGGGTTCAACTCCCAGAACCAAAATAAAATGAAACAGTCTAGAATCAAGATTTGAACTTGAATCTAACTCCTAATGCACCAAAATTGTTATTTAACTTTAATAGACTTCTTTACCCTCACATGAACATAGAACGAGGCATGATTTCTTCTGCATTGCTGGAGTACCTGCTATGGTCCAAGGTCAAGTCCAGGGACTTGAGGCACACAGGCTTCAGAGCCCGTTATAAGGCAGTCACAATGGCCAGTGTGAACTTCACAACAAGTTTTCAGATGTAGTGACCTAAAGAAGCAATAATGGTACCACTAAGTCTTAGAGTTGCTTTAGTGTAGCTCTTCTTAACCCACATGATCCTAAAGAAGAGCATCGCAAAGCCATGCAGAAGGCTCAGCAGATAAGAGCGTCTGTGGCCAAGCGTGAACCTGAGTTTGTTCTTCCGGACCCACGGTGGAAGGAGCAAACTGACTTCTGTAAGGTGTTCTCTGACCACATGTGCACTATCACACACACACACACACACACACACACACACACACACACACACACACTCACTCACTAAATATAATAAAAAAGAAACACTGCAGATTTCATTTTAAAAATAAACTGCATGCATGCGCGCACATAACACAATTTCAAATGTTAGCTTGCAGATACCTTTAATCTTGTTTGAGACAGGGTCGGTCTTGCCTTGGCTTGGAACTCTACCCCATAGGCCACTCTGGCTGGCCTGTAAGCTTCCAGGGGATCCTCCTGTCCCTGCGTTCCTAGCTTGGTCATTATGGGCCCACGGCACTGTGCCCAGACTTTTATGTGGGCTCTGGAGGTCTAGACTCAAGTGTGGCCAGTTATGAGGCATTTGATTTACTGACTGAGCTCAGCCCCACAGTTTTGTTTCTGTGTTTGCACATTAAAAATGGGCAGAGTGGTGCACTGGAGGCCAGGAATGTATTGCAGTTTTGGATTCTCCATGCCTCGATTTCTTTATGGATCAAATAGAGGGTGACACTCTCTTATAGACCTACAATGAATAGTCTCAGCATGTTATCCCAGAATGTTGTTGAACACTGTTCTAGGTCCACCTGTGCTTTCATCTGAGCTCACAGGACTTGGCCAATTAGTATCATTTTTTTTTTTAACTGAGAAACTACTCCCCACACTTTCCCAGTCATACCTGGTTCTTCATCCAGAACCACCCAGTATCATCTTACGGAGGATATCGCCATACAGCACCCAAGTCTCCTTGACCTCTGCAGTTAGGTTTAGCAGCCACTTTCTCTCTGCTCTCGGATCACTTGCCTCTCACTTGCGGCACCATCTTACTTCTCTTTGAATTATTAATCATCATCTGTGCCATGGCTTTGTTTTGCTTCCAGTCTTGGGATTAAACCAGAGCCTTGCCCCTGTATGCACTAGGCAAGCATGACGCCAGTGAGCTTTATTTCCAGCCCTAGGCCATATCTTAATGATCTCTGCTTCCATCCCAGGCCTCAGAACAACACTCCTACATGATGAATGAGAGAAGAAATAGAGTGTCATTGAGCATGGGGACGGGGGTTTCTCTTCCTTCTCCAGGATTCACTCTGTAATTAGCTCAGCTGTCACAAAGACATGTATGCACAGCAAGCCATTGAAATGAGCATGTTTTCCAGGGAGAATATGACTCTTTACCACTTGATAAAATTCCTGGTAGGAGTTTAGTAAAGAAAGGAATTTGAGAGAAGATAGTCAGATGACATTCTCCAAAGACTGGGCTGTACACTTCTCTCTTGAGGCATGAATATTTCATTAACACAAATACACACAAATATTTATTAAGTCCTCCAAAGCCATGCACCTGTTAATAAAACAAATGTCCACCACTGTATTAATCAATGCATTGTATATTATAAAACATGTGACTATATAACGTATAATTTTTAAGTGAGCATATAATTTTTATGGGTGTTTTTTTTTTCCCTTTAAGAAATGATCACTTGCAAAATGTTTAATCTCCGGTGAGTTGCTGTACTTTCCGGGAGACAAAGGAAATGATGCCTTTCTGTCTGTAGCCTATTCCCTGACCATGTCGAGTTCCTTTCTCTCCTCAGGTTCTGTTACGGCATCACCATTCTTAAACCAGGAGGGGTCTTGACTCTGTAGTCCCGCAGCCTCTGTCTAAGATGCCACAGTCACCTCATCCCCCACCCCACCCCACCCCAGAGGTTTGCCGTGGAGCTGTAAGCACAATAATGTGAAACTTGACAGATTACTGGAGGATTCTTTGTTTGTTTTCCTTGTGACCTAACTCTCATAAAATTTATTTTGTTTTTTCTTCCAAGCTTCTAGGGCATGTGGTCATATGATTCAAAGTGGGGAAAACATTGTCAAAACAGCATAATGGAATTGTCATTTTTTATGTTGTTTTCATTACATAAAAAGCTTCAATGTGCAGCTCTAACAATCTAGTTTATCTGCATCTAAAAGTATCAAATGCAATGCTATAAAATAGTATTAGTATTATTTAGTATTCTCAGTGTTATGGTTTTTATTTACATCCTAAAGAAAAGCCAATAAATATAATATTCAAGTTTGTTTGGTAAATGAATGAGAAACTTGTCAGGTTAAACACAGAGATACCTCCACATCACACATACACACCACACAATGCACCGTATACACACACACCACACCCCCAACATACATGCCACACATACACCCTACACACCTGATACCATACACATACACACCATACACACACCACACATATACACACCACACATACACATCACATACATATACATATATCCCAATATGCACACCACACACATATACACATACACCATTTACACATCCCCCACACACCACACACATCACATACATACCATACACATACACCACACATATACACACCATACACATACACACAGACACACCACACACACTACATACACACACATATCTCCATATTTACACCATACACATATACACATACATCACACACATATCACACACAGCACACATGCAGTACACAGTACTACATGCAGTAAAGATCAGATAGGCATTTCGTTCTCTAGAAGTTAACTAGTATTATTTCATAACAATAAGATCATCATAGATTTTGTTTTCTTCTTTGTGTATTGCTGTAACTCCCCTAATATCCTACAATTGCCAAATTCATTTAACAAGAAGGATGCTTTACAATACTCACAGATGATTTACAGGTTGTTGACTTATAAGCTTCCAAATAGAAACTTGAAAAATACCCTTTGGAGCCATTGGCATTTAGAAGAAAACTGTATGCTATTTCTAAATCTGGTTTAAACTGTAACATAATATTAATGCTACTTTGGTCTCATGTAAGAAAAAATAGCATTTTAAACCATGTGCTTCTTATTAGAGACTCATGCAGATTTTAGACACAGTTTGGACTGAGGATCAAGAGAGGCTGGGCATGAGTGCAGAGGATCTTCCAAAAGAGAGGAGTCCCAGAGGAGATGATGAAAGTCCCACTGTCTTCACAGGAGGTAGAAAGAAAGATAATACATCAGATGGTGGGTCTGTCTGCATAAGACTAAGGTCCTGGCTGTGGGGATGGCTCAGTACTATGCAAGACAGATGACCTGAGTTCGGATCTGCAGAACATGCATAAAACCCAGATTCAGCAGTCTAAGTGTCTGCAGTTCTAGCATGCCTATAGAAAGTGGGAAACTGAGACAGCAGAATTACCAGAAACTCACAGATCAGCTAGCATGGATATGAAGCAGCAGAGGCCTTCTCTCAAAACAAAGCAAAAAGGGGAGAAAGACTGTTGTGGGATTTCTGCCATATGGACCAGTGACCAATGGGAGCAGTTTGGCACTATGGGCGTGGTCTTCTCTGAGGAAACATGGCCCTTTAAGAATTCATGGGGGCAGGGGTGTATGTCTCTCTCTCTTAGGCTGGTCAGAGCAGGTGGCTGGCGAGCATCAGTGGAGAAAAAAACATTTTTGTTATATTGTATATATGTTCCTTCTTCGGTCTAAGATATTTTTGTATATTGATACAAATGTAAATTATTTTTGTTATACTGTATATATTTTTCTACTTCTGTTTAGGATATTTGGGTATATTGATACAAATTAAGGTTATTTTTATCATATTGAGTTATACATTTCTACCCCCCCCCCGTTAAGATATTTTGTATATTGCCACTATTTTGAGGTTATTGTCCTTACACTGTACATCTGTTTCTATTTTGCGTAAGATATTATATCCACAGCTTGTTTATTTTTATAACGTGAAGCTTAGTCCTTAAGGTACAGTGGGTTAATAAGAATTACAGGTTAATAGCCACCATGTTAGCCAAACTTAGAGTCATGTTAGTTATGTTTTCTAGGCGTGCAAAGATATGTTCTAAACAGATGGGTGGTCTTCAAACACTTCAAAGACCTACAGAATATGGCATTTAAAATGTTTTAATAACTTAGAATTCTTTTGATGTGAGACATGTCTGCTCCTGGCAGCACCGATCTACTCCCGAGAGGATGATGGGCACTGAAGACACTCTGTATGGAGTTTGTTTTCCTTTTGGCAAAACTAGCCTACTGGGCAAGAAACTGCCCTTGCCTCAACTGCTGACAGTAAGCATGCTGTCCAATCTGGACAAGCAGGACACAAAAGCAACTGCTGAACTTTGCCAAGACAGGGTAGGACAGTCCTTCAAAATTTCCTGCTGCGGAAAAGGTCTGTCAGATATTTAGTCCTATAAGCCAAAGTTGCCCCAATGTTACAGAGGAAACTTGGGTGACTGTCCAGGCAGCCAGCTGTTTCTGTCATTCCTTGCAGCTTTTGGAAGTTGCTAGCTTGCACTTCCTACTTACTCAGGTAATATTATTTTTCTTCTCATGTCTTTGATGGGGTTGAAGACTAGATAGTTACAGTCATTGCCTCCTGAGTTAAGGACATATTAGGTACAAGACTTGGATTCTTCAGGAAAGGACAACTATTGGAATAATCTCTTAAAAAATTATCTGCTACCTATGGTCTGGATGTCTAGAATGTATTTCTTACTTGATAATTATTCTTGTTGTATGTAGTTTCAATTTTTGTTAAGATTATTGCCTTTCTTTACTTCTGTACAACACATGTTAATAGTTCTTATTGCATATAGTTTCTATTATGTTAGGATTAGAACCTTCCTTTTTATTTTAGACAAAAAAGAGGAAATGTGGGATTTCTGCCATTTGGACCAATGACCAATGGGAGGAGTTGGTCTTCTCTGAGGATACATGACCCTTTAAGAATTAACGAGAGGAAGGATTGCTCTCTCTCTCTCTTGGGCTGGCCAGAGCAGGTAGGAAGCAGCGGAGAAGCATGGCTTGCAGTTTGGTTCCCATAGCCCTTGGGCAGAACAGCAGGACAACAACAGCTGGAGAGCAGAGGCATCTACCTTGTTCTGTGTTGTGAGCATGCCTAACTGATATCATCCTTTAATAAACCTTGCCTGATCCAAGAATCCCCAGTCTCGCATTAACAGACAGTCAAAGGTTGTTTTTAGACCTCCACTCTGTGTGTGAGTGCGTGGTGTGGGTCCTCACCCTGACATATTCACATGCACAGAAATGAGGTCCTGCTATACTCTGAACACTCAAGATATTCCTAGGAGCAGAGCCCACAACATGCTCACATGCTCAAAACATGGACTGAGGTCCTGCTATACTTTAAACAATCTTAACAGATTTTCCTAGTAGCAGAGCCATGTAGAACATGTCTCAGGAAGTAGCATGCTGCCACTATTGGGGTTGGTTTTGAGCTCAACTTGCCACAAATTAGAACCATCTGAGCAGGGAGCCTCACCTGAAAATTTTTCCCCTTTGCCTCGATTGATGTGGGGAGATTTACCCCAGTTGTGGGCAGCACCTTCTGGTAGCAGCCCAGATTGGAAAGGGTGTGCCAGAAGAAGGCTCGTCTAGATCTACGCTCACTCGACGGGCCATCCCTCTGGTTGCTGAGTTGATTTGCCCTGTAGCTGTTGTGATTCCTATACTGACAGTAGAACTATTGTTTCCATGCTTTCTTCATGGAATAGGGACCAGTGCGTGGATCTCCAGGAACCTTGCAGACCTCCTACGCTAGATTGGGATTACCGAGGAAGCCCACTTGGTGAATGAAGTAACTGATGACTGTCAGTCCCCAGTAAGAACCCAGTATTCTGGGACCACTCCAGCTGAGTACCAGAGTTTCAGCATCTCAGGTGTGAACACACGCACGCACGCATGCATGCACGCACACACGCACACACGCATGCGCGCGTGCACACACGTGCATTTCCATCCCTTTCATTCTGTTCTTCTAGAGAACCCTGACTAAAACATCTACCTAAAAAAAAATCTTCTGGACTGTTACAACAGTTCAGCAGGAATTAGCTGCTAACCCTGACAACCTGAGTTCTATCCCAGGGACCCACATATGGAAGGAGAGGGCTGGTTCCCGAAGGCTGTCTTCTCACTCCCACACATATGCAAGTGCCACCCCCCCACACACACACACAAGGAAATACACGTAAAAGAAAGTTTAAATTTCCTTTAAAAAAAATCTTCTATTGGATACCAGGAATGAAAATAAGATACTTTTAAATCAAGGAAAAAAAATAAGCTCAATGAAGCAAACAAAGACAACAGAGAAGACTGGACATGGTGATGTACTCTTTTAATCCCAGGACTTAGGGGGCAGAGGCAGGAGGGTCTCTATGAGTTTGAGGACAGCTAGATCTACATAGCAATCTCCAGGACAGCCAGGGCTACATGGAATAGACCCAGTCTCAAAATAAACAAACAAACAATCCCATATTTACCTCCGAGAACACACAGACAATACAGCCATCCTTCCTTGGCATTTGGTAGGTGTTGGTGGTGTGGGTGCTTAAGTAGAGTCCAGGAAAGCCTGAAAACACCTGTGAATGGGTGTGTACAATTTTCCCTCTATGTGCTCCTTTATGTTTT
This sequence comes from Peromyscus maniculatus bairdii, assembly GCF_049852395.1. NCBI lineage: Eukaryota > Metazoa > Chordata > Mammalia > Rodentia > Cricetidae > Peromyscus > Peromyscus maniculatus. The sequence goes on from NC_134856.1 coordinate 110,418,215, forward strand.
TATGGCAAATTCATTTTTGTAACTTGTTTTGAACTTTGAAAAGGGCCAGTGGACCACCCCCTGCCAATAGAAAACTAATGTAACAGAGAAAGTGTTAGCTTTGGTCTCAGAGAAAATTGAGTCACATTTGTAATTTGTTAACTGAGGGAACTCAAATGAGTTGAATTTTTAGAATTGTTATATGCTTTTTTGTCTGAGTCACGTATTTTAAAGTACTGTGTAGGTACTCAGAACAGTACCACCTCCAAATGTGGTACCTAACACAGATCCCTTACCCTGTAACCAGTCTGCATTCCCAGACCGCCCTGGGTTGTCTGACAAAACCTCAGTTTTGTTGGGGGGGGGGGTTACCTAGTCAGCTTTAATTGTTGTGTCAGTTTTAATGAGGTGTCCCCCAGAGTCTCGGGCATTTGAACACCTGATTCTCAACTGATAGCTTTCTTTGGGGAGGCTTAGGAGGTGTGACCTTGTTAGGGGATGTATGTCACTGGGAGTGGGCTTGGAGGTTTCAAAGCTTCACACCATTTCCAGTTCTCTCTCTCTCTCTCTCTCTCTCTCTCTCTCTCTCTCTCTCTCTCTCTCTCTCTCTCTCTCTCTCTCTCTCTCCTCTCTCTCCCTCCCTCCCTCTCTCCCCATTTTGTGCTTACAGTTCAAGATATGAACCCTCAGCTTCCTGCTCTTGCTGCCATATCTGTATGCTGCTATGCCCCTCAACCATGATGGACCTTCATCTCTCTGGAATCACAAGCTGGAATAAACTCTTCTCTCTATAAATTGCTTCTGGTCATGGTGTTTTATCACAACAATATAAAGTGACCAACACAATTGTCAACTTCCTATAGAATAGAGTCATCTTTGATGAGAGCCCCCATCAATGAATTGCTTATAACAGATTGTCCTTTGCACATGTCTTAGGGAGATTGTCTTGATTATTAATTGATGCAGGAGGGCCTCGCCTACTGTGGCCAGCACCATCCCTGGGCAGGTGGTCCTATGCTATATAAAAAAGATGACTAAACAGGAGCTGGTGAGTGAGCCAACTAGCAAGCAGCATCCTCCATGGTTCTTGTACCGCTTTGGTTATAACTCCTTGGATGGTGGTAATGCTTTGTAGAATAGCAAGCCATCCTGACTTCAATCAATGATGGACTGTGCTTGCTGGTTTGTGTGTCAACTTGACACAAGCAAGAGTCATCAGAGAGGAAGAAGCCTCAGTTGAGGAAATACCTCAATGAGATGCAGCTATAAGGCATCTTCTCAATTAGCAGTCAATGGGGAGGGCCCAGCCCATGGTGGGTGGTGCCATCCCTGGGCTGATGGTCCTGGGTTCTGTAAGAAAGCAGGCTGAGCAAGTTATGGGAAGCAAGCCAGTAAGCAGCTCTCCTTCATGTCTTCTGCATCAGCTCCTGTCTCCAGGTTCCTGCCCTGTTTGAGTTCCTGTTCTGACTTCCTTCAGTGGTGAACAGCAAATGCTGACGTGTAAGCTAAATAAACTGTTTCCTTCCCAAATTGCTTTTTGGTCATTGAGTCTCATCACATCAACAGAAACCCTAAGATATGGACCATAACCAGTAAGCTGGACTAAACCCTTTCCTCCCTAAAACACTTTAGTCCGAGTATTTATCATAGCAACAGGAAGGAAACCAGAACAGATAATCATCCTCTTACATTCCTAAATTAGTATGAAGGTAGAGTTGTGCCCCTTCTCATTCACCCTCTCAATCTTTGGAACCATGATACACATTCCCCTAGGTACATGTCACATAACATGATAATCCTCATGGTTTTCAACACACCACAGAGCTCCACACTGTGTGGCATAAGGGTAGAGCTACAGGACATATCTCCTTGCCCTAGCACCTCTTATCATAAGGTCTCATGTCTGACATTTTGGAACTGATTTTCAGTATATGTCTATGGCTTTGAGTGTGTGTGCTCATGTATGTGTACTGTGATGGCTATTCTTGGTTGTCAACTTGACTATAACTGGAATGAACTATAATCAGAAATGGAGGACACACTCTTGACCTGGATCTTGAGACAAGAAGACAACATGCCCATGTGGTGGTTAGGGGTGAGAGAAAGATGTCCTCCCCCCATGCCCCTGATACCCGTGGTGGGCGAGGGAGCTGACCCTCCCCCTTACCAGTTGTAGCTCTTGGAAAAGTGGACCCTGCACCTCACCTGGGCAGCACAGTAGAGCTGCCCCTATTGACAGGGGTGTGGGTGAACCTCCCCAAGAACATGAGCATGGGAGATCAGGCCCCACCCCTCATCTATCATATGGTTGGTTGGGCAGAGGAGAGATGCCCCTTTCGCTGCCTGTAGCAGGTGGAAAAACTGGCCCTGAGGTCATAAGAGTGGGAGAGCTGTCCCTATTCCTCACCAGCTGCAGTACTTGGGAGAGCAGGCCCTGCACCTCACTCAGGCAACACAGTAGAGCTGGCCCTGAAGGGATAGGTGTGGGAAAGCCAACCCTGAGGATCTGAAAGCAAGAGAACTGGCCCTGCCCTTGCTAATCCCTGCAAGGGGTAAACTAGCCATGCTGGAGAGCTCACCCTGGTGGTGAAGATGGGGCAGGGGGAGAGCTAGCAGGCTGACCAACCCTGTAAGTACCCAAGCCCTGATCCAGGGTTATGAGTTGGCTCACCCCAACATCCACCCCATCTATGATCTGCTACAGCATGTGAAGGGGCTGGTTCTGTGGACCCAATGCTACAGGATCTCCATGACACAGGGCAACAACAGGATATCCAAGAGGAGACCCAGTGAGGGCCCAGTATCCATAGTGTACCTTAAACCAGACCAATGACTCTTTGCAATGAACACTTGCACATAAAGATATTTGGATAAATGGGTTTATTGCGTGATTCACTATGCCACACTACAGCTTCTATGATGAGATTTTTCCTTTTTTCCTCTTTTTTAAATTTTATTTTATTTTATTTTGGGAGGAAGGAGGTTGCAAGAGCAGAGGGTGGATACAAAGAGATAGGAAATGAATGGGATTGAGGTGTATGATGTGAAAGACACAAAGAATAAATAAGAAAAAAGACAACACGCCTTTGACCCAGTCTTGAGGCTGGAAGACACACACTTTTAATCCAGATCTTGAAGCGGGAAGGCACACCTTTAATTTGGGCCACACCTTCTGCTGGAAGTCTATATAAGGAGAATGGAAGAAGGAAGGGTTCAGTCTTCCCCTGCTTGCCCTCACCTTGTCAGCACATCCATTCTTTCACTGGCATCGGAACCTGCTTCTTCAGGATTCCAGCATCTACAGAAGACCAGCTGAGACATCCAGCCTTGTGGGACTGAGAAAATACTAGACTTTTGGATTTTCCATTCACAGCTAGCCATTGTTGGATTGCAGCCTGTAAGTTATTCCAATAACTCAAACTCAAGGATTCTATATATATATATATATATTCATTCCCTAAGTTCTGTGACTAGAAAACTCTGACTAATACATGTACATATACATTTTATCCTGATGTTCTATTATCCCACCACAGAGAACATGCTGTATTGTCTTACAATAACTATTCCAAACACTAAGCCATCCCTTTGATTGATCAATACTTTGAGAACAGAAATCACTTCTGTTTTCTGTGACATAGTCTTATCAGGCTTCCTGGAGTCCAGGGACCATTCCATGGGTCCCAGGAAAGACACAGAAGCAGGGTCAGTGTGCCTTTTATAAAAACAAGCATATAAATTAGGGAAAATATACACACTAGCCATGTACAATCCTTTCCTTTATCTCTTTTTTTACCATGTAAAATTCTAATTCAAGGTTGGGTAGAGTGATAGGTGAGTGTAATCCTAGACACTCAGGAGACCAAGGCAGGAGAATCCTTGAGTTTGAGTTCAGTCTGGGTTATATAGCTAGCTCCTGGGTAAAAACAAACAAACAAACAAACAAAACAAGGTTCAAGCCTCAGTAAGAAAAACTTCATATCATTTTTGCTTACAATTTCCGGCATTTGTGGAAAAGCTACTAAAATTTTGCTTTCAGTCTAATGGTTTAATTTTTGGTTTGAGAATATCTAGGTTGTAACCTAATAGTTCTTCCGTGCCTCCTAGGCTGGTTGTCTAAGGGCCACGTACACCAACACTCTGAACTCTCATGTCATTTACAATCAGTCGAAGCTTGGACCACAGCCTTAAAACATACGGTGATATCGGTATTCCTCTCCGGATTCTTGGGGACCTCTTGGTTTCTTGACCACCCGTCTTTCACTCCGACTCCCATGTTCAGGGCAGGCATCCTGCCTTCTTGCTCCCCAAGGCTGCTTTAACTTCCACTCCTCACTTCCCAGGGCCAGTTAGTGTTCCATACACCATATTCTCCTGCAAGCTCTTGAACGTAGTGGCCTTGCCTTGAATCATGGGGATTAAAGGGCTATATGGTGATAAGATGACCTGAATCCAAGTATAGACATCTCTCTCCCAAGAGCACAGCCTCTTTGCAACCTTCAAGGAAAGGGTTTCCTGGCCCCCTCTGTAGGGGACAGTTTCTTGGCCCTGCCTAGCCCCATGGTCTGGATGAATCTCTCCCACCTGAGCTCTCATACCTGCTTATAAAATAATCACTCAGAGGCTTATTTTAATTAAAACTGTATGGCCTATGGCTCAGGCTTCTTGCTAGCTAGCTCTTATAACTTAACTAACATTTCTGTTAATCTATGCATTGCCATGAGGCTCTGGAGTTACCAGTCTGCTGGCATCTTGTTGCTCTTTGGGTGGCAGGCTGACGTCTCCCCAGACTCTGCCCTTCTTCTCTCTGTATCTCTGTTGGATTTTCCACCTGCCTCTAAGCTGCCTTGCCATAGGCCAAAGTAGCTTATTTATTAGCCAATGAGAGCAACATATATTCACAGTGTACAGAAAGACATTCCACAGCATACCTTTTGCTTCTAATTCAGAGAATCCTCATCCTACCCACCCATCTTTCTTCTTCCCATTCCAAGGCTAAGAACCAGAAGACTTAATTTTTCTCCTAACCTGGTGAATGAAATCATTTTACTATTTTTATTGTGGCTTCCTTCCTTCTAGAGGGCTAAGTGAAGACAATGGTTCTCTAGACAAAAAGTCTTCTTTGCCTAGTCCAGTGGTCCTCTGTTCTCCACTTACAGATTTGGGACAATAGTTCATTTGCTTGCTTGTTTTTTTTTTTTTTTTTAGACAGTCTTGTAGCACAGGCTGGCCTTGAACTCACTATGTAGCTGAGGATGACCTAGAATTCTCAATCCTCCTACTGCCATTTCCCTTAGGCTGGGATGACAAACATGTGCTACCCACATCTGGCTTAGATTTGTATGTTGTGTGTACACATGTGTCTGTAAGTCTACATGTATGCACATGTGTGTGTAGAGACCAGAGGTCTACCTTGGGTATTTTCCTCAGTCACTCTCCATTTGATTTTTTGAGACATGGTGTAGTAGAATATTTTATGGTGTGTTACTTTTGTTTATGTTGCATTTGTTTAACTCTGTGAAGCTGTATTACTGTGCCTATCTAAAACAACTGATGGTCTAATAAAGAGCTGAATGGCCAATAGCAAGGCAGGGAAAGGATAGGTGTGGCTGGCAGGAGAGAGAATATATATAGAAGGAGAAATCTGGGGGAAGAGAAAGATCTAGGAAGGAGAGCGCTATCTAGCAGCCAGAGAAGGAGGAGGACTCCAGGGGCCAGCCACTCAGCTACACATCAAGCCATGGAGTAAGAGTAAGATTTACAGAAGTAAGAGAATGGGAAAATCCCAGAAGCAAAAGGTAGATGGAATAAGTTAAGAAAACCTGGCAAGAAACTAAGCCAAATTGAAGGCTGGGCATTCATAAGTAATAATAAGCCTCTATGTGTGATTTATTTGGGAGCTGGGCAGCAGCCCCCCAAAAGAGCAAAAACTAACAACAACAACATGGTCTCTCACACTGAACCTGGAGCTTGCTTATTTGACTAGAGATGGCTGGCCAGCAAACCCTAAGGACCTTGTTGTCCTTGTCACACTCCCTGTCACACAGGAAGCACAGGCATGCACTGAAGTTCCTGGATCTTTTACAGAGGTGCCGAGGATCTGAATGCTCTCGTGCTCATGGGACACACACTTTACCTACTGAGACATACCCTGATGTTGAAACTAACTTCTCTGTTCTCTCCTCAGTAAACAAGATCCACACTTAAGGACCAAGAACTATCAGTAACCACCCCAAAGTCTCCCCTGTAAATACAGCTGCCTCTGTATTGTCAGAGTCTCCTTGCACCCAATTCTACTTCTGTGACTCCTCAGGAAACGGTGTCACAGAAGCAAAGAGAGGCTGTGCCAGGGCATCTGCTCATGGCATGGCCATTATTAAAAATCAAAATGCGAAGATAATCTGAAGGTCTGATAAAAGAGAAGGTGACTCAGTGATTCATGACTCACTGGAATACTCTATAGACATCAAAAGGACAGCCATAAAGACATGAGAATAACACAGGAAGTAATTATGACAGAGTGTATCTTAGATGCATGATGCTAACTTGTAAAGAAGAAACACATTGTGTTTTCCAGTGTATGCACAGGAAACAAAAAGTGTATCAAAGTGCATGGCGGCAGGCGGGAAGAGCACACATCTGTGGTGTGTGTCTTTTCTCTAGAAGAGAATTCTATTCATTCGAATAAGAATAAGCTTAAAAATAAACACAGTTTTAAGTCACTGAGTCATCCCAGGCTTATTAAAATTTAAGACAAAGAACCAAGATAAATGAAGTACATATATAATCTCATACGAGTCTCTCTCATATACCTAATATTTAAAGAAGTTTATTTCATTTCTCCTTTCTCTCTCTCTCTCTCTCTCTCTCTCTCTCTCTCTCTCTCTCTCTCTCTCTCTCCTCTCTCCTCTCTCCTCTCTCCTCTCTCCTCTCTCTCTCTCTCTCTCTCTCTCTCTCTCTCTCTCTCTCTCTCTCTCTCTCTCTCTCTCTCTCTCTCTCTCTCTCTCTCTCTCTCTCTCCTCTCTCCTCTCTCCTCTCTCCTCTCTCCTCTCTCCTCTCTCTCTCTCTCTCTCTCTCTCTCTCTCTCTCTCTCTCTCTCTCTCTCTGTTTTAATACACATGGGACATGGAGTGCATGTGGAGGTCAGAGGACAACTTTCAGAAGTCAGTTCTCTCCTTCCACAGGCTTTAGAGATCAAACTTGGGATCAGGCATGTGGGGCAAGTGATTTCGCCCACTGAGTCCTCTCACACACCCGAGTCCTATGCTGTCTGCTCACTTCTGAGTGAGTTCAGTGGTACCCATTTTCTAGTTGGCTCAACTCTCTAAAAAGTGGTCAAGCCCTGGGAAAGGCCAAAGGGTTCTAGCAGGCAAAGTGAATGTCAATGCCCACATAATTACCCCAGTCTCTCACTGAGACTCAGTCACTGTCCAGGACACCAACAAGCTAGGATTTCTAAGCCACAGTGGGTGAGAAGCAGGAAGTTGCCAAATGAATGAGGTTATGAAGTGACATTTGCCAGTCTAAAAAACAAAAAGTGCAGAAGTAGAGAAAAGTATTCCAAAACGGACTCCTGTTGGATGCCTGGCCTGACTGTACTACAGGACAGTTTGTGGTCATGTCTCTGTTGATGACACTGGGGGTCTTCAAAAGCAAAGACGCTGCCCTGCTTGGCCTCCACCCAGAGAAGCATGTGGAATACACATTCTGGAAAAGAATTCCACTTCACGTGGTTTCTTCAAAGTATCCTGGGTGCTTGTATTTCCCAAGACAAACAAACTAACCCCACACAACTACAAGGGACTGCTTTCATCTCCATAATAGGCAATGAAAGGGTTAAAGCTTAGCTTTTTTTTTTTTTTTTTTTCTTGAAAAAGTGGCAATTTATTAGTTGGGAAAAGTCACCTTCTCCTCAAATTTCCCTTTCTTCTTCACGGCATTACTGACAAAGCACTCTAAGAATGCTTTTCGGCCTCGAAGTTCGCACAGGCTCCTCTGGTCTCCTTTCCCAGACGCCCCCTCTGCTCACATTGCTGTCCCTTCTACATTCCTCCCCACCATCCACCCACTTGCTTTATCACAGTGTGGAGCTGCACCAGCCTCTTGGGCTTTCAAATGGAGATATGAAAGATGTCAGTTTCTATTACAGCTAACAAGAAACTCTCCTGCCCCCATCCCTGGGAGCGCCGCGAGCTCTGGGAGATGCCAGCATATCACAATGGTTGGGGCCGTTTGGAAACTTTTCAAGTTGTTTGTATTCATGGATTTGTTCCAACTGAGGCACATGTCTAAAAAAGAATGAACGCCGCAGATAACAAAAGAAAGGCAAAGACGAGGGAGAGGGTGGACAGACATCTCCAGTGCACAGGAGTAAACAAGATAAAACTGACCGAAGAGCGAACTGTTCAAGGGCACTGCAATCGCCACCACATTTAGAGTCACCCAGAAGGACGAGGTTAAAGACTGCTTGGCTGTGTCTCAGAAGACCCTGAACATTTAACAGCTTCCTCACATCCAGGCGGGTAGAGGTCATTGCACTTTGCTGTTATTTACACTGTTTACAGCCGTATTCCAGTGGTCCTTGTTGACAATGCTGTTTCCAGGCAATTTTCTAAAAACGTTCTGATTGCCATTGCTTGTCATTAGCAGCTATAATTTGTTTTCAGGGTGGATGGTCAGCACCGTAATTGCCTTCAGAATGCCAGTGGCTTTGCGCGATATTGGGTGCAACTCTGCCTCCAATTTATTGCTATTTCTTGAACCCAATTTCAATTAAGAAGAATATGCCCTTGCCAGTTTCACAGATAATGGAAGATCATTATTTTTGTATTCTTATGGCTACAAATTTCCACAGCACTTACAATTCCAGGCATTACAATCTTTTACTAATTATCTAGCACTGGATTCTGAGCCCTAAGCCACTTTTGATGCTGATCTCTAGACTAGCCACCGAAGATAGGGATGGGTAGTTGGCTGGTGAGAGGTTCCTCCCTTCCTGTTAGAATCCTCACCCTTTTTCCAGGCCACCCCACCCAACTGGGACCTGCACAGGCTGGCTTCATTACTTTGTTTGAAGTTTTTTTGTTTGATGTTCTCCAAATGTATAAAATGCATTCCAAACACAAATATAGATTATTTGATGTCTTGGATTTTCCCCGTTCCTAGTCAGTCATGTTCATTCACTCCTTTACCCCTTCATTAAAACAGGAATTGAGCTCTCCTATGTCAGGCATGCAATGAGTCAGGCTCTGGGAGGTGAGTTGCAGCCTTACCATGCAGTTGATTGAAAGGACTCCTCACAAGGTATTTAATGCTGGAGACCACATTTAGGGGGACTCCGTGGCACTGTTCATTGTTGGAGGGTCAGGGGTGGGGGTGAGGTGGAGGTGGAATTTGGAGATCCTAGTTGTATATGTGTGAGTGAAACACACAGAGGAGAAAAATAGCCTCACTCTGGGAATCAAAGCAACGTGGAAGATGGAGACTCAGAGAAGAGGAGCCTTTTTCCTGATTAGAGGGCTGATTGTATTGAAGGTTGGAAGAAATGAGGCTGGAAAATGGTTTGGAAGAAAGTTGTGCGTGGTCTGTGAATTGCAGACCATCATGGAAGGGAAGGGGCCATCCTTTGCAGCAGGAATATGTGGAAGAGCCCTTCACATCTTGGTGGCAGAGAGCTTGGGCCAAAACCATTATCCTCAAAGTCCATCCCTGCCACTGTGACTTCTCTGCCATGATAGACTGTACCTCCACCCCTGGACTGTGAATCGTAACAAGGCCCTTCTCCCTTAAGTCGCTTGTGTTAGGGCATTTTATCACAGTCACAGGGAAAGAAACCAACTCAATGAGCCAGGTATCACATGCCATTTACAGAGAAGGAAAGAGAAGCTAAGTGGTGTGTTCAACGTAATGAAGACTGGAAGAAACAAAACTACCTTTACCCTTACTGTGTGCATGAGTGCGTGCATGCGTGCGTGCGTGCGTGCGTGCGTGCATGCATGCGTGTGTGTGTGTGTGTGTGTGTGTGTGTGTGTGTTATGATGTATATGTGTGCATGCACACACATCTGTACATATTCATGTGGAAGGCATATTGGTGTTAGATACCCTCCTCTGTTGGTCTCCATCTTGTTTTCTGAGACAAGGTCTCTCACTGAATCTGGAACTTTCACTTACTGGTTAGAATGACTAGCCAGGGACCCCCCCTTCCCCCACCTGCCTGTCATGGGGTTGGTTATAGGTATAAGCTACCAGGCTCAGCTTTGTATGTAGGTGTTGAGGATTTGAACTCAGGTTCTCATGCTTGCACAGTACGTACCTTATCCACTGAGCCATTCCCCAGGCCCCAAAGTGTGAGATCTTAACAAATCATCCTACTAGAATTGCCTTCAAGGACTTAACACTGGAGACTCACAGTGCAGCTTTTAGGGTGAGGACTCAATTATTTAGAATGAAAGCTAGTGTCTGATCATTAAAATGATGCTCCTTCAGACACTAAGCATTTAAATGTTTACCCCTTCAGGGTGAAAATATTCCCAAAAGATACTAGACACATTTTTGCATTAGAACAGACCACAGTGGCTTAATCGAGTGCTTCTAGAAGACTTGTTCATGGCAAAGGAAATACTTACTGCTGTGTTGAGTGTATTATGGATGCTGTGGAATGTCCCCTGCAGGTTCATATAAACACTTGATCCTCAGTTACTGGAGCTGTTTTGGGAAGTTATGGAGTCCTTAAGAGATAGGAGTTGTATTGGCAGAACTGGGTCCCAATGGGATGGACCTTGAGGATAATATCTTCTTCTGGTTCTGGCCCAAGCTCTCTGCCACCAAAATATGAAGGACTCTTCCACATATTCCTGTTGCAAAGAATGGCCCCTTCCCTTCCATGATGAAATACAGCCGAGACTGTGAGCCAAGGTGAGTCTTCGCTTCTTTAAGTAGCTTCTGCCATGAACTTTGTGACAGCAATAAGAAAAGTAACCAATATAGAGGCCAGCATGGACCAGTGCCTCTACGGTGCTTGGGAGTTCTTACATGGTTCATCACCAAATGCCACCTTCTCCTAACATAAGGAGATACATTTCATCCTCCTAAAATGCACATGTTGAGGTCTTGATATTTGGATATGTTTGGAGACAGGATCTTTACAGAGGATATTTATAATGAGGTCAGAGTTGGTGATCTAGGCTTAATGGTAGAAACCTGCTCAGTATGCATGAGGCCCTGGGCTCAATTTTAAGTATTGCAACAAAAAATGCATTGCCAGATGTGTTGTCCTCATATGCCTGTAATCCTCTTATGCGGGAGGGAAGGGAAGGGAGACAGTTGTAGGATACAAAATGAAGTCCTTTCACAAAAACAATGAGAATGAAAAGACACCAGGGTTGTCCCCAGTACATGCTGATGCCCTTAGAAAAGGGGATATTTGGACACAGAGATCTGAACAGAGGGAAGACAGAATGATAGGACCCTGCATAAGCTCAGGAGACAGTCCAGACAGACCTTCTCTCACAAGCTGCATCAGGAACCCACCATGCTCGCCATCTTGAATTTGGACCTCTAGCTTCTAGAAATGTGAGAACATGGATTTCTGTTGTGTAAGATGTCCAGTTTGTGGCTCTTTGTTATAGCAGTGCTCAGAAGCTAAAACACACCCCCAAAGCTATGGAACCTGGACTTCCTCCTCAAACAAGAACAACAGTGTTTTGACAGGCTGAACAAAGCACAGAGTGAACTCTTCCCGAAAGACTGCCTTTTGAGTTGTACTGCTCAAATGATTAAGGATGCAAGAAGGAACATTTGAATGCTGCTTTTCTGGAAAAAAAAAAAGTTAAATGGATGAGTTAACCTTAGAATTTATGTCCACCTTTGAGTGGGGCCCAACTGCAGCTGACTCTAACAGATGGATGCTTCTGAGGATCACAGAGGAGCCCCAACAAGTATTCCAAACAGGTTTCAAGCAGAAGCAGCCTTTTCCTTAAAATGTGTGAACACCCTGGCAGCAAGGCAGCCTCCTCGTCCACTCCTCTCTTGAAGTAATTTTCAGGACAAGCTCAAACACAGCTCTCACAGTCTGTTACGGGAGGAGTTAATGACTCTGTGCTCAAAAGGAATGACTTTTCTGAATTATCCATTTGACAGATCTCCCTAAGGTAACACCCGCTACCCCCTGCTTGCTCCCCTAATTGAAGTTAGCAACTGTATATCAGTCAGTTGAAGTCCATTCCCAGAAGGCACTAGTATTTATCTTTCATTTCTAAAGAATATTAAGTTTGCTGTTAGAAAGCAAGTCACCTGGAAATTTCTTTTGACACTTTCTGACTGTTCTCTGTAAATCTTTCCTGCCAGCTACCCACGTTAAGATCCTCATTGCCCTGGGTTCAGTTCTCCACGAAGGCAGTTAGTTCCTCACGTGAAATGACTGAAGGGTTCACAGAAACTTGTTCTTCTCCAAAGGACTGCCCTGTTGGCTTGTCATATGCATCTGAACTTATCAGTTGGGAATTAGTTGCTGACTTCATTTCTACATGAGAAGAAATCACCTCTGGGGCCAGAGAAATGGGTCCATAGTTAAGAGCAAGTACTTCTCTTCCAGAGAACCCAGGTTTGGTTCCCAGCACCTATGATGAGCTGCTTGTAACCTCCTGGAACTCCAGTTGTAGGAGTCAGTCCTCTCTTCTGGCTTCTGCAGGCACCTACACTCACATGTGCACATACCGCCTCTACCACATAGACACAAATTAGTTTTCTCCAATGGAGACTCACTGCATATTCAAGCCACACTTAGGAGCAGGCCCTTGGCTCAGCAGTGAATGGCCAACACAAAACCAAACCAAACTCAATGGTATTTGGGGAGTTTGTTTGCTTATTTGTTTGTTTCTTTTTGTCTTACAATTCTTTGTCTGGGCTGTTTTGTTTTGTTTACTTTACAGACATTTTGCTTATATATTATGGTTTCCAATTTTTATATGTTTTCTGTGTGTTATATATAACATGCATGTCTCAGCATCTATATGTTTCACGTGTTTTTTCTTTGGCTTTTTTTTTCTGTTTGTTTGCTTTTATTTTATCTTCTTATTTTTTTTAGATGTCTATATTTAAACAAGACTAAAAAAGAGTGTGGCTTTGGGTGGGTGGGTAAGCAGGAAGGATCTGGGAGGAGCTGGGGGGTAAAGAAACTGTAATCAAAATATATTGTATGAAAAAAATCAATTTTCAATACAAATAATTTTTAAAAAGATCTCTTAAAAAGATAAAAGAATATCTGTTTACTACCTGTATATATGTTTCTACTATTATTTAAGGTAACTTTGTATATTGATACAAATTTAAGGTTATTTTTGTTATACTGTATGTATGTTTCTACTCTTGTTTAAGGTATTGCACCTATGCAGCTTGTTCAAAAATGTAATGTAAATTTATAATCCTTGAAAGTTATTACTATATTAAGAAATACAGGTTAGTAATTAGTCATCTATAATAATCACACTTGTAGTCATGTTAGGTATGTTTTCAAGGTCAAACAGATAAATTTTAGACAGGTGATCTTCAAACACTTCAGAAATTTACAGAATATGGCATTTAAGATGTTTTAATAATCTAAAGCTTTTCATGACAATGAGATACATCTGCTCCTGGCAGCACCAATCTACTCCAGAGAAGATGATGGGCACTGAAGAACCTGCATATGGAGTTTGCTTTCTTTGTGGCAAAAGTTTGCCACTGGGCAAGAAACTGACCTTGCCTACACTGCTGACAGTATACTGTCCAAACTGGACAATCAGGACACACAAAAAAGCAACTTCTGAATTTTGTCAAGACAAGGTAGCAAAGTCCTTCAAAATTCCTGCTTCACAGAAAAGTCTGTCAGATATTCTAGGCCTGTAGGCCAAAGATGGGTGCCCCAATGTTGCAGAGGAACCTTGGGTGATTGCGCAGGCAGCCAAATGTCTCTGTCCTTTCTATAGTTTTGGAAGTTGTTTGCTCTTTACTTCCTGTTTTCTCAGGTAATAATATATTCTTCTCAGACCTCTGATGGGGTCAAAGACTAGATAGTTATAGTTACAGTTTTCCTTGTTCGCAAATTCAGAAAAGAAACTCACAAAAGAGGTGTAACTTGTATAAGGCTGAGAGACATAAAAGCTTAAGTTGTTTATCTAAGAAAACATTTTGAGGTGTAAAAAAATAGTTTTGGGTTGGTAATACAAGTTAGGATAGAAATTTGAATTAGGTACAAAACTTTGGACTCACCAAGATAGGATAGATAATGGAGTATTTTCTCTGAATTTGCCAAATACAAATGGACCCGACATTGTGAATGTAATTCTTACCTGATACTTGCTTTTATTTTATTTTATTTAGAGTTAAAACCTTCCCTTTTCATGAGACAAAAAGGGAGAGATTTTATGAGATATGTTGATCACACTCTGATACTCCTCTGACTGACAATAATGTTTACCTTGAATCAGAGGGTGGAGCTAGCTACTAGCTGACCAAATTAGCCATAAAGGTTTTGGAGGACCCAGGACATATAGAGAGACACAGGAAGTAGTAGAAAGGGGCTTGGAGAGATGCTAGGCCTTTTGGATTGAGGAAGGAGGGAAAGAGAGGTCACTGGCCACTTCTCTGATCAATCAAGTTTTTACCCTGATATCTGACTCTGGAGTTATTATTGATGAAAGAGTAATTAGATAAACACTTCAAACTGGGGAGATAGCTCAGTCAGCAAAGTGCTTATTATGCAAGCGGGGGGATCTGAGTTCAATTCCAGGCACAGTACTGTGAACCTACAATCCTCATGGTGGGCCGGTGGAGATACGGGCTTGCTGGCCAGACACTCTAGCCTAATCCATTAGTCCCAGCAAGAGACCTTTGCTTCCTTCCTTCCTTCCTTCCTTCCTTCCTTCCTTCCTTCCTTCCTTCCTTCCTTCCTTCCTTCCTTCCTTTCTCTTCCTTTCATTCTAATTTTTTTACACTTTCCCCGTTTATTGAAAATAGTTATCTTTTCTCACATAATATAATAATATATCCTAATTACGGTTCCCCCTCCCTCCATTCCTCCAAGCTCCTCCCCTCCTCCTTTCCCATCTGGATCCACCCCCTTTCTGTCTCTCACTAGAAAACAAACAGGCTTCTGTAGGCTCTTAATATAATATAGTACAGTATGATAAAACAAAACCTAACATATCAGAATTGAATAAAACAAACAGAAGGGGGAAAAGCCCAAGAGAAGGCATGAGAAACAGAGGTCCACTCATCTGCATACTCAGGAGTCCCATAAAAGCACTAAACTAGAAACCATATTATCAGGCAAAGGACACTCTTCCCACCTCCTTTTTCACGGGGTTCCCTGAACCCCAATGGGAGGGATTTGATGGAGACATCCCTTTTGGGGCTGAGGGTTCCAAGGCTTCCCACTCTCTGCCAAAAGTCTGGCTTTGGTTCTCTATATTCTTCTTCATCTGCTGCAGAAACATTTTTTTTTTAAAAATACACTGAAAAAAGATTAAGGAAGAGATTCACTGTTGGCTTCAGGTATCACATGCATGTACATACATGTGCACATGGATATCCACTCCACACATGCAAGTACATAAACAAACAAATAAATGACACTGAAGACAAATTTCTCAATAATTTTTCACTCAATTTTTGCTGGTTCTGCTTCTATAGAAACATCACATTCCACTTCAATCTGCCTTTTTATTTATTTTTGAAGATAGAAAATGGAGATGATTTGGGTAAGCCTGGAGGCCTGGCAGCTCAAACCTGCCGTCCTGGGAATTGGAAGTATGAAGATGTCATGTTCAAGGCCTGCCTGAGCAACTTAGTCAGACTGAGTCTCAAGATAAAAAGTAAAAACTGGTGTGGGGAAGTAGACCAGTGCGAGAGTGCTTGCCTAGTGTTCACTCCAAGACCACTCCAGAAACAAAAGACAGACAGACAGATGCTCTGGAAATGTAGAAGTATAACTCAGAGGCAGAGTGTGGACTTAATGGGCACTTTGTAGAGTGAACCTGTTTGTCATGGTGAGCTTCAGCTGTCAACTTGACGCACCTAGGAGGAGGGAACGTCAACTGAGGAAGTGCCTTCATCACATTGGCCCGTGCCTATGTCTGCAGGGGCATTTTTATAAATTGCTAATTGACGTAGGAGGGCCCAGCCCACTCTGAGCAGTGCCATCCCTAGACAGGTAAGCCTGAGCTCTAGCTGAGAAAGCCTGGGGAGCAAGACAGTAGGCAGCATTCCTCCATGGGCTCTGCTTCAGGCTCTTGCCTGGAGTTCCTGCCTTAGCTTCCTTCCGTGATGGACAGTAACGTGTCAAATAAAATCAATCTTTTCCTCTCCGGTTGGCTTTGGTCAGTGTTTTATCACAGCAAGAGAAAGCAGACTGAAACTCTGTCCGACAGAAGAGAGGGTCTGGGCGGGGATAGAGTCCGGTGATGAAGGACTTGCCCAGCACGAGCGAAGCTTTGGGACTTACTCCCAGCATGGCAAAAGCAAAGACAAGTTCCACCCTGTCTCCCAGACAAAGAGGACCTGGCAGGCAAGCTGGCATTCTCTGTCTACCGGATAACATAGTTGGGTTTCGTTTACTACCTGGGCCGGTTGTAAAAGGAGGGGTCCAGTGCAAAATGAGAGCACAGTGCCCTCTGTTCAGAAAGTAGTTAAATAGGAGCAAGATTTCCTGCTTCCTTCCCTTCCTCCCCCTCCTCTTCCTCTTCTTCCTCCTCCTCACTCCACCCCTTGCAGTGCAAGAGTGTAAAGCTAGGGCCTTGCACACACTATTTTCCACTGAGATGCACCCCTGGCCCCCCATTAATTGTGGCATTGATCGAGATGCAGAGCAATGACAATGGACACTTAAAGGACATTCAACTTGTCTGTGGAATAACCATGATTAGACACTTTGGTTTTATTGCTTAATCATGTTGGAACCGCACACAAGTCATTTCTGCTCTAATTTCCCTGGTTGCTGCCTCGGCGCTCCTCTCAGCCCACTGGTGAGGTAAGAAGGAGCAGAAGAGAGCTGCCGTGACTCTGAGCAGGTTTATTTGATGCTTGATTATGTATAAATGTGCACGTGTGCACACACACACAGGCATCTGTGAGCTGCATGATGTGAGTGGCGGGCACTGAACTCTGTTAGAGCTGCGTGAGCATTTTAGCTGCTAAGACATCCCTCCAGGCCCCTGGGCTTTGCCTTCCTCCATGGCAGCATTTTCAGCCTTGGGATTGGCTAGAACAAGGAAAAGCATAAGTAAGGATGGTATAGGATTCTTAGTCACGTAGGCTTCTGGGAAGAATTTGACACCTTTCTGCATTTGAGGCAAGTTTTGGTCAGAAGGACAAGGTGGCTTCTAGGGTCTTCAAAGCCTTGCTCGCTCATTTGCACACAGAACTTTCCTTTGCACCCACATTGACTCTTGCTGAACACTGCATACGCAAGTGCCCTGTAGTTTTGTGAGTGGGGGTTATCGCACCCACTACAGATGGTCCCCTGCATGCAATGGTTTAACTTAACTATCTTTCAAGTTTACAACAGTGTAGGAGCAATATGCATTCAGTATAAACTGTACCTCAGCCAGGCGGTGGTAGTATACACCTTTAATCCCAGCACTTGGGAGGCAGAGGCAGGCAGATCTCCATAAATTCAAGGCCAGCCTACAGAGTTAGTTCCAGGATGGGTAGGGCTACACACAAAGAAACCCTGTCTTGAAAAACCAAAACAACCAAAAAGAAAAGAAAAAAAAAGAAAGGAAGGAAGGAAGGAAAGAAGGAAGGAAGGAAAGAGGAAGGAAGAAAGAAGGAAGGAAGGGAGGGAGGGAGGGAGGGAGGGAGGGAGGGAGGGAGGGAGGGAGGAAGAAAGAAGGAAGGGAGGAAGGAGAGAGAGAGAGAGAGAGAGAGAGAGAGAGAGAGAGAGAGAGAGAGAGAGAGAGAGAGAGAAACTTTACCTTAAATTTTGAATTTGGATCTTTCTTGGGGCCGATGGTATTGGTTGGATCCTGTCTCACAGTGCTGAATGAACCGCTTGTGAAGAGCCACAACTTCCAGTTGGTCCTAGTCAGGAGGCAAAGCCACTGTCACTTTAGTGTGTTAAACCATGATGTGTAGAGGGCTATATGCATTGAACACATTTTCAACTTAGAACACTTTCAAATTATAATGAATTTATCTGGATGAAACTTTGCTGTCAGTTGAGTACAGCCCTGTCGTAACTTGAGAAGTGACCACATATGACTCATTCAGAAAGGAATTATGTGACACACAAATGACTTATATATCGTCTTTACTCAAGTAATAGTTCACTATCCCATAAGACTTCATTTAAAGATGTGACTCGAAAGATTAAACTATTAAGACTTTTCAGACAGATATGGAGCATTGCTTAGCCCTTATAAAGACAGGGTCCCTTAATAACTACACCAGGCACATGCCTATGGATCCCACTTGAGTACTATGGAGTGCAATGATAATTGAAGTCATGTTCTCAATAGAGGAAAAACTCCCATGTTTTGCCTGAGTACTGTAGCTGGAGAATTTTCTCCAGGTCCCACCAAGCCCCGGCAGTCCGACAGCCCACTTATAAAATAAACACATAAACACTTATATTATTTAAACTGTTTGGCCTAATGGCTCAGGCTTCTAGCTATCTAGTTCTTACAACTTAAATTAATCCATTTCTATAAATCTGTACCTTGCTACGTGGCTTGTGGCTTACCAGCATCTTCACATGCTGCTTGTCATGGCAGCGGGTGGCAGTGTCTCCCTCCTCAGTCTTCCACTTCCCAGAATTCCCTCAATTTTCCTCTCTGTTAGTCCCGCCTATACTTCCTGCCTGGCCACTGGCCAATCAGTGTTTTATTTATTGACCAACCAGAGCAATTTGACATACAGACCATCCCACAGCAGAGTACTCTCAGGTCACCTCATGCTATCCCCCATCGCAGTTCTGGATCTCCTTCACCTCTTGGTCCCCATGGTCATCTGTTTGCTCCCCTTCTGTTTGGTTCCTTCATGGGGGGCCTCTTAAGGTGGTCTCTTTACTCTGCATTTGGCTTCATGTGACGTTGTGGTTTCCACTGGAGACACTGAGAGCTCATGCCCAGTGCTTCAGAATGTGGCCCGATTTAGAGATCAGGTCTTTACAGAGCTAATAAGGCCTTCATGAAGTCCTTAAGTGGACTCACCCAATGTGATGGGTGTCTTTATAGAGGGGAGAAACTTGAGCTCTGAAATACATAAACACACAAAGTGACGGTGATAGTATATGAGTCAGGGTAGGCTGCTTAACACGATGTCACACACCAAGTAACTAAGTAAATTCTGTTTTTACAACTTTGGTAGCTGGCAAGGCTGTTAGCGATGCCTTCATTGGTTTACTCCTTTGGGAGGGTTTCCTTCTTGATCTGCAGTGAGCCTGCTTCTTACTTTGTCCTCACATGTGGAGGGAGAGGGACAGGGACAGACAGGGGAGAAAAAGAGAAGGGGATGGAGAATACAAGTGAAATCCCATCATGAGGGCCTTCCCTTTATGACTTCGTCTACTCCAGATTATCTCCCCCTGGGCCTCTCTTCAAATAGCATCACACTGAGGGCTAGAGATTGAACACAGGGACTTTGGAGGGGCACAGCTCAACCCATTGCAAAGGTAAAGCATGGGGAGAAGGTGACCATGACTACCAAAGAGAGGACAGGAACAACTTTCCTTCCTTCCCTTAGATGGGCCTCAGTCTCTGACTTATGGAACTTTCTCGTGGCAGCCTTAGAAATGAAGGCTTTCATTTAGCTTAGAAATGAAACATTTGCTCTGCTTTAGTCCTTTTTTGTGGCATTCTACAGAACACTGGAAATGGCTTTCTCAAAATATTTTTTCTTTTTGTGGTGAACTGCAACTCTAACTTCAGCCCACATTTAATCTGTTACTGAAGGTATATTAAAAACTCCTTTTGCTAAGTCTTTCCAGTGGTAAAATACTGGTAGACAGGATAAATGGATATTCCTAAATGTAAGGTGAGCTCACGAAGTCGGGGATGATAGTAATTAATAATGAGTACTTTCCAGGTGTGGTGTATGATGGTAACACATGTAGCTTTACATATATTTATTTCTCACGACAATCCTATGATTGTCATTTATAGTGGTATTATTTGTACTAACAAAGAAATAGAAACAATCCATTGGCTAACACATTTACACGAAATTTATATTCATATTCATTTTGTATGACTATACAAAATTTGTACACAACATGGCATATTTATTTAAGGAATATTATACAGCCAGACAAAAGAACTAATTATTGGTACATGTTAACTCCATGGAGGATCATTGAAAATGGGCTACATTTTAAAAGCCAAACACTAAAAGGTCTTCTAGCTGCCTTTAAATAAAATAGAGACTCATGAAAAAGAGTAGATTAGTGGCTGTCAGCAGCTAGGAGGAAAGAGAATGTAGGGTGATTTTTCATGAGTCTGGGATTTCTTGGGATGGTGGGATGTCCTGAGACTGGAGGATGATGATGGATATACAATCTCGTGACTGTACTGGAAGCTGCTGTACTATGTGGTATAAGAGGGTGAACTGACGCAGGGGGAGGATGGACATGGTGGGGGTGGGTAGGAGGTGAGGGTTGTCAGGATACAAAGCATTGTATGAGAAATTTTTAAAAAATAATACAAATTTGCCAGGCAGTTGTGGTGCACTCCTTTAATCCTAGCACTCAGAGGCAGAGGAAGGGGGATCTCTGTGAGTTTGAGGCTAGCCTGGTCTACAGAGTGTGTTTCAGGACAGCCAGAGTGATACAAAGAAATTCTGTCTTAAAAAACAACCAACCAACCAACCAAACAATTAATAAAAATTTTAAAAGAGTGAAGAGATACCCTCCCAAATAATTCAGCTCCCTCACATAAACGTTAGCCAAGACAGAAACAGAATAGGTGTTCTTTCCTCATTTTTAGGAAGCGTGTTGGGAGCAGAAGCTTTGTTCCTGGGGATAACATAGGAGTCCGCTGAACCCCTGGCCCTGCCCTGGAGTCCTTATTTAATGTGGTTACTTCAGCTGAACTACCTCACCTGCCTCCAGATCAATAGTCTCTCCCGGGTTCCTGAAACCTTGATGCTCTTTTCATTTCTACACTAAATTTCCCCCAAGTTAAAAACAAAACACAATCCCCAGCACACCTACAACTTCAGAAGTACAAAACTCCCACAAGTGTTTCTAATTCCCCACTGTTAGAGGCATAAACCTGTGAAAATCAACTTTGCCACATTGGTGGAAATTATCTTCATTCATCCTGCCATATGCTTCCACTCACCAGAGAAACAGTATTTGGTTTATTGTTCATTTATTTATTCCAGGGAGCCATGCCTTGGCTCAAACCATGTACATTACTATGAGTCCAGCAGCCAATGTAATGTTTTGGGTCCAAATCAGTTTTAGACCATTGCGGTGGGATGCTACAGCAGACTGGACTACATACAAGGACTTCAAACTAATACTTACTGTGTGCTGCCCCCACTCCAAATTATAAATCACTATGAAAGTTAAAACGAAAATCATCAATGAGGGTGAGAGCGTAAGTGGAATATGAGTTTCTGGCATATGGTACTTAATCAGATACAAGGCTTTGAAATTAGTCAGTGAATTCTCAAGTGCTCCAAGGTAATTAACTGAAGAAAAAAAAGAAAGAAAGAAGAGAGATGAGAACTTTACTTTTGCTTCCTCCAAAATAAGAATTCAAATCTCTTGTTGGTACCAAGCAAAGTCATTGGTTGGTTTCAATGGCTTCACCTTCATGTTTTGAAATCGGCAAAAGTCAGGAAAACATCCAGGTTGAACCTCAGGCCAAACTCATTTATTGTGTATAAAATTAAATTTCTGGAACCCCGAAGCTGGTTGCAATTTCAGGAAGGGTTCTCAGGAGAAACCAGGGAAGTAGATTAATGGGAGAGGCATCAGTAACTCACCACAGGGCCCACACAAGCCAGGCAGCCCTGGCCTGCCCCAAGCAGGGGCATCTTGTGGGACAGAGTGATAGTTGCCCGGATGTGAAGTCCTCTCCCAGTTTCCTTTTAGTACCCTGTTATTGATTTGTTGTACATATCTTAATCTAGACCCCACAGCTATTTACTTTCTCACCAGGGCAACTGCTTCTCTGTGTCCAATGAATACAGAAATAGAACTTTTTTAGTATGGCCCCAGAAAATGCTTTTTTAAGCTTCAAAAAGATTCCAAGGTTGGGGGTATAAGGTTTACACAGATCTCCACCCACTTTCACAGTCTGATGGATGATTATCAGCCCCCAGCTTCAGGCATTTATTACCAATGCTTTCATCCCAGGAAACATCAAGCAGACCAAACAGAACCACCCACCCCCACCCCGGGGTCCGGGGGAACAGAACCAAAAATGCTCACAGAATAGAAAATAATTTGGGTTCATGATTGAGAGCTGGTGGTAATAGAGTTTGGCTGTTACAATATATGTATAAATTTAAAGGTCATAACTCTGACCCATTCTGTTTCATAAAGCACATATTCTAAACAAAGTACACAAAGTGTTATGTATAAGTATGTGTTAGTTGAATAGAAATTATATTCAACAAAACAAATATTTGAGTTCCAACAACATATCACTTTGCAACTATTAAGGATTCACCAGTGAAGAGATTAACTGACCCCAGTGTTGTGCTGTGTTGTGTACATAAGTTAACTATAGAATCATCACACAGCCTGAGAGTACCAGAAAAGGAACCCAGAGCATTGTGGGAGAAATGTTTCACCCAGACTTACAGGATTATGGAATGTTTCCTATGAAAAGCAACATACACAGAGGGCTTAAATGGGCCATGTAGTCTACATATGTGTGCTGAGTACCTGCAATGTATCAGTAGACATTGGTATAGACTCTAGGGGTAGAGCGACAAGTGAGATGAAGTCCTGCCTTCATCAGCCCTGCAGGCCCTAGCTGAGGAGAGACAGTAAATAGAGCAGTGTAAGTGATGGCTGCCCTGGAGAAACTTAGCCAAGGGAAGGCCAAGGTGTGGGGAAGAAGGTGGGTTGCAGTCTTACACAGAGATACCAGCAACATCCTTACTTGTAAGGTGATATTTGAGCAGAAAGCAGTGAGGGAGGATAAGGGTTTCTGTCTGGAGCAACAGCAGTCTAGGGACGTAAGAACAAGCTCAAAAACTCCGATGTTCATGGATTCTAAGTGGGCTCAAAATATTAATAACAGGAACAGTTGGCCTGGAGTACCCAGAGCCCCAGAAAGATGGGTAGAAAGTGCTATTGGGAGCATCGCATCCTCTCTTCCCATCCATTGGAAGGTGATGCTTTAGATGTTTTTTTAAGAAGAGTAGCAATTTTATTATTATGATGATGATGACGATGATGATAGGGTCTTACTCTGTTTCAGGCTGACCTGCAACTCACTGTGTAGCCTCCGCTGGCCTCAAATTCACAGCAATCCTGCTGCCTCAGCTTGCCAAGTGCTGGGATGACGGGCTTGAAGCACCTGTCTGCTCTGGAGCAGTTTTATTGTTTGTTTGGTTTCTTGTTTCTTGCTTTGTTTTTCTCTGTGTAGCCCTGGCAGTCCCGGAATTTGCTCTGTAGACCAGGCTGGACTCAAACTCAGAGGTCCACTTGCCTCTGCCTCCCCAGTGCTGGGATTAAAGGTGTGTGCCACCACCACCCCACTGAGAGGCAGTTTTAAAGGGCCCTTTTTGTTGCTGTGATAAAAAAAAAATGAACTCTAAGCAAATAACTGAGGAAGCAGGAAGATGAGATAAGATAATGCTGCATTTAGAGTTGCCTGTCAAACAGATCCTGAGGAGGAAATATATCAATTTAGAAAGTCTATTAGAGAGTAATGTTGGGCTCAACACTAGGAGAGAGGTGAAACAACAAGGATTATATCAAAACAAGCTGTAAAGTAGTCTCCACGCAGGCCTTGCCTCTGTGGGTGTCAGAACTAGAGAGGAAACAGGTCTCTCTTAAATGGCATAGATAGTTCAGAAAGTTAATCATTTAGAGGAAGAGATAAATTATAAAGGAACCCCAGTTTTCAACTGTGTTAAGCAATAATAAGAAAAAACATGATACATCTTACCCACTGTTTTTTTTTTTTCAGAATCCTTACCAAATGGAGAACTTTTTCAGTTAATAGTTATTACAGTGACCACATAGAAGTATGCTGGAAACTTTGGATGTACTCAGAGAGATGACAATCTGAGAATGAATGCCTTAGTTTTGAGAAATAGCACTGTTTGGGCTAATGTTGTTTCTTGGGGGTTTCTTGTTCTTACTATTGGCCACAGATGTTCATTCATTGTGTATAAAAATAAAAGCCTGGTTTCATCTATGCAACATAAAATGAAAAAAAAAAAGATAATGCTGCATTTAACTAAACAAAAGACCCAGGTAGGGACTGGAGACATGGCCATCAGTAGAACCTGAGTTCAGATCCCCATCACTCATGTAAAAAGCCAAGCATGGGGGTATATGACAATAATCCTAGCACTTGGAGGTGGAGACAGAAGTATCCTTGGGGCCAGTCTAGCTGAACTGATGACCTCTGGGTTCAGCGAGAGACTCTGCCTCAAAGCATAAAGTGAGAGCAACCAAGGAAGACACTGATGCCTATTGTAGCCTCCACATGCATGCTCCATCACAAGTATAGATGCATGTAAAAAATTGAAAATAAATTCTTTTAAAAGAGGGCAAGGATGGCATGGGACTAGTGTAGTGGAAACAGTAGCTGTAAGAAATGGCTAGATACTGGATGGAGGCTCTTGAAAGCGGGGCAAACCATTTGGATTGGACATGAATAATGAGATAGGGTATTATGACACCAAGGGTTTGGATCTGATTGGAGGGAAGAATCGAGTTGCCATTGATTGAGCTCAGAATGACTGCAAGGAGGACATGTCAGCTGAATAGGATCAGCCATGAAGATCTGAGCCTGTTCAGCCTTGAGACACTGGTTGTTGGTGACACTGACTTAGAAGCAGAAGCTCAGATATCTGGACTAGGGAATCATCAGTCAATAGGTGGCCTTTAAGCCATGAAATGGAGGAGCTCATCCACAAGTGAGTCACCCCATATCTGAAAGTCAACTAAAAACTCAGACTGCCCCAATGAGAAGAGATCATTTGTGTGGGGAGAGAAAAAAAAAATCATAACAGAGCATAGAAACTCAACGAGTATTTATACCTCGGATCCAGTTTTTATGAGACATCTCAAAATGGTTCAATAAGGAGAGTCAACCATATATACAGACAGTAAAGACAGGGTTCTCCAAAGACAGATTGCAGCTGAATAGGAGGGGAATTCTGAAAGTAATTGATCACAGCTTGCTTGTTACATGGCTTCCTCCACTCTACAGATTCTAAGAAGACCAAGGTTTTAAGAGCTGCATGCCATCCCAGGACACCCAGTGGCCACCTATGAGTTTACTCCTCTATGCTTCAGTTCATTTTATTGTTCCAAATAAGCACTTGGACTTTTGGTAAAACATTCCAAGAAACATTAACACACACAGCATAGAACTTTAAAATAACTAGAGCATTTAAAAACATCTTTCCATCTTTCCAATGATAAGGAATACAAGAGACTGATCCCCATACAACATTGGATGTCTAGCCTTAACTATGTATCAGTGGCTCTGGTGCCCATACTCTTCTAGGTTGAAGAGTATGGCTGAAGTTCTAAAACCCTCTTTAGGCTGAAGTTCTAAAACCCTTAGGCTAGGAGTCCCCTCTATCACTTGAGGGTTAAATGTTTATTTGTAACTCTAATGTCATGCAGAAAAGAAATTTTGCTGTCTGGTTTCATGGAGTTTGCAGACTTCAGAGTTCTCCAACTGTAGGCTTGTGTCTTGGTCATACTGAATTTTCCTTGGATCCCATTTGCTCACGCTCTCCACTCTTGACCCAGAACTCCCACATGCAGTTAAAATTAGACTAATGGTAACACTTCGGTTAATTTCATGACTTGCAAAGAAAGTTTCCCAAGAACTGATTGCTTTTGTTCCTTTCCTGGGGACAAAATGCTTTCATACCCTTTAAGGGGAGGGCCTTCTCTTCTGAGCCTGCTCTGTCTCAATGCTGAGCCTTGCTGTCAGTAGTTAAAGGCACTGACAGGACCCGAGCTCCCATAGCTGGCCACAAAAATACAAGGACTGGGTGGCCTCTGCTGGGAGTGATTTATGCTGGTTGGCGAGGTCTCCCTGCAGAAATCTCTCCCAGACATCCAGAGCCCTGCTGCCTATATCCAGCAGGGAGGCATTTCTTCACATTAGCGCTGTGTGGAAAACATTCTTCAAAAGGGCTTCATGTTAAGTCAGTGTGTTGGCCAGGAAGGTGGGCAGGAGGTGCTGGGTAAGGAGTAAAAGAAGGGAGTTGACAGAGAGGTGGTGGCATAAAACTGTGGGGGCTGCAGTTTTATTATGGGCTGTATTGCCATCCTGGTGCAAACAGAGTAGGTAACAATTAAGAGAGAATGATTCCACTATGGCTCAAACCCACAAGCTCATGTCTAATGTGGTCTTATTATTTGTTTATATGAAAGCTTAATAAATGAGTGCGGATTCAACCTGATCTGTAATTGGCTTGCTAATTCAGTACAAATTATAGGGTGAAGACAGCGCTTTTCAGCTGTGGGAAATTTTGCCCTTCTCTCCAAAAGGCTATTGGAAATATCTGGGGATGCTTTGGGTTGTCATAACAGGACATTTCAGGGGAGGTTCTACTTGCATTGAGTGGGTAGAGGCCAGGAGTGCTATTGAACATCTTACAACATATAGGACAGTTTTCCCCCCAAAGAATTATCCAGGCTCAAGTATCAACTGTGCCACAGTGGCTAAACCCTGGCCCAGGGCTACAGACAAGTGGGTAGGCTTGGACCTAAGGCAGAACTGGAGCATAGAGATGTCCAGTCCAGCTTGACTCAGAAACACCAGTGAATGCATTAAAAGCATTGGCATGAAATGTGCCCCACCCCAGTGATGCTTGCCTTCAGAAGTTCACCATTATGTTTAACCCTATAGTTGGCTATTTGGAGGGTGGAAGTTTGGTCCCTGGACTTGATCTCAGTAGTCAGAAGGCAAAGAGTTTTGCCAGTTCACACGGAGCCCACTATCGTGACACCTCTCACCAGTGAGTCCATGTGATGTATCCCGATGAGTGGCCAAAATGTCTTCCTTCTCATCTTCTAAGTGTCCCAGCTAATTGAGGGTCAGACAATGGCCACGGAGAGCCATGTTTTCTGATGACATCTTCTGTATGTCGTTTCCCGCTGAGGGATGATAATACTTTCTACATGACCACTCCACAAGGCACCATCTTTAGCCATTGTCTGTCTTCCTTCTCCAGACTTTTCCATCCTAAAATCCCCATGAAGTGTTGAAGAGCTGGTCGAAAAGGGCCCCTGGATAGCTGCTTCTGGGTGTTGCCTAATGCACGGTAATGGCAACTCACCCATGCTCACTGCTGCCCTTACAGAGGGCTGTGGAGGAAGGACTGTCACTACTCCATCCTTGACTTTGACAGAGCCCTGCTGATGTGAAGAGCTGCAAAGAGATCATGGTAAAGACAGACTGTCTGAAAATTTCCCTCTGTTCTAAAGACCATCCACTCCAACCTTAGAGTCTCATAGACTCCAGGCTGGCCTTGAATTTTCTCTGTAGCCAAGGATGATCTTTTTGACTTTCTGCTCCTGTCTCACTCCCCAGTGTTGGGATCACAGGTATGCATGTTCTGTTTATGCAGTGCTGGGGATTGAACCCAGGACTTCATGTATGCTAGGCGAGCACTCTACTAATTGAGCCACATGCACAACCTTCTTCATTCTTAAAAATTTATCTGCTAGACAGCAAGGATGATGTACAGAAGATGTCAGCAGAAACATGGCTCTCCATGGCCACTGTCTGACATTCAGTTAGCTGGGCACTGAGAAGATGAGAAGGAAGACATTTGGCCACTCATCAGGATACATCACCTGAATGATTTATCTACAGGGGACCTTCTTCAGAAGGACTGACTCACTGGTGAGAGGTGTCACTATAGTGGGCTCCATGTGAATTGGCTAAAACTCCTCAGAATGGACCTAGCCCAGCTGGCTCTTCACCCAACCACATCCTGACTAAGGGAGGGTCCACTAACATGGTGAATTCACTGGTAATTTGAGCTGGGAGTAAAGAAATATCTTCAGTCTCTGTGTCTTCCCCCCACTCCACCCCCTGCTCTCACCCCCATCCACCAAATATAACCTCAGTCAGTAATCCTCTCCTTCCAGGCTCTCCTCTGGCTTCTGATGGTCAACCAATTCTTCCCCCTTAGCAACATGACTCCTAGGTACATATTATGTATTTTCTCATGGGCATTACTAGAATCTAGGTTAGTATTAGAAATTTTTTTTCCTTTCATGCCAGAAAAGCCTTTCTTCAGCATTCCAGAAACTTCCATGCCAGTATATAAGATCTAAGGTTGGATTCTGGGCTTTGTGATAGTGTCTGCCCTGGAACGTATCTTCTTGGCTAATGAAAGCGTGACTGGCGGCAGAGCAGGGGCCTCTGGATTGGAACCCTGCTGCTACCCATGGGATAAAAGAGCGATGTCGCAGAGTAGTGAGGAGAATCTATCCAGACCTCCAGGCCGAGGTAGAGGAGCAGAGGGTGGGAGGGAATGGAACTCATCTTCATCCTCTTGGCGGAGGCCTGGGAATGCCTGGCATACGACAACCCAAGCACTGCCCTCCACTTTACATGCTCCTCTCCACAAGGCAGCTAGAAAAAGGAGAGAGCAGGCCCTCTTTTGGTTAGCCTTTATTCCTTGAACCAAGTTGTGACAAGCCACTGATTTCTACCCTATAAATTATTCAAAATTCCACCTTCACATTGAGATTGGAAAATCAATCTCCCTGATTAAAAAGTGACCAGCTTCACATTGCCAAATGTTTCTTTAATCTTTTAATTATGTCTGGTTACAGACGGCAGGAGTCTCCAAGAGGCAGGGAGCTGCACTCTGCAATAGCTGAACTCAACAGATCTATAAGTCCGTCGGCCTTTCTGTGTGGCCATCTGGCCTCATTACCGTAGGTAGAAAGAACTAACTGCTTTCAGAAACACTGGCAGAAAACGGTTCCCTTCTCTTTACTTCCATGTCAGGATCCCCAGGAAAAATTTGTTGTTTCTAGAGTCCACCTAAAAATGAGACCTTAGAAAGCCTGGTGATCTAGATCCAGTAATCCTAGAAAGGTCATTTCTTATCCTGCACTGGATGGGCAGAGACATCAGGCTATCTGGAGCCTGCTGGCCAGCTAGTTTAACCAAATCAGGAAGCTTCAGACTTGCTCTCAACAAAATAAGGTGATTGATGAAGATAGCCAGTTTCAACCTCTGGCATCTACACGTACGTACGCATGCACACACACATGCGCACACACACACACACACACACACACACACACACACACACACACACACACACTACATACACACTAATACGGAGATAGCATACAAGTATAAAAGCCAATGAGAGGAAGAAATTGATAGCATGCCAATGTTGGTATATAGGCCTAAAAAATCCAACCCGAACCCAGCAGCATAAACAGAGCTGAGATAACCCAGGAACGCTCATAGTGTACATGAACGCCCTGAGCCAAGGTTTATGGAAGAATTATAATCACTTCCACCACACAGTGCTTCCTGAAAGGCGGCTCCTCTCTCCTGAGCCAGATGAAAGGCAGTCTCTAGAAGGCTTTCCAAGGCAAGCAACAGATTACTGAATGCAAAACAATAAGAGAAAGCTTCAGGTTAGCCTTGCAGTATTGCTGGGGATGTCGTTTATTAAGTGCATTGTTTGAAAATGCAGATACCCAGCCAGCTACTCCTAACTGGACATCCTGGGGACTGTCAGCAGAAACTCGCACTGACTAATGGCGTTCTCACACACTGTCAGCCACTGTTTGAAACACTCTTGCCTTAATATGCCTTGCACTGTCCACTTCACAGCCCCCCTTTCAAGTGTCTTTTGGAGAAATGGTACCATGATAGGAAATTTAAGGTCCATTCTAAACAGAAAGGAGATTCCAACTCGGAGTGGCAACCTGTGATTCCATCACACTGAAGGTTTTGCACAGGGGGATGTCTGGGTCTATAAACTACTGGAAAACCCAAAACATCAGGGTGAAGGATTGCAGGCAGGGGGAGGGAGTGACTGGGAAGGTTCTGCAGTATCTATGACCTCTGCAGTGAACCCTGCCTCACCCTGCAAGGCTGCCTCCATTCTTATCAGTCAGGGCATTGACAGCACCTGCTGGAGATGACGCATTCCACGGCCTTACCCTACCACGAGCTCACGATAACAGGAGGGCATGCCTCCTGCTCTTAAAAGACAAATTCCTTGTCTATGCTGGAGATTCAGGGGGCACACTGAAATCTCCAGCAAATACTGAAAATGTGAACTCCTTGAAACTGCTCAAAGAAGGTAATTTAATTCACATTCCATAAATGTATGAAGTTTTTCTAATCTCAACACTAGAAGATTAAAAAAAATCCAACCTTTAACTAATTTGACACCCCAGGAGGGCTGAGATAGTTGCAACAGGTTGATGATTTTCCTTATAAAATCAGCATTAAAATGTCATATGCTTGTGTACCTCAAATGTCACTTGAAATCCCTTGTATCTGAAGCCCTGTAATTTCCTCTGGAAAACACACACATAGACACAGACACAGATGCATATTCACACATATATACTCACATGTGCACACACATGAATACACATATGCATAAACACGCACATAGACACAGACTACCTGCTAGTTCTTATGGAGTAGAAAGAATTCTTACCTCAAAGTCCTCTCCCATCCAAACTTATCTAGATGTAGGGACATGGGCAGTGAATTAATATAGGTCATCAGACATACAGCAGCATCTACAGAGGTCAAACGATAAGGGGGCTATCAGGATGAACATATAAAAATGCAAATATAATGTGGTGGTTTGAATGATAATGGGCCCCTAGACTTATATATTTCAGTGTTTGGTGTCCAGTTGGTGGCTGTGGAAGAAGGATTAGGAGGTGTGGTCTTGTTGGAGTAGGTGTGCCACAGGGGTGGGCTTTGAGGTTTCAAAAGCTCACAGCAGGCCCAGTCTCTCATGCTCTCTCTGCCTCCATTTCCCAGATATAAAAAGGTATAAGCTCTCACTTTTTTGTGCCACTTTTCCCTCCTTGCTCTTCCAAGAGGGAACACTATTGGGTTCAACCTGATGTGGGTCTCACGCAGGTAATCAGAGCTTCTCTGATGCCAAGAGAGCAATGCCTAGAGGAGAGTTGCACAAGTGCACACGGTTCACGGAGCCTGAGGGTCATCCTATATAACATTTTAAACGACTTTACCATCCAAGATTTTAAATAACTTTGGAAGACAGTTTAGCCAAGTTTCAGTCCTCTATCACGAAGGTGACAGAGGCAGGAAAGACAGTAGTGACGATGACAAGGAACACGGTTTCATGTGTGTGGTCTTTTCTACTTGTGGTATCGTGCCAATGCTTAAAATGTTTTGGATCCTTGACATTGCAGGTTTACGATTCACTTTAAAAATGATCTACATGAATGATGGGGGGTGGGGGGCCACAGCAAACACATGGAGACTAGAAGACAACTTTGTGGAGACAGTTCTTTCCTTCACCTTCACATTAGTTCTGGAGATGGAACTCCAGACTCCAGGCTTACACAGAAAGTGTCTTTACTTACTGAGCCATCTCACTGATCTGGATTTGAGGTTTCTGTATTAGAGATGCTCAACATGAATTCAAAATCAAGAGCGCTGTGCCTGGAGCTCAATGGTGGAGCTCAATGGTAGAATGCTTGAAGATTCGTGAGGTCTGAGGTGATCCCTAGGAGGGAGTGCAAAGAAGGGAGGATGAGGGAGAGAGAGGGAGGGAGAGTGAGAGAGATAGAGGAAAAGAAAGAAAGAGAGGGAGAGAAGAAGAGAGAGAGAGAATAGAGTAATATAATTTTTTTAAAATGAGGAAAATTGGTTTAAGTCAGAGATAGGAAGTTTGACAAGACCTACATAAAGACCATACCAGTCTACATGTTAATGAGGTTGGAAAAAACATCACAAGGCCCCACCCACCCCTGGATGAAGAATTACAGGCAATCAATGGCTGCTGAATGAAGGAGACCAGTTTTCTCCAAGAATGAGACCCTGATAGGTTATCTAATAAGATGTGGTCAACCCTAAACACGTGGACATATGTGCAACATTAGATGGACTTAGTAACAATAATGATTGTGTTTGTAACAATAATAATTATACAAAAAGAGGTCATAAGAGGGAGTGGGCAAAGGAAGAGCTGGAAGGGGATGAAAATGATGTAAATATAGTATATTCATGTATGAAATTCTTAGAAAATATAAACATTCACTACAAATGCAACACATATATGTATATATATATATATATATATATATTTTTTTTTTTTTTCTTTTAGGTATTTTTATTCTGAATGTGCCAGGAAATGGAAATAATTCATACTGACTGACTGTCCATGAGCATAGAAGTAATAAACAGCCCTTAGGAGGAGATGAGCGTTCCCCAGGAGATAGTAAAATATGGGATAAAAAGACATGATCAAGGAATAATTGAAAAAGGAAGAGGAGACTCAAGTAACATAAACTCAATATAGTTCTTATCAGAGAGTTTAATTCAAAAAGTGCTTCAAAGAGTCAAGTATTACAGGTTGCTCAGTAAAACAGAGAAGGGTAGGTGCCTTTCAAGCAATGCATGCTAAACACAGTAAGGAATAAATGAAGGAAAGAAAAGCATGGCTAAGAACATACAGGATTTCTCTCCCACAATCTAGTGCACAAAACTGACCAAAATGCAGTGCTAAATTCAACATCATATGACATGATGAATAGCAGCTAGAACATTTTGTAGTGACCCAAGTTGCTGGCTGCAGGGGATTTGACTGTTGCCGGGTTGCAGAGGTACATACTGTGCCAATGTCTACGAGAAGAGGCCTGATGCTAGGACTTTTAAAACAACCCTAGGACCACAGAGACATCTCAGTGGTTAAGAGTACTTGCATTATCATGGCAACTGCTGTTCAGCTCCCAGCACCCACATACCAAGCCTGGTGCCCAGCACAACATACCTGTAGCCCTGGCTCTGAGGGAGTAGAGACAGAAAGATTGCTCAATTGGGCTTCTTGGCTTCCAATCAAACTGAGAAAAGGCAGGGTCCAGGTTCAGGGAGAGACCTTACCTCAAAGGAAGAGGTGGAGAGTGAGAGAGAGGATACCCGGATGCTTTCTTCTGGACTCTGCATGCACACACCCCCACACACAGGTGAGCACATCCTCATACAGACGCAAACAAACAAAAAACAAGTCCTAAAAGTCCTGGAAAGAAAAACCCCTTCGTCTAGATAATGATTGCACTAGTTTTATGTCAACTTGACAGACGCTAGAACCATCAGAGAGGAGGGGTCCTCAATTGAGAAAATTCCTCCATAAAATTGGGCTGTAGGGCAATTAACTAGTGATTGACGTGAGAGGGCTCAGCCCACTGTGGGTGGAGCCACCCCTGGGCTGGTGGCTTCCCTAAGAAGGCAGGCTGAGTGAGCCCTGTGGGGCAATCCAGGAAGCCGTCCCCTGCAGCCTCTGCATCAGTTGCTCCAGACTTTTGCCCTGTTTGAGTCCCTGTCCTGACTTCCTTTGATGACGAACAGCGACATGGAAGTATACGACAAATAAGCCCTTTCCCCTCCATGTTGCTTTGGTCATGGTGTTACATCACAGCAACAAGAACCCTAACTATGGCAATGACGAAGCGTGGGTTAGCCGTTCATTGTTCCCACAACAGGGAATGAATGACAGGACTGGGAGATACCACGCTCCAGCTCTGTGGGTGAAAGCTACCAACACAGGTCAAAGCTTGTAGGCTCCTCACATGCCTGTCTCCTTTCACATTTTACTTTCTTTTCAGGGTCTTATATTAAAGAGGCCCAGGCCTCTTATATTAAAGGAAATGATTGCCAACGGTCAACTAAACCAAGCCTGGAGGCAACCTGAGGCTTCAGACACTGTTTTCACCACAGTGGCATTAAAAAAAAAATGTCCCTTACCACAAGGGACATATTCAGAGCTGGATCTGAAGTAGTTGTAAAATGTGCCAGTGTTCCTTAGCTCTCTGTACAGTGGCTTAGTTACTTTCTCATTTCTGTGACAGAATGCCAGATGACAGCAGCTTATGGAAGGCAGGCTTAATTTGGCTCACAGTTTAAGAGTTGAACTGTCATGGTTGGTTGAGAAGCTTGACAGCAAAAACAGAAGGTGGCTGGTCCCACCGCACCCATTGCTCATGAAGCAGAGCGAGACGAACACTCTGCCGGTGCTCAGCTAGTTTTCTTCTTTTTATTCAGTTTGGGATAAATGCTCATGGAATGGTGTTGCCCACCTTCATGGTTAGGTCTTCTCTAGAGGAAATACACAGCAACATGCTACTGGGTCAATTCTGAAGGACAAAAGTTGGGGAGTCTCTTAGGAGAAGATGTGTAGTTAATGACTCCCACCATCTTTGGCAAAGTACTTTGGAAGATATAAGGAATGCTATGATGTCACAGCTCTGCCGATCCCTTTCCAACCTTGCCAGGAGTCAGAGCCTTGGCATCTACTGCTTCCCACATGAAGACCACCCAGAGAAAATGACATGATTTTCATTGACACTCTCATTGCTCTAGGTACACATTTCGATACTAAGAGAAATTATGTTGCAAAATTATTATTATCTATTTCTTTAGCAGGATTCTTTGCTAGACTGTAAAGCGCTCCAGATTCTCTTCTACTCTTAAGCACACACAGTAGAAAAGTAAGCTGCTTTTCTATTGCTGTAAGAAAACACTATGACAGAAGCAACTTAGAGAAGGCGGGGTTTATTTGGAGCAATGTTTCCGAAGGATGTGAGTCCATGACCCTCACAGTGGGAAGTGGGAGTAGCATCTGGAGCAGCGGCTGAGAGTTCATACCTCAATCCACAAACAGGAAGCAGAGAGCTAATTTGAAATACCTAGAGGCTTTTGAAGCCTTAAAGCCCACCCCTAGTGACACACCTTCTCCAGCAAGGCCACACCTCCTAATTTTACATGCTAATGCCTTGATTTGTAAAGGGAAACCCAGCCTTTCCAAGAACCAACACTGAAATAAATGATATGAAGACATAGCATGTAACTTTCCACATCCACTTCATTGATCGATCTGTCACAGTTCAACATCTATTAAAAACAGCCTGTAACTCAGAAACAGTTGTCAGCAAAATTATAGAATTTATAGCCACTTAAATACTGAATACACACGCAGACACACAAACCACACACACACACACACACACACACACACACACACACACACACACACACACAAAAGCTTTCACCCACATACATATTTGCCTCCACTCCATAATGGAAATGCTCTCAAGTGTCACTAAAGGAATATAAAATAAAAATCCACAGGACTGAACAGCGCAGCACAGGGATGAACATCAGTGGTCAACAATGTCAACAAACACCTACTGGATGGAAAGCTACTGAAAGAGGAGGAACAGCTTAACACCAATAGGAAAGGTTGTTGTGAGACACACAGGCTGCCCAGTCCTAACCAGGACCCAGGAAAGGCAAAGAGAGCTCAGCCACGGGTGTGGGAGTGGAGGAAGCCTCCAGTGAAGGTTTACTACTGACATGTGCAGCAGGACCGTGTCAAGGACCTCAATACCTCAGACCCATGGGAGTGGCAAAGCCTTCCTCTGATTGGGATACAAATATTGACAGGGTGTACAAGGGTTTATGAATGATTGATCGGTGTGTGCAAAAACTAGCAACTGTTGCTTCCTCCTCCCAAATATACACAGCCTGAGATGGCTCCCCTACAGAGACCTCTTACTAGAGACTATCCGACTCTTCATCTTGTGCTATAATAAAAGCTCTGAGATCCCAGGGTGTGATTCTTGGTTGGTATTACTCCAGCAGAGCAAGCACAATCTACCTGATTCCAGCTTTTCTGTACATAGGTCTGTGTGTCTGTCCTTTCTTTATTCCAGGACCAAGCTGTGCAGGACTCAGTGCATGGGATCTGAAGGAGGTACCAATACGCAGTGTAGGGTAGAGTCAAAGTCAATATAAAGACAGTATACACTTTAGGTTGTCTTGTCATCATTACTTTATGCCCTGGACAACGGGGTTCATTCTCTCTAAATAGTGAAGCAAACAGACTCAATTCAGGACCAGATCTGCACCCAAGGCACAGATGAAAGGGAAACTGGACCACTATTTGGATAGTCTTAGCTCACTAACTCTATCTCTACCATCCTCAATGCTCCTTCTAGGTTTGTCAACCAAAGAAGATGTTTAAAAGATTCTTCTGAAGAGAAATTGGGGGGTCTAAAGGAAAAGGCCTGTAGAAGTCCAGGACAGCAAGTGAAACCTGCTAGCTCCGTGCACCATCATCCTTCTGTGAGCCTCCAAGTCGGTGACCCTTATGAGCCTTCCAGCCAACAAGTCATTCCCTCAGATTCATGGACACCAGATCTGGGGACAGCATCCAAGATGAAAGATGGAGAAAAAATAAGGAAACAGTGAACAAGGAAACCAGTAGAAGAAAAACAATGGAGGGGTTACTGTCAATGGAGTGTAGTTAATTGCCACAGAGATTTAAAAATATTACATCTATAACACAAGAAGAGGCATGATAAAGTGGCATAATCATAAAACATGAAAGATTTCCTCAAAATTAAAAATAGCACCCTGGCAATATGAATCCAGCATGACCAAACAGAGGGGCTCATGCCTGTAGTCCCAGTACTGGGGAGATTGAAGTAGGATTTAGGATTGCTAAAAACTTGAAGACAGTCACAGTCTCAGCTACATACTATCAGGCCAGCCAGGGCTCCATAGCACAATCCTGCCTTTAAAAAAAACAAGCAAATAATGATGCAAAAATCAATATAAAATTCAAGAAATAAAGAGGATGAATTCTTCCAGAAGGAAGAGAAAAAAGACAGAGCAGGCATTAGGAGAGAAAAGACAAAAAAAATGTGAGATTAATCCAGAAGGGTTGATAGACAATAAGAATTTGATCAAAGAAATCATCTCAAGAGAGTTTGGGAGACAGCCCAGCCAGTAAAGCGCTTTTAAATTTATTTATGTATTTACCTACCTGCCATCTATTTATTTGTTTGTTTGTTTGTTTATAAAGATTACATATATAGTGTTCTGCCTGCATGTATGCTTAGACACTAGAAGAGTGCACCAGATCTCATTACAGATGGTTGTGAGCCACCATGTGGTTGCTGGGAATTGAACTCAGGACCTCTGGAAGAGGTGTCAAGTGCTCTTAACCTCTGAGACATCTCTCCAGCCCATTTATTTATCTATTTATAGCAGGAAGGCCTGAGGTTGATATTCCTATAACCCACATTTTAAAAATTAAAAAAAAAAAAAACAGCATGATAGTGTGTGCCCCTTTACCTCAGCACCAGTGAGGGAAGGATTGGCAGATCTGTAGGGTTGGCTGGTCTGCAAACCCAGTCTACTAAGTGAGTTCCAAGCTAGTCAGAGATGGTCTAAAAATAGTGGATGGTACGTGAGGAACAACACCCAACGTAGTCTTCTGCTGCATGTACACACGTGTGTAGTGCAAATCCTAATTAGTCTTAATAATAAAAACCCAGAGCCAGATATTGGGGTAAATGCTGAAAGATCAGTAAAGGAGCCAGATACTTGAGAGACTTCTTACCTCTACTGAGTCCCAGGCTGAAAGGGCCAAACTCCTGTCTCCACACCACCTTATCACTTCCCTTTTTGCCCAGTCATATCACTTCCTATTTCCTCCTCCCAAGTGCTTGGATTAAAGGTGTGTGTTACCATTACCTGGCCTCTAGTGGCTAGCTCTGCACTCTGATCTCCAGGCAAGCTTTATTTGTGAGAACACAAACAAAATATCACTACACACATGTACATGCAAACTAACACATATGAACACACACACACACACACACACACACACACACACACACACACACACACAAAGACAGAATGGAGCTGGTCATAATGGTATACAATCATAAGCCCACCACTTAGACAGCTTGGGTTATACAGTAAGACGCTGTTTCCAAAACCAAAACAAACAAAAGGAAAATGAAATCCCAGGGAAGAAGAGAGAAAACACATTTCAGAAGAAATAGCAAAACAAAACTTGATATTACTTTAGATTAACACAATCATTAAGTGCCTAACACAATAAGACACAACCCAAGTCAAGCCTACCATTTTGAAATCTCAGAATATCAGAAAAAAACTGTTCATATGACTGTGAAGAAGAATGACAGTGGACATGTCAAGGGAAGCATGGAAGCCAGAAGATGATGGCTGAATGCCTTTAAATTCAGAATAAGACTTACTTTTAATATTCCACTGTAGCCAAGCTGTGAACTAATTCCAAGGTAGAGTAAAGATATTTTCAGGCAGGAAAGTTCCCAGCGAACTCACCTGACATGCACTCCTCCTCAGGAAGGGTGTGCCACCAAAATGAGGGCACAAATCAAAAGGAGGAAAACAAAAGGAGCAAGCAAGAGAGGCTCTAACACTTGAAGGAAATGAAGAACACCGCAAGACACAAGGCCAGGCGCAACAGTAGCGTCATTTTGCCCCTGCCCTGAAAACAGTTCAGGATGGAAAAAGAAAAGGGTGTAGGGATTCAGCAAGGAGGTCTTAGGACATGGAAGGATTATCTGTTAGACATTACTATGTGGAAAGTTTTTGGGGAAAATACTAGACATTTTGGCACTTGGGGATAGTAACATACAAAGTCAACTTGGTGAAAAAACAAGGCAATTATTAACTCCAAGAAAAACGAAAAGTTGAACAAGAAAGGACAAGTAATTACAGTTTAGTGTTAGCTCAGAAGAGAATGTTATTTACATAGTTATAATAATATAAACCCCTAATATTGATTTAACCCAAAAGGAGCACACAAGAGAAGAGTGTTGTAGGACAGGATATTTAAATTGTCACCATCTACAGCAGGCATTAAATAGAGAAATTGTGGGACATGTATCCCTCAGAAATAAGTATCAGAAAAAATACCCAAATTAATTTAGAATTGCATTCTTCTGAGAAGCAGGAATAGTGATGAAGGTAGATGAAGAGAATTTCATTATTTATTTCCTCTTGTTTCTTAAATATTTGTTTGTTTTTGTGTGTGCACACGTGTGTGTGTGTGTGTGTGTGTGTGTGTGTGTGTGTGTGTGTGTGTGTGTGCATGGCATGACAGGCAGATAAAGGTAGGAACATTTGCTGGTTAGTTCTCCCCTTCTACCTTGCCTCCTTTTATTTCTGCTACTGTGCTGTGGACTCTAGGCTGCTGGCCTGTGAGCTTCAGGGCACAGCTCCTGTGTCCACCTGTGTCCACCTTCCATCTCCCCAAGGGTCGAGGGGCACGGGAGTGCTGGAATTATTGGTGCTCAGTTCCACATCCAGCTCTTTATATGTGTTCCAGGGACAGAGCTTAGGTCATAAGGCTTGTGTGGCCAGTGCTTGCTGAGCATTCTCCCTGGTCCTCCTTTCATTTCTTAAAGCCTTTTTAACAATGCTTGGTTCTTAAAGTGTGCACATTAATTTGTGTCAATTTATTAAAACATTAAACGGCCATGTTCAGATTACTATGAAGGCTCATGATCAACAAATTAGACATATTTCTACCCTCAAGGGTCATACAACCTAAACACACATAAGAGTAAACCATATAATTTTCTAATATAACAGAGCCTTGGAGATCCCCAAACCAAGCCAAATGTGTTTGCCATTCCAACTTGTAGACATATCTAAGTTACATAAACAGATACTCCGAGGTTTTCCCAAGATGCCTGGGAAAGTAATTACAAAACCTTTCCTGCTGTCTTTATGTATTTGCACCTGGTAGCACTCGCTATCCAGAACACGAAAACAAACTAGTGTTGGAAGAATCTGATGTGTCTTTATCTGGGTCTCAACTTAAACAGAGAAGGCAGTGTGGACAGATGGGGGGAGCAGGGTGCCAAGCCTACTAGGGCACATGAAGGACAGGTGGGGCTTGTTCCATTCTTGATTCACAGAGGATGATTGTGCAAGACCTCACCTAGCAGGTCAAGTATGGAGTCAGTATGGCCCCTTAGAGGTTCCCAGCAATCTGCAATGCTTCAGGAAATAAATCACTGGAGAGTCGTGGAAAATGTGACCTGCTAATTCATCCCCAATCTATTATTTTTTCTCCGCAGTAGAAATCCCTGTAGGACAATAAAGACTCATTGCCTCTAGTGGCTTGACCATGACCAAGCAGTAGCAAGCTGCCTCATGACAATAATAATGTGTTAATGACTTTGATGAGGTAAGATTCATATTATTATCACCTCTAAATTACCTTGGGGCAAACAGGAAAGCAGCTGTACAATACACAAACCAAGGAACTTGGGGGAGGAAGTGTTCCCTGAACTGGCCCCTGTGATGATTAATTTTGTATTACTCTGCTTCTGTGAATTATGATTTACATGTGTGTGTGTGTGTGTGTGTGTGTGTGTGTGTGTATGTATGTATGCAGGTCGCAGAAGGATGTGGTGTGCCCTGCTTTATCATTACCTGCCATATTCCTTTGAGACAGGGTCTTTCCTACCAACCAAACAAGCGAGCTCTAGAAGTTTGACCTCATGCTAGTGGTGTAGAAGAGATGTGGTGTGATTGTGAAGTGTCCCCACAGGCTCCCATAGTAGGATGCTTGACACCAGCTAGGAGTGCTGTATTGGGAACCTGGAGAATCTTCTGGACACGAGATGTATTCAGTGGCTGTTAGGGCAGTAGCTGTGGGCCTTGAGTCATAGGCTGTCCCACTCCAGTCTGGCTTTTTACTTCCTGATCAGCACCACGTGCCATGCAACACCCCCGCCTCACCCATCTGCCACTGCCACGGCCTGAGGCCTCTGCCACCCTTTCCTCACCATGATGGACTGTGTCCTCTCAAGCCATGAACCCCATAACCCTCTACTCCCTTGATTCTATCAGAAATTTGATCAAAGCAATGAAAAATAGAGGCTAATAACTCACTATTTTAACTGCTCTGTTCTTGGACCCTACAAGAAGCACTAGGAAAAAACAGGCAGCTGGGTCCTGGCTGTATCCTGCTCAGGGTTGAGTCTGGTTTGCTACCAAATCATTGAATATGCTTTCCTAGTGTGCTCGGCCTCAGTTGGTTGCCTAACTGTGAATTGGCCGTATTAGTGCATTGAGTTGTTGTGAACATTAACAGCTTTGCCTTGAAATGATGAGGACTTGAGCTCATTCCACAGAACCCATGTAAGAAATCCAGGTATGGTGTCCCATGTCTCTAGTCCCAAAGCCAGGAACTGGATCCCTGAGGCTCACTGGTCAGGCAGCTTCCCTGAATCTGAGAGCTCCAAGTTCAATAAGAAGCCCTGCTTCAAAGGAACAAAGTTGACAGCATGGAGGAATGATGCCCAGTGTTGTCCTTTGGTCTGGACACACATGTATACTCACAAACTGACAACATAGTAAGTAGCCTAGAAGAATATGTGTCTGTGTATCTACTAATATTTAACTAACGACTCACAGTAAAGTTGAAACTTACTGTGCTCATAATTGACATTCTCATACTGGAAAAGCATTAAAATACTTTCTCCCTAATCAGTAAACCACATAGGAAGCTGTAAAGCATCTTAACAGTTCTAGAAGATGGTTACAAAATGACATTTTCAGAGTACTTCCTTCACCAAGATGGCACCAACTCTTCCTGCCACAACATTTATATCCTCACTATAGGATAAGAAAATGTGGTAGGATTTGGGGAGATGGCTAAGTCAGTAAAACTTTGCCTGGTACACTAGCATGAGGAATCTGAGTTTGGCTCCCAGCATACAAGGAAAAGCCAGGTGAGGAGAGGGTGTCTGGAATATCAGGGTGGGAGGGGAGAGAGGTGGATCCCTGGATTCATTGGCAAACCACTCTGGCCAAATTGATGAGCTCCACGTTCAGCAAGAGACTGAATCAAAAGAAGAAACCCAGCATGGACCTTTGGCCTCCACTGTTGTGGATATCACTCTATATAAATAAAACACTGATGGCCAATGACCAGGCAGGAAGTATAGGCAGGACAAAGAGAGAGGAGAATTGGGGAAACAGGAAGAAGGGGGAGAGACACTGCAGCCATGGCCAGGACAAACAGCATGTAAAGACTCTGGTAAGCCACCAGCCACGTGGCAAGGTATAGATTTATAAAAATGGGTTAATTTAAGATATAAGAACAGTTAACAAGAAGCCTGCCACGGCCATACAGTTTATAAGTGATATAAGTGTCTGAGTGATTATTTTATATGTGGATTGTGAGACTGCGGGGCTTGGGGAACCTGGAGAGAAGCCCTCCAGCAACAAATGGCGCCCAACGGCTAGAGTTTCCACCTTAAACCTGAGAATATTTAATAACCAATTCTAAACAGAGCCAAAACCAGGTTTCTGCTTCTTGTCTCATACGGGCAGCTAGACGCCGCAAAACGCAGGTTTGAACACTGGCGGGTTCCTGGCGTGTGCGTTTGACCAGCAGTATGGCAGAAATGAGGCATCTGCCAGTGGCACATTAAGCTGTGTGGTAGATTTAGTCTTTACTATTATTTAAAAAAAAAAAAAAAAAAAAGAGGTTTCTGGGCTACACGCTGCTTTGATAAAAGCTTAGACCCACTATTTCTGAGACTTCATGACTCCCAGAGCTGGCGAAAAACGTACCACTGCCATGTTGGGAAGCTGAAGTGGGCGGAGCCAGCAGCCACAGCACCTTTTCAGTCTTAGAATGGTGAAGTTTAAAGCAATAGGCTCAAGGTAATATAAAAAATAAGCCACGTAAAGATGGCTACCATACAGAGAATCTGGATTATGTTGTCTTTGATATTCATAACTGAAGAAAAACATTTGATTGCAAAAGCTGTTGAGTTATGCCAAAATGTATATTTTAAAGGTACCTTAACTTCAAAACTTGGATTTAAGGATATG
Source organism: Peromyscus maniculatus bairdii (assembly GCF_049852395.1). NCBI lineage: Eukaryota > Metazoa > Chordata > Mammalia > Rodentia > Cricetidae > Peromyscus > Peromyscus maniculatus. The sequence goes on from NC_134856.1 coordinate 110,461,284, forward strand.
TTGCTTTGGAAAAGAGGTTCTGCTTTTGTTTCCACAGAAAGCCAGAGGCTGTGGATTTGTTCTAGATTAAGATACATCAGGTTTCACCAGCCAAGACCCCCTGAAAGGTCTCCAATGACACCATGGCCCAGATGATCCAACATCCAGAGCGGTTTCAAGGCAACTGGTTCGCACAATACAGCCTTACGGACTACCCCATAGGCCTAAAATTTTCTTTGCGTCCTCCTCCAGCAGGAAGTAGTAAGAGATGCTACGCCCAAATTCCCAAATATACCAAGCTGGCTTTAGAGGTGGAATTGGCTCACTCTCCCTCTAAACCCAGACATATTGCTTTAAAAAAAATGGTTAAGAGATTCTTGTGTCCCAAATCAGAAGAGCCCTCTGGTGTGGGACAAAGAAAAAAAACAGTATTTTTATTTAAAACAGGTTGATTATAAATGTGATTTCTTTCTAAAAAAGAAAAGGGGATATGATATAGATATATAGAAGGATATAGAGATGATAAGATAAAAGGATAGATTAATCAACCTACTTTTAAAGAACAACTTGTTTAAAATGTTTTACATTGGTATAGATTTTAGTTTATGTTTAAAATGTTTTACATTGGTATAAATTTTAGTTTATTGATACAAACTTGAAGTTAATTTTGTTATACTGTATATATATTTCTATTCTTGTTTGAGGTATTATGTTTATGTAACTCATTTAAAATTGTAATGGATAATTAAAAATAGATTAATAATTAGTCATTTATGATAATCATATTTGTAGCCATGTTAGTTAAGTCTTCTAGGTATACATAGATATATTTCAGATAGGTAATCTTCAAACACTTCATAGACCTAGAGAATATGGCTATTTTTTTTTTATTTTTTTTATGGTTTTTCGAGACAGGGTTTCTCTGTGTAGCTTTGCGCCTTTCCTGGAGCTCACTTGGTAGCCCAGGCTGGCCTGGAACTCACAGAGATCTGCCTGGCTCTGCCTCCCGAGTGCTGGGATTAAAGGTGTGCGCCACCAACGCCCAGTGAGAATATGGCATTTAGATAACTTAGAATTCTGTTGACGTGAGACACAATTGCTCCTGGCTGGGCCAATTTGATCCTGAGAGAATGTTGGGCTTCTAAGACATTTCCATTGGGAAGTTTGTCTTCTTGGCACAAAATGGCCTACTGGGCAAAGAACTGCCCTTGCCTTGACGGCTGACAGTACGAATGCAATGCTGTCCTTCCTGGACAAGCGGGACACAAGGAAAGCGACCACTGTACTCTGCCAAGACAGGGTAAGATGGTCTTTCAGAATTCCTGCTTCTGAAGATGGTCTGTCAGATACTCTAGGCCTGTAGCCAATTTGAATGCACCAACAATGCTGAGAAACATTAGGTGACTGTCCAGGCTGCCAGCTGTCTTCGTCTACTCTTGCAAGACTCCCGGAAGTTGCTTGCATCCATCTACTATTTCTGAGGTACCATTATGTTCCTTCTCAGGTCTTTGATGTGGTTGAAAACTAGATAGTTGTAATTTCCTCAGTTATGATAAAAGATAAGTTAGATATAAAACCTTAAACTCACAAATATAAGATAGATAGGACATCTTCTTTAATATTGTAACTGTAATTCTTGCTCGATAATTGTTTTGTTATATGTAATTTTACCATGTTAAAGTTAAAACCTTCCTTTTTAAAAAAAGAAGAAAAGGGGAAGTGCTGTGGATATCACTCTATATAAATAAAACACTGATGGCCAATGACCATGCAGGAAGTACAAGCGAGACAAAGAGAGAGGAGAATTGGGAAAACAGGAAGAAGGGGAGAGAGACACTGCAACCACAGCCAGGACAAGCAGCATGTAAAGATGCAGGTAAGCCACCAGCCACGTGGCAAGGTATAGATTTATAAAAATGGGTTAATTTAAGATATAAGAACAGTTAGCAAGAAGCCTGCCACGGCCATACAGTTTATAAGTAATATAAGTGTCTGAGTGATTATTTTATATGTGGATTGTGGGACTGCGGGGCTTAGTGGAACCTGGAGAGAAGCCCTCCAGCTACACTCCACATACATGAATGAGGAATGTATACACAACACACACACACACACACACACACACACACACACACACGCACACACACGCACATGCACACACAGGAGGAAAGAAGAAAATGCACTAGTGATACATAACTCTCTCTCTCAATCTCTTTCCATCTATATACAGCTCTGTAAATGGACATTTCCTGTCCCAGCTGTCTGATCCCAAGTAACTGACTTAGAGGCTGAATATGAATTATAAATGCTCAGTCAATAGCTCAGGTTTGTTACTAGCTAACTCTTACACTTAAATTAACATATATTTCTTATAGCTAACTCTTACACTTAAATTAACCCATATGTCTTACGTAAGCTTTGCCACAAGGCCTGGTACCTTTTTTCAGTAGAACGTGCCCATCTTGCTCTCTCTGCGGGCAACTCTCTGACTCTGTCCTCCTTCCCCCCAGCATTTTCAGTTTGGGTTTCCCACCTAGCCTTATTCTGCCTTGCTGTAGGCCAATCAGCATTTTTATTAACCAATGAGAGTAATACAGAGTCACAGCCTACAGAAGAATTATTCCACAGCACAGCTCAACTTTGAAACTTTGGTCCCTGGCATCAGTCTTGGGCTGCCACAAAAAGAGGCCAGGTTACTCCTATTCCAGTGTCAATTGCACAGAGGAAATAAAAGGATTTGCTCCTCTATCACGGTAATGACAGAGTGAGGGGAGGCCAGGAAAGCAAGGAGAGGGTTCGATGTTTACCATATGCAAAGTTGCAACCCTGTCGTTTTCTGGACAACTTGGTTTACACAGGGCTCGAGGCTATGGTATTAACGTTATGTGGTGTTTAAGTATGAAGTGGATATAACAGGCTTTTATGTGCTACAAGACCAAGATCATAACCACCATGCAGAACACGGAATTAGAAAGGTGCTCCAGCATTCCACAGAACCTCCTTAGGAATGAACTGTTAAGACACAACTTGCACCTAATTTACAGACTTCCTGTATAATTTTAAGTCACTCATAGTCATTTCTCTGAATGACTGAAACTGTAGCATGAATCTGAAAAGTTCTTATTAATAAAATCAAACCTGAGCCAGGTACTGGGGTGAACTGGAAGATCAGAGAACTAGAACAAGCCACAGCTACCTCACTTTGCCGGATCCTCAGCTGGTCTTGTTTCCTCAGACTGGAGGCCTCTGAGTCCTCATCCAGAATGGGTCTCAGCTGAACTGCTGCTCAAAAGCCTGAATGCTTAACCAGACCAAATGCTTAACCTGGCCAAATGCTTCTAGTTTCTGGTCCTCACGCCTTATATACCTTTCTGCTTTCTACCACCACTCCCTGGGATTAAAGGTTCGCTTTCTGGGATTAAAGGCGTGTGTCACCTTGCCTGGTCGTTTCCAATGTGGCCTTGAACTCACAGAGATCCAGAGGGATTTCTACCTCTGGAGTACTAAGATTAAAGGTGTGAGTGCCACCATTTTCTAGCCTTTGTATCTAGTAGCTGTTCTGTCTCTGACCCCAGATAAGTTTATTAGGGTGCACAATCTTTTGGGGAACACAATGTCACCACACTGAAACAGTCTTCCTGAGGGAGCCAATAGAACTTCATCCCAAGTAACGATTTGTTTTTGCTCACCCCACGGCAAAGCCCAGATCATCAGAGGCAGTTGGGTGCTCTTAACGATTTGATACCCTCTCCAAACATAATTCTATCCCCCTTGAATTGTTTTTTGGATTGTCTTTCCCAAGAGAATGAGCCAGGTTTTGGAGACCTTTATATTCTCAGAGCCCCACAGAGCTGTCCACCTGGTAGGTCCCCGAGTCTTTGCTGAATGACAGCAGTGTTAATAGTGCCTACTACCTGAACTCAAAAAATCCCAATCTAAGAGTACAAGAATTTCAAAAAACCTACCTTGAGTTTAGCACTGAAGAAAGAGAAAACATAGAGCTTAGTAAATAAACACCAGTCACAAATGTCATCCTTCAGAACTGGAGGCACAAAAGACAAATGTTATGTGGTCTCACTCATATCTGAAGGCTACAAGTCTTGACCTCCTGGAGATGGAGACTAGAACAGCAGTGGCCAGAGACTGGGAGAGATGTGGAGGATTGCACTATGATTTGAATATGAATGCATTGAAGGCTTAGTCTCAGTGCAGCAGTGTTCAGAGTTGAGGGTTCTAACCTCACCAATGGGTTAACAGGCTGCAGAAGTCATAGCTTAATAGGCTTTTGAGATAAGGTGGGATCTTCACCGGGTGGGGCTTAACTGGATGAAACAGGACACTGTGGGGAAGGATGCTTTTGAAGAGTTTGTTTAGTCTTAGCACCCTGACCTTTACCCCAACCTGGCAACCACAGTAAGCTAAACAGATTGTCCCCACAACACACTCTCTGCTGTGTGCTTTCTTTTCCACCGTGGGTCTAAATGCAGTGGAGCCAGCAGGTCTGAAACCTCTGAATCCATGAGCCAAAATAAACCTCCATTATTTATCCAGTGTTTTGCCACTATTACAGAAAGCTGACCAATCCAGAGAGAATGATACGAGGGTAATTAATGACACAAGTGTACCATTTGGTGTGGTGGCCCACAGAAGCTTCCTAGTGAGAACTTACTCAGGGTCAGAGAATCTGAGCTTTCTTTATCCAGCAGGGCTGCGTAAGGAGATGATTTGGACATGGGCGTGGTTACCAGGTGTTTGGAAGGGTCTATACTTGGCTGTATGTTATTGCTTTGATCTTGTAAGGGGGAGGTATTCTGCCTCTCCCCTTGGCATATTATAAAAAGCCATTTTGAATGAAAGATGAGGCTGTTGAGTATTGACCCAGGCCCTCCTGAAGCTCTCCTGTGTTTCTATCTTTCTTCTCATCGGCTAGATCTCTCTTTCTATCTGACATTTCCTCATTCCTTTCTCCTCCACCTAAGAACCCTTCAAAAGGTGGGAGCAGATCAGAGCTGGTCTCCCATGGACTCCCACAATTTGGCCAGAATAACTTCTAATGTTTGACAACACAGTAGTATAACTAGTTGACAACAATAAATTATATATGTATTTCCAAAGAACTTGTAGAGAATGTCTAAGTGTTTTCAACACAAAATGATTATAAGTGTTTAAAGTGATGGCTCTGCCAGTTCTGATCATTACATGTTGTGTATATATATTGAATATAATATGTACCTCATAAAACTGAAATATAATGAACCCCATAAAATGTAGCTATTATAGATCAATTCAAAATTGAATACTGAAAAACTCTTCTTAAGGAGCTTGTCATTTAGTTGTTCAGGTTCATATGGGGCAACACCTGCTTGCTATACAAATAGGCCCTAAATTACTTATAATAAAAGTGTAAGTTCAGGAAACATTATTGTAGTGTAAGCTGGAGGAAGTGGGAAGGACATGTGCTCTTCCTTGGAATACAGGGAAGAGAATTTCCTGTGAAGACCTGGGAAAAGTCTGTTCAGGCACTGGCAAGACCCATTTAACCAGAGAGACACAAACAGGGTCAGACCAACCTCTAGTTGGCCTTGGAAGCCCCAGTCAGGCCTCACACCAGACATGGTGGCAAACAGCAGCAGCCCAAGAGGCTTCTGGGCAGGATTCGCTCATTAATATTTTCCTCCTGCTGATGGATGAGGCATCTTATACTAGCTGGAGTCATTACAACAGACGAGTTCCTGAGAATGTGACAGATGACAGTGGTGGTGGCAGCACCAGGCATCTTGGTCGGCATCCCAAACGGTGATGCATCCAGGCCGGGAAGCACCACTGTTTCCCTGAGTTACAGAAATTTAGAGAAAGGGGTAGGGATGGGATAAAGAGCTTTTATCCACAGCCTCGAAGGGTGGAGATTTATGAGAGACATCTAATGCCAACTCCTCTCTGAGATGGTTTCCATGTGTCTGTCATTGTTCAGGCTAGACAAAATCCAGTCAGAGGAGCTGGGGAGACAGTGCTATTGGTAAAGGGTTTGCCATAAAAGCACGAGGACCTGAGTTCAACCTTCAGCCCCCATGTGAGAGCTGAGAGCGGCAACACATGCCTGTAATCCCAGCACTGTGGAGACAGAGGTTGTGGCATTGGTCAGCCCAGCTGAATTGCTTTGCTCCAGGTTCATTGAGAGGCTCTGCCTCAAAGGAAGGTAGAAACCAGGAGTGGTGGTCCACGCCTTTAATCCTGTCACTCAGGAGGCAGAGGAAGATAGATCTCTGTGAGTTTGAGGCTAGCCTAGACTACACAGCTGATTCCAGGACAGATGGGGGCTACAGAGTGAGACCCAATCTAGAAAAAATAGAGAATGAGGAAGATACCCAACATTAACCTCTGACCTCCACGTATACCTGCAAGGAAATCTGTACACACACACACACACACACACACACACACACACACACACACGAAGCAGTCATAGGTAGCCTCTAGATCTCAGAGTTAATTTATGAGCTTCCATCTCTCTAGATCTAGATTTTCTATGGATAGTTAAGTATGTAGGGTTTTTTTTTTCTTTATCTCTGGAGTCAAAGCAAGTATGCTTGATGGATTATATAATAATGGCTATCCATGAAAATAAATTTATCACCACATTCAGGCTGATTATCTCCAAATAATAACTATTTTAAGCCTTTGTAATGGCTATAAAGTATTAGAGCTTCAGCAAAATGAAAGCACACCATAAAGTAAATTCCTCTCAAATTTTATGCAAATTACCCAATTTGAATAAAACCATTAATTAAGTTTACATATGCAGATTAATTCTAACTAGCCATGTTTTAATTCTTAGTTATTAACTACAATCTCATTGTAATTGTTCCTATCAGTTAGAAAAAATTAACAAAAGAGTACTTTAAGTGTTTTATATTTCTGTGCATTAGATATAAAATATTAGTGTTCCAATAAAAAAGACATGAAAATATACTATGATATAATAAATAAATTTATGGGAGTAATTTTATGTTAATTGGAGAGTTTGCTTGAGAACAAAGGGGCAATGAATATTTGTGTCTCTCTCTACTTTATCTGTGATCATTTTGCAATGGTTTTTCCATCAAATTGAGTATTAGGATGGCTCTTCGTGGAGACAGTAGGAAGGGGCTTGTCAATGAGTAAGCCTGTCCAAAATACGTTTGGATAGAAAAATTGAGGTGTTTGATCTTCTGTTTTATGTACCAGTGAATAATCATAACAGCTTTAATGAATGTGTTCTCTGCAGCCTAAATACATTTGAAATCACATTTCTGAAAGACATAAAGTAAGAGTTATTGTTTATAAAATCCATTTTACAGGTACAAAACTGATTGTAAGAATAAATGACTTGGCCAAAGACAGATCTCCAGTAACAGACAGAATCAAATCTAACTGCCTTGATTTTTCAGTTCAAAGTTCTTGTCACTGAATCTTGTTTATGACAGGGATGTCACTGGTACTGGATGTCTTCCTGAATCTGGAGCAAGGCTCACAAGGGAAACAGAGAGAACCTTCTATGTCTCCCCGTCACACACCCTCTTACACAGGAAATTATGACACTACTTTCCCCAAATCATGGATCACCAAACTTGTTCATGAGGCTGTAAGAATATGTGACAATTATGCCCAGTAATAGAACAGATAAAATATGTATGGAGGAGGAACCTCTTAGACTTCTTTTTCCAAAAATACATGTACATATAAATAGACTGATACAGACTCAGACATACACACTTCAAGGTCAACCATCTGCCACGATTCCATATTGCTTTCAGTTCCTGTTTGGAAGTATTCTACTTCTCCAATCCTTTGTCTAGTTTTTGTTTCTTTGTTTCCTGATTTCTCTATCTTCTGTCCATTTAATCTTAAAAAGACTGCCCACCCCAAAGGAGCTTGATGATCATGCAACTTTTGGGAAACAGATGACACTAGAAAATTCTAGAACATTATGATTTTGAGCAAAAGTATTAGAGATCTCATTTGGGCCAAGGAATGTTTTGCCATCTTGTCAGCAAGACAGAAGCATCTCCCCAGGCAAGAAGATTCATAAATAATGGAACACAGTGGAAAATGCACGTAAGGAAGAGGACCCAGGTATTCATAATCTGTAATTTTCTGTGACCTGTTTTAATTCCGCTGTGTGAGAAAAGGGACTCTTACCTTTTCTTTCTTTCCTTTTATAGTTCTGTTAACTGGTATCATAACAGGATTTATCCAAAAACAGAACCACTGACAACACACATGGCATTCAGAATCTCAAACCAGGTAAATCTTTTTGCCTATAATATTAAAGAAAACCATCGGCTTTGTCAGTTTGGGCTTATGTAATAGAATACTTTAGACTGATTTTATTAGCACTTTGGAAGGTGGCAAGTCCAAGAAAGAGGTAGTGTCCAGTGGATGCCATCCTCTTGGTTTGTAGATGGCTGTCTTCTCAATGTATCCTCACAAGGCTGCAAGAAGGAACTCTCATCTCCTTTTCTCCTTTTAAGGATGCCAAGCCAGTCATGGAGGCCCTGTTCTCATGATGTCATTAAAATTCAATCACCTCTCAACGTCCCACCTCCCAATACATCTGTTAGAATGAGGTCTTTGATATATATGAATTTGGGTAATATGTGCCATGTAGGCCTGTACTGTCCAATCAAAAAGCTCTCATGGCTACCAAGCTCTTGACATAGGGCTCATGTGTTCAGACCTGCTGTAAATTATAAAGAGATGACTCAGAGGTTTAGAGCATATGCTGGCTCATTTTCGTCAACTTGACACAAACCTAGACATATCTGGGAAGGGGGAATTTCAACTGAGGCAATGCTCCCATCAGACTGGCCTGTAAGCAAGTATGTGGGAACCTCTTCTTGATTAATGATTTTGGTAGGACGGCCCAGCAAATCGAGGGTGGTGCTGCCTAAGAACAGGCTCCTGCCTTTCGTTTCTCCCCTGACTTCTCTTCATGACGTCCTATAAAAAGCCATCCAAAGCAAACCCTTTCTTCCCAAGTCACTTTCGGTCATCGTGTTTATCACAGCCACAGGACAGACTGCTTGCTGCTCTTGTAGGGGAACCAGCTTCAGCTCTCAGCATCCATATGCACCTCATAATAATCTCTAACTCTAGTTCCAGTGAATCGGACCCCTTCTTCTGGCTGCTTTTGGGTTCTTACATGTATGTGGTGCACATAAACTCATACAAGCACACACACACACACACACACACACACACACACACACACACACACACATTTACAAAATGAAAAAAAAACCCAAATACCTCGTTGTTGATTTTTTTAAATTAATGACATGTTGAAGCAATATTGTTTTGGATACACTGGGTTATGGTAAAATAACACTCAATTTTATTATGCTAGTTTCTTTTACTATTGTTTAAGGCAACACTTAGAAATTTAACATGACTTCTGGGACTAGCATTTGTGTTTTGTGTTACATTTTTATTAAATGCTAGGGGCCTAGCCTATTGATTCTCAAATGGACTGCTCTTAGGACATTTGGCAGTGTCCTGAAATAGTCCTAGTGTCTGGGTGGCAGAGGTTCAAAACATTTCCATATGCCCTTTAATGCCCAGGGCTGCCTTACTCTGCAGTAAAGAATTACCTGTCCCCAGATGCCTATATTACCAAAGTTGAGAAACCCCAGTCTGGAGAAATCAGCTAAAGAAGCATTAAAAGAGCTTCGGGCCCACAAGATGGCTCAGCAGGTAAAGGCACCTATCACCGTGCAGACAACTGGGGTTCAACATCCGGGACCCACAAGACGAAAGGACAGAATCAACTCCTGGAAACTGTCATCTGGCCTCCACATGCATCGTGGCACTCATGCCAACACACACACACACACACACACACACACACACACACACACACACACACACACACATACACACACACACACACACACACACACAGTAACATAAGCTTTAAGATGTTAAAAACTAGAAGAGCTCAGTGTGAACAAGTCTTGAAATTTCCACCTACGTAACGCAGTGTGGGTAATGTGGCGATGGGTGCCCACACTGTCATTTGAAATATAAAGCCCTTGAGATCTGACGCATCTCGTTTGTGTGTGTGTGTGAAGTGGGGGGGGGGAGGCGGCGGCAAAGCAACTCGCAAGCAAAGAAGGGAATCCAGAGCAGCCAGCTCTGACCCTCTTTCAGATGCTGGTGGTGAAGCGCCAGCAGCGTGCCCGCCGGGGAGAGCTGGAGGTGTTCCCAGGTCCCCGAATAGATGGTTTGTAGTTCGAGGCACCTGCTCGTGGAGTCGAGCAGTCACGACACATGTTCACAGCAAACCTCTCCACATCCTAAACGACAAACTTTGCAGTTTTAAACCAGACTGGTTCTAAGTTCCACGATAAAGATTCCAGAGCACAAAATGCAGAAGGGGAGGTAAGTAGTTCATCACAGCGAAGTCTGTTTCTGCCTGAGTGGTTCACATAGCTTAGGGAAGCTAAGGATTGGAAGAGAGCAGTTGCAGTTGAGACAACACAACTGGAAAGTGCTCGTCTTAGAAGTATGGGGACCTGAGTCCAGCTCCAGAAACCGTGTCTAAAAAACACGAAGAAAAATCGCAGAGGTGGTGGTGTGCACTTGTAACCTCAGCATTGCGGGGGGGGGGGGGGGGGGGGGGGCCAGGACAGGCCAGTCCCTGGGGCCCACTGGCAGCTGGTCTAGCCTAAATTGGTGAGCCAATGAAAAGGAGGTAGACAGTGTCCTGAGAAGAACACCTAAGACTGTCCTCAGGTGTCTACACATGCGCACACCCACCATACGTGCACACACACAAACATGCACACATGAAGAAAGAAAAGAAATTGGACAAAATCAGTCCTAACCCTGTAATGTCCTAGGAACTGCATCTCTTTTGAAAATGTGCCTGGTTTCAGTGGGTTTTTTCCTTATTCCAAAGTAACACAGTTCTGATGACTTCAGCTTTTCTGGCTCTTTGGACTTTAGTGAGGACATAATAACTATATTTGGATGTGATGCCCTGAGAACTTGGGGTTGATGGGTGATAAAGTTTGGGGTCTCTGGGTGAACATGTGGGACTCTTTTCTGTTTGTATCTGTATGCAAAGGGGGGAGTGATACTCTTATCATTGAAGTCTCCTGCAAAGAATTGGAGGTGTCATGAGACGTTCAAGAACGGAAGCATGTCTCCATTAGTCCCCCGTGGGTGGAAATTTCCTCTTGCCCAACAAGCCCCATTGTATCTTTCTGAAAACTATACTTTTCAGGACTTCCTGGTCTACAGCCTGGCTCTCCTTGACTTGCCCTGTTTCAAGTGCAACTGTCAATTTGGGATTCTGAAAATAGAGCTTTTCCATTGGTGCACCTGCACCAATTTTGTTTCCGGGGCAGCTGGGGTCACCACTTCAACACCCAGAAGGTAGAGTTTCTGGGTAAACTCACAACGTTCAAAATTCAGGCACACATAAGAACACTTGTAAGCAAAAATAAATTGGTTGGTGATTGGTGAATGAAAATGATCTCCTTATAGAAACCACTTAAGGAAAACCAGGATTGCTTTGCAAATACTGTACTGTGCCACTCAACCACAGGAGGAAAAAAAGAAACAAACCAAGCCACACTACTTTACATAACTTTAGGACCTCATATAACCTCTTCCACTCTACCCAGATTCATCCCCTGCCTTTAAAGCATAATAAATTTGTCGAGTAAAACTTGCAGGAAAAGCTTATTCAGAATAAAGATAAGTCCAACCGTGATCTGTTTGAAGAACAAAGAGAACACAGAGTTAAGTTATACTAGGTATTAACTATGCCACCCCTCCTCTGGGTCTGTGGGCAGACTGCACTTCCCTACCCTCGTGGATTTAGACAAGGTTTGGCTAATGAAGTATGAACAGAAGGGATGCATGCCACTTTGGGTCCCCTTTGAGAGAAAGTGGCAATGTCACCATGGATCAGCCTGAATTCTTGAGGCACCTGAATAATTAAAGTCCCTTTGCAGACTCACTATGTATCCCAGGCCTGGGAAGTCCCAAAGGTTTTCAAGCTTTCCTTACTGTGGCATGGCCTAGTCGCTCCTGATGAATGAAACAGCTCCTGGTTTTGTTCTCTGTATCATCTTCCAAATCACCATGCAACTTATTTCCCATCTCATCTAAGATGGGAAAAGAAACTTCAAATATAAGCAAGTGATGATCAAAAACGGTCATTCCAGAATAAGCTTACTTATGGGAAGTAAGCTTACGTCTTACTTCCCATTGCACATTCAGAGCACCTGCAATGTCTGAGCCTCTGCATCCAATATACGTTTAAACTTAAGGTGAGGAGAGCAGTGTTGGGGAAATGAGAGTGGTGACAGTCACTCAATGAACTCTTTTTATTATTATTATTATTATTATTATTATTATTATTATTATTAAGATCTCTTATTTTTAGGGCGGTGGTGGCGCACGCCTTTAATCCCAGCACTCGGGAGGCAGAGCCAGGCGGATCTCTGTGAGTTCGAGGCCAGCCTGCTGGACTACCAAGTGAGTTGCAGGAAAGGCGCAAAGCTACACAGGGAAACCCTGTCTCGAAAAACCAAAAAATAAAATAAAATTAAAGATCTCTTATTTTTAAGCAACTGCAAGTAGGTATTTCTTTCTTTTCTTTTTTTATTTATTTTTTAAATTATACTCATGATATTCATTACTTACACTCATGATATTAATCACATTTGTGGTATTCATAGATCACATTCACAGTATTCATTCATATATATATATATATATATATATATATATATATATATATATATATATATATATATATATATATTTAATTTTAAGTGTCGAATGTCATTTCTTGAAGGGGGTAGGAGGTTAAATACAGGCTTACAGCACAATGGGAGGACCCCGGAGGGCAGAAGTTCGCTACTGATGTTTTACAATCTTGCATCTAAGCTGTTAATGCCCGTTATTCAGGATACACAGACAAGGAACTTCCCTTAAGCATTCAGGTGGGTGGAACCTGGAAGGGAATTAGCATTGGGAGGATATCAAGGTCAAGGTCCGCAAGCAAGGCAACAGTTACCCAAAACGGGGGCCAGGGTACTGCAGGTCCCCCTTTTATTAAAAAATGAGCTTCTGACTTCAATGAACTCTTATTAGGTTTCATTATTGACTCTGTGTGCCTGTATACACACACACACACACACACACACACACACACACACACACACACACACACACACACACACACACTTGAACCATGGAACAAGAGGAGTTGGTTTTCTCCCTGTAGGATTTGGGGATTGAACTTGGGTCCTCTGGCTTGGAGGCAGGTGTCTCCACCTGCTGAGCCATCTTATCAGCCCAGAGGATAGTCAGTTTGACTCTGTCTCTGTGTGTGTGTGTGTGTGTGTGTGTGTGTGTGTGTGTGTGTGTGTGACAGAGTGTGTGTCTTGTCTGTTCCATCTCTCCAGCATCTCTCCCTACTTTCAGTCTGCTGATTTGCCCCACTTTTCCTTGATGCCAACTCAATAATGTTGCCACAGAATCATTTCTAATGACTGCTTTTTCCATGCCCTGATTGGGTGCGGCCAGCTTTCCATTATGGTTTTGGATGCTTGTGGTCCCCGCTGGATTGCTGAGCAGAGACTACCAACGTGCAGAGCACCTGCAACGTCTGACCCTCTGCAGCATCCAGTTTTTCCATGCACCCCCTTTTCGGTTCCCCCACTGCGCATGAACCACAAGCATGCAAGCGTGAAGTCTGAATACTAATGAAAAGGGAAATCTGGGTTAGTTGTGGCAATGTCTGAGCTGGAAATTCCTCTGGCTCTGGGGCATGTGTTGGCCACATGACTGCTCTTGGCCGCGTCAGCTGCTGAGCACTGGCTTCCTATGATGCTTTGAGCATTTAGATAGGTTTCTTTTTGGTTTCTACTTAATTTTCTGTTTTGTCAAAATGAAGCATGTGTATAGTGTAAAAACAAAACCAAAAATGGGCAAGTCAATAGAACCTCTAACGACAAAGAACAGCTTGTCTATTCCACTGCTCTGTCCCTCCTAGCTCTGGGTTCATGACTCTTGGGATCATCCACTTGAAAATCCTTTCTCTGCTTTTGCCTCTCCTGGGTCATATGTCTTCTGACTTAGAGTTTCCATTGCAGAACACAAAAGCTTAGCTTTACTAACACCAGTGTCTACCCACCACACACACACACACACACACACACACACACACACACACACACACACACACACACACACACGCACTCACGCACACGCACACGTGCACACACGTTCAGCATCAATTGGTGTTTTCTGTGTAACAATCCACTTCAATACTTATTGGCTTAAGGGAACCATTTATTTACCCACAATTCTGCTGATCAGCAGTTTGAACTTGGCTGGGCAGGGTGATTCATTTTTGCAGCTGTGGGGTGACTGGGTTGGCTCAGAGCTGGCTGGCCTAAGTGGCTCCAGCTGGGGTGGCTCTTTCCTACTCCTTGTGATTTTTTTCATCCTGCCGTGGATTCTGCTCGCCTGTTCGCTCACAGGATGGTGAGGTTACGAGATTAAAGAGGAAGTGTGTACAGGTTCTTGAGGGTGAGGCTCAGAACCACCCCTTCTGTGGCCTACACCAGGGGATGAAAAATACACCCCGCCTCTTAGCAGGACGTGCTGTCAAATGTTGCTGCAAAGAGCACAGAATCATGGCTGCTTCTGTAATCTACCTTGCCACAGACACAAGCACTGCAAAGAAAACCCTTAGTGTCCCTCGGGGTCTGGGAGGGATTAGTTCCAGGTTGCCAGCAAGTCCTAAAACCTAAGCATGCCATGTTCCTCATAAAAAGCAATTTACATATAACCTATGCACCTCTTAATGGATAACTTATTTTTTCTTTTATATTTATCTGTTCTTTGTGCACGTGCACAGGAGCCCGTGGATGCTAAGTCATGCATGTGGAGGCCAGAGGACAACTTGCAGGGGTTGGTTCTCTCCTTCCACCATGCAGGTCCTGGGGATTGAACTCAGGCCATCTGAGGGTTGTTGGCCCTCGATGAATATTTAAGCCACCTCTTCACTACTTAAATATCTAACAGGATGTAACTGTTATTTAAAAGTTGTTATATTGCATTAATAAGGGGGAGAACGCAGTTGGGCTCATTTAGTGAAGATATAATTAAAGTAATATTTCTGATCCTAAGCCATTGACTGTGCAGAGGGGAAGGCCTGGGTGGCTGACTGCACACACCGTTTCTCCACCAACATTCCATTCACGTAGCTGTAGTATCTCATCACCAGTGTGAGCCAAGTTGGGATTTTCCCCACCACAGCAATAGATGTTAACTTATTACTTGGCCTCATAGTGACTACAATTATTATTTCCTCCTATATAAAGACTCTGCTTCAGTTGGCAGAATAAATCATTGTTCCGAATTCCTTGTTTCTTGGCTTTTTGCACGTACTTACCACTAACTCAGCTCCACATTCTACAGTAAGTAACGAATGTGTGTGTGTGTGTGTGTGTGTGTGAGAGAGAGAGAGAGACAGAGACAGAGACAGAGACACAGAGAGACAGAGCAAAGCAGAGACAGAGGGAGAGACAGAGATGCCCCCATCATGTGAGAGGACGTGCAGAGGCTTGAAGAGGCCATCAGGTACCCTGTTCTATCACTTCCTACTTTCTTCCCTTGAGACATGGTTCTTGTTGATCCTGGAGCTAGGCTAATAGCCAGCAATTCCAGCCATCCTGCTGTTTCCACTCACCCACAACACTGGGGTTACAGGCATGGCTATAACCACACCCGGCTTTCTATATTGGTTCTAGGGATTCGAACTCAGGTTCTTATGCTTGTGCAGCTAGCACTCAGGCCCACTGAGCCTGAGCCCAGCAAGCACAGCTCTCTTAAGAGCATGCGTATCTAATGAGCCAGCAGTTCCCCTGGAGTCCCTGTCCTCACTGCGACCTGACTGTTCCTGTGGCCACCACACAATATCACTCTAAAGACTTCCTTCCATGCCCTCCTATACACACAGTCCTGCTTCTTAGTTCCCAGCATCCTTTCTTTCTCATGGTGGATGACCACACCATCCAGCAAATTCCTGAGCAATCTTGCACCGGAGGGATCTTTTAGGTCTGTTCCTTTGAGTGTTTGCAAATGCTCTTCTCACTTACACACTCACTGGCCAGCTTGCCTGGGAGCAAGTTCTTAGGTGGTAATGTTTCTTGTAAGTTGCTAAGGTAGGTGCTCTTCTAAGTGGTGCTTTTGCAAGAGCTCCGGGGCCACCGTGAGACCTGATCCTTTGCTCATAATCGGATTATCTTCTCTAGAGTTTATCAGAATTGCTGAGTTATTACCGTACTTCTGAAAAGAGATACAAGGGTGCTTTAGGAAAGGTCTTCATGTCGTAGTCCACAGACTCTTGCAGTCTGGTAGCTTTTCTGCTCTATTATGAGATCCCTCTTGAATACTCTTTAGAATCCCTATACTTTTCTAATTTGTCCTTACAACTTGTTTTTTTCCTTCTTTTTTTTAGGTTTTAAAACTTTGTTTTTCTGCATTCCTATTCAACACATTGTGTGTATGTGTGTGTACACACACACACACACACACACACACACACACATATAATATTTTCTTAATTCTTGGAGAATATCATGCATGCATGCAATGCATTTGGATCATATTTCCCCTCAACTGCCCCTCCTCTAACTTCTCCCTGATTCACTTCTGTTACTCCTCACCCTCACAACTTCACTTCTTCTCTCTCCATCTCAGTCTCTTCATCCTGTGTCTTTGTCTCTCTGTCTGTCTGTCTCATAACCTACTCACTTTGTGTTGTGCATATGTACATGGGTGTGGGGTCATTCACAGGAGCCTGGTTGGCCTACCAAGGGCCACACCCTTGAACAAAATGGACTCTCCCTTCCCATAAAACCACTGGCTCTCAATAAGTCCTAAAATTGGTGTGGGCATTCATGAGTCCCTCCCCTTCCATGCTGGAATGCTGCTGACTGGCTTGATCTTTTGTGCAGGTTTTGTGCAGGCAGCCATAGCTGCTGTGAGGTCCTAAGTGCAGTGCTCCCATCATATTAGAAGATACTGTTTCACTCTGGTTCTCCCGGACCTTGGACTCTTAGAGTCTTTCTGCCCCCCTCTCCTGCAATAATCCATGTGCCTTGGGGAGGGTGTAATACTGATATCCCATTTGTGACTGAGCACTGCATTGTAAAGGGAACTGTTACTTAAGTGAAGAGGCAGAATACAGAATGGGGAAAATAGTTTCCAGCTGCACCTCTGACAGAGGATTACATTATATTATCATTATCATTATATTGGATGTATAAAGAACTAAAAACCAGCTACCAAGAATCCAAACAAACAACCCAATTAAAATGTGGGCCATGGAATTGAACATAAAGTTCTCAAAAGAAAAAATACAAATGGCTAAGAATTATTTTTAAGAATGTTCACTATCTTTAGCCATCAGGGAAATACAATATTTTAAAAAACATTTTTAAGTCCTAGAAGCTCTTGAAGTCTTCATAATATTCCTGTGTAAGAACATCTTGTTCTTGTTTTGTGGCAGTATCTTTTATCAGAACACTAAGAAAATTCCATTTGCCATGTTGATTCCCTTTCCCTGTGACATAATGCACTCACAGGTTTCATTGATTGGGAGATGGCCAGCATTCTCCTCACCACGGCGTATTAGTATTGTTCGTGCCACTGTAACAAAACACCTGACAGAAATGACTAGGGAAGAGGATTGATTTTGGCTCATGGTCTCAGATGGCTCAGTCTATGATGGCAAGGTAGAAATGGTAGAGCACAGCAGTTCATAACACAGCAAGCTAAGAAGCAGAATGCCCATGTTCAACGGCTGTATCCCCTTTGTCTTTTCCCCAGGCTATGTAATGGTGGTGCCTGCCTTCAGTGTAGACCTTCCTCTTCACTGTATCCTCTCTGAAAATGCCATCACAGCCATACCAGGAGGTGCACATCACCAATCAAGTTGATAATAAAGATCATGATCTTGAACCCCCTTTGCTCATATAACCCCCCCCTCCCTCTCTTCAACTGGACTCCAGGAGCCCTGCCCAGTGCTTAGCTGTAGATCTCCTCATCTGCTTCCATCAGTTACTGGATGTAGGTTCTATGATGACAATTAGGGTAGTCACCAATCTGATTACAGGAGAAGGCCAGTTCAGGCACCCTCTCCACTATCCAGGAGTCGTAGCTGGGGTCATCCTTGTGGGTCCCTGGAAATTTCCCTGGCACCAAGTTTCCCCCTAATCCAATAATGGCTCCCTCTGTCAAGATATCTCTTTAACTGCTCTGCTGTGATGGGGCTGCAATGGGTGTGAGAGGGGCAAGGGATGTGCCCTCAGGATCTAGGGCCTAGAGAGCTGGCTGTCCAGCTGGTAGCTCAGATACTCACCTCGTCCTCCAATGGGTGCAGGTCGTATTCTCATCTCTTAAAAAACAAATGGGGCCGGGCGGTGGTGGCGCACGCCTTTAATCCCAGCACTCGGGAGGCAGAGCCAGGCGGATCTCTGTGAGTTCGAGGCCAGCCTGGGCTACCAAGTGAGCTCCAGGAAAGGCGCAAAGCTACACAGAGAAACCCTGTCTCGAAAAATCAAAAAAAAAAAAAAAAAAAAAAAAACAAAAAAAAAAAAAAAAAAAAAAAACAAATGGGAACATACCAAGGAACAGCTGATTCAAATTCAGACAAATCCTAGCGGGGCATTTAATTCTGCTACTCCATGTCCAATGTCTGGGGCATGTGGGTGTGACATGAGCTCCAATTGACTTGAATAGCTCCACCTTTATAGCCTGAACATTTGAGGCCTACATGGTCTCTCACTTTGGCTGGCTACATTCATTGCCCATAACTTTCATTACAGATGACCCATGTTCCTAGTGTCTCCAATTTCCTGGGGTCTTCACTGTGACTTAGGTTTTGCTTTTCAGCTTTTTGCATCTCCTAGTCATGGGTTCCCAGAGGGACCCTGACTACTACAAATTTTATGGCCTCCCAGCCTTTCCTTAAAAATATTGGAGGAAGTCTCCATATTCCTCTGACTCTTGCATTCTGAATGTCTGCAAAATCAGCACCCAGTAGACAATGGGTGCCAAAGTCTTCCACCAGCATGAGCAGTAGCTGGAACCCCTAAAACCATGGCTGTAGGGGGTCCCTGATTGGCTGGATCTCTAAACCCAGGAAATACTTCCATAGGCAGATCCATGCCACCAGGATATCCTGGTATCTTTTTCTTCTCACAGACATCTTTCACATAAATTTAGTCTTATACCCTGTGCCCTGCAATGGGTGGTGTCAAGCCACTTTCCTACTCCCCCAGCATGTAGTGCTTGGCTTCTCTTCCATGGCCCTAATGTCTTCAACAATGACACTCTCCTTGTTCAGAGCTTTCAGTTCCTTCCTTTTTATTTATTTATTTATTTTTAATTTTACAATACTATTCAGTTCTACATAATAGCTACAGATTCCCTTGTTCTCTCCCTTCCTGCCCCCTCCCCTTCCTCCCAGCACATCCCCCATTCCCACCTCCTCCACATCAAGGTCTCCCCCGAGGACTGGGATCGACCTGAAAAACAGTCCAGGCAGGTCCAGTGCCCTCCTCCCAGATTGAGCCAAGCATCCCTGCATAAGTCCCAGGTTTCAAACAGCTAACTCATGCAACAAGCCCAGGACCTGGTACCACTGCCTAGATGCCTCCCAAACAGATCAAGCCAATCGACTGTCTCACCTATTCAGAGGGCCTGATCCAGTTGGGGGCCCCTCAGCCTTTGGTTCATAGTTCATGCGTTTCCATTCGTTTGGTTATTTGTCCCTGTGCTTTATCCAACCTTGGCTCATATAAACCCTCCTCTTTCTCCTAATTAGACTCCCAGTGCTCTACCCGGGGCCTAGCTGTGGATGTCTGCATCCAGATTCCTCAGTCCATGGATGGGGTTTCTGGCCCAACTATTAGGGTGTTTGGCCATCCCATCACCAGAGTAGGTCAGTCCCGGCTGTCTCTTGACCATTGCCAGCAGTCTTTTGTGGGGGTATCTTTGTGGATTTCTGTGGGCCTCTTTAGCTCTTTGTCAGCATTGTTTGTAATAGCCAAAACCTGGAAACAACCTAGATGCCCTTCAACTGAAGAATGGATAAATAAATTGTGGCACTTATACACAATGGAATACTACTCAGCAGAGAAAAACAATGACATCATGAGGTTTGCAGGCAAATGGATGGATCTAGAAAAAATCATCCTGAGTGAGGTAACCCAGACTCAGAAAGACAAATATGGTATGTACTCACTCATAGGAAGATGCTAGATGTGGAACAAGGATGACTGGACTGCTACTCACATCACCAGTGAGGCTACCTGGAAAACAGGACCCCAAGAAAGACACGGAGAAATGGATGAGATCTACATGAACAGCCTGGACATGAGTGGGAGCAATGAAGGGCAAGGGTCGAGGGAAAGAGAGTGGGAGATTTTAGCTGGATCAAGAAAAGAGAGGGAGAACAAGGAATAGGAGACCATGGTAAATGAAGACCACATGAGAAAAGGAAGAAACAGTTTCTTCCTTTTTGTGGTCAGTCTGTGTAGCTTCCCAATTCCCTTGGCTCTGATTTTTTACTCCCCATTTTTATTGTAAACCTGGGTAAAAGCAGCCAGCAATTACCATGCCTCGATGCTGTCTTGAAAAATTTCTTTGCAGAATGAACTAGTCCACCACCTTTAAACTCAGCTGCTTCCCAATTATCCAAGAAATATATAAAATATAGATAAATTCTTTGTCAAAACGCAACCTGAATGACCTTCTGTCTGGTTGCCTGTTGAATCCACATCATTATCTGCATTTCTACCAGCATTCTGCTATTCCGAGTCCCATTAGAATTTCCCCGTAATCTGAGCTTCCAGCTTTCTGGATTTTTCTAGCCTCTATCACCAAACTCCTCCGCATTTCTGATTTGTAAGGCCTAAGAACCACCTGGTGGGGCTTAGTCACGGCAAAGGCACCACTTCTCAGCTACCAATTTTCTATATTGATTACTTTTCATGTGTCTGTGGCATAAGAAGGAAGGATTCATTTTGGTGAATGGCTTCAGAAGGTTTAGCCCATCATGGTGGGGAGGATGTGGGGCCCTTTGTGTCAGGATAGCTGGGGAGCAGAAGGAAGGAGAATGCTGGCACTCAACGGGCTTTCTCCTGCACCTTTTATTTTGTCGAGATCTCTAGACTATGGGACGGCGCCATCCACCATCAGTGTGGAATCACCACCACTACCACCACCCCACCACCCTGCCCCATGAGTCTTCTCTAGAAACATCCTCCATTGTATACTCACAGGCGTACCTCAGCATCAGTCTGTGTTCACCCTGTATCAATGTGACTAATCACCTGGCAGGAAGCAACTTAAGCAACAGAGCAAATGTTGGCTTAAGTGTGAGAGTTCGGTCCACCACTGTAGCTAGAGTTTTCCTGCCTTGCCCACAGTCAGGGCAAATCTTTGTCACCCGCCAGTCCCACAGCCGCTCAGACCTAAACAAGTAAACACAGAGACTTATATTGCTTACAAACTGTATGGCTGTGGCAGGCTTCTTGCTAACTGTTCTTATTGCTTAAATTAGTCCAGTTCTATAAATCTATACCTTGCCATGTGGCTGGTGGCTTACCAGCGTCTTCACATGCTGCTGGTCATGGCGGCAGCTACAGTGTCTCCCCTCAGCCTTCTGCTTCCCAGAATTCTCCTCTCTCCTTGTCCCACCTACTTCCTGCCTGGCCACTGGCCAATCAGTGTTTTATTTATTGACCAATCAGAGCAACAGATTTGACATACAGACCGTCCCACAGCACACCACAATGGAGAAGACATGGCTGTGAGATTAGCTTGTAGGGGTGACAGTGGGAACAGAAGGCTGCTCCCTCACATCTCAGGGGTCCAGGAAGCACAGCAAGGCTGTAAATGTCAAAGGCTCACCTCTTAGTGACCCACTTCCTCCAGGGAGGCTCCATTTCCTAAAGGTTTCACAGTCTCTCCAAACATGGCCGTCGCCTAGGAACAATGAGTTCCAACACTTGAGTCTAAGGGAGACGGGTCACATTCACACAGCAGAACTGGGGCTTCACATTCGCCCACCACCGCATCTCTAATCCTGGCTGCTAGCACTCCTGAAGCCAAGAGGAGATGGAGGCTATTTGCCTTACAACTGCTTCTTTAGTGTCTGTAGCACGAATCTGAAAGAGTCTTATTAATAAAAACAAACCCAAGGCCAGTAACTGGGGTGAGCACTGGAAGATCAGAGAAGCAGAACAAGTCACAGCGACCTCACCTTGCCAATTCTTCATCTGATCCTGTTTCCTCAGACTGGAAGCCTCTGAGTCCTCATCAAGAATGAATCTCAGCTGAACTGCTGCTCAAAAGCCTAAAAGCTGAACCAGGCTCTAGTTCCTCATCCTCAAGCCTTAAATACCTTTCTGCTTCCTGCCATCACTTCCTGGAATTAAAGGCCTGAGTCACCATGCCTGGCTGTTTCCAGCATGGCTTTAAACTCACAGAGATCCTGATGGATCTCTGCCTCTGGAATGCTAGGATTAAAGGCGTGTGGCCACCATTTTCTGGCCTCTATATCTAGTGGC
Organism: Peromyscus maniculatus bairdii; assembly: GCF_049852395.1. Lineage (NCBI taxonomy): Eukaryota > Metazoa > Chordata > Mammalia > Rodentia > Cricetidae > Peromyscus > Peromyscus maniculatus. The sequence continues at coordinate 110,483,912 of NC_134856.1, forward strand.
TGTTCTGTTCTCTGGCCGCAGATAAGTTTATTAGGGTACACAATATTTTGAGGGAACACAATACCACCACAAGTGTCCTTACTTTCAAATGTCTTTAGCTCTGCCCAGCATTCCCTAGCTCCTGACTTTGCCAGTCAACCTCTTCTGGGAATAAGCCTCCATTCTTTGGCCAAGCAGGGAAGGGAGAGCGGCTGGTGGTGCCAGAAAACAAGGGAAAATCTGAGGCTCAAAATACTCCTAATGTAGCTTCTATCTTCTTGTTTTCACTCCAGCCTACACCCCTGCTGAGGCATCTGGTGCCTCTAGTGCTGAGGTATTCCAGAACTCAGTCATTCCGTTCAAGCCAGCTTTTGGCTTTTTGGTTTTCGACTCTTCCCATGCAGCCTCCTGTCTCTGCATCAGCCATTGCCCATCTGCCTTCTGTTTAGCCTTTGGAATGTTTTCACTTCCTCTTTTCTCTTGTCGTCCTGACTCGTGCGCTTTCTCACTGTCCTGCTGACTCTTCGGATGTCTTTGAGAGGAATTGGAGGCGTAATCATTTTTTGAATTTGCTATGGTTAGTTAGAGGTCCCTCTGGTTTGTCTTTTGGGAGCACCGAGTAATCGTGGAACCAATTATATCCCTCGCATTCTGCATGACAATTAGTGTCCCTTTGTTTTCATTAAGCACCAGAGATAAGAGTTTAAACATTTCTCTATTCCCTGGGAAGGAAAAAAAAAAAAAAAAAAAAAAAAGACTGGAATAAAAGTGGTAGTCCCCCCACAGGGACAATCTCAGAAGAGGAATGTAAGAAGGGTTTGATTCTCCTGGGGCTGAGAAGGTGCTCAGTGAATCATTTGCATGAACTGCGTAAGGCCCAGGAATCACAGGCCCAAGTTTTAATCCCGACATCTCTAAGCACAGGCCTGTGCATATTGAGCTGGGGCTAGATACTTGATTATTTCAACTCATCCAGCTTCTTTTCCTCGTTGAAGCTGAAGCTAGGAAGCTAAGCTCACGTCCCAGTCTAAATCTATAGTTGAAAAGTACCTCATCATAACTAATCTCGATGAAGATAAAATAAGAATCCCCCAGGAGGCATCTCATAAAGCACTGATGTTTTATTTACATGCTATCTTGACAGTGGGTGGATAGAAAACTTATGTACAGAGATGTGGATTTTAAAGTTGACTATGGTGGGCCGGGACAATTAGGAGCTCCAGGCCATCCTTTGGTATATAGTAAGTATGAGGCCAACCTGAGCTACATGAAATCCTGTCTGGAAAAAAAGAAAAAAAAATCAACCAATGAACTATTTAACTAAACCCAAACAAGAATATCTGGATTTTATAACCTCTCTGTTCTATTAATTAGGCTTCTGATGCCCACCCCTGCAAAGTGCTATTTGATAACTCTAAGGGAAAGAAAGGTTAGCCACATATGACTTTGACAACACAGGCAGTATGGTTGGGACATTCCGTAGCCGTCACAATGTCAACCTCTTCTTCCTAACAGCCTAGCTCTTTTTGCAAGCATATCGGCTGGCCCTTTCCAATGCCGTCAGTTTGTCTCATGTAGGTATCCGTAGAGGTCAGAGATACACTGAGTTAGCCAAGGGCCTTCAGCTGTGCAGTTTGTTCAGTCCCAAAACCAACCCAGTACCTTCGCAGTCCCAGCAAGAAAACCAGTGCTGGCTGCATTCAGAAGCCTCCCTGCCCTCCCGACTGCACTGGGCTTCACTGCCCTGCCAGCAGTAGCTGCTCCCAGCATGGCTGACATGCAGAGGCTTGAGCACATTAGCCAGGCTGACTTCTCGAAAACGCTACTAATTAACTGTTAACACATGACATTTTCACACATACCCAGTGCAAAGAACAACCAATTCAGCCCATGCACCAAAAGCTGACAAGAAAAGTGAGAAAGAATAAATAACGATGAGACAGTAAAGAAAAAAAAAAACACAGTTTGGTAAGTTGGATATGACTATATGTCTCTGTACCATATTCAAGACTCAAAGAGGCCTCATCTGGAATAATTGGGGAACACAAGAGAGGGGGAGGAAAACATTTCTCTTTAATCTGCTCTGCAGACATAAAAAGGATTGAAAATACTTCATAAAACCTCAGCTAGCCTTGTGACCTCGAGCACAATCTTGTCCTGAAACCTCAATTTTTCTCATGTGTAAACGAGGGGATTGGATTACTTATAACCCCGAGGAAGAGACGTCTTTCAATGTTAACAGTCTGAGGTGAGAAAAGAGCCCCAGGAAAAGGCAGGTGGCCATTGCATAACATTCAAAACTACACACACCAGGAAGAGTAGATGGAAAGATTTAGTAGCAAGAAACAGTTTTTGGGTTTTTTGTTGTTGTTTTTAACTGTAGCAGTAATACTCCCCAAAGAACTCCATTGTTTGAGGAGATGTCATTAGTATCAGAGAGGGATCTTAGCCTGTAGCCCCATGTACCTAGCAGGACATGGTAGGCATACTGCTGTTTATTTAAACAAAGAACCCCATGCGCAATCTCGTCTTTCACAGCCTGAGTAAGCCACGCAGCCTTGGAAGAAGTCTTGTTTCTGTTGTTTTTCTTTGCAGAAAATTTGAAAGTTTAATTTCTCCCTCAAGTGCCCTGTGAAGTACTGAGGAGCTGATGGTAGACAGATACTCCATTTGCGAGAACCCATTCTCCACACACAACCAGCTTTCCCACTAGGCAGTGGACTCGGTGGGCAGGTAAAACAAGGCACGAAAGAGAAAGAATTGTGAAAGTCACTGGCTGGGCTGTTTGCCCAAACCCCTTTCCTGTTTAGACCTCAGTCTCTCCACTGGTGTGCAATGCCCAGGTGACTGCAGTTTAGATAAAGTGTTCTTGGGTAGTTTGCTTTGTGGGGTAATGCCAGATTGGGAGAGCTCAAATAAGGAGAGATATTAATGCCACAAAGTTATTTTAATGTGCATTGCCATCAACAGTTAATTCTTGGTAGAAGAATCATGCATGAGTCTTGGCCACCAGTTTCCACGTCTTACCTGTTTTAAGCCCAGCTAGTCACAGTTCAAATTGCCTATTTGTTACATTCTGGCTTCACTGAAGCTTTTGAGGTCCTCCCCTGGCTCACTCTGCTGCTGCTGCTGCTGCTGCTACTGCTGTTGCTGCTGCTGCTACCTCCTGCCTATCTTCACTTCCAGCTGCATGGTGGTCAGTGCCCTCAGTCATCCTTCAGTGTTGATTGTGAAGCCACCAGCACAGACACTGTTGAATAGCCTGCTTATTGAAGGAGAAGGGTACTTGCCCCTCATTGTTCAATTTTGACCACTTTCCCTCTCTTTTGATACCAGCACATGATGGCGTGTGCACATGTGTGAACATGCAGACACACATGTAGCTGGAAGATTTCTCGGGTCCTGCCCAGGCCCTGCAGTCGGGACAAATCTCTCCCATCCACCACTTGGTCCCAAATAAACATACAGAGGCTTATATTATTTTAAAACTATTTGGCCTAATGGTTCAAGCTTCTCGCTAGCTAGCTCTTACATCTTAAATGAACCCATTTCTATACATCTATACTTTGCCACGTAGCTGTGGTTTACTGGTATTTTCACATCTTGCTTCTCCTGCCGTCGGCTCGCAGAGTCTCCTTCCTCTCCTTTCTCCTTCCACTATCTCTCTTGGATTTTCCGGCCTGGCTCCATCCTGCCCTGCCATAGGCCAATGCAGCTTTATTTATCAACCAATCAGAGCAACGCATATTCACAGCGAACAGAAAGACATCCCACAGCACACACACACATATGCACACATACAGTTGCACCTTTGAAAAGACATACATGAATGTTTTTATGAATGTAAAACTACCATATCATGCAACACTAAGTCACTCCTATTTTAGACAACTTGCTACCCTCCTCGGAGCCTTGTACAAATTAAATTAGAATTAAATTTTCCCATGGATGCCATAGATGCCTTAGAGATGACCTCTTGACAACTCACGGGGTTATAGAACAACAACAACAAACACAACAACAGCAACAACAACAATACATGTCTGCCTTCAGAGAAATTCTACTCTGGTAGACAGAAAGCCTTGCATATGCCTTCCAAGAAAAACACATATGCTACTTTGAATCTGAAGTGTCCTTCCCAGGCCCCTGTTTTGGACACTTGCTCCCAGGTGGAGGTGTTATTTGGAAGCCATGGAACCTTTGGAGTTGGGGACCTAGCAGGCACGCTTGGGGCAGGCTCTGGAAAGCGGCACTCCCTGTGGTGATTCTCCCTCTCTTTCTCTGATTCCTGGTCTGCTCCCATGTGAACAGCCCCCTCACGTGGTCCTGCCACCACGAGCTGCTCCACCATACCTGCGGCGCTGTGATAGGTTAAACCCCTCTGAGAGCGTGAGCCCAAAGGACTCGTGCCTCTCTTAAGCTGTTCCAGTGGTCACATTGTGATCAGTGACAGAGAAAAGAAATTGACGGAGCCTGCCTAATATGGCTGTTATTATAGAACTTATGATGTATTTATCCTTTGACCCTGAAAATCAATCCTGGTAATACATAATTCATCTACATATAACATGCACATGTGTAGAATAATGTGGAAGTGGATGTGCATGTACACACACACACACACACACACACACACACACACACACACACACACACACACTGTTGTGGTTTTAATGAAGGATGTTCCCCCATTAGCTCCTGTCATGTATTTGAACACTGATCCCTAGATGGTGCTACTGTTTTGGAAGGGTCCTTGCTAGTTCTTTGTCAACTTGACTCTAGCTAGAGTTATCTGGGAAGAGGAGCCTCAATAGAGAAAATGTCCCCATCAGATTGGCCTATAGGAAAACCTGCTGGCCATTTTCTTGGTTAATGACTGGTGTGGGAGGACCCAGCCCACTGTGGGTAGTTCCATGGTCTGGGCTCATGGTCCTGGATGGTGTAAGAAAGCAGGCTTGTGGGCTGGAGGGATAGTTCAGCCGTTAAAGGCTAGGCTCACAACCAAAACTATAAGAAAGCAGGCTTGTTAGCCATGAGGAACAAACCAGTAGGCAGCATCTTCCTTGGCCTCTACTTCAGTTCCTGCCGCCAGGATATTGCCCTGACTCCCTCAGTGGTGGAATGTGACCTGAGATTTGTACAGTGAAATAAACCCTTTCCTTTTCAAGCTGTTGTTGGTCACAGTGCTTATCGTGACCACAAAACCTCTAAGAGAGGAATGCTGTGACACACTGTCAGGAGGTACGGCTTTGCTGAAGGAAGCACCTCATAGGGGGACAGGGCTTGTGGGTTTCTAGCTTAGCTCTAATTCCTGCCCCCACTTCCGGTACAGTCATCAGTCACCCAGGTCAGTGCCCCGCCATGTCCATGCCTTCCCCACCATGATGGACTCTATTTCTCTGGAGCATTAAACCAAAAACAAACTCTCTCTTTTGTAACTTGAGTTTCATCAGTTTCTGTATCACGACAATGGAAAAAATGGCTAACAGCACACACACACACACACACACACACACACACACACACACACACACACACAACATAGACACAACATAGACACACATACACACATATGCACGTGCACACACATGACTGCAGCATTATTTGCCACAGTAAAAGACAGAAAGCACCACAACAGCCCGTACATGAAGCTGGCTCCACAAACAGGACAGTTGCCCAGTGGAATAGAATGCAGCTACCAAAGGAGAGAAGAGGTTCTTTATTTATGTCTTGGTGTAGACCACCCACATCCAGAATTGAAGTGGGGGTAGAATCATGATCTAGAATGTGTACCATGTTATGTTTGGTTTTACCAATGGAAAGGGGTGCTGGTGCTGGAAAGAGAGAACAATACTTACCTCCAAAGGAAGGAGGAATCGGGCAAAAGAGTCAAGAAATGAAAGCTGGATGGGTTAACTCAGACTTTTTCTTTCTTTTTTCTTTTTTCTTTTTTTTTTCTTTTCTTTTTTCTTTTTTTTTTTCTTTTTTTTTTTTTTTTGGTTTTTCAAGACAGGGTTTCTCTGTGTAGTTTTCGGGCCTGTCCTGGATCTCACTCTGTAGACCAGGCTGGCCTCAGACTCACAGAGATCTGCCTGGCTCTGCCTCCCGAGTTCTGGAATTAAAGGCATGTGCCACCACCACCCAGCTCTTTTTCTTTTCTTTTCTTTTCTTTTTTTTTTTTAATGTTTTTGTTTTGTTAACCTGGAAAAGTGATGAAGATTTTTAAATAACCACACTTTGGAGTTTAAAATTGCAACTATGAAAAATGTACAAAGGAGACATACACGATGTCATCACAGGTCAGAAAGCTTTGATCTTATCAGGGAGGCCATGGAAGCCTTCCTGGAGGAAGTGGTTCTAAAGCAAAGACCTGAAGAAAGAAGGAAGTTTATGTTCAGAGAACAGAGCAGAGTGTCCATACCACAGGCAGGAAATGACACTATTAAAGGACAGTGACGAAATGCTGAGATAAGATTGAACTAATAAGGGCAGGCTAGACCATATGGGCTCATAGGTCATGCTGAGAAGTGTCCTGCTATTTATTTTATTCTAAAGGCATCACGACACTGATGAAGAGTTTTAGTGAGGCAGACGTGAGAGGTCGGGGCTTGGATAAAATACTGAAGTCGCTGGCGAGGGTAGAACTAGGTGTGGTCACCCCTTGTCCACACAGCCACTGCCCGTCTTCTGGACTCACCTATGAAACACACACTGTGCTCACTCACAGCATTCCACAGATTTCAATTATGATCCATCAGTTGCTATTTGCTAAAAACATTACACAAATTGCACACAGGATGAAGTTGTTAGAGTCTAATTTACACTGGAACGTATCTCCGTTTCCAGGCAACGTCATCGCACGGTATAATGATGGCTCTGACCCTCTGTGTCTTCCACAATCTGGCTAGTGAAATGAACGCAGGGAACCATTTCTGTGTGTTCAGGCCAGTATCACAGCTATTACATCCAACCTGGGAATAAAACCCATTTTTAATGCACCATTTGATAAGAACACTTAACCTCGGTACGTACTGTAATTAGAGTGATAATTAGAACCGCACAAGAACCTCTTAAGACTCGAATATGTTTGAAATTCACCTAGATGAAAATCGCATTATCTAAGACCAACCCAAGGTACTTTTTTTCCCTTTCAAGTTTACCTTGATGCTGCTTCCCTATCCCAAACCCTTTGTGATCTAGGGGGAAAGAATAAGAATTTTGTAGGTAGCGTATCACACAGAGCTGGTAGGCTTAGCTGAAAATTGCTTTAGTTATTTGAAGGGGCGGAAATCCTTAATTTTGAAATGAACTCTGAAGGCCAAGGGATGGAGAAGATGAAGTGAGTTGCATATGCAGAGAGGAGAATCTGTTCTTGTGTGAATCCACTCATGAAATGTTAAAATATGCATACGAAAATTGTGTTCCTTAATCTCTGAAGAAACACTTATCACCAAGAATCCTTTAATTCTCTTCCTTTGCTTGATTTATTAGCTTATGAAATTATGTTAATAGCCTTCATGGTAATGGTTGGGGGGCTCCAGTGACCTGATTTTAATAATGAAGTAATTTATGCAATAAATGCAATCAGCATCTACGGGTCTCACTTAACAGAACATGTTGGTGATTAGCCAGTGCTAAAACAAGGGGCTGTCGGCATGGGGCGACACATGGGATTCTCCAGAGAAATCAGCACGGCTGCTGGGCAGGAGGTGCGGCCACCCAAGGCATCTAATCCCCGCTGCAAACGCAATGCCAGAGCTAGAGACTAAATCGGAGCTTAATGAACCAACTGCCCGGTGAGCTTGGTCCGAGTATGAGGGCCTCCTTGCCTTTGTGGGAAGAGAGGGGGTGGTTCTTTGAAAGAAATTGGGCTGTGAAGAAAACTGCCTCCAGGGAGGTAGGAGCCCAGGGAAAAGAAGTCCTCCTGGGAGGTGACGGGAGTGGACCCTTCTGGATAAATTAAGGTCATTGGCTCTGCAATTATAAAATCAACATCCTAGAAACAGCACTGAGACTCATATTGTGTGCTAGCTAGTCTTGTGCTGGCTTTTGTGATATGATCTCAGCCTTTTGGCTAAGATCGAGTGGAGAGTATTACGTTTTCATCTCTTGTGTATGTGTATACATGTTCACGCATGCGCAAGTGTGTTCATGTGAGGCTAGAGCTCAACCTCAGGTATTGGTTCTTACACGCTGTCCACATGGCTTTTTAAGACAGTTTGTCACTTGCTGATTAGGCTGGAGTGGCTGGTCAGTGAGACTCCAGGAGTCCACCTGTCTCTGCTTTCCAGGCACCAAGATTACAAGTATGCCATCATAACCAGTTTTTGTATATGGGTCCTGGGGATGGAGTTCATGTCCTCATACTTCTGTGGCAAGTATGTCACTGACTGGTGGTTTTCCTAAGTATTCTTCCTATTAACCTCCCTTCCTCCCAGCTAGCCTATATTAGTCTGTTTTCTTCCAGATCTCCCAGAAATGGAGGCTGGTTGGTCTGCCATTGTCCCTTTCCACCGACCATGCATATTCCAAGTGAAAGCCTGTGAAGAGCAAACTGTATAGGAGCAGGAGTTTCCAGTAGGGCCCTGATATGATACCATCGTACCATTGTCCTATCCAGATATCCACCCTGGAAGATACCCTTTCACAGATTTATTTTAACATTGTCAAAGTTTGACTGTGAAGTATCCTGTGCAGAATCTTGTGTTTGACTCCTTGGTCCCCAGCTCGTGGTGCTGCTTTGGGAGGTTGTTAAACTTTTCAGGATGAGGGGTTGTTGAACTTTTAAGGAGTGAGGACCAGACGGAGTTGGTCACTGGGGCAAGCTTATGGGTCAGAGCTTGGGAAGAATTCTAGGCTGAGTCTTGCTCTCTGCTTCCTGGTCCCAGGGGACTGTGACTAGCTCCTACTACACTGGACCCTAGCTGCCCTGCCTCCCTTACCCTGACATGCCAAGAAAAATAAATTCTCCCTTGTAAGTTGCACCTTGACAGGTTATTGATCAATAACATTCAATATCAAATCTGCTTTGTCATGAGAGGTAAAATACCTATGTAGCTAAGTTTTAAACTGTGATATAAGCAACAAACAAAATTCCACTACATTTGCTTTGAAATTGTAGTTCCTGAGTTCATAAATGCTTCTGTCTATACTTGCTTACGGTATTGGTCAAGATGCTTGACTCTTGGAGAATGGTTCAAATTTGTCTCTATTAATTTTTTTCTTCTAAATCTAAATGAATGGGCTCTGTGATGGTTAACTTGGAATATCCAGGTTAAACATGATTTCTGGGTGTTTCTGGGAAGTTGCTTCCTGATGAGATCAACATCAGAATTCATGAATCAGTGTAGATGACATCCAAACTCCGAGGGGCATCCAAATTCGGAGAACTAGACTAAGGTCTAAAGAGAAGGAACACTGCTCTACTTCCTCCTTTCTGCTGCTCTTTGAGCTGGGACATCATCTGATCCTGGACTGAGGTTCCATGGGTCTTTGGCTTTCTGACTTGTACAGAAATGAGAAGTCTACCTCTCCTGAGACTCCAATTGTGTCAATGGCAGATTGTGGAGCTCCTTATCCCCGAAGACCATGTGATCCAACTTCTCACTATAAATCTCTCCCTCTTCTACAACTGCACACACACACACACACACACACACACACACACACACACACACACACACCTAATGTGAGTACTAACTTTATGCTAAAATCATAAAGTGTTTAAAGTTTGGGAGACAGAGACAGAATATGCTCTCTAAGAAAAACATACAAATCATGAGCACAATTTTAATTCCCCAGTCCAAGTATAATTGGCTTCCTGGCTATATTAGGACTGTGGACGTCTCCTGTCTCAGGTGAAGCCTAACAAGATTTACACCTTTCTTTGGAAGTATATAAAGGTGCTTATGCATTCACAGTACAGCATGAAGCAAAATGCCTTTGGGAAGCTTCGTGTGCAGTCTGCAACAGAAGCTGCACCTAATTACATAACGTCAGAGATCAGCAGCGATGCAATGCCTTGCATGCTGTAGCATCTGCTAGCTGCTGCACCTGGCACTGTGTAGGTGCTGAGTCTGACCACCGTTCTCTCTTTACTCCCCACTTCCAAAAAGCTCCTCAAAGTATTGTCCCCACCTTATAATCACATAATAACTGTCAAGAGACTTTTGCTTAAGGGGCCTCCTGGCAGTAGGATCAGGATGCATCCCTGGTGCATAAACTGGCTTTTTGGAGTCCACTACCTGTGGTGGGACACCTCACACAGCCTTGAGGCGAGGGAGGGGCTTGGACCTCCTTCAACTGAATGTACCAGGCTCTGCTGACTCCCCATGGGAGGCCTTACCTTCTCGTAGGAGGGAATGGGGGGTGAGTTGAGGTGGGGGAAGGCTGGAAGGGCAGGAGGACAGAAGAGGGGGATCTGTGATTGGTATGTAAAATGAATTAAAAAAATTCTTAATAATAATAAAAAAGAAACAGAGACTTTTGCATCTGCTTTCCCTGCATTTTTAAGCACAATATCTGGATTGTCTATCCATGGTCACCAAGGATGGCTTTAGCATGTGATATAACAAATATAATTAATGAAATTGCAAGGGCATCAATTCCTTTAAAAAGAAATAACTCCCTATGTTATTTGAGCTATCTCTTATCACACATAATTTTCAGGAATTTTCCATGTAGCAATAATATTTTATGAAGACTAAGAAAATGTATACCATTTTCTAACATCAAAATGGAAAGTAACAATTTAACCACAGTATGATGCTAAGTAATAGCCCCAAGATGAATGGCTATTTCTGTTGAGTTTATCAAATTTCATATTATATATACATCTATATATATGTATATGTGTATTTCTATTTTTACACACATATATATCTGGTTTTGTGTGTGTGTGTTTGTGTGTGTGTGTGTGTGTGTGTGTGTGTGTGCACTAGAGAGAGAGGGAGGGAGGGAAGAAGGGGAGAGGGGGAGGGAGGGGGGAGAGACAGAGAGCATATGAGGGCATGTTCCTGTGTTAGGGTGTATGTACATCTGGAGGTCAGAACTACCTAGGTTTGCTTGTAGGCAAGTCTATGGGGTTTGTCTTGACTGTTAATTGAGGTAGGAAAACCCACCCTGAATGTGGGCAGCACCATTCCTGAGTTGAGCCTGAGACTCTATGAGTAAATAAAGCAGCAGCAGGCAGGCAGTACGGGTATACACACCCCTGTCTCTGTGGCTCCCGGCATTTATAAACTATAATCTGCAATTGTAAGCCGAATAAACCCTTCCTACTTCAAGTTGATTTTACTAGGATATTTCTTAAACACAATTTCTTTATTGATTCTTTGGGAATTTCACATCATTCACCCTAATTCTACTCACCTTCTGCCCCCTCATAACCACCCCCAAAAAGAAAATTAAAAAAAAAAAATCAAACCAAACTACATCAAAGCTTTTTTTTTTTTTTTTTTTTTTTTTTAACCACTGGAACATTCTCACTGGCCTGGAACTCACCAAGTAGGGTAGCCTGGCTGGCTTGCAAGCCCCTGGGATCTGACTGTCTCTGCTTCCCAGTGCTGGGATTACAAGCACAGGCCACTGCTGTGGAATATTATTTGAACTATGTAAAGATGTGTTACATTTGCTTATGCTGTGGAATATTACTTTATGTGAAGGTGTGTTACATTTGTTTCTGCTGCCTTTGTTAATGATGTAAAATCTGTTACATTTGTTTAACTATGTAAAGATGTGTTGCATTTGTTTCATCTTGCCCGCCTAAGGCACCTGATTGGTCAAATAAAAATCTGAAAGGCCAATAGCCAGGCAGGAGAGGGATAGGTGGGGCTGCAAGCAGAGGGAACATTTAGGAGGAGAAATCTAGGAAAGAGAGAGAAGGAAAAGAGAATGAGAGAGAAAAAGAGAGACATGCCTAGAGCCAGAAGCCAGGCAGCTGTCAGCCAGCCAGCAGGGAAGTAAGATATACAGAAAGAAAGGTAGAACTCCCCGAAGCAACATGTAGATAAAGAGAAACAGATTAAAATAAGAGTTAAGATAAGGCTGGGCATTCTTAACTAATAATAAGTCTCCGTGTCATGGTTTGGGAGCTGGTTGGGGGCCCAAACGAAAGCCTGCTACAGGCCATCACATCCAGCTTTTTACAACAGGGTCAAACTCAGGGCCTCACGCTTGCAAGACAAGAAATTCTACTGACTGAGGTAACTCCCCAGCCCACATTGTGCTTTCTAAACGAGTTATTTGGGAATTTCATACAATGTGTTTTGATCATATTCACCCAGCTCCTCCAGACCATCTTACCCATCCAACTTTGTGTCCCCCTTTTTTAAAAACCATGCTCAGTTTGTGCTGCCCACATATTCTTGGAAGCATGGCCTTCTACTTGAATGTGGTCAACTTGTCAGGGGCTACGCTCTTAAGAAAACTGAATTCTCCCTCTTTCAGGAGCTCCCAGTTGCCCACAGCATCTCTGCTGGTGGTGGGACTTCACGTCTTCCTCCACTCTCCATGCAGGACTGGCCACGCTGTCCTAACCACTGTGCCACAAGCTGCCTTTTGAGACAATGCATCGTTCTGTAGCCCACACTCCCCTGGAACTTGTGGCAAACTTCTTGTCTCTGCCTCTCAAGTGCCGGGGTTGCAGATGTACCCACCATGCCCATATCTTCACATAGATTCTAAAATTACTGTTGTCACTGCAGGTTAGTGACATTTACCAACTGGAGTTCTCAACCTCACAAGGACAGTTTTCTGCCATTTTTGTGGTTAAATCCTGTACTTTGTGAAGAAAGAGGCGATTGACGGAGCAGCAGATGGTTGGAAGTCGCCATTCTTCGTTCCCCACTGAGTTCCTGGCTCCCCACAACCCCCTCCTTCACTTGGGAGTCATCTCTGTGCTCCATAAGCCCTCTCTCCTCTGCTGCCCAGGGGCTCTCTGCCCTTCGAGACACAGGCCAGTGGATAGCTACTCCCACCATCTTGGAAGGACAGCTCTGTGATTCTTAGGTTGGAGGAACAGCTGAAACCTTTCCCCTGTGGCATGGAACCCCTCACCCTGTAAGAGATTCTGCCCTCTCTGTGGCTTGCAGGACAGCGGCGACTCTCCACTCCCCACCCTTCCTCAGAAGTGTCCGCTGCCTCTGGATTTCCAAGAGTGACTGGGCTCCAGGAGCTTCTCCTGCCTTCTGACCTGCCTGATTCTGAAGGTGTTCTTCCTTCTCTGGATTTAAGAAAGTGTTGTAGCATTTGTGACTGCCGAGTAATTTAAACCTGATATTATGTTAAAGGAGATACAATGAAATGAAAAGTTGTAAGTCATTCACATTTATCTGCATAGTTTTGTTTGTGTCTGTGTTCATTTGTATCGGGCGTGGGGGCATTGTGTGAGCATGCCTGTGGAAGCCAGAGGAGGTGTTCCTCAAAATCCATCCACTTTGCTTTTTAAGATGGGGTATCTCACTGGGACCCCTGGCTTGCAAACAGGCTATGCTGGCCGGCCAGGGAACCTTAGGAATCTGCCTGTTTCTCCTCTTCAGTGCTGGGACTACAAGGGAGTTACTATGCTCGGTTTTTGTTTTGTTTTGTTTTAAATGTGGATTCTGATTGAACGCAGATCCACCTGAGTGATCTTCCCAGTCACCCCTAATGTTAAAAGGACTATCTTGAAGTCATTCACTTTCAAGCCAGGGAGGTCACACAAAGGTGACAAAGGTCATACACACTGGCCATCCTTTAGTTTTACAACCCACACTTTACTGTACTCTGTGGCCAGCATGATGACTCTAGCTTGTTTTGTATTTAAACTTGTATTATGAAATGAATGGGTGACTGGAAAAAGAAGAGTTACTTTTGCTAAAATAACCACTGTTGTAGTCTGTGAAGATATTTTTCTAAAAATGGCCAGAAATGGGTTATTTTTAAAGTCTCAGCACCTATATCCAGTACGGAACCACAGCACTGTGGTTGGAAGTGTGGATCTTGGAGGCTGCCTAGCCCAGACACAAATCCGGCCTCTTCCCAAAATACCTGTGTGACCTCGGGCAAGGACCCAGCCCTCGGTCAACCTTGTCACTTCCACATTTCAAGTGAGGCCACCACTTCTCTCTGCAATTGCAGTGAGGCGGAACTGAATTTGTGACTACAAAGCACCGAGAAGTCCCTGCTGTTATTAGAATGACCATGGCATGCCCCGTCTCATCCACAAAACGCCACTCACCCACTGTTTACAGGCTCTGCCAGGAAGAAAAGCTTTGCATCTTGCTTTCTCTCTAAATCACTTTCCCCTCCACTATTCAAACACTAGTCCAATTTGGCACATTTAAAAAAAAAAAAAAAAGGTTATTACCAAAATAGCCCATGGAAGTGTATGTTTTACTTTAAAAAGTGTGTGTATTTGTTTGTTTGTTTATTGTGTGTTTATGTTTTCGTGTATGTAAGTGTATGTTCATATGAGTGTGGGTGCTTGTTAGGCCTAGAGGTCAATACTGGGTGCATTTCTCAATCACTCTCCACCTTAGCATTTGAGACAGAGTCACTCACTGAACCTGGAACTTAATTCAGCAAGGCTAGCTGGCCACTGAGTCCCAGGGATCCCCCTGTCTCTGCGTCCCTGACACTGGAATTATCAGTGTCCTTGGCTTTTGATGCGATCACTGTGACCCTGAACTCAGGTCTCCATATTGGTTAGGGCAAATGCATGATACACTGAGCTACCTCCCCCGACTGGATTGAATGTTTTAAATGTGACCCTAAGAGTTCTTAAGAGTCAGACTCTTTTAGACCTTTCAACTCTGTTTGAAGCCCCGTGTTCTAGAAAACAGGTCACAGTGGGTGGCTCTGTAGGCTTCTTCAGAGCAACAGCCCTGGGAGACCAGAGGAAAGGAAGGTGTTCGCCTTTGCCCTGCAAGAAGTTTGCTTCCCACATAGAAAGTAGGGGTAGCTATGGTTGCATCAAGCTTTGAGGAAATGATGATCTGGTTTGTGGAAAGAATTAAAAATCATCTATCCAAAGCAGTTTTGCAACGTGGCATGTGGGAAGAAGGGAGGAAAGGTCACTGTTTCTCCTCCACCTCGTCACGACTACTCTCCAACCTGACATTTCTTAATCTGAGTTTCTTTTCCAGGTCATTAATTCGATTTCCCAATGTTTCCCAGCCTTTGAAAGCCTCAGTTTAAGAAACCATCATCCACATCATTTTCCCTTCTTGCTCAGTTTTTTCTCATGCCAGCTTGATGTTTTTGTTTTTAATCCCCTTTCCAACACTATTTTTGTCTCCTGCCTGACCTCCTTCTCTGCATCCACCCACGCTAATGTAACTTAACATACCAATTCTGAAGCTCCTAAAAGAAACAAACAGAGAAGCAGGAAAGCATCCCTCAGAGACTGTGGGGGACACAGAACAACAAAACTGAAGCTTATTGATACCTTTGCAGCTGAAAAGCAACAAACCATTACACCAAAAAAACTTACCACCTTAAAAGCTTACTTACCACCTTAAAAACAGGAAAAACTGAGTCTGCCTTGAGTGCATCATGCTACCCCCACAGCTTCTCTGTGTTCATCCCCAGTGTGCCCACTTCTCTCACCACTGAACATGTTTTGCTTTGGCCAATAAGGGGCCCCTATTTTAGGCAAATCAGATCTTCCAGAATATAGAACCCCCTAGGTGAACAAGGAGCTACATTTAAAGAGAGAAAGAGAGTCTCGCTGATCATCATCAAAAGTGACTTGCATAGGTCCTAGGGTTGTCCTTAGGGCTACTTTTATCACCCAGAGCTCTGGGTTGAGACATGTACACACATGTGTTTTGTCACTATGTCTAGGAACATGCAAAAATTGGACCATCTAGCCAAGAACAAATTTAAACTGATTCTCTCTACGAGTGTCTCTCTGCTACTGTGGGCTTTCTTTCTTTCTTTTTTTTTTTTTTTGTCTTTTTTTTTTCTTTTTCCTTTTTTGTCTTTCTCTGTGTATATATGTGTGTATATGAATACACATATGTGTACAGGTGCACATATGCATATGAACTCATGCATGTGGAGGCCAGAGGACAACCTCAGGCATCATATCTTGGGGACCATGGGCTTGTTTTTGTTTTGTTTTGACAAAGGTTCCTACTGGCCTAGATCTTTCCTAGTAGACTAGACTGACTGCCAGTTAACCCCAGGGCTTCCTGTGTGTCTGGCTACCCAGTGCTGGGGTCACAAAAGGTACACCACCATTCAGACAGACAGCTGCTCGGTTCTTCTTTCTCCCCGGATGGAGAGTGGGCCACTTCTTACGTGTCCTGACTCCTCAAACACGCCCCTCTTTGGGAGTAGTCCCAGCATCCAGGACAATGAACTCAGCAGTGGACAGTGATGTGGGGGTCTTTCTAGAGTGCATTTCCACAGGGAATGCCCAGTGTCACTGGCCGCGTAGTCCTTGAAGATGACTGGTGACAGATGACTGCCATTTATATAAAACGTGCCCACTCCCACATTTGATGCTCACAGGAATCTTGAAGGGTGAATCTCCATCTTCATCTTATAGACAAGCCAACCAGAATGCCAAAGTGCAAGGGACTGACCAAGGGCCCTGGGTTCCAGGTTGGTAGTTAGGATGCTAACTCCATTTCACAAATAGGAACTCAGTCTTGACTATGACTCATCTTGGAAGCATGAGTAGGGAAATGTGGAATAAAATTTTGTAGGTTTAAGCAGTGTTTTTTTTAAGCACCCACTGCTTTAAAGTTCATCATTATTATCTTAGTTGTTTAAATAGTAAGGGCCTGAAAATTTGAAAAGTACAGTTAATAGTGTAATGATACGGAGCACAGGAGGCCTTGGTGGGTTGAGCCAAGGTGCCTCTGTGGGTGAGGGAGACAGGCAATACAGTCACAGCAGGCAGGAGTATGATGTGGGAAAGCCACTCATACCATGCAGACACAGCATCCATGTGGAGAGTTTATTATGAGAGAGAGAG
Source organism: Peromyscus maniculatus bairdii (assembly GCF_049852395.1). Lineage (NCBI taxonomy): Eukaryota > Metazoa > Chordata > Mammalia > Rodentia > Cricetidae > Peromyscus > Peromyscus maniculatus. Next base: position 110,500,857 of record NC_134856.1, read on the forward strand.
AGAGAGAGAGGTGAGAGGGGGAAGAGAGAGAGGTGGGGGAGAGAGAGGGAGGAAGAGAAAGGGGGAAAGAGGGACAGTGGAGGTGTGCACACCTTATGGTGAGAAAGGGAGGAAGGGGAAGAGGAAGAGGAAGAAGGAGGGTTTTTCCCCAAAGGAAGTCTTATGTCAGGATGCAGGGAAGGTCTCCAAGGGGCAGGCCAGAATTCCAACAAATAATACATATAAAATTATTACCGAATGTAAGCATAACTAAGCTTTAGGAATTTTATCAGTGTGTATTAATAAATTAAGGAGTGGAAACGTAGAAATATACCAATATAAACAAAATCCATTAGATACTCATGAAAAAATCAAGCAAGCAAGATCAAACAAGAGAAAAAATTCTCTCTCTCTCTCTCTCTCTCTCTCTCTCTGTGTGTGTGTGTGTGTGTGTGTGTGTGTGTGTGTGTGTATGCACAGACACACACGCACTCTGTAGAATTCTGGGAATTGAATTCAGCCAACACTGTGAGCTGCATTGCCAAGCACTTTAGGAAATTTTAAGACAGAAAACAATTTTTCAGATTCATAAACAATAAATAATAATAATAAAGCACTGGAGAAATTTTCATTAAAATCAGAAAGAGGATTGAACTGCCCAATACCACTACTGTTATTTAAAAAATAGAGACAGCTAGAATGGGTGGCACCTGACAATGGAGGAGGAACGTGCAGAGAGGCCCACAGAGCTAGTTCTACCATGAAGAACACACAGAAGATTCCCTACAGATCCTGGACCAAGATCAGAGAAGTCCACACACAGAGACACTGGAGACCACATGGTGTAAAGACATTAGGATAGTAACCTAGCCAGAGAGAAGGTGTTGAAAATAATGCAGTGACCAGATAGAGATCCTCAAGAAGCCCTACCATATGAATATAAGCTACACCAAGAGCAAGGGCCATATCTTAGGACCCAGCCACAGGCCTCACAGAATCACACACTCCCCTCTTCATGGCCCAGGGCCCAGATGGCAAAATCCTTATTCTAATTTCTTGGGTGAGGTTCTGTGTAGTTTCCTGCCTCAAGCAAAGTCTGACTGGATCAAGAACATGGGCTGATAACACAACACCAGCATACTTTAAGGAAAACAATATAACTAGACTCTCCCTGTGATGAGTCATCTATAATGTCTAACATGCAATAAAAGATTACTAAATAGATAATTAGATTCACAATGGAGGGAGGACAAAGGAAACAGATGCTGAGAGAATGCAGATGGTGAGGTCAGCAACCAAGACTGCAAAGCACCTGCTACAAATATGCTGAAGAATGTGAAAGATACAAAGCAAAAAAATCTCAGTGAAATATGAAGAATATCTGTAGCTAACATCTGTATCTATCACTTATCTTTATCATTGATATCTATGATGCGTTCTTATCTATCATACCTATCTATCAATCACCATCTCTATCTATCTGTCTCTCTGTCTGTCCATCTGTCTGTCTGTCCATCTATCATCTATCATCTACCCATCTCTATCTACATTTGTATTTATCTGTATATATTTACACCTATCACATCTATCATCTTTTTCTATCTAGGTATCTATTTGAAGTCATCTATTTGTCTATTATGTCTTCTATCTATCTATCTATCTATCTATCTATCTATCTATCTATCTATCATGTATCTGTTTATCTAAAAAGCAGTGAGAAATAGTTTCTCTGAAAAGAATCCAGACCCAAAAGTTCTTCGATAGGCTTATTAACAGTCTTACTAGCAGATGATGTGACAGGATAGATAGACAGATAGATAGATAGATAGATAGATAGATAGATAGATAGATAGACAGACAGACAGATAGATAGATAGATATCCAGGATCAGATCAGATAGTTTTAGGGCAGAATTCTACCACACTTTCAAAGAAGAGTTAATGCCAATAATCCTCAAATTATTTCACAAACCAGAAGGAACATTGTCCAATTCATTTTACAAGGCAACAGGTACTCTGATATCTAAACTACTTAAAGACCCAACAAAGAAAGAGAATTACAGACCACTTTTCCCCATAAACATAGATGCAAAAATACTCACTAAAATGCTTGCAAACAGAATCCAAGAATAAATCAAAAAGATCACTCACCATGATCAAGTAGGCTTCATTCCAGAGATGCAGGGATGAGTCAACAGATGTAACTTGATAAATGTAATTCACCATATAAACAAACTGAAAGACAAAACCATATGATCATCTCAATAGATTCAGGAAATGCATTTGACAATGTCCAACACCACTTAATGATAAATGTCCTGGAGATACAAGGGACATACTTAAACATAATAAAGGCAGTTTACTGCAAGCCCATAGCCAACATCAACCTAAATGGAGAGGAACTCAAAGCATTTCCACTAACATCAGAAACAAGACAAGGTTGCCCACTCTTTCCATATCTTTTTTATATAGTACTTGAAGCTTTAGCTAGAACAATAAGAAAACTGAAGGAGATCAAGGTGAAAGGAATTAGTCTAAGCATCTTTATTTGCAGATGATAAGATAGTATTTATAACTTAAAATTTCCACCCAAAACATTCTACAGGGAACTCCTACAGCTGAAAAATACTTCCAGCCAAGTAGCAGGACACAAAATTAACTGCCCCAAATCAGTAGCCTTCCTATTTACAAATGTCAAATAGACTGAGAAAGAAATCAGGAAAAACAACTTTTATAACAGCCTCAAATAGTATAAAAATATCTTGGGTAACTCTAACCAAGGAAGTGAAAGTCTTATATAATAAGAAGATTAAGACATTGAAGAAAGAAATTGAAGATATCAGAAGATGGAAAGATCTCCCATACTCATTAATAAGTGGAATTAATATAGTAAAAATAGCTATCCTACCAAAAGCAATCTACAGATTCAGTGTAATCTTCATCAAAATTACAATATAAGTTTTTTTCACAGAAATCAAAAGGGCAATTTTTGGTTTCATTTGGAAAAACACATACACATAAAAACAAAAAACAAAGCAAAAAACCCCACAGGATAGCTAAAACACTCTTGAATGATAAAAGAACTCCTGAAGGTCTCACCATCCCCAACCTCAGATTGTACTATAGAACTATAGTAATAAAAACAGCATGGCATTTGCACGAAAGCAGACATGCTATTCAATGGAATGGAATTGAAGACCTGGAAATAAGTTCACACACCTATGGACACCATACCTATATGTAAAGAGGTACATGTGGCTCTAGTTCCTTTATTTAATTACTTCTCAGGGCATCATGTTTTGAATGCATCATACTTTATATAGATCTCCAAACTTCTCATTTTTAGCTATTAGCGAAACAGAACAAGGGACTGGTTACTCCTCTGATGACCTGATTCTAATTCCCAGCACCCACATGGTGGCTCACAACCATTTGAAACTTCATGTCCCCAGGATCTGATGCCCTCATCTGGCCTCCAAAGACAGCTGGCATGCACATGGTGCACAGATACGCATGCAGGCAAAACACTCGTGCGCATAAAATAAAATTGAAAAGCCGGGCGGTGGTGGCGCACGCCTTTAATCCCAGCACTCGGGAGGCAGAGCCAGGCGGATCTCTGTGAGTTTGAGGTCAGCCTGGGCTACCAAGTGAGCTCCAGGAAAGGCACAAAGCTACACAGAGAAACCTTGTCTTGAAAAACCAAAAAAAAATAAATAAAAATAAAAAAAAATTAAAAAAATAAAATTGAAAAAATAAAGCTAAAGTCAGACCAAAACAACTCTTCAGTGGTTAACTTCATATACATCTTTTTTCTTCTATTGAAAATAGATTTTTTAATACAATATATTCTGATTACAGTTCTTCCCCATCCCCCCTCCCATCTGGATCCACTCCCTTTCTGTCTCTGATTAAAAAACAAATAGGCATCTGAGTCAAAAACCAAACAAATCAGAATATGATAAAACAAACAAGAAAAAGCCAAAGGAAAAGCACAAGAATCACACAGAGACACACACGTTCATGTACTCAGGAATCCCATAAAACCCCTAAAACAAAGTGATAGCTCTTGGATCCCATCTGGTACAGACCATGTAGGCCTGTGCCTCCTGCCTCAATCTCTGTGAGTTCATGTGTGTGCCAGCCCTGGTGTGGTTAGAGGTCTTGTTTCTCTGGTCCTTCACCCCCTCTGGCTCTTACAATTTTTCTGCCTCCTCTTCTACAGAGTCCCCTGATCCCTGACAGGAGGGATTTGATGAAGACATCTCATTTAGGACTGAGAGTTCTAAGGTCTGTCACTCTGCACATTTTTCAGCTGTAAGTCTCTGTATTTGTTTCCATCTGCTACAGGTGGAGGTTTCTTTAATGATGGATGAGGGAGACCTGTATCTATGAGTATAGTAGAATATTGTTAGGAGTCACTTCATTACTTTGTTCCTTTAGCAGAAAAATAGTATTTGATTTTCCCCTAGACCCTGGCCTGTCTAGTCTCAGGCTCTTGGCCACCCAAGTAAAGCTGGGAATGGGTTCCATCTCATGGAGTTGGCCTTAGATCAGACAGTGGTTGGTTGCTCCCACAAGCTTTGTGCCACTACTGTATCCATGTATCTTGCAGGCAGATCTTCAGCAATAGTGTTTTGTTCCTTTGTAGAGTACTACCAATATTGTTTACAATAGCCTAGGTTAATTTAGGGTTCCCAAGGGACCCCTCTGGCCAACAACTTGACTAGATATAACTCATCCCTGGTACTGGACGCTTCATTTGGTGACAAGAGATGACCATTTGGTGCTCCATCCCCACGGTTATTTGGTGATTTCATTTGATCACCTTCATATGTGGATAGACTATGAGAAGATTCTACCATACTGTTTTTATTAAGTGACCTCTCAAATGGCCCTTCATTTTACCTGTGCATTTCTATATTTCTCCCCTTGTCTCCCTCTTCCCTCACTCTCCTCATTTGATCCTGAATTCAGCCCCATTGCCTCATTTGTACATAACAATCTAGTCTATTTCCCCTTCCTATGGTGATCCAGTCCTCTCTCCTCTAGTCCCTTACTCTATAGCTAACCTCTGTGGTTATATGGATTGTAGCTTGCTTGTCAATGACTTAAAAGCTAAAATCCACATATAAGTGAATACATACCATATTCATTTTTGTGGGTCTAAGTTACCTCACTAAGGATGATTTTTTTTCTAGTTCCACCCATTTGCCTGAAGATTTCATTTCAGCTTTTCAACAGTAAGTAATATTTCATTATATAAATGTACCACATTTTTGTTATTCATCAACAGACATGTATGTTGTTTGTGATTTCTGGTTATTATGAATAGAGTAGCAATGAACATTGTTGAATAAGTGTCTCTGTAGCAGGATGAAGCATAGATTGAGTATATGCCCAAATGTGATGTAGCTGGGTCTAAGAGTAGATCAACTCTCATCTTTCTGATGAAGCAATTCACTGATTTCCATAGTGGTTATATAAGTTTGCACATCAACCAGCAATGGATAAGTGTTCACCTTACTCCACATCTTCACCAGCATGAGCTCTCTTTTGTGTTATTGATCATAGCCATTATGATTGGGTTAGGATGAAATCTCAAAGTAGTTTGGAATTGCATTTTGTGGCGATTTGAAAGAAAATGGCCCCCAAAGGGAGTGCACTATTAGGAGGTGTGGCCTTGTTGCAGGAAGTGTGTCTCTATGGGGATAGACTTTGAGGTCTCCTCTGCTCAGGCTGTGCTCAGTGTGACACACAGTCTTCTGCTGCCTATGGATCAAGATGCAGAACTCTCAACTCCTTCTCTAGTACCATGTCTACCTACACATGACCGTGACAACAATGGACTAAACCTCTGTAAGCCAGTCTCAATTCAATGTTTTCCTTTATAAGAGTTGCCATGGTCATGGTGTCTCTTCACAGCAATAGAAACCCAAACTAAGACAGTAGCCTACCACTTTTTCTGAATGATGGTGTCCTTTGTTATGCAGCTTTTCAGTTTCATGAGGTCCCATTTATTAATTGTTCTTAGTGCCTATGCTACAGGTGTTCTGTTCAGAAAGCCTTTTCCTGTGCCAGTGAATTCAAGACTATTCCCCAGTTTCTCTTCTATCAGACTCAGTGTATCTGGTTTTATGTTGAGGTCTTTGATCTATTTGGAGTTGAGTTTTGTGCAGGGCGTAAATATGGACCTATTGCATTCTTCTACATGCAGCCACCCAATGGATCAGCATCATTTGTTGAAGATGCTGTCTTTTTTTTCAGCATGTATTTATACCTTCACATATACATATATATGAAGCTATATATATGTATATGTGTATATATATAGTCTCACATGATCAAGTTGTTAGTATGATGCTCTGTATGGCTAGAAGCACTCAGCACCATCAACATCATTGAGCAAATGCTCATGTGTTTCTTTGCAGGTGCTAGACAGAATCAAGTATTTTCTCTCTTTTATCCTAAATTTTGAAAACTCAGAAGTGAAGTCTGACTATTATAATTTTCTAAATGAGAAAACTGAGGTTTAGAAAGGTCAGATAACTTTGATTAGCTCTGATGAGTAAACGGGCTGGAGTATAAATCTAGCTTGAGACTCCACACTGTGACATCTCCACAAAACTCTGTCACAGGTTCTTTCCAGATTCATCTTTCCTAGCACAGTGGGAAAGCACAGACAGAAGGACATACCAGCTTCAGGAGAGTGGTTCCCTCTGAGAGGAGAAGGAAGGAAAAGGATGAGGGAGAGACAATCATTCCAGTGGGAATGTTGTCTCATTGAAAGCATGGGAAACAGCAGTGGTAAATGATTATGTGACATCAGAATGCTGCTGAATGGAGCAACTATGTATTAGTCTCTGTAATTCTTGGCATAGCAAAGTATGTTAAATCAAAATAAATAAGACATGACAAAGTTCCACTACCTCTCTGTTTCTGATGAGACATGGGTGAGAGACCAGTGAAGGATGTCATTGCTTTGAAAAGAGACTCTATGAAGGCAGGGTGAGCTGGCTCAGCTGCTGAGGGCCTTTGTTGACATTCCTGATGACTTGAGTTCAATTCCTAGGACCCACATGCTGGAAGAGAGGTAACTCCTGTGGGTTGTCCTCCAACATGCATAGCATGGTATATGCACATCCCCATACATATACACACATGCACACTCACCAGTAAGTAGATGTAATAATTTTTTAAACAGGAAAAGACTATGAAACAGGCACACAAGGCACACAGTCCATGATTTCCATGAGTAGTCATAAGTCTACAGTCAATTCACAGCACAAAGTCAAATTTTCTTCTTAAGCCAAAAGAGTAAGTTCCAAAATCACTAAATGTGCTTAGTATTTGTATAGTATAGTTTATAGAATTCTAAATCTTTTTTTTTTTTTTTGGTTTTTTTAAGACAGGGTTTTTCTGTGTAGTTTTGGTGCCTGTCCTGGAATTCTAAATCTTATCAGCTAATATTTCATCAAGTGACTTTGGAGCACAGTAGCCATGATATCTTTTGTTCTCACTTTTTTTAGGGGGGGAGGAATTTGACTTGAAATTTGGGCATCAGACCATTTCTCTGGACTGATAACCACAGTCCAGTTCTCTACATGATCTGTATCATGTGTTAAATGGAGAGTGCTTTCTCAGGTAGTCAATACTATGGCTTACAATTTAAATCAATGGTTATCATTAAAATGTCACTCCACCAGACCTGCCAGAAAGCTTTGATGGTTAAAATGTCATCTTTGTACATTTTTCATTTGAAGTTGACATCTAAAATCCTGGCTCCATAATTAGTATTCCTGTTTCTATTATTACACCAAGTAGATTTTGCTGAGTTCTCAAAGGGTGCATGGTAAATCAGTCTGAAAATACCTGATTCCCTTCAACAAGTCTTGAGTACTTGTGTTAAACTTGGTACTCTGTTCTAGCTGGTGGTGAGTTCAAAGATGAGTGTGGATGCAGCCCTGTTTCCAACAACTTCCCACTTACTAACAGAATTGGCAGCATTCTTATCAATAACCAAGATGAAAATTGAATACTTAAAATGTCTAAGGGCCATATAGTGCCTCAATGTCAATCAAGTGTACATTGAAAGTCTTAAAATTTCATCTCTATTGAACACGTGTTTTTCTTCCCTAGACAACACAGTATATATAATGTTTTATGTATCATTTGCATCATATTAAGTATTATCAACCCTACAGAAGGCTTAAAGTACATCTGAGAACGAGCTGTGTAAAGACTACACTATCTTATAGGTAGGGCTTTTTTGTTTGTTTGTTTGTATTTGGAGACAGGATTTCTCTGTGTAGTTTTGGTGCCTGTCCTGGATCTCACTCTGTAGACCAGGCTGGCCTCAAAATCACAGAGATCAGCCTGACTCTGCCTGCTGAGTGCTGGGATTAAAGGCATGCACCACCATTACCCGGCTAGGTAGGGTTTTAATAGAAAAAGATTTCTTAGTGTTGATGTGGTTTGGGGAGGGTCTGGAAGGCTACCATTCTGTAGATGAAACACTTATTAGTCTTTTGGCTAGGACCAAGTGAAGCGTCCTTCCAAAAGCTACCGAAGGGAAAGGGACTATGAGGAGAGTTTTATTGAGAAACATAAGCAAAGACCCTGAAATGTTAGATTCAGGATAGAATGGGGTGAAAATACAAAATGCAATATTGTATAAGTCAACTTCGTTACTACAACAAAATACTCAAGGCAATTAACACATAAAGAGAACAAGTTTAGAAGTCCTAGTCAAAGATTAGGCAATCTGATTGCTTTGGGCCTCTGATGAGGACACCAGACAACAATAGCAGAGACCCAAAGCAAAGCAAACCACTTAGATCAGGAGCCAGGAAGGAGAAAGTAAAAAGTAGAGAAAGGGAGGGGAGGAGGGAGGCAAAGATAGATAGATTAGATAGATGATAGATAGATAGATAGATAGATAGATAGATAGATAGATAGATAGATAGATAGACAGACAAATAGACAGATTGTGTGTGTGTGTGTGTGTGTGTGTGTGTGTGTGTGAGAGAGAGAGAGAGAGAGAGAGAGAGAGAGAGAGAGAGAGAGAGAGAGAGAGAGAAGAGAGATGGTCCCACTATCATTTTCAAAGACATGTCCCCAATGCCCTAAGGACCTCCCATAAGATCTCATCTCCAATCACTGACAAGTGGTACTGTAGTTTTCTTAAACCAATCAAGTCTTCCCTGCCCCTAGGATACACATCTGTGTGTGGGATAAGTACGTGGACGATCAAGACAAAGATGCTTAAAGGCTAAAGGAACAAAGAGAAGAGACAGACCCTGGATGGATGACCAATGACATCCACCCTGGGGACCAAGTTTTCACATGCCTCCCATGCACTGTAACAAGTCTATGGGATTTTTGTTTGTTTGCTTGTTTGATTTTGTGTCTTTGGGACAAGGTCCCGTGTAGCCCAGACTAGCCTCAAACTCAGTATGTAGCCCAGGCTGGTCAGGAGCTCCTGATCCTCCTGTTACAACCTCCCAAGTGTTACGATCACAGGCCTGTGCCACCACACCCGGTAGCTGGGTGTGTGCTTTAGTTTATGGGGCACACGCACGTCTGGGTGAGAAAGCGCCTGTGCCGGTGTGCGATGCCCAGACTTTATTCTGTAAACCACGATGCTAAGTGTTCCTTAGCTTCCTTCCACTGTATTTCTTACAGAGTCCCCTTCTGTCCTTGTCTCTGGCGCTTGGTCAATTCAATCAACCCGGACATCAAAGAGAGCAAACTGACTGTGTCATCAACAACATCTTGTACTAGTTACGTTTCTTGACACTAATCAAGAAGGAAAGGAGGAGAGGACAGGTTCATTTCGGCTAATGGTTTCAGGGTTCGGTCCATCATGGTGAAGGCAGGGTAGCGGTGAAGGCTGCTTGGGCAGAGACTGGACAGGCACAGGGCCGGAATAGAAGCATAAGGTCCTCCCCACGGTGACTCACTTCCTCCCCCTTAACACCGCCTCTAGTAGTTGTAAAACCTACCAAACCAGCTGGCGACCAAGTGTCCACACTCATTGCCCGAGGGCAATGTTTCAGGCTCAGGCTTCCCATGCTGCGGAGCCTGGTTCTGTTTAATAAAAGTAACAGTGTAACTTTCTGTGGCTCTGTTGTGGAATTTTAGTCTTTTGGTCTGGGAGTGTTTTCACCTAGTTTCTTTTTTCTTTTTTTTTTTTTTTTCTTTTTTAAGTTTCTTCTACTGAGTATGGTGGCTCGTACTTGCATTATTTATTTATTTAATATTTATTTATTTGTTTGTTTGTTTGTTATTTGACACAAGGTCTCTCTACATAGCCCTGGCTCTCCTGGAACTCACTGTGTAGACTATATCGGCTTCAAATTCACAGAGATCCACTTGCCTCTGCCTCCTGAGATGAATGGAGTTCATCTAGTGCTAGATCCACTTAGTTTCTGCAAACTGAGATTTCATTTATTTTTTTTCTAGCCTTTCTAAGCCTGGTGCCTCCAGTTTGGTCTGTCCCAGCTCCTCTTCTCGCTCTTTCTCTGTTTTTGCTAATCAGTCTTTTCCCCGAGAATGTCCTAAGGTTTTTCCTTGAAACAGGGAGGGTCTCCTTCCTCTTCGTTTAGATGCAGGTTTTTCAGTACACCATCCAGACACGTTATCCTTGTGCCTATGAACTAGAGGAGCTAACCCACTAACTTACAAGGAGTACATCAACGAGAACACCCTTCCCTCCCTGGCCACCAGAGACAGGCACCTCCCCTTTGGCTTTTGCCCTAGATCAACCAACAACTGGAAATGAACCATGGTGCCCTCATGGAGGGAGACGGGTGGGAGTACGGACATGCTCCAGCTTCAGTGACCCCTCTGCTTCAGCTGCAGTGACCCCTCTGCTCCAGCTGTAGTGACCCCTCTGCTCCAGCTGCAGTGACCCCTCTGCCCCAGCTGCAGTGACCCCTCTGCCCCAGCTGTAGTGACCCCTCTGCTCCAGCTTAGTGACCCCTCTGCTCCAGCTGCAGTGACCCCTCTGCCCCAGCTGCAGTGACCCCTCTGCTCCAGCTGCAGTGACCCCTCTGCTCCAGCTGCAGTGACCCCTCTGCTCCAGCTGCAGTGACCCCTCTGCTCCAGCTGCAGTGACCCCTCTGCCCCAGCTGCAGTGACCCCTCTGCTCCAGCTGCAGTGACCCCTCTGCTCCAGCTGCAGTGACCCCTCTGCCTCAGCTGCAGTGACCCCTCTGCTCCAGCTGCAGTGACCCCTCTGCTCCAGCTGCAATGACCCCTCTGCTCCAGCTGCAGTGACCCCTCTGCTCCAGCTGCAGTGACCCCTCTGCTCCAGCTGCAGTGACCCCTCTGCTCCAGCTGCAGTGACCCCTCTGCTCCAGCTGTAGTGACCCCTCTGTTCCAGCTGCAGTGACCCTTCTGCTCCAGCTGCAGTGACCCCTCTGCTCCAGCTGCAGTGACCCCTCTGCTCCAGCTGCAGTGACCCCTCTGCTCCACGCTCAGCAGTTCCTCCAGGCCTGCTCTGTTTGCCCACAGCATTAGGAAACATTTATGGTGGTCCTAAGAGAGACCAACTCTGGAGGAACATGATTGAGCAATGGCTGGGGAAAAAGAATCAGGAAAGGCCAAACTCAAAGTCAGTGCAATACAGCTTAGCCAGGTCCTTTGTTTCAGGCCCTGTGTAATCAGGACAACCGGACACTGTCCCCTCAGACGCTCAGCACTCTTCGCCCAGATTTCTAGTAACAACGGATCAGGATTCTATCTCACTCTGTACACCAGGTGGAGAGGGCATGGCTCAAGGGTGATGCTTCAAGAGAAAGACCAGCTGCTTGCGCTCCCAAGGCCAGACTCTACATAAGTCTCAAAACGGAACCCTCTGTCCCTACCACGTAGCAGGCTAGTTGCAGGTCCAGGACTCAGTATCCCCAATCCTGAACCAGAGTTCTTTTGTCATAACTCTATTCCCAAACAACTGGGCTTTCCTGTGCCGAGCTGAGGCCCCAGATACCTCTGATCATGTAATTTATAGTAAGGAAAAGGTACATGGAATTTCAAATCATCAGCGCTGTCAGCAGTGATCGGGACACTCTGTACTGGACTTTGAGATTCCTTCGTCAGCCTTTTCCCCTAAATGCCTCCAGCATGTCTTTCTCAGTATCGAACGAACGTCGGTTCTGCCGATGTCATGGATTTTGTCAATAGGAACTGAGAATGCTCCAGCTTTTTTCTCATCGCTAACAGCTTTCTTAATTAACCTACTGATAGAGTCAACAGCACAGTTCACTGTTCACTGTTTGCTCTCCAGCCTAGGCAGAGTCACCATGCTCTCTGAGAAGTACAGAACACTTGCCTGAGGTTGTTTTCCAAAAAGAACCAGGGTGGGCGGGGGAGGGGAAAAGAAACCCTCGCCACCACAGTGAATTTGACTTAATTGCTAAAACTTCCTTCTGATTGTTTTGCCTGGAGTAATAGCCCTTCCTTAACTAATAACTTTAATTATAGCAACCACAAGTTATAAAAAATGTACCCTTTCTCCTCACATGGCTTGTTTTAGTAAACTTCTAATGATGAAAGGAAGAATCTGCAAGCGGGCCTTTGGGATTGACAGTAGATGGGAGGCAGGTCCTCAACCACCAGCCCTGAGCACCATGCTTCTTCAGCCTGAGGGTAGAAGTCTAGCTGCTGAGTCGATTTCTATGGTTGCCCAGCATTCGGGATGATTAAAAGTAAAACCAGGGTCCTGATTGCCAAAGAACTCACCTTTAGAAAGTAATGAGGTTCATTTGGGAGGCTGAGGCCAGTGGATTGCCATGAGTTTGTGCTCACCAGGGGCTGCACAGTGAGTACTATGTTAGTGAGGTCTGCACAGGGAAACCCAGTCTCAAAATAAAAAGCAAAGCAAAAGCAAAAAGGAATCAAAAGAAAGGAACAAGATCGAAGAGACTTACTTTCCAGCTTTAAGATGAAATGTAGATTTCTTAGTAAAACCTAAATGCCTCCATTTCCAGAGTTGAGTAGAATTGCGCAGCAACTGTAACACACACACACACACACACACACACAAAGGCACACATAAATGCATGCATGCACAGGTCAGTTGGTAAAGTGCTTGGCATGCAAACACAAAGGGAGGGAAAGGCACGATCCCCAGCTAGATGTGGTGGTACGCCCTTGGAATCTCAGTACTGAAGATTTCGAGACAGGCAGCTCCCTGTGGCTCATTGGCCAGCAGCTAGCCTAGCCTAATTGGTGAGTTCCAGATCAGTCAAAGACTGTCTTAGAAAACGAGGTGAGTGTCTCCCGAAGAACAACATCTGAAGTTGTCCTCTGGTGTCCATATGTGTACACATACATGCCGGTGGACTACCACCTTCACATACATCCATCTAAATGTAAAGCATCTGAACTCATCCAGATCTAGACTATGCTCTGGCTCTGTCCTCACAACATTTTCAGTGGATTATGAAGAAAAGAAAATGTTCATGCATTTCAGGCTATTACATCAGTATTTCTGTTAAGGAATGAATATTGGTAGACAGTCATGCTGAGCTCGATGATAGCAAGAAACTACGTCTGTGCCCGACGTCAACTGTATCACTGCCAGCCAGTGAGGGTCCTTCTTATCTATCATCCAGGCTTGATTTCACCAAGCTGTCTTGCAAAGCTCCTTTCTCTTTGAAATGATGGGTTCTACTCACTCTAGTGATGTGGGACCAACTGTCTCCTCAGCCCTCCTCAGGAGGAGTCTCTGGCTGACCTTCTCTTTATCACCAAGGACAAAGAAAACACAAAGGATCCTTCACTGCATGTGGCCATCATATGTGGATGAGGATCACTGGGTAGGCAGCAGTGATTGATACCAATCCTTCGGGTCTTAAAGACAGACACCTCCCTTCTCCACAGACAACAGAAATTGCCCCCAGATCTCCTGACACACTGGATCCTGAAGACTACTTCTGGCTAGAAACTGTATCTGCCTAATTGAATGATGACAGAGGCTTTGCTTTGGAGAGGGACAGTTCCTCACTCCTGCTTTTGTGTCTTCCTATCTCTTAGTGCTCTTAATCAGAATTTTGTAATTTATAATTTTTAATGAAACAACATAACCATCAAAAGCTTGCCCATTACTACTCATCCTAGAGATAGCAAACCTTGGAAGTCTCCGGACCACTCCCTGGAGGACTGGAGTGGACTGGCTATACTAGTCTGTTTTCTATCATGTTAATAAAATGCCCAAGGCTGGGCATTTATTAATTGATTAGAAACAACTTTTCATACAATTATATTATACAATATATACAGTTTCCCTCCCTCATCTCCTCCCAGATCCTCCCCACCATTCCAATTCCATGCCTTCTTTCTCTTTCTTTTTAGAATACAAACAGAAAAATATTTTTAAAAGTCAGAATAAAACAAAGAAATAGGAAAAAAGAAAAAGCATGAGAAACCCATATGTACTCAGAGACAGACAGACACATTGAGTTCATTCTGAGTTGGCCATCTACTGCTGGGCATGGGCCCCGCCCTTAATTGCAGCTTGTACCCCAGTAAGACTCCATTGGAGAAAACTAAGTTTTCCTTTGTGAGTGGTTGATACTTGTAGATAGCTTCTGTGTTAAGGATGAGGGCTTTTGTCTACTTCCCCTTCAGTGCTGGGACCCCATCTGGCTTGGACTTATGCAGGCCCTGTACATGTTTCCTCAACCTCTGTGAGTTCATATATGTGTCAGTCCTGCTGTGCTTAGAAGATCCTTAATGTCCTGAGTGTCGTCCTTCCCCTCTGGCTCTTACACTCTTTCTGCCTCCTCTTCCACATAACTTCCTGAACTCTGAAGGTGAGGGATTTGATGAAGACATCCCACTCAGGACCAAGTGTTCCAAGGTTCTCATTCTCAGCACATTGCCCTGTTGTGAGTCTCTGTATTTGTTCCCATCTACTGCAGGAGGGAGCTTCTCTGATGATTCACTGATCTGTGAGTTTAAAAGAATATTGATAGGAGTCATTTCATTGCTACATTCCCTTAGCAGAAAAATAGTATTTTGTTCCCCTAGGTCCTGGGCCTATCTAGACTCAGGTTCTTGGCCTCCTCAGCTGTATCAGGTGCGGGTTCCATCTCATGGAGTGGGCCTGAAATCCAATCAGGTATTGGCTGGTTACTCCCACAAGCTTTGTGCCATTATTTCACCAGCAGAGGCTGGGTATTTATAAAGATAGCTCAAAGTTTTGGAAATACCAGGGGTTGATACCAGTATCATCTTAGCTCTGAAGGACCTCAGGGTAGATAGCATCATCACGATAGGAGTGTGTTCAAGTGGGAGAGATCACATAAGTCAGGAAGGCAAAAGCAAAGGGAGGTGCCTGGCCTGCTCAGTTCCACACATGCTATGGAGATGCTGTGGTGTCAACAACAGTCTCATCCCAGACCTCCTGTAGGATGTCTGGCTGGATAGAAAGATGGGGGTGGTAGATGGAAGGTGACAGATAAATCATAGATACACAATCCTCTCTCAAGAATTAACTCAGGTCCCCATAAGAACTTCCTTAATCCCTTGTGAGGGCAGCATTCTCAGTGACCTTTATTGGTGGAAGTATTAAGGCAACCCCATGTTGTTAAAAAGGAGGTTTATTTTGTGGGGTAACTTACAAGTAAAGGGATAGGTAACAGGGTCCAGGAAAGGTATAGCTCAGTCCAGCAGTGTTCTCTGGAGAACTCTGCTCGGTCTACCTCCAGTGTCCAGGATCCAGGAACCAAGAGAGACGGCACATCCGGATCTCAGGTCTTAAGGGCTCCTGTCTCAGCCCTACCTCGTAGGCGTGACAGTTACTGGAAGCCTCAATGGGGGTAGTACTTCCAGGTCAAAGCTGGAACAGCTACCCACTACATCTCCCCTTTTTGTCTAAAGAAAGTTCTAACCTAATACAAAACTATATACAATAGGAATGAGCAGGCCCCTGCGGGACTGGAGAAATCTCCAGCTACAAACTTCAAGGGAAGTCTACGAATATAATGCCAACTCCACTTAGAGTAGTGGTTCACTATGGGTTGTTGACCCCTTTGGGAGGTCAGATGATCCTTTCATAGGGGTAGTCTAGGACCACTGGAAAATATAGTTACATTATGAATCATAACAGTAGCAAAATTATAGTTATGAAGTAGCAATGAAAATAATGTTATGGTTGGGGGTCACTACCACATGAGGAACTGTATTAAAGGGTCACAGCATTAGGAAGGTTGGGAACCACTGATTTAGAGGGGCAGAGAACTGATTATGGGGTGGAATGTGGTCAGACTTGCAAATCCCCCAGCCAGGGACTGGGAAGAGCTGCTGAGTGTAGAACTGAAAAGCAAGAACTCTAGAAAACATGTCAAGCTAGTACAGAGATCTGAGAAGCAATGGCTTCATCCCACCCGGAGAGGAGTGTTCTGAACTCACACTCACTGGGTGTGAGCCTGCAAGAAGGCAGTGGTGGAGACACTAGCTGGCACTCACAAGCTACTCAGTATACTCATTAGAACAGCAGTCTTTTCTCCAAGGGTGTGTGTTTCCAGAACTAATCATCTGGGTGATTTAAAGAGGGATTTGATACTCTGTCAATCTCCGGACACTATGGCTGGCTTTACTTTTATAAATAAAAGAACATAGCCTTTCATTTGCATCCAGTGTAGGACACTAGTCACTTGGAGGAGTGGAGAGCCAGAAGACACCAGAGACCATTTCATCCTGATTTTACAGAGAGGCACTTTTGAGGTCCATACTCACTCACTCATTTCACAGAGCCAGCACAATGTGAGGGAGGGGGCGTGTTCAGAAGAAGCCAGAGCTGAGAGCCCATTGAGTAGCCTTCCCACTGTCAAAACTTGTTACCTCCCCAAGATGGCATCCCCCTTAAAAAGCATTAAAGAGTTTAAGATACAGGAATGGTGTGTGGATGTAGCTCAGTTGATAGAATGCTTGCTTACCATGAATGAAACCCTGGGTTTAATCCCCAGCACAGAACTAGCCAGGCGTGGTAGCATGTACCCTTCGTCCCAGCACACAGGCAGTGGAGGCAGGAAGGTTACAAGTTTAAAGTCATTCACACCTGCATAGTGAATTTGATACTGACGAGCCCGGTCTACTTGAGACCCTGTCTCAAGAGGGAAACAGTTGAAGCAGGGGGCAGAATAGTTCCTCAGCTGAAATTCGAAGCGAGCCTGAATTGCTCTGTCACATATGGGACATGGGCTATTTGGTCCCTTTGCATTGTCAGGGGGAGTCTAAGAGGCTTTTTTTTGCTAAAGTGACTCCACAGGTAAACCTCTAGTATTTTCTATTAACAAATAGCTTCTATTTTTCACACAGTCCCATTCAGAAGTTCAAATGAGTCTTCAGTTATAATTTCTTTTCTTATTTTCATGGGACAGCCTGTATACATTAAAATGAGGCAGGCAGAAAGAAGCAAAAGAGGTTGGGGGTACATATGTGATAACAAAGGCTAAAAAAAGGACGGGCATGGCCTCCTCTGTCCGTCAGGAAGAAGTGAGGCCATCAAGCTACCTCACAGGGCTTTGCATCCCCCACCCTCTAGCACAAATATAACCTCTTGCTGGCATTCACAGGCCAGGTCAGCAGGGAGCCAGCCCAAATTCAGGGCAGATACGTTGGCTCCATTCCCAGGAGGCCAGGGCAGATGCGAACCAGTATTTCACTAGCTTGCGATTAGGAAACCAACATGTCACATCCTGCCCGTTTAGGGAAACAGACATGAAAATCACGAGACATGCTGTGTCACATGGCGACTGACACCAAGTATCTCGGCTGCAGATACCGACCCATTGCTGTTATGCTTTTGGAGCTGAGAAAGCTGTCTGGAGGGTGTTCAGAGAAGTCTGAGGCTCCTTCCAGCTGTAAGCAGGCTCTAACAGACACACAGAAGCAGCTTTTCTGGCCCATGGGAAAACAAACCAAGGCTCTCTGTTCAGTTGTGTGATGGGTCTGGAGTTGTTTAGCAAATAAGAAGTCACACGTGGGGTACCACTGGACCTGGTGACAAGGCAGACTTTGCTGAGATTTGACAGTCCTCCACTGGGTCTTCTCACCAACAGATACAAGAAAAATTGAAGCAACCAAAATCGACTCCACTACCTCCCAATTGATACCTTTCCTACTTGTGTCAAAAGATGTGCATAAAAAGCACAGGATGAGCCGGGCGGTGGTGGCGCACGCTTTTAATCCCAGCACTCGGGAGGCAGAGGCAGGCGGATCTCTGTGAGTTCGAGGCCAGCCTGGGCTACCAAGTGAGTCCCAGGAAAGGCGCAAAACTACACAGAGAAACCCTGTCTCGAAAAAAGAAAAAAAAAAAAAAAAAAAAAAGCACAGGATGATGCATGCCAGCTCATACCTGGGGGCATGCATTTGCAGATATAAGGGAGCGCCACATTTCTCTTTCTACCCCTCAAAAATAATGAGTGAGTACTGAAAAATGGACTTGATGGGCAAAGTGCTGTGGTGTTTGAATTTCCAGCACCCACAAAACTGCCAAGTAGGCATGGTGCCCACCTGCCATCCCAGCACAGGGGAGGTAGAGACACGGGGTCCCTGGAGCAAGCTGGTTCACTAGGCAATCCTGTATCAATGATTCAATTGAGAGACCCTTGTCCCAGTGGTAAGGTGGAAAGCCACCAAAGGAGACTCTAGATTAGACATCAACGTTGGACCTTCCCGTGCACACACATGCACACGTGCAAACACACATTCATACATGTGCATGCACACACACACATAAAAAGAAACAAAAATAACAAACCAACTGTAGCGACACAAAAGGGGTTTTCCTCCGGGAGTGATGATGTCTTTCATGTCCTAAGGCACTCTTGATTCCCCACAGCCAACAGTACAGGGGCTTTTCCCAGGGTGCTCCTCCCTCTTCCTCCACCACTTCCAGGTGTCCAGAATAAAGCAGAAACTCTGGGGCAGGGCGGGAGCCTCTCCAAGCTCTAATTGCAACTCTGACAAGCATCAGATCAAAGGCTTCTTTCCCCGGCTCTTTGATCTCTTGATAACCACATTTAGCACCCTCTCCTGGCTGTGCCTGGGGCCAGCAGCCCTCCTTGCTACCCCCCTCGCCTCCTTCTGGTTTAAAGAATTCAGCTGCTAAACAGTTTCAAAGGGGTGAAAATAAGCAAATACTCCAAAGAGCCAACTCGCTGGCTAGATTAAGCAAAGCTTCCTTGCCCTGCAAATCCAAAACCAGCGAAGACCGATGAAAATGAAGACCAAAGAATCTCAAAGGCATGGTCATTGTTTTTGAACACCTTACCTGACTTCCACTTCTGTAGCTAGTGCACAGGAATGGGACAATAACCCAAACTCCAATTCCAGGGAAAACTGGGTAGGGAGCAAGACTTCCTGCTAATGAAAGCATCAACTAAGAACCCTCCTCTTTGTTGCCCGCTGCCTCCAGTTTCCAAGACAATTAAATGACTGAGACTCTCTGCCAGGTGTGCCTGGTATGGTCCGTTCAGAAATGATCTTGATTCAAACAAAAGGGAGGTCTTGAAGGGTGGGGTGGGGGTGGGGGGGGCTCGATCCGAAAAGTGCTTGCCTTGCAGCCATGAGGACCTGGGTTCCATCTCTGCAACATGTGTTTACAAAACAAAAACAAACAAATAAATGAAATCCTGTGGGTTTATAATGCAAATAGCCAGTACAGAGGAAGTGGAGACAGACTAATTCCTGGGGCTCACTGATCAGCCAGCTTAGTCTTGGTGGATTCCAGGCCTGGGAGAGACCATGCCTCAAACAACAACAAAAAAACCCAGCAAGAACAACAAAGGAGCAGCACCTGAAGAAATGGCCTCTACCCTACCCCCCCCACACCCTACACACACACACCCTACACACACACCCTACACACACACACACCCTACACACACACACACACACACACACACACACACACACACACACACACACACATTTGCTTCTACTCCAGGCTTTCTAGAAAAATCAAAACAGAGGCCACCAAGTCACAGCTGAAGCTCAGACTGAGGTATCACAAGACCACAGACAACTCAAGTTTGAGTCCAACTACATTCTATGAAACACTTGCGCTTCCCTTACTTCAAGGCAATCTGTTCCTTCTCTGCCGCCATCTTCTTCTCTCTAGGGCAGAAGGCCAAACTCAGACTTGTGGCCTCATCCCAACACAAACTGGATCTTTTTAATTCCAGAAGATTGCTCACATTCATCTAAGTTCTAGATCTTATCCACTAGAACTAGCTGTTTGGCCATTGCGAGCGGAGCATGGGAAGTCAGTCTGAGGAAGGAGAGGCAGTTGACTGAGAAGAGCCGAGAGCCTAAGGTATTGAAGGAAACAGGGTCGGCCTTGCTAAAGGGTGTCCTCCTGCAAGTGAGCCTGTGTAAACTCCCTACACCTGCACAGAACTCAAGCTAGGACAGAGCATGTTATCAAATCCTGACTTCCTTGTCCCCAGGGCCTAGCTTCCAAATTGGGGCTGCCTCTGAATCTCTGCTGGGCTTGTTCAAACACAGCTTGCTGCCCAACCCCCAAACCACCACCACCACCAGGAGCTCTACCTGGGTGAATTTTGACTGAAACTGGCAAATTCACAGTTCTGGAAATGCCCTAGCTGGTCTGGTGACTCTACTCAGAGACCCACCACTCTAAGGCTAGAAAAAGACAAATGGTACTTGGGACTTAAGTCCACACACATTTTCCAATTCAAGGCCATTCTAAAGCCTCCGCTCATTCCCCTTCCCCCTCCCCTCCCGAAAATGCCATACTCTCTTCTTTCCTCCCTAGAGACTACATTCCTTCCATCACACACTCCTCACAGACACGAATCAGGCACCGACAGTGTACCAGGTGTGAAGACACAGGAATGAGCTAGACCTTTTTCCTCCCTGAACACAGAAGACAATCTTCTGAGTGAGAGGCTAGTGCTCTCACTGAGGAAGAAGGGTACCACAGAGGGAGGCCATGTCAGTGACAAAGCTGGAAAGAAAGCAGAGGAAGGATCCTGGGATCGAACCCTGAGCTGGGTTTGGAAGGCTGGGGAAGGGGTAACCAGGACAACAAAGAGGAGAGAGAGTTCACAGGGAGCTGTGGACCAGCAGGACAATTTGAGGACTCCAGATTTTCGTCCTGGATTTGGTGGTGATGGGAGAATTCAGTCAGTGGGTCATGTTGAGATGTTTAGCATGGTGAAGCATTAGATGGTTTGTCATAAGGGATGACATCATCAGACTTGTCATCATAATGAAGGGAAATCCCTGTCATTTGGAAAGTTATGTGCATGGAGGGGTGAGAGTGGGTATAACAGAATATCATCAATAGATATCTCAGAAACAACAGAATTATCTCTCCAGATTCTGGAGATGGGGAAGTTCAGTTTCAATGTAGAAGCAGTGTCTGGTGAGGGACACTTTCCAGCTAATAGGACACTTCTGTGTCCTCTTGTGGTTGAAGACATGACAGAACTTACTAGGATCCTTATATGAGTTCCTTAGGGGTGTGTGTGTGTGTGTGTGTGTGTGCATCTGTGTATGTATGATCACAAAGGCCGTAGGAGGACATTGAGTGTCCGGTTCTATCACTCTCTACCTTACTCTGAGACAGAGTTTCTCACTGAGGAGCTCAAGTAACGGCCAGCAAAGGTTAGAGATCCTCCTCAGGTCACACATGAACACACTTCCAGGATTTTACTTGGGTGCTGAGGATTGGATCTCGGGTCCTCAGACTTACAAAGCAAGTACTCCTATCCACTGAGCCGTGTCTCCAGCTCTCCAAGGATCCCTTTGATAAGAGCACTAATCCTGTCTTAGAGAGTTCTGCATGTGAGATCCAATCATCTTGGTCACACAGCACCCTGAAGGGCCTTCATATGAAGTCAGAATTCTGGGAGGACGTGTGTCATGAAGCTGGGCGCAAGAGACCTTGGCGGGTTCAAGCACCATGAGGGTGGCAGCCAAGGGAGCATGGTGGGAAGTTACACCGTGCAGGCATGGCATCCACATGGAAAGTTTTATTATCAAAGGGGGGAAGAGGAATAGAGAAAAAGAGAGAAAGGAAAGTAGAGAAAGAAAAGTGGAGGTGAGAGAGGGAAAGAGGAGGAAGAAGGACAAGGGGGAGGGTTTTTTCCTCTTAAAGGGGACTTTACTCCAAGGGGCGGGCCCGAATGCCAACAGCATGGACATTGCTATCTTGATCTTCGGAGAGATCTGTCTAGGAGTTGGTGCAGTGGAGTCCCCTGAACAATGGCAGACTGACTTCTCTGAACTAAATAGAGGTGCAGACAGAAATGATCTGAGAAGGAAACGTTCATATACATTCTCACTGTCTTCCACTACCAAAGGGAGAACAGCCAAGCCTCGGGGAACAAGGAGACACCATGTCTGTGTGTCATCACACATGGTCTTTGCCTGTGTCTCAGCTAAACTGAATTTCTAACCTAACCATCACCTAAAAACTGCTTCAGCTCATAACTACACTCAGTTGCACTTCCGTTCCCACTCCCATTCATTCACCCCAAATAATTTCATACCTTACTAGTTAATAGAGACAGATAAATGGATAGTTTAAATTCACTGTAGTGCCTACTGAATCTTTTGGTAGCATCTCCAAAAGCCATTGAGATTACAGAGGAAGGAGAGAAAAATATAGAAACAGTCAAGGCTATACTCAAATTTTAAATTGCTTTGAAATTGATGTTAGGGGTTTGAATAGAAAACATTAACTTATTTCCTAGACTGGAAACTGCTTCCAGAGGTGGTGAGATAACTCAGCAAGTAAAGGTACTTGCCACCAAACCTGATGACCTGAGTCTGATCCCTGAGAGAGCCAACTCCCTTAAGACACCCTCTGAACTTCATACATATAACATAAGCAAATAAATGTTTTTTTTTTTTAAAAAAAAAACAAACAGAAAACTATTTCCAAGAAGATCATGAACTTTTCCCTCATAGAAGGCATAACACAGCGTTCTATCATTGGCCCTTCATGGAACATCTTTTAGCAACTGAGAAAACTAATTAAGCTAATTTCATATGTCAATCTCATTTCAATACCTGAATTCCTAAGTAACAGAAAGTCTCCATTATCTCACTTTCTCTAAATGGGAATAACTTGGGGATTCAAAACATTTTGAGAAGCTGGATATGGTGAGGCAAGAGGATTACTGTGAATTCGAGACCACCCTGAGCAACAGGGAGTTCCAGGGTGGCTGTGGCTCTAAATCAGACCCTGTTTCAAATCAAATAAAACAAGCGGGGAGGGGAGTGGGGATAGAGCTTGGTGGTAGACACTCTGCCCAGCCTGTGTGAAGCCTTGGTTTCAATGTGTGGCCTCAGAAACTGGCAAGGAAAGGAAAGTCGCCCTTCTTGTGTGTCCTATACAAGGGTGCACATAGGCAGGGCGGGGGATGTACTATCAGGCTATCAGGTACAGAAATCCACCACTGGAAAAAAAGCTTGACTTTAAAGGAGGAAACAGGATTAGCTCGTGTAAGCAGAGCTCATTGCAGAGCGACTTATGAGCTGCAGCTTCCGAAGACGGAACCATTTTCATAAGTCATTCCGATTTGCACGTGGGAACCGGAAGCAGCAGCACTAGCCGAAGAAAGCAGTGGAGTCCCCTTAAATAAGGCAAGGATTTCAAAGCATCTTCAGTGACTCCCTGCCAAGTGCAGGGTTTGGAGCATTAGGGGGGTTGGAAGTGGCACACACAAGCTGTACTAAAAGACGTGGCTCTCCCCTGAATCCCTGTGAGCACAAGGCCACCAGCAATTCTGAGAATGGCGGATGCTCCCTAGCCCCGTCCATGACCTTTGTCCAGTCACGGGAGAGAATGTCACCCACTTGGTGTCCACAAAGGGTCCTTGTCAGCTGTCACAGCTGCCAGCAGCTCTACCCATCCAGGGAACCATGAATTTAAAAGATCCTCTGAAGTCCAGGGCCCTGACCTCACCATGGGAAAAACTTGTTCTTTCACAGCCAAAACCCAAAACAACAACAGCAACGACAAAAAAAAAAAAAAAAAAAACCTTCTAAAATGAAATTAAAGCAAAAATGAAATGGGAAAAAGAAGAGGCCAGAAATGAGCTGGGGTGACTCATGGCCTCCTCTGTGCCAGCTTTTTCTGCTGAGCTAACTCATGACTGCTTTTGCTTTTCTAAATTCAGGAGCGGCCCTGGTCATCTGGAGGTCAGGGGAGGCAGCTTCTAGGATATCACCCAGCTCATCCCTCTAAAGCCACACAGCTCAAAGGACAGCCAGGATATCTCCCAGGGGGCCAGAGTGACCTCAGCCAGGAGGACCTGCTCCCAAAGCAATTCCACCTGCAGCCTTGGCAGGGCTGTGATCGCTACTGGCCTGCTTCAGCTCTTGGAAGGAAGGCATCCCTCGAACGATGTTTTTACAGCAAGTCTTTGTGAAAGCTGAGGGGGAAAGAGAAACAGTCCTGGCAATCTGAGCGGTACGCAGGAGAAGCTGGTAATGCTGGGAGATGACAGAGCAAACCAGGCCATGGTTACTCTCCTTGCATTCTGCTCTCGGTGTTCCTGGCCCAGGCCTGGCTCTGCCTCACCTGGGCCGTGCAGCTACCAGGCTGATTTCTGTTTGCACAATAATCTGCACTTTGGACCCCACGTAAACCTGTTTCCTTGAAGCACAGCAGACATTGAGACCATCCCATTCCCCAGTCTCCTCTGTCTCTGTCCTAGATTCTTGTTCGAAATTCCTCTCCTGTGGCATCACGGACTGAGGTCAGAAGCAATCTCATGAGTCATTGTAACTGACTAAGGTGCGAAAGAGGATGATAGCTGCCCTGAACACTGCTGCTCGGGACTGGCTGCCTGCTTGCCCGGTCTCTCCTTTCTCCTACCTATAATCCCAGACGACTGGCTTGTTTGCCCAGCCTCCCTTTCAGCCTTGGGTGGCCGTGAGTCATAAAGCTGGCCCGAGAGACCTTGTAGGCACAAGGCAGTATGTCCTTGAGAGCGTTTGCCAGTAAAGGGAACAACCCCCCTAGTGCTGCTGTCTTTCTTGGAAACAGGCACCATGGCTGAAGGTAGAAACTCTGGTAGCAGCAACAAGTGAGGAGGCTGAGCTAATTACATTAAGACCTTCGTCTCTCCTCTCCTACAGCTGCTTATCCCTCCTGCTCCTCCTTCCTTCTTCCAACACTCACCCATCTGCCCACCCCTATGACACCATCTGACCCTTGGATTTCCACACCCCTACTGACTATACTATGCTGGGAGATGTTCCCAGTCTTCTCAGCGGAGGACTGTTCTGGTACTGTGGTAAAACTAGGAGAGAGTTAGCCTTCTTCTCAGCTTTGGAAGGGTTAATGTAGTATGACTACAACGCTCAACAGAGTGCTCCACTCTCCATCTCCGCTTCCCCTCAGCCTCTGGTAACCACCACTCTGCTCCCTGTCGCTGTGAGTCTGACTAGACTGGATTCCTTAAGAAATGGGACCATGTAGTATTTGTCCTTCGGAGACAGGCTTTTATCACTGAGCACACTGTCCTCAAGGCTCGTTTATACCGCTATGGACAGCAGGGCCTCCTAATTATTGGTGGTTGAGTAGTATTCAATTTTGTGCACACATTTGAAGCATTAACCTCACCCTTTGACGGTTTCACACGTGTCCTCCAAGTGGCAAACACTGGAACTTAGGGAACGTAGTGGGGTTGCCTGGTACCTCTGCCTCCAGCAGCCTACACAAATTTATTTTCAAGCCCACTAAAGATTCAGCTTCCCTCTTCTCCAGATATTTCTTGCATTAGTTCAGGTACACCGGCATGGTTAATGTTTGGAGAATCCTAGGTTCCCATGCCAATGCTGCCAAACTTTGCCGGTCACAGTGCTGAGTCACCCCATCCCTCCATCTCCTCAAATCTCTCCTGTCCAATGAGGTCACTCTGTTTGGAGTTGTTAGAAAATACTTAAGAGGCACATAATAACCGTGTGATAAATAGTAGCCATCCTTCTCAGCAGGATCCATACCGACAGGCAGAGACTGCTGCTACCCCCAGGGCCATCTTCAACACCATCAGCGAGTCTCCTCCCGGACAGGGATTGGTCCATGGCCAAAGCTCCGCTTCATTCTTGGTGGTGGGAAGCACACTGTTAGCAAGACATTTTCATTATTCTGAAAGCTTCGCTATTTTAGTGAAAGAAGACGAGGTCGAAATGTAACACTGGCAAGCCAGGCATGACGGTACACACTGACAATCCAGCACCAAGGAGGAAGTCACCAGAAGGTCAGGCGTTGGAGACCAGGAACACACAGTGAGAACTTGTCTTGACCCTCTTCACCTACCATCCCCCACGAAAGAACTGTAAAATCAGACCTCATTGGAAATGCAAGGGAGGATGCTGAGGGCTGTGGGATGAAGGAAACGCTGGGAAGGCACTTTTGCCCCCCACCCCTGATGATGCTAACTAGTTCTTCTTCTCTCTTGTTTTTGCTTCCTCTGTTTTAAAAATAAAGTGTCCTTTTTTAGCTCTAATTATGCCTTTTTTCCTTATTTATAAGATTAAGATTGTGTAGCCTGCCCAGGACAAGCTGTGATCTTAGGCACTTGATGTGTGTTCAAGAAGGAAGGGCCTGGAGCCTATCTGGAGGACACAAAATGCTTATGTAGTGTGAGAACTTTGTTGACTTAAGTAAGTCTCAGGACTGTTCTCCCAGGCAAGGAAAACCATCTTTAAAAACAAACAAACTTGTATTCTGGGGTAATTCCCAGAAAAGACGCAGGTATGGTTAGTGAGATGGGATTTGGTTTTGTTTTTCAAGCTGCAACCGAGTGGCGAAAGGTCAGCCCTATGTCGTAACCCACACTGGTGCCTCTCTCCCGTAATCCAAACCACAGCCCTCAGAAAGAAAAAGCCAGGCAGCATGGCAATTAGTGAAATGAAATTTCATTTTCTAAACGCCTGCCCCTGGATACCTTAGGAAGTGAACTGCTGAGTTTTAGAATGTTCTGGAAAAACTCTGGTGGTTGGAATTTCAGAATAGTTTCCCTAAGAGAAAGCTGTTAAAACTTTTTCCATAAAAAGAAGTGTGTGAGATGGAAATTGAACAGAAGGAGACAAGGCTCTCAGGGTTGAGAGCTTGGGAATGGGTTAGAAGGAAAAATGAAGGGCTGGTGGATAGGAAGAAGTTTCTTACGTTGTCATGTCTCACCGGCAAGGAGTGTTTGTGGGCTGGGTGCTTCGCTCTGGACCCAGCTCAGATAGCATCTCAATACTAGCCTGCATTATACCCCTTTAAATAGGGATGCCACCTTCCTGAAGTCCTCACCTCTCTATTCTCACAGTCAAGAAGAGATCCAGTCTACCTACACACAAGCCAGGAAACTGCCAAATGACCAAATCACATGACATTTTAGACAAGCACAGTAGCTCATGTCTGTAATCCGGTACCCAGAATGCTGAGGCAGGAGGATTGTTCTTCGTTTGAGTCAAGCCTGGGCTACAGATTAAGACCCTGTCTCAAAACTGCTCAAACGGGGCTGCCCAGACACGTCAGCAGTTGCTGTATAAGCCTGAGGATGTGAATTCCAGCTCCAGAATCGCCTTCAAAAGGACAACTGTGAAGGTGTTCATTTTTAATACCCCAGGCCTATTGTGGGATACGAGGGGAGGCCGAGACAGAAGTTCCCCGAAGCTTGACTGTCATCCAGCCTAGAATGGGAAGTGTAGCAGAAACCATTAGAGAGTCCTTACTTCAACAAGGTAGATTGAGAAAACCAACTACTGAAAGTTGTCCTTGGACCTCTACAAATGGCCCTGCATGTGCCTACAACACACACACACACCACCACCACCACCACCACCAACAACAACAACAACAACAACAACAATAATAGTAATAGTAATAAAAAGAGAGGGAGGAAGAAATGAAGGAAGGCCTTCATTTCAAGTCATATTGCACTTTTATTTCCTCATTGTCATTGCTTATTAGAGGTAGCATTTTAGATTTAATTTGGAAATTCACCCAATATCTTTGGTTGTGGTAAGAAACCATCTTCATATACAGTGAGCTAAAAGCTAAGGTTGACAGCACCACCACCTCCAGCCTGATGCCACAACGTAATGTAACAATGAAGTGAATAGAACTGATCATTTACCCGTCTGCTTACTTGACTCCTATCCTAATAAAGTAAGCAACGATAGACTGCAGGAAGGGTAAGAGTCTATCTGATCTCTAAACATGTTCATTCTTTTCTTAGAGGTCACAATGTGGGGCCACCCTACCAACCAAATTCCTAGGTTGACATCCTAAACTGGACTCCCTCAGAATCTCACCTTATTTGGAATTTGGTTGAAAAGACACTCAGTTTAAAAGAGGCCACTAGAGCGATCCCTAATGCAAGCTGACTGGTGCCCTCACAAAGAGAGGGAACAGAAACACCAAGATGGGCACACCAGGAGAATGTCATGAAGATGAAGGCAGAGACCGAGTGATGCTCCACAAATCCAACACCGAGGACTGGCAGTGAGCCATCCGAGCAAGGGGTTCCTACACTCTCAGCAGGAACCCACCCTGTGACGCCTGCGTCTCAGACCTCCCTCCTCCAGAACCACGAGATGATAATTTAGCCACCTGACGTGTGGTACTTTGTTACTGCAGCCTTGGGAAGCTAATGTATCTTAAAAACCCTGTGCTCATGCCAGCAAGATGGCTCATCAGGGAAAGATGCTTGCCACCAAGCCTGATGGGCCAGGATCAATCCCTGGGATCCACATGGTGGAAGGAGAGAAACAACTCCCAAGAGTTTTCCTCTGACCTACCTACATACACACATAGCATATCTGTGCCCCCCATACACAGAATAAATAAATAAATGTAGTAAGAACCCTGTACATTACTCTTGTTCCCCTTCCCTACTTATTTAGACCTCTTCATCCCTTCTCATAACCTTCTTTCTACATGTATATGTATATATGCACACATGTAAATTTATATCTAGATTCTGCATATAAGAGAAAAATATATATTTGTCTTTCTGAGTCTGGAATATCTTGCTTAACACAATGAGCATGTTCCCTCCATTTTTTTCCCTGAAGATATCCTCATTTCAATCTTCTTTATACATATGTGTCATGAAAACAAAAAGGAAGAACTATCTGGTAAGAGGGTAGGGGTGAGTCAGAGGGAAGGGGGTAGGGGAAGGCAGTGTGGGGGTACATAGGAACAAAGGGCACTGATTTGTATGTATGAAAATGTCAGAGTGAAACGCATGTGCTCAAACGCCAACCAAAAACAGTGAAATAAACAAACCCTTAGGATCTGTAAACAGGATATGTTCATCATGAACAGAAGAGGTAGCTGGCCACTTAAAGGCTTCTTCTCACTTCTCAAGCAGCTTTGTTCATACAGACTGATGTGTGAGCTCCTCAGAGAATGAACAGCAAAATGTGCTGTCTTTCCCTCACTTCTCACTGGAGAAGACCTGCCCACCCCCTGTTACTGGCACCAGGCTAGCTCACTTCTCACACAGCTCAAGGCTAAGGAAGAGGAGAGTTGGATGTGCTAAGCCTGTCAGAATCCTCTTCCTGCATCCATTACATGTTTGGATCTGTTGAGTCTGTGCCCTGCCCTGAGAGTACTATGGATGGAGAGAAAAGTCTCAGTACTGCTTTCAGAACTGAAACTTCAGTATCTCCCCAGCCATGGGCCGCCCGTCTGCATTGAACCCTTGAAGACCATCATGTCTCACACTCCTCTCTTTCTGTGTGTTCATGTGGGCAGAAGTGCACATGAATATACATGTGGTGGCCAGAGGACAGCCTCAGCTGTTGTCCCTCAGGAGTCATCCACCTTCGTTGTTGTTGGGTTTTGAGAGAGGGTCTCTCTGGCCAGAGCTGTCGAGTAGGCTGGGCTTACTGCCTAGTGAGCCCAGGGATCCTCCTGTCTCCACATAACCAGTGATAGGACTATAAGAGTGTGCCCACACACGTGGCTTATTATGTGGGTTCTAGAGAGTGACCTCAGGCCCTTGTGTCTGCAAGGTAACCCCTCTTCCGGCTCAGGTACCTCTCCACTCTGAGGATGTCAATATTTTTGTTGCTGATTGCTAGGGACTCAAGAAAAGAGGCAGAAAGGATTCAGAATATCACTGAATTTTTTCTCGGCCATGATATCTGTTGCCTGGAGATTAAAATATATCCTAGCAAGTTTTTAATGGAACTATATCTCCTTAGCCTAAAGGAAACTGACTGTGGACAGTTCCCTGGCCAGAGATGCATCAGAGATGCCCTGGATCATGCTAGGAGACCCCGACATCACCAGAAAAGCAAAGTAAGTGGAACTGAATGTTAGCAAGAAGGTTTTCTGAGCTCAGCTTTTGCAAAAATAGTCCAT
Source organism: Peromyscus maniculatus bairdii (assembly GCF_049852395.1). Taxonomy (NCBI): domain Eukaryota; kingdom Metazoa; phylum Chordata; class Mammalia; order Rodentia; family Cricetidae; genus Peromyscus; species Peromyscus maniculatus. Next base: position 110,531,195 of record NC_134856.1, read on the forward strand.
TTGGTTGACTATTCACATGGAGCAGGTCCTGAAAATACCAGCTATCTCCTGCCCTGCGCCATCCCAGCACTGGGCCACCAGCCCCAACATTTACACTTCCTCACACTGCTTCTCTTTGATCTGACTTTGTCCTTCCAAGCTCCCAAGCCCAACTGCTAACAAAACTCCACCCGAAAGCTGCGCCCTACCGGTCCTAATAACAAAAAACAGAAAACTAAAATTGGGTAGAGTGGGGGTGGGGGGATTATAACTCTCACTTGATTGCCTCAGAGGGCAACACCTTAAGTTCAGTCTGCAAAATGCCATTGGCAGCGTTTGCAGAGGGGAGAAAGAGTGACCGTGCTTGGGACCCAATCTGTGGTGTACCTGTGGGGGTTCCCAGTCAACTAATCAAGCAACTGTTCCAGAATGTCATTATGGTTTGAATGTGATGGCCCTCAGAGACTGGTGTGTTTGAACACTGCCCAACTAGTGGTGCTATTTTGGAAGGCTGTGGAATCTTTTGGAGGTGGAGCCTTGCTGAAGGAAGTAGGTCACTGAGGGAGGGCCTTCAGGTTTTACAGCTGGCCTACTTCCTGTCAGCGCTCTGCTTCCCACCTGGGAATTGATTGTAGTAAGCTGCCTCAAAGCCCTGCCACCATGCTTTCCTCACAGTGATGGCCTGTGTCCCCTCCTCCCTCACATGGCTTTTGTTAGATATTTTAACACCACAACATGGAAGGTAACCAATACAAATATGTTTCTGGACAAGGTCTTTAAAAAAAACCAAGAAAAGAGTTTTGGCTCAAATTCAAATCATCGAAAGACAGGTATGAATGATGGGCCAACTAGCTGTCTCGTGTGAGCACAGACACGGCTCCTGGGAACCTAAGGGGTTGTCTGCATTTTGAGTCCTCTCTGCAATCACTTTGGGGTTGCTGCCCCCTTGATTGCAGAGCCCTATGCCCTCAGTAGTAATCTAGAGAAGTGGGAGAAGTCAGGGTCTGTGAATGAGGCCAAGGCTGCATGGGTGCTCTTATCACCCTGCTTGCTATCCGAACCTCAAAAACTTTTTTTATTGTGAAGGGCTACTGTGAGGATGAGGGAGAACATGTGCAGAGTTCAAGGGCTGATTCTGAGCAGGTACTCACTGTCTATTTCAGTCCACAGTAGGATGTCTTGGGTTCCTTGTCCTGGTAACCCTCAATCCCTGAGAGAGCACACATAAAAGATAAACACAGAGCCGGGCGGTGGTGGCGCACGCCTTTAATCCCAGCACTCGGGAGGCAGAGCCAGGCGGATCTCTGTGAGTTCGAGGCCAGCCTGGGCTACCAAGTGAGCTCCAGGAAAGGCGCAAAGCTATGCAGAGAAACCCTGTCTCGAAAAACCAAAAAAAAAAAAAAAAAAAAAAAAAAAAGATAAACACAGTTACTTCTCATATTGCTGTGACTAAATATCTAACAAAAAACACTTAAAGAAAGAAGCGTTTATTCTGGCTTGTAGTGTGATGGGATACAGTACATGCATACCCCCCCCCACACACATATGTACAAATCTCTTGAGTGTATAGCCTAGCCAGTGTAGCTAGTTGGTGAGCCATGCTTAGTGAGAGACCCAGTCTCAAAAAATAAGGTACAGAAATAATTGAGGAAGGGACCTGATGTTACCTTCTGGCCTCTATATACACACACATATATTTGCACACATGCATGCATACATACATACATACATATGCACACTAGATAGATAGATAGATAGAGATAGAGAGATAGAGAGATATTATCCCAACCATTCTTTATATCTCTTCTTTGGATATTTTTGTTTGGTTGTTTATTTGGATTTTTGTTTTTGAAATAGATCTTCTATCTGTAGCCCAGACTCCTCTCAAACCCACAGTATTCTTCCTAATTCGAGTTCCCTAATGTGTTACAGGGAAGAGCCAACACATGGCTGGTGTTTGAGCATTTTTATATTAGTCAGTGTATTTAAGATTATGGTGGGTTTGTGTATATACTTAGAGTTAACAAAATTCTCCCCTCTTCAGCACTGAAAGAGAAAATCAGATCTGACGCAACCGTCTCACTCAGAATATCCATCTCTCCATTCACTGAAAGGACCTCTCTGATGCAGCTCATATCATTCTTCTGGGCATGTTTCTGCCACTTCCAATTTGATATTTTTTCCTAATATCCCTTATCTACCCCAACTCTCCTTTCCTATGCAGTCAACACTTCTCCTTTCTCTCATGCCCAGATGGCTGATCGTTGTTTCAAATCATCCAGTCAATGGAAAATTCACAGGCTCCTCCTGTATGTGGAGAGATATATCACATCCTGGAGTTTGAGACAGGATAGGCACAGTGGCCCAAAGCCTACCATACTCACTGCCTAGTAAGGAAATATGTCATCAGGGAAACAACATGATCATACAGCATTACATCATGGAAAGAAGAAGGAGAAACCCTCAACATTCTCCAATCTTCCATTCTTGCCCTGCATAGATCCATCCTCTCTGCTGCTTTAAGATACATCTGAAGCATAATCCTAATTAGTCTTATCAATAAAAACTGAGTCAAATACCAGAGTAATAACCTGAAAGATCGAAGAAGCAGAGCAGCGGCTACTAGAAACTTACCTCTACGAATCTTCAGACTGAATGGGGCCGGGATCTTCTCTCCACACTGCCTTATGTTCATCCAAACACACGCGTGATCGTAACACAGTTGTCCCCTCTTGTCTGTGGGTCCACAGATAAGACCCCTAGTGGTAGCTAAAGCCACACATAGTATGGAATCCTACATGGAGCTCTACCTCTTCTTCTTATGTGCCTTCCACACAGCACTAGAGTTTCTCCAGTTTTCTAGGTTTTCGGCCCTGGTCTCTGCTTTGAATCACTAGAATTGGGACCAATATCCAGTTGAGTAAGAGTCCTTTGCACAGGCACCAAGGTGCTGTGATGGTAGATTTAATAACTGAGACGGTTACAGGGTGGGTAGAGCAGAGGAATGGTTTACATCCAGGTAGAGACTGTGCCAGGTAGAGCAAGACTTCTTCATAGCACTCACCACAGTGCTGTGTACAACTGAAAACTTATGAATTTGTTACTGCTTGAGTTTTTCTACATGATTAACCAAACATAACTTCAGGAGAGGAAACAGATCAAGGAAGAACAGCATATTTACCTTTTCAAATTTATCCACAGAACACACTGATGAACTTTCAGTCTTGTGCTCTGGGCTCTGCCTGCCTCTCAGTCTTATCTTCAATAATGATAAACCGGAAACACCTTCAGTGTTCCTGCAGCATTTGGAGTTACTTTAGTACCTTCCATGCTTCCGCATCTGATTTTGATGTCTCTTTTGTTCTTTGAGGTCCTACAGCAGACAGTTTTTTGGGGGGGTTGGGGGGCCGAGCTTCACATAGCCCATGCTGACACCAAAGTCTCTGTGTAGCCGACAATGACCTTTAACTTCTGACCCTCCAAGTGCTAGGATTATAGGCATGTGCAACCACACCCACTTTCTGCAGTGTTGGGGATGGAACCCAGGATTTGTGCATGCCAGGGATGTACTCTACCACCTAAGCTGGGTCCCAGCCCCAGCACAGACTTTCCTCTCCAGCAGTTGCTCCCTACTGCTCAGCCCCAAGTTCCCTGTTGACACTGGCCCTGTTAGTAGTTGATCTGTCCAATGGCAAGTCCTCCCTCTTCCACCCATTCTTCAACCCACGTTGCTTTGTCTATTGAAGTGTGGTGGCCTGGACATCTTGTCCCATGTCTTCCCTGCTCCCCATTTCAAAGCCTCTGGCTTTGGCTTAGTTGAAGGAGCATTGGGCCAGGGGCAGGGGCAGTTCAGAGTGCACACACTACTTCACTACACCAGGTTGTCCCTTCTTCATCTCTGAAACTCATGACTGAGGTTCGAAAGTCTCTCCAGTCTTCCATTGAAGACCTCAGGTCTCCTCGAGTCTCTAATTTCCTAAGACACAACCTTGTAATTCCTGTTCCTTCCACACTGAGACAATGCCTGTCGTTTACAAAACAAGTTAACTTCATTTATCGTGGCATTTATTTCAGAGAACAAGAGAAGTGTATTTCCAGGACATGATACTCTTTATCAAAAGGAAAGTTTATTTTTCTTCGATGTTTTCTTATTTGGCCCCTAACTTTGACTGCAAACATATAATCAAATGTCCTCTAAAGTAGGCTGTGTACAAATAGAGATTGTACGTGCAAATTAAGCTACCTAAGCTTATTACACCCACACAACTGACTTTAAGTAGTGGGAGTAAAAGAAACAGCATTGCCCTGGGGCTTGACTTGACCACTGAGCATCTACCCAAGGCTTATGAGTATGTACCCATGTCCCACATAGATGCTTGAAAAGAAAGGGGCTTCCACCTCCAGAGCCACAAGACCCTCTGACTGGAGCTCTACGTCCACTTTTGCTCCTGCTGAAAGTCCTCCCTTTCTTCTTCTCAAAAGGCCCCTCCCAGCATCTTCTCCCACAGGTAGCCTTTTCTCCCTCTATTCCCCTTGAGAGCTTAATCTTGACCAACAAGGTGTGGCCTTCAAGCCAGAAGCAGCCCAAATCCATCCATCCACTTCCACCTCACAGCTTCTGGAAGGCCTGCTGAAGATAAACTTCATGCCAAGCCTTTTCCTCAGCAGACTTTCCAAACTCAGTAGCAGGCCCAGCTGCCATCTTCTTGATGAACTCCAATATGGACACCCTTGGTGAAGAATGAGAGAGAAAAGGGGCGAACTCAGTAGTTCTTGGAAGCTTGTTGTCTGGGCCTGCTCCATTTACCAGAGCAACAGCTGCTACCATCATCCATGAGGTTTGTTTTTGCTAAGAAGCAGGACTGAGCTTGTGACCTTATCCATGTTAGACTTTTGAGAAAATAAAGATATCTTCAAAAGTTTGTGCCTGCGATCAAACTAGGGTCTCAGGCATGCTTATCACTCACTCTACCACCAACTTATACTCCCTCCAAGTCCTCTTTCTACATTTCAGACATGTGCCTAATGCAGAGGGTTATTGAAGGCTAATCTTGAGGAAAACTGTGAGGAAAATGGCCTTAAGCTCCAAGCTCCCTAAGACCCATGGGCCTCCTCAATAGCATTCTCTCTTCTGTGGAAAGATTCCAACCTCAGGCATGCACATAGGCAGATAGAACTGTCTCAGTCTATAATGGAATAGTCCTTCATCAGAACCCCTTGGGTGCTTGTTAAAATGTGAATCCTGGCTTCACCCAGCCCCAGGGAATGAGAATGTTGGGGTAAGCTGCTTTGATTAGCATGCATTCTAATTTCAGTCAACTGGCTAAGACACTCAGAAGTTTTCGAGGTAGGCACTGCCCTCTAAGAAGTTTGTAGATTTCTGAGCACTCTTAAGGGAGCATGGTAACGGGGGTGAGGTGGGGACATTTTGAAAAGTGAGGATTTTGTTCAGAAGGTACACAGAGTTTCTTTGAGTTCTGCTATTGGTTCTGTTCATAGATTCCACCTTCTGTAGTTAGCTGCACCTCAAACCTATGCCATTTCAGAAATTCTGAGCATAAGAGTGTAGAAGGAACCTTAAAAGTTCTTATTAATAAAATCAAACCCGAGGCCAGTTATTGGGGTCCATGCTGGTAGATCAGAGAGACAGAACAAGCCACAGCTATCTCACCTTGCCAATTCCTCAGCTGGTCCTGTTTCCTCAGACTGGAGGCCTCTGAGTCCTCATCCGGAATGGGTCTCAGCTGAATTACTGCTCAAAAGCCTGAATGCTTAACCAGCCAAATGCCTCTAGTTTCTGGCCCTCATGCCTTATATACCTTTTTGCTTTCTACCACCACTCCCTGGGATTAAAGGCTGGCTTTCTGGGATTAAAGGCATGTCACCATGCTTGGTTGTTTCCAATGTGGCCTTGAACTCACAGAGATCCAGAGGGATTTCTATCTCTGGAATGCCAGGATTAAAGGTGTGTGCTATCACCGCCTACCTAGTGGCTTTTCTGTTCTCTGACCCCAGATAAGTTTATTAAGGTACACAATATTTTGGGGAACACAATACCACCACATAAGAGTGTCAATAAGCATTCGAGATGGGATGCTGATGGCCCCTCTCTCTTGGGAGTTTAAACTTCTTCCCACATTCAAGTCTAAGGATTGAACTTCATGCCTTGATGGAGAAGCTAAGGACTGGGCAAACACCACAGAACTCCTTCTCTGCTTCCTTACATTTGTTTAGTAGAAATACTGTGCCATGCATATGACTTCTTATGTATGCATGGTAGCGAGATCATGTGTGTGAGTGTGCATGTGTAGATGTTGGGATATTGGTAGAGGCCCAGAGGTTAATGTCAGGTGTATATAGAGTATCTTCCTTCATCTCTCTACCTGAATTTTTTTTTTGAGACAGGTCTCTCAACGAGCCTGGTAGCCAGTGAGTTCTGAGAATCTGCCTGTCCCCACCCCTCTAGCTTAGAGTGACAGGCACCTATAACTGTACTCAGATTTTTGCTTGGTTGTTAAGATCCAAACTCAGGTCCCCATGCTGTTCAGTAAGTACTCTTAAACACTGAGCCGTCATCCCAGCCCCCAGAGAGACTTCTGACACAGGACATCTCCAGACAGATTTGAGTCATTTTCTTAAAACCCAGGAAATAGAGTTTGAGAAGCAGCCCCTTGATATTTTCCCCCAAATAATTTGCACATGGCCATTTCCCAAAAGGCATTAATATTTTCCAACCTTGATTTGCACAGATGCTGTTTGGCTTATGACAGGGTTACATCCCAATGGAATGTAAAATGGATGTGAAATACCGTACATGCAGAATGCATTGAATGCACCAACTCTACCAAACAGGGCAGCTTAGCCTGGCCTACTTCAGACTCCATTAGAACATAGGCTCTGTTAGTCCACGGATCATCTCACAGGGTCTGTTTTATAACCAAGTGTTCACTATCAGGTAATTTAGTGAACACGATACAGAAAGTGAAAGGTGGCCTGGATACAATTGCATCATCATCAAGACAACATTTATCAGTCAAGCTGTCATGACAATCATCCTTAGGTCACAGGCACACAGTCATGTACATACTCACAGATGTACAATCACACATGCTTACACACACATTTCAGCCCCTTGACCTCAAAGATTATTTCTCAAGGCATTTTTGCCAAGCAAATCTTAGCTGGCATTGGTCTCTCCTACCCCGCATTTTCCTTTTCTTTTATTAGGAGTTGAGACACACATGTGCCAGGGCAGTAGTGTGCAAGCCAGAGGACAACTTGCAGGTGTCAGGGCTTTCCTCCCACATCTCGCTCCCAGTGAAGGAACTCAAGTCACAACCTTGGCATCAAATGCCCTGACTCACTAAACCATCTTGCAGTCTCCTCCTTTACATTTATTTATGTTGCTATCTACTTATTGGGTGTACCCTCTCTTTTTAATCTTTGCAGGTCTATATGTGGTGTGCAGATTTGTGTGTGTATGTATGTATGTATGTATGTGTACATGTGTGTATGTATGTGTGTATATACATGTGTGTGTACATGTGTGTATGTACATGTGTGTGTGGAGGACAGAGGTTGGTGTTGGATGTCTTTCACGATTGTTCTCCATTGTATATATTGGGGTAGGGTCTTCCATTCAAACTCAGATGTCACTGATTTGGTTAGTCTAGCTTGCCTTAGGGGTCCTCTGTCCCCAGCTCCCAAGCACTACATTATTGGGAAGTTCCCATGCCTTTCTCTGGGTTCAGCATTTCTCTGGGTGTTGGAGATCCAAACTCCAGTTCTCATGCTTGTGTGGACAGCACTTCGTCCACTGAGACATCTCCTTGACATCTAGAATTTTCTTCAAGAGGAAAGTTTTGTTTAGTTGTGTCCATTTTCATGGGTCTCCATGAAAATGCAGATTTCTGGCTTGTATTGTAGTAATTAATTCAGGGTCTTCAGGATCTTGTGCAGGTGGTCCTTGGAAAGTGTGATCATTGTGATGGACTGTTCCAGAGTACATGTGTGCTGAGTGATCTACTAGAAGATGGACATGTCTTGGCTAGAATCTGGGTCCCAGTGTCCAGCAAGGATGGCCAAGCAAGGCAAAGACCTAGTCTTCCCCTTCCTGAAGTATGTTACATCAAATGATAACTATTCAGTGTAGATACTCATTTAATTATTTTTCTTGTTTTACTTAGATGGAGAAAAAAACTATTCTAAGACTCAGTATGAGAGTGTATGGGTGAAGGAATGTGAGTTAGTAGCATTCTGTCTGATGTCCCTTTTTATTTTGTTAGTTACTTGATGTGATTTCTACTGAATATTCTAGAGCTCCGTAGGCAATCCAACTGGAAACATAGTCCCATCTGTTCTTCCACCGGATGGCTCCATGATCTCATGTGAGCATGACCTAGCATCATTTAACTCCCACAGACTTCCCTTTCCCCTTACATATCGGCTAGAGACACTTTGACCTCCAGCTGGTATGTAAACTCTCCACAAGACACCACATAACACTTGAATAAATAAGTACAATAGTCAGGTGGAATGTTGTTCAAAAAGAGAAAAAGTAATCCTTTTCTACGGTGCTTGGAATCATGCCATCTCAATAACCCTCCCTAGCCTGTGGAATTAAAGCTGGGGAAAGCAATATCACAGTGTGTGGTGGCTGAGAATGCCCTTCAGAATCAAGAATATGAGTATGCAGGAAAAGGAATGGCTAAATAATTCCCGAGGCAGCTTTTTATATTAGCACTATCACAAACTCTATTAATTCTCATAAAATGGAAGGATTCGAAGTTAGGATCATTGGTGTGAGAAAACATGAGTTTTCATCATTTTAATATGTTTTTGTAGCCCAATCCCAGATACCATCCAAAGCTACATTTCAAAACAATAATGCTGGAAACAATTATTTTTAGACAAAGACATTATTTTCAATGTTCATGTCGGGTGAATAACTGGACAGTGACTTACTCTAATTAAAATCTCATTCCACTTCCCTTCGTGGAAGGACTGTAGGGCTGGCTAGAGCTGGAGTGTTCCTTTCCTGGGAGGGTGGAATTTCCATGAAGGTCAGGGTTTATCCCTCCAGCAGAGGTTAGACAGGGCAACGTTTTGGCAATGCAATAAAGAGCCCAGAGAGGATGGAAAAAACGAGATTACAGAGAATATTAAAATACAGTTGGTACTTCCCTAAATGTGAAATAACTGAGCACGCATGATACATGTATGTCACTGAGGAGTGCACATGCTTAGAAGTCAGAAGGAAAACTGTTTTCTTCTGCTCTCCCCACCCCTCTCACCCTCATTCCCCTTCCCCTTCCCCTCCAGCTCCCTTTCCCCCACCCACCCCCACCCCCAAGGCCGCCGAGTCTATATAGACACACCCAAAACATTTGGCTTCTTCCCCAAACTCCAGACTCTAGTGCTGCTATAAAAAATAGCTGTGAGCTACAGGGAATGAAGGGAGGGGAAGTCTGCACTTCTGAAAGGGGCCTTGTTTCTCCTCAGCCTGTGAGATTTTTACATGTGCAAACTCATCTGTGCGCATAAGAGAGTCACAGGAAGTGAAAATTCCCCTCAGGGTTGTGGTTTCTGTGTTCTTTCTCTCTGTCTCTCTGTCTCTCTGTCTCTCTGTGCGTGCGTGCGTGCGTGCGTGCGTGCGTGCGTGCGTGCGTGTGTGTGTGTGTGTGTGTGTGTGTGTGTGTGTGTGTATGGGGGGAGGAGGAGAGAGAGAGAGTCTTTCTAGATGTCACTAGATAGCACTAAGCTGTTTCCATGAAAAGCTGTAGGAATGGTCTTAGCTCATTTGGAAATAATGTTTTAATTAGCTGGGAGTGGTTCCTGGGGCTTGCCCTGATTCTGCCTGGATCCAAACCCCTCCACTGCACAATCTAGACTCAGGTACTGAACTAGTAAAAATGGGTTAGCAGATTGTGAAAAAAATTAATCTGAGATTGAAAAGGACAAGTGATTCACAATTGTTGGCTTACCTCAGGGCAAAACTCTCAGACTGGAACAGAATTCCTAGAACTTCAGATTGCCAACCAACCAACCAAATAAATAAATAAATAATAAAATGTTACCATAACACCACAGAGATGCACAGATGAAAGGCTTCACATAGACCAGAAAGAGTCATCTATATCGTAGCAGGAAAAATGAATCTTCTCTATCTAACCACAGAATGAAACCTGCCACGGTTGGATTTTTTTTTTTTTTTATTGCTTGTCTGTAATGAACCATCTTGGTTACCTAAATTGATTTCACATAATTTAAAGTCTAGTGAAATGTCAGCATTGTCTACTGAAATTAAAATCTCTTTATTATTCCAGGTAGAATAAATATGACCATGTTCTTCAGACCTGTGCTTTGAGCATCCATTGACAACTCCTGAGAAAACTGTGCCGTGCCCACCCCAAACTAGTACTTCTTTTTTCTTTTGTGTGTGATGTAAGTGTATATGTATGTGTGTGTTATGTGTGTGTGCACATGTATACATGTATACACGGGAATAGAGGCCCAAGTGTGATATCTGGTGTCTTTCTCAATTGTTCTCTATCTTATTTTTTAAGATAGGGTCTCCCAGTGAATCTGGAGCTCATTGATTCAGCTATACTGGCTCCAACAAGCTCCAGGGATCCTCCTGTCACCTTTCCTCCACACTGAGGCTACAGGGACCTGCTACCGTGCCTGATTTTTTTGTATGAATACTGGGGACTCAAACTCAGGTCTTGATGAGCAGGTAGCATACTAAGCTCTTTACTGGCTTAACCACTTCTGAATCTCCACACAGTGGGTATTGACATATGCTTCCAGCCTTTTTCTTAACATCTGGGAAGTAGAGAAGGGGTATCTTTTCACTAGAGAGGCTTAGGAAATAACCACTGAAAGCTTAGATCCAACCACACACACTGCGTGTGTTTTGTGAACCACAAACGCCCCAGTTGTATGGTGGTGGCCCATTGCTGTCCCCAGGGCATATTGCTAAGTCTTCGCTCTCTTGTGCAGTTGCTTAGAACGGAGTCTGTTGGGGGAGATTTGTTTGTATTTCTGCTCCGAGACCGCCAATGGAGTGAGACCTCGGTTTGGAGGGCGGAGGCCATATTCAGCTGGCTGGAGTGAACCACAGAGTTTTCTGTCTGACTTAGAGAAAGATAGAGGGACACACAGGGGGAATAAGGAGGGGCCACAGAGATGCCCGGCCTTTCTGATAGGGGAAGGTGGAGAAGAGGGTGAAGTGATCATTTCTCCATCACTCCATGGATCTTTCAGGTTGATTCCCTAATATCTGACTCCCGAGATTTATTTTTTTAATAAAACAATAAAAAAGGAGTTGTAATAAGCGTCTATAAATCTTTATAAATTAAGTGATATGGAAGGCTTTGTTTGCCTCCAAAGCACTCTTCTAAAGGCTTAGCAATCTTTATTCACCTTTAACTTGGGAAAGCTACAGAAAAGGGGCCACATCTTTCTTCTGTGCATTCTTGCATGGTATAGTGTCCTCTCTCTCTCTCTCTCTCTCTCTCTCTCTCTCTCTCTCTCTCTCTCTCTCTCTCTCAGACTTCAAGAAGATTACCCACATCTTCCTAAATCTTTAGAGTGGAAATGTGTTTTCACTCTCCTTACCCTTAGAGACAGTTTCACCCTCTGTTCAGAGTTGAGCTATCAGCTCCATGCTGCATAAACATGATGGCCTGAGATGCCCTCACACACACCTGCTACCACATTCACATCATGTGTACACACAGAATAATCTAAAACTGTTTTTAAAAACAGCAGAGTGTGCTGCCACACACCTGCACATCCAGCATCGGGGAGGCAGAGGTAGACGGGTAGACACTGGGGCTCACTGGCTAGCCAGCCTACCCTACCCTACAGTAAGTCCTACATCCCAGGGAGAGACGCTGCCTCAAAAAACAGGAGGGGTGGCACCTGAGAAACAATACCTAAGGTTTCCCTCATTCCTACAAACACACATATACATATGTACCTGCACACACCAACACTCCAGGAAGAAAACTGTGCCTGCAGATTGTAGAACATCCCTAAAAACATCATGGTTCGAGATGGTAGGCCCAGAACCACTGTGAGTACTATTCCAATAGTGATTTTAATGGTCAATTTTCGTTGCCAACTTAATTGAATTGAGAAACCACCTAGGAGATTAGTGAGGCACACCTCTGTGAGGGGGCATATTCAGTTGTTTCTAGAGAGTATTAACTGAGGGAAGAAGACCTGCCTAGGATGTGGACAGCACTATCCCATGACCCAGAGGCCTGCATAAAATAAAAAGACAAAAAGAGAAAGCCAACACAGTATCAGAGCATTTTCTCTCCATTTCCTATCTATCACGATGTGAGCAGCCATTCTGTGCCACACATTCTGGTTGCTATGGTCTTCTGACCAAGCACATGGACCCAAATCAACATGGTTGAGCCATCTAAACCCAAAAACAAAGCTTGCTTCCCTCAATCATTTCTCCAGATACTTTTATCAGAACTATACAAAAGTAACAAATGCAATGTTTCCCTTCTCTGCGGACTTTGGAAGGAAGTTAAGGGTCTGTGCAGCCATACTAGAAAGTTCTACTTGAAAGGGTAAATGCAGGACACACTCTCCCACTTTCTGAGGCAAAGGGGCCAAAGAAGAGTCCAACCATCAATCTCTATTACACATATATATGCATATTTGTATATATTCCTTCTTATCTTATATTTGCATTTAATTAGAAAGTTGTACTCACTGTGGGAACAGTTGGTAAGTACATAAAGAATAAGGAAAACAACTGAGGGAGAGTCTCCACTGTTCCAAGAAGGAACTGCCCAAGGCTTGATGTCAGGGCCCAAGTCAAGAGAGAAGAGCAGTTCTGTGAGGTGCATGCCTGAGCAAAGCTTAATCTTTGTTGCTGAGGAGGAGAAGGGCCACCCCCATCTTCTTTTACATGTGTTCAGATTATTTTTGTTTGTTTGTTTTGTATTTTCCCCCTTCCTACAAATTCTTCTGGAGGCCAACATTACATGGATGACTTCAGTGAGCTTGACAGCATCCTTGTTAAAAAATAATAGTGAGTGCATTTTGCCAATACTCTAATGGGCAAGGACAGGCGGTAAACCTAAGAGAGATTGGCCACCTCCATGTGGTGACATCTAAAAGGGAAGACTTGGTCAGTGCATGAGCTGTTCGTACAGCTTACGGCTTCAAATGAGATTATTGATTAGGTTAATTTTCCGTGGGATATTGGACTTGGTTTGCAATTCAACATCGGAGTTCATTAAATTTGCATTGCGGTTGATCATCTTCCATTAAGAAGTACATTGTGAAGTTTCATTACTGGGAAAAATATGTGTGTGGACACTTCCTTAGCACCAACGCTAAGAATGTAGATCTTGGAGCCTCCTATTGATTCCATTGAATTTTGCTAGGCAGCCTAACCCGGTAGTGTTAATTTCTTGAAAAATTAGTACCACTGCCAGTAAACAGAAAGCAGCCAAGACTGGAAAACTATTGTCAAGCCTTATAGGTCCTTCACACAGTGAACAGAAGGTCATTTACTAATTAAAACTGTTTTAGGGGTGGGGGTGGGAACTCACTGTAGAGTGGCTTGTTTAGAAGCCCTACGGCTCTGGGTTCCATGCTTAGCACAAAACTAACAACAACAAGAAGCCCACAAAGGCAGAAACAAAACTTGAAACAATATTTCTATTGACCTTACAAAGCATTTGACTTGGTGACCGTTAAGGATGACTTTACTCAGAACTCGATTTGAGAGTTGGGTCTGATCGGTTATTTCCGTAGCTATCTGGATTATAAAAGCTGTATTTCTAGGGCTGAGTAGACAGCACAGGTAAAGACAGTTTGTCTTACGGGAACAAGGACCTGAGCTCAATTCCCAGAAGCCTAGCGAGAAAAGCCACCCTGGTGGTGCTTGTAATCCTAGTTGCTGGGGAGGCAGAAACGGACAGAGGGCTTAGCTTGTCGGCCAGTCAACCCAGGCTAGCTGAAGAGTCTCAGGGCCCGGTGAGAGAGCTTGTCTCAAAAAAAAAAAAGGAAGGTAAATGTCTTCTGAGGAATGACACCCAAAGTTGTCCTTTGACTTACACACACACACACACACACACACACACACACACACACACACACACGTACGAGCACACAGTGTATTTCAGGTATACAACCTGGAAGTCATCCATTTAGCCACTGGAGTCTGAGCTCTGAAAAGCCATCCTTCCAATCAGAAACTGTTTAAGAAAGAAGAGGAAGCCATCTTTGGGAAGGATGGTGACAAGCTGCTTTACAGTCCTGCACACCTTTCCGTCTTAGCCTTGGTTTTAGAAGAGAGGAGACAGCAGCGGTCCTCATGAAGGCAAAGGAGTATGTTCGAAGGGAAATGAGGTTTTCAAATGAGGGGTTCGCAACTCCTAAACTAACATTTCAAACTCTCACTTATGAGAGACCAGGGTCACCAGGGGTTTCAATCAAAAGCTGGTGAGCTGTGCAAAGTTCTCACATTTGTTTCGTGACTGCCACCCTGCAGAGCCCATGCCTCTGGGATGGATAATAGGCACAGCCTGGGAAAGGTATTTGTGGGGCTGGGAGCTCCACCTGGTTTCTAGATTCCAGAAACCACTTACTGTCTTTTATCCTCAATCATGACAGGGAAGGGCAGATAGCACACCAGATCCTCGTTGTAGGCACAGTGTGGACATTGGCCACCCCATCTCTCAATCTGTGTGTGAGATATGCAACAAGTTTTGGAAGGAATGCCAATGCTGTACAACTGAAGCTAAGGACTGCCCTCCCATTTTGGCTCCTACTTTGGTCTAGAGCCCAAAGAGTGATGAAAACAAGAATTCTAGGACTTGTAACCACATCCTTGAGGATGTGATCCCAGAGGGTCCTCATGCCTCTATGCACAGAGCTCAGTGTCTCATAGCCAGACTGAAGATGGACCCAGAAAGCAAGTCATGGTCATTAGACACAAAGTGTCCACTAAAATGTCTTTTTATTGTGACTTGCAGAAGTTTTCTCCAGGGAAGGCTGTAATAAAATATTCAAGAGAAATGCAGACTTCAGAGGAAGGCCGAGCAAGGAGTCGAATGGGAATCTGTACACAAAACAATTTTGAAGTGCCAGAATCCAATCCAAGACGGTCAATTCAAGGCTGACTCAGCAGAAATGAATAACATAGAAGTATAAGTTCAACTCACACAGAACGCAGCACAGATTCTACTTAGCAGTGGTTCTCAGCCTCAGCTTTTCACTAGCATCACCTGGCTCCAATCCCTTGGCATCCAACCTGAAGTAGGGAGGACATAAGAACCATGTGGAAAATCCTCCTCGCTTTGACTCTAACTTGAAAAGTCAGTTTATAACAAGCTGAACTAAAGATTTTTGAAACAAATATTTCCATATAGGGCAGGCAGTGGTCTATCACAGAGAGCAGGAATTTGGCCCTAGCTAGGGATAGGGAATGGATTACCCATGGCTAAAGGGCTTGTGAAAGAACAGACACAGGTAGATGGTGAATAGTGAAGGTAGATGATGGAACAATGTCATCAAGCTTTGTTATAAAACCTGGCTTCGGGTCCAGGAAGATGGAAGGAGCCTGATCTTCAATTGAGAACTCAATGCTATCATCCCCCAACTCATGATCCCTTCAAAGTCAGGTGGCCTTCTTGTTAGCTTTGTGCCCTCAGTTATTGTTCAAATCTAAGATGGTCTTTTAATAAAAAACAAACAAACCCAGAGCCAGATATTGGAGTGAAAGCTGAAAGATCAGAGATGCAGAACAAGTCACAGCCAACCTCACCTCATCAACTCCACGAATCCTCAGACCAAAGGCCTCTGAGTCCTCACCTGAATGACTCTCAGCTGAACTGCTTTAGTTCCTGTCTCCTCACGCCTTATATATCTTTCTCCACCCAGACATGTCACTTCCTGGGATTAAAGGCATGTGTGCTTTCCAGTACTGGGATTAAAGGCATGTGCCACCACTGCCTGGCTCTATTTCCAGCGTGGCCTTGAATTCACAGAGATCCAAATGGATCTCTGCCTCCTGAGTGATAAGATTAAGGGGGTGTGCCACCACTGTCTGGCCTCTATGTCTAATCTAGTGGCTGGCTCTGTCCTCTGATCCCCATGCAAGTTTATTACATATACACAACATATCATTACACTTGGTGCTGAGTTTAGGGATCCCAGGACTGTTCTCTGCCACTATCTAGGTCCTGCTATCTAAGGGGCCCTTAAGGTATGCAGCTGACACCCCCCCCCATGAAGTATTCTCAATGTCCCATCATCCCTCCAGTCTCTATAGATCAACACCAAAATAGTCCTCAAACCAGTTTTGTGTTTCACAGAAGAGGAAGTTAGCACATATCTTTCACCCAAAGCATCTTTGTGCACTTAAAATTTTTCCACCTTTCTCTTTGTCTGATTAGGAATAGTTTGAGAGGCAGAACATCCTGTGGAAGCTACCCTGCAGAGGTCAATTACCAAGAAGACATGGGACTATCTGGCTATCTTCAAAATACTCTACAGATATGATGACATCCTCATAACTAAGCCTGGCTGTCTTAAATAGGGTTTCTGTTGCTGTGAAGAGACACCATGACCATGGCAACTCTTCTAAAGGAAGACATTTAATTGGGTGGCTTATAATTTCAGAGATTTAGTCCATTATCATCATGGCAGGACATGGTGGCATGTAGGCAGACATGGTGCTGGAGAAGGAGTTGAGAATTCTACATCTTGATCCACAGGAAGCAGAAGGAGTCTGTGTCCACACTGGGTGTAGCTTGAGCATAGGAGATCTCAAATCCCACCCCCACAGTGACACACTTTCTCCAACAAAGCCACACCTCCTCCAACAAAGCCATACTTTTTAATAGTGTCACCACCTATGAGCTTATGGGGGCCAGTTACATCCAAACTACCACAATGGCTTAACCTGTCTCCAAACATTAAGCGCAGTCAACACCCAGGTAATTTCCCTGGTTCCGTCACTACCTTCCAGGTGGACCATGAGGACTTTCCTGAATGACTAGACGGTTCTGTTACCCTTGCTCTGGCTGAGCATTGTCTGGTATTAAACTGGCGTGGAAGTGAAAGTTCTTCAGCAATGACTCTGGATTTGATTATTAAACCAGCTTGAGAAAGCACCATCTGTTTTGAGTACAGCTGTCAGCAATTTCTAGGTTAAGGGGATAGTGTATCCACCAGAGGCTTGCAGTTCTCCCCTAAAGTGACCACTGCAGTTAGGAAACCCAGCACTAATGAAGTCCCTTCTCCTTTGACAGTCATGCTCCCTCTCTCTCCTGCTTCTTTTCACTCTTGCAAGCCTGCAGGAATTGTGGGTGTCACACCTAGAGACACCCATCCTACAAAACTTATTCCCTTCTCCATCGTCCTCAGCAAAGCTCCTCCGCGCTGCCTCCTCTGGTGGCGTTTTATTTAGTTTCACATTCTACTTAGAATTTGTAGGTTTCCAGGAAGAAGTCACATTGAGGACCATAAGGCTTTAATGATCTCACTCTCCCACTTTATCCTCTGAAAGCACCACACTGTAGAAATAACAACGGAAATTTCAGAAAGCAGCACTCTCCATCGACACCCATCGTCCCTCTTGAGCTGCTTGGTTGTCGCATTTGTTAGAAACAAGGCTTACCAATGATTCCTTCCTTCCTTCCTCCTTCCTTTCCTTCTTTCCTTCCTTCCTTTCTTCTTTCCATTTCTTTTTTTCCCAAAAATTCTAGTCAAGGTCCAGAGCACCCCCAAACCCAACAAGTATGCAACAGCTCTGCCTTCATAGATGGAAACTTTTAAAATAGATTCTATTTTTCTAAAGCACTTTTGCCTTCACATGAACTTGAGGGAATGGTACAGAGACTTCTCATACACCTATGTTGTGTAGTTATTTCCTCCAAGTGAAGCATTCCCTGGGAGAGGGAGAAGGAAGACTCCAGAGACTCAGGAAAAAAAAAATGGCAGAACTGCAAGATTGACAGGCCCCTCCCCACCAGCTTGTGTATATGAGCAGCAAGGGCTGCTGGGAAAAGATTCCAAGCCACAGAGCTGCCTCCACATTGCATGGGGAGCCTCAGAAGTGCAACTCTCATGAGTTGTCGTAGACTGGTGTAGACTTTCCAGTTGCCTTTGAGTCAGCCCGTGCTCTGTCAGTGACTCCAGTACAGCTGTTAGTCCATGAAGCTGCATTTGGGTGGAATCATTTTTTCTTTTGTGTGTATGTGCACAGGCATGTTGGTGCATATTTGTGTGAACACATGTGTGCACAAGTGTGCACACATGGAGAAATGAGAGGTCAACTGCATGCGAAGTTTGTTCAAAGCCATCCACCACTACCCCTCAGACAAAGGTCTCTCATTGGCCTGAAATCCTCTGGTTGAGCTAGACTGGCTGGCCAGCCAGCCCCAGGGATCTGCCTATCTCTGTCTCTCAAGAGCTGAGTTTACAAGCACGCTACACTACGCTTGGTTTTTCTTACAAGGGATCGGGGCTGGACCTCAGACTCTCATGCTTGCCTAGCAAGTGCTTTACTCCCTGGACCATCCCCAGAGTCCTTTCGCTGCTGTGATATCACTATCTTATCGTGTGTGAATGGACATTTTCTCACATTTCCTCAGGAACGGTAATATAACAGCCCACTTCCTCCGTATGTGTAAAGCCTCCCCCATCATCAGCACACCCCACAAGAGCAGTGCACTTGTTATGACTGCTGAACCGCCATGTGTACATCACTACCTACAGTCCGTTTACACTGGAGTTCACTGCAGGTAAACGAAGCATTTTTAGCCACGGGCCATCCAACATCAGTTGTAACTGGGCTCTGCTACAGCATGCATATTCTTGCTAACCATTTTCCCTTCCATATGACAGAATATCGTGTGAGGGCATAAACCTAATTCTGAACTATCATTCAAATAGGCTTCAATATTCCGCTAGCTACCGCAATGAACTTATATCAAAATTCTTAAGTGCAGACATCCGCATCACTGTCTTGACTTTAAACAAACCACTGGGGGTCACTTCTATGACATCGTGTAGGTGATTGCCTTGTACATAAAAGTTAGCTAGCAAATTCTACTGATACTGTGGCGGCATCACCTGGAGTGGGGGGTGTCTGGTAGCACCTGAATTTTTGCATTTTGGTAGCATCAAAATGGAAGGTAATGAGTTACAAGTGTTTTAAAAGAGAACTATCTCCCTGTTTCTTTCTTTTATTATATTTGGATCCTCTGCATATTTCTAAA
The DNA here is from genome assembly GCF_049852395.1 of Peromyscus maniculatus bairdii. NCBI lineage: Eukaryota > Metazoa > Chordata > Mammalia > Rodentia > Cricetidae > Peromyscus > Peromyscus maniculatus. The sequence goes on from NC_134856.1 coordinate 110,550,436, forward strand.
ACAATCTTAGTTCCAAAGCAAACCATCTCAGCTAATGGGCCCTGATGTGTGCTTTGGGACCGACCATGTGGGGGCAGCTGCACCCTGAACACTTGAGTACAGCAGCTAGGCTGGCTTTCTCATGGTGCAATTGGAAGAGGCCTTTGTTCTTAACTGATTCCAAAGACGGAACGCTTTCTAAAACAGTTTCTCAGGGAGCTCACTGTCGCAAACTGTTGGAATTCTGAGGACAGCACAGCTAATTATTTCATAACCCCCCAAAACTCCCACTGACAAGAAGTCAGAAAATAGGACATTTTTTGGATACTGGTGTCAAAGGCACAGTGCTGTTGGCACTTGTGTTTGTGGAAAAAGCAGGGTTTTCCTTTTTAGGATAATGACTAACTTAAGTGATTATGGAAGACTGAAAATTCTTCTTTCCACTGTCCTTCCTTAAGGCATTCTCACAGACTTAAGGCTATGATACTTCCCCGTTTTCATTTTTTGTCTTAAAAAATAAAGCTTGGCCAAACGTCTTAACTTTGTCAAATTCTATTTCAAAACCTATTGTGTTTGGCTGGAGAACTCTGCTGTTTTTCACCTCTTTTTCTATTACAGATTGTCCAAATAGCCTGTAATAGTCTAATGGTTGCATTTATAACATCTGAGCATTGCTTTGCTAATCCCAGTGGGCTAAAAACTCCCAAGCTCTCAAGAGACAAATTAAAACCTTTTCTGAGCATCATTATGGGCAAAAGAAGAATCAAAGGAAGCAGATTACTTTAGGGATGTGGATTGTAAACTGTCCTAAACCACTGTGGACTGACAGCTGGCCGCTAAAGGCTAGGTGCTCTGGTGTGAAGGTAGGTCCTTAACAACTGTCCTCTGCACCCTTCCCGTGTGTTATTTTTATTTTATTTTCGGGGTGGAGTGTGGGTGCCATGGCATGCATGTGGTCAGGGCACAACTTGTCAGAGTCTACTGTCCTTCTAACTTGTGACTCTCAAGGATCAATTTTAGGTCCTCAGCTGCTTTTGCTCTATGAGCCATCTTACTGGTCTGCCTTCACATGTTTTTGTGAATTATATATTTCAAATGACCCATGGAGGCCTGGGGATGTGGCTCAGTCATAAAACGCTACTGCTGAGTATGTGTCGATCCAGAATGTTTCCTCCACCCGTGCAATTCAACTGGCTTTGCAGAATGAAGGACTACATATGCGTCTTAGGGTTACTATTGCTATGATGAAACACCATGGCCAAAGCAACCTGGGGAAGAAAGGGCTTATTCAGCTCATGCTTCCACATCATAGTTCATCATCAAAGGAAGTCAGGACAGGAACTCAAGAAGGACAGGAACTTGGAGGCAGGAGCTGATGCCGAGGCCACGGAGGAGTGCTGCTTACTGGCTTGCTCCTCATGGCTTGCTCAGCCTGTTTTCTTATAGAACCCAGGACCACCTGCCCAGGGATGGCACCACCCATAATGGGCTGAGCCCTCCCCCATCAATCACTAAGAAAATGGCCTACAGGCTTGCCTAGAGCCCAAATTGCATGGAGGCGTGTTCTCAATTGAGGCTTCCCCCTCTCTGGTGACCCTAGCTTGTGTCAAGTTGACACCAGTACATATGCTAACAGGCCTCTCAGGGAGTGGGTGCTCCATAGTCGAGATTGTAACTAGTATTTGCATACCCATGGGCATATCCTGGCTCAACACACAAGATCCTTGGGCTAAGCAAAGCTGGGTGCCACCCTGTATCCTCAGATTCCTGGAATATGCCAGCAAGCATAGCATCGTACATGAGATGGGAAGCCAGAACCAAGGAGGATTCTGAGTCTACTGTTTTGACAGGTCCAGCCAGCATGCTTATCTGGTCTCCAGAGTTGCATAGGGCAACTCTCTGCCCAGGCCATGCCAATGGGTGCAAACACACAAATGAGAATTTGAAACCACAGAATATCGATGGGCCAGAGTAGAATTGATAGGGAATAGCCAAGGAGCCCAGGAAGACCCGGGCTTGAAAGTGACACTTGACGTTCCTGTTAGCTCTTTTTATGATATCATGGCCAGTCTCTACTATCCTCTGTTGTTTAGCTGAGCCTTTTGAGTCCCTTGTTCCTCATCTATAAAACAGAGAGTACTAAGGCCTTTCCCAGGGAGAAGGCATGATTAATTGAGTGGCAAATGAGAAAAGGCTGCCATGTACATTAACAGGCTACTCAGAGAGTTGATATTATTATTAATCTTGACTGGCTGGTATTAGGCTAAAAATTATAGCCAATTTCACATAGCCAAAAAGTCTATAAGACTATACAAGTGTGTTTTATTTCCTCAAAGTTTCCGCCTTCCTTATCCCGAGCCCTATCATTTATTTATAAACCATTTTGTTGAATCAACATATCAATCCATCTATTCCTGATCTCTTCACTAAACATTATATTTATTCCATACTTGAACACAAAGAAATTCTGGGCAAGATCTGGAGTCAAGGAGTCACCACTACCATGTTTTACACTCTGAAAAAAAAAGCTAAAAATAATAGTTCATTGACAATCCAGGGGTGGGAAACTATATTTGACAACTTCCAACTGTCATTTTTATTTCTGCTAGACAATCATGCCTCCTACTGTTTTAACCCAGTTTTTAAAATTTATTTTACACACTCCAGTGGCAGCCTGCCGGTCACAAGTCACTTTTATTGCCATGATATATTTCATGCTAAGAGATTTGTGGCTGCTGGGGACATCTTTAGGGGAATAACATGATTTAATGATTAAGTCTCAGTAGGTAAATATGTAAGCACTGACATGTCATATGATCCACAAACACCTGATGTGGACATTGGGTTCATGTGAGTGTGTGTGTGTGTGTGTGTGTGTGTGTGTGTGTGTGTGTGTGTGTGTGTGTGAAGGCCAGAAGTCAACCTCAGGAGTGTTGTCTCCTCAGACAACGTTCGCTCGTTTTTAAAGACAGAGTCCCTCACTGGTCTGGAACTTGGCCGGTAGTTAGAGTGGTTAGCCAGTGAGTCCAAGGGATCTACCCACCTCTGCCTCTCCAGTGCTGACATTGTAAACATGCACTGTTATGTCAGGAATCTACCCATCTCTGCCTCTCCAGTGCTGACACTGTAAACATGCACTGTTCTGTCAGGGATCTACCCATCTGCCTCTCCAGTGCTGACATTGTAAACATGCACTGTTCTGTCAGGGATCTACCCATCTGCCTCTCCAGTGCTGACACTGTAAACATGCACTGTTCTGTCAGGGATCTACCCACCTCTGCCTCTCCAGTGCTGACACTGTAAACATGCACTGTTTTGTCAGAGATCTACCCACCTCTGCCTCTCTAGTGCTGACACTGTAAACATGCACTGTTCTGTCAGGGATCTACCCACCTCTGCCTCTCCAGTGCTGACACTGTAAACATGCACTGTTCTGTCAGGGATCTACCCACCTCTGCCTCTCCAGTGCTGACATTGTAAACATGCACTGTTCTGTCAGGGATCTACCCACCTCTACCTCTCCAGTGCTGACACTGTAAACATGCACTGTTCTGTCAGGGATCTACCCACCTCTGCCTCTCCAGTGCTGACACTGTAAACATGCACTGTTCTGTCAGGGATCTACCCATCTGCCTCTCCAGTGCTGACACTGTAAACATGCACTGTTATGTCAGGAATCTACCCATCTGCCTCTCCAGTGTTGACACTGTAAACATGCACTGTTCTGTCAGGGATCTACCCATCTGCCTCTCCAGTGCTAACACTGTAAACATGCATTGTTCTGGCCTCAGTGCTTGCTCGCACTTGCATGGTGAGCCCTTAACCTTCTGAGTACCTCTGTATATCTGCACAGAGACTGGTCAGCTCCGAGAGAATTCTACCCAAATTTCACAGTGTTGAGTCCTCTGAGATGCCTCAATGATACACCCTGCCCAAGTGGGGGTGCCTTAGTTACTTCTCTCAAGTTCGGAGAAAAGGGCTTGAGATATAAGGAAGGTTCACAGCAGGCTTGCAGGGAGGCGTGGAAGCATGGGAAGGATAAGGAGAGCCTTGGGATGGACTCAGGACCTGGAGGACAGTAACACGTGTGCGTGGAACCACGGAAGGACCTGAAAGCCATGAAGGGGCCAGGCCACTAGCCTCTACATTGATAAGGGGTGTCTGTGGCTCTGGAGGACTAAACAGGCACAGTAATAATTAGCTAGTCATGACTTTTACTCTGTTTCTGTGAGTTTCTAAAACTTTTAGAGGTAAGTTTTCACTTGCAAGAACAATTCTTAGGAGATAAAGAACATTGAAATGTCATTGTGACTGAAGCATGTCAGCCTTCCGTGTTATAAACATAATCATAGCCCTCACACCCAAGCCAAGTGGGGAGGAAGCCTGGAAAAGCATGAGGTGTCTTAAGTGCACACTTAGAGATGCACTCCACAAATAGCCCAGCAAGCATTCCTCAGTGAAGAGCTATCTGGGCACCAGACGCTGTCAGTAGCTCGTGACCTGGGAACCAGGAATAGGGACTATAGAGACACACGTTAATCCAGCTACATATTCCAGGCTCTTATCACGATCCCTGTCATAGTCTTGGTGAGCATTCTTCTCTCCAGGGAGGACGCCTCTGGTTTGGGTTGTTTATATTCATAGTCTGTGAATATGAGCCAGTTGAGTTTATGCTACCAAGCTCTAGAAAATTAGTAAAATGAATGTCAGAATGCTGATCCCCTGGGTGCTTTGACCATTGTAACCCCCAGTGAGGAGCCCAAGGATGAGGTGTTCGGAAATGTTGCTGTAATGTTTCCATGTTTGTTCATCTTTCGACAATTGATCTGGTATATGGTTATCTGTTTCTGGTCCCAATGGTATTTTTTCTAATTTATTTATTTATTGTTTTATATGTATATTGATAGATAGATAGATAGATGATAGATAGATGATAGATAGATAGATAAATAGATAGATAGATAGATAGATAGATAGATAGATAGATAGATAGATAGATAGGAGAGGAGAGGAGAGGAGAGGAGAGGAGAGCACTTGAGAGTTAATTTTAATTCTCTCCTTCTACAATGCAGGTCCTGGAAACTGAACTCAGCAAACACCTTTACCCACCGAGTATCTCACCAGCCTGACCCCTAACATTTTTAAGAAACTCATGGAGACACCACACTTTGAGCTGTAACTTGCAATGATGCATTCATGATAAATTTCCACAAAGCTCCTTCTAAAAGCCTGGTGCTGCATGCTCTTTCTATTCTTCCTTCTAATTATGGTGGACTGGGAAACCTTCCAGAATTTGTGACAAGTACCCAGACATGTTAATCACCCAAGTTATCATCTGGAGAAAGTGTGTGCAGCAATGTCACCACTTTCCTGCTAGGCCTGTACACCATACCCTCTGCTCTATTTGGTGAGCAGCAGGGAGCCACCCAGGGATCCCTGAACTAGGATCAGGCTTCATCACATTTTTTTCAACACAACTTCTCACATGTGGAGCAGAGCATCGCCATGCCACACCTCTTCCCATGGACACAACATGTTCTTGAATATATATTATCTTTTATGACAAGTCAGGGGTCAGCAAGTTTTTGTTTTTGTTTCTGTTTTTCAGTGAAGAGCCAAAGAGCAAACACTTGGAGCCCGGAGAGCCACACAGGAGGAAGCACATTTTGTTCCTTGGACATAATAACTGCCTTTGTTTTTCATTTTCCTAGGAGGGATTGCTCATCTGCCTCCATTATTCAGGTCTGCCACTGCAGCACATCCTCAGGCATTGATGATCTGTACACAAATGAGCATGGCTGTGTTCTAATAAAACTTTACAAAACCAAGCCTTGGGCAAGATTTATTGTGCAGGCTGTAATCAGCTGACTCCTGATATCTGTGATATGTGCATACACACATTAATATTTTAATGACCCATTATTTTGTTCATCACTATTATTATTATTATATGTGTGTAATGTGTGATCTGTGACACATGTGTAGACATCAGAGCTCAGCTATCCAGAATCAGTTTTCTGCTTCTACTATGGGTCCAGGGAACGAGCTCAGGGCATGAGGTTTGTGTGCCGAGAGTTTACCTGCTGTGACATCTCACTGGCCCCTGTTTTATAACTGTTTGCATAGACATTTACTTCCCACTGCATGGCTGACAGGTAGGGCCAGTGTTGTGTAGACTCGTTTCATGTGTAGACAATGGAGGCTTATTGACTACCTCCCTGATAGGATCGATCAGAAAGTCGTGATGGAGACACAGACACAGCCTCTTTGGATCCAACATCTTTGCTATTATGCCAGTCTTCTTCAGAATGCATCTCTCTCTGTAGTAGATGTTATGTGAAGGAGACGTTCTAGAGCCACATGCGTTTGAGAAACTCCACACGGCTCAAGCTTAAGAAGGCCCTTTGTGTTTATTATGAATCTCCAAGTGGGGATTAGCGTCCGATAAGTTTTCCAAACATATTGGATGCCAGATCATTTTAAGATTCTCTCATCAAAGAAGCTCTTAAGACTTGTGCTTCTTGGATTGGCTTCTGGAAAACCCTTCACTAAGCAAAAATGCAAACTACAGAGAGGTCATTCAGGGAAAAAATGCCAAACTGAAGCCCTGGATCAGACAGACCACAGACTCTGAGCAGACCTTGACCCAGTAAAGTGATAACTGACAGAACCTGTTGCTGTTGGATGTCTTTCTGTACGCTGTGACTGTATGTTGTTCTGATTGGTTAATAAATAAAGCTGCATTGGCCTATGGCCAGGCAGGATGGAGCCAGGCAGGAAAATCCAAGAGATAGTGAGATGAGAAAGGAGAATGAGGCGAGACACCAGTTGCCACCCAAGGAGCAGCAAGATGCCAGCAGACTGGTAACGCCACAGCCACATGGCAACTTATAGATTAATAGAAATTGGTTAAGTTATAAGAGCTAACTAGCAAAAAGCTTGAGCCATAGGCCATCCAACTTGTAATTAATATAAACCTCTAAATGACTATTTTATAAACGGCTACGGGAGCTCAGGGCCGGGTGGGACATGGGAAAACTTCTAGCTACCACCTGTCACATCCCAGGCCCAAGTGCAGCCAAACTCTCCACACACCACAATTGCCTCTACTGTTTGCCTTCTGGGAGAGATTACTAATCTGATTGGTCACAGTCCAAATGGAAGGTTGGTCCTTCTCTGTAACAACTTCTTCAGTGGAGGGCATGGACTCTGGCTAAGATGAAACATACAGTTTGGTTAAAGTTCATATTTCATGAAGAAATACTTCTTTTTATGTTGCCAAGTACAGGCTATTTTATTGTGTTAATCAACGAATTTCTATCCCTGGAGAGAGACATTTTGGTGATGTTTTGAAGGCATTATGTTTGGGAACCCAGGGATGTCTGCACCCTAATCAGCCATTCCATCTCCCTACAGGACTTTGGAGTAAGGATGCTCAAGAAATAGTACCATCACGCTCATGCCCGTTAAAATGCACATTACTAATGACACAGGTGTTCCCAAACTCCAAAGTTGGCTTCTCTGACAAAATCATATTGGAGTCCACAGTTGAGGCTCACAGTCTAAGTGAGGGCTTCACTCACCCTTATCATAACCCAACCCAAGGGAACCACCCACAAACTCGTGGACTTGTAAGGAGTTAGAGTTGGACATTATGGCTGACCCCCAAGAGGGATTCTGATTCAGTTTACTGAAGAAGATGTACTGAGCTTCTGCAGTTCCTTATCTTAAGTATGAAGACCTTCCTCCAAACCCACCCATGAGACCTGTGCGATAGTTCTGGACCAGGCCAGTGGTGTCTCTGGGAGTCATGATGGGAGTCCTGTTTGGGTAGGAAGGAAGATTGCAGGTGAAGAAGGATGGAATTCAACCGACCAGCAGGGGTCAGTGGAGAAGTCAACTGTGTTGGTTACTTTCTTCATTACATGACTGCATACCCGAGTAAGGAAGGGTTCTTCTGACTTGCAGAGTAAGGTTCTAGTCAGTTGTGTGCTTGAGGCAGCTGGTGACATTGTATCCACAATCAGGAAGCAGATAGAGGTGAATGCTGATGCCCAGTTCATTTCCCCCTTTTTGTTTAGTCAAGGACCCCATGGGATGGTGTCACCCACACTCAGGGTGGGTCCTTCCTTCTACGTGAAAATTTTCTGGAAAGATCCTCACAGACACATCCAGATGTGTGTTTCCACGGTGATTCTAAATCTGGAAGAGTTGACAATGATGGTTCACTACCATACCATGGGGTCGCACACTTTCACTGGGAACTTGTGCTTTACCCAGAAACAATTGCCACCGAACTCAGCTCTGTCCCCTCACCATGCTCGGAATGATGGAAACCCTCATTATGACAGTGTCGGAGCTACTGAAATGGCATCCCAGGCGGTGTTCTAAAGTATGCCTGCCTTCTTCCCCGCTTCATCCAGAGCAACATGTCTCAGTTTCATTCTCAGTCTGTCTCCTTTGAGCACCCACAAGCCCAGGGTAGGACCCACCTCGGGGAGCTCTGAGAATGACAGGCTTGAGGAGATTACGTGGGTTCCCGAATCACACAATTACACTGAACTTTTTTTTTAAGCAACTGAGTCCAAAAGGCATAACAGATTTTGAAACGATGGAATGACCAAAAGACACTTTCCTCATGGGGTTTGAACAAGCCTAACTCAATTAAGATTGCAACAGGGAGGCACTTAACTTCTCTAATAAACACGTATCTCGACAGAAGCTAGCCGTAAACAAACTGTAATAAGCAATCAACAGGCAGGGCTCCCAGCAGTCACTTGTGGACTTTCAGGGTCTTGGGCTGTGTTTTTCCATTATTAAAGGGGTGGGGTGTTGGTGCAGGGAGAAGCTGGAAATTACTGCCAGGGCAGATCAGTTCCACTAAAAATGCCCCAAACAGCACTCTTTTTCCCTGCCCTGGAAATTTTGTGGCTCACTCCACCCTTTTAAATTACACTGTCCTGATAGACTTTATTTTCCAACTTAATATACAGAATGGAGATATTACCTGATAATGTGACCTGAGCTGCTTTTGGCCAGGCGCATGTTTTTTTTCCAATAACAGAATGAGGTTCTGGGTGACAGGGCCTTTAGAATCAACAGCCAGCACGGCTTTGTCCTGTGTGAAAAATGGGTTGCCAGCTTTTGTGCCTTGTACCAGAGATGAGCCCCAGGGGCTGCAGTAATAGCCCAGATGTAGTTTTCACAGAAATCTCAGCCAAAGGAGGGGTGTATAAATATATTGCATTTGAATTTTGCCCAATACATGTGTCTTTCTCCCTCTGTGCCTTCATAAATAATCCAGAGCCCGCAACAGAGGCAAGTGTGATGGTGAAATCAGTTCCCAAGCTTAAAGTGGTCACTACCTGGGTGTGGAAACAGCAGCCCACGGCCTAGAAAGCTGTTTATGATTTTGGTCTGGGTGGGCCTGCTAAGAAACCCACCAACAGAAGAACCGTAACTGGTCCTTCCCAATGAAAGGAAAACATCCAATTTTGAATGGGAGTCTCAAGAAAGGTAATCATTTGTTTCCAGCTGGTACAATTGTTTAATAAAATGCCTGCTGGGTTTCTAGAAGTAATATTTTGCTCTCTTCAGCAACAATGAAAATTACCCTGACTGGGGGCGGCAGCCCTAACTCGACCCATATGCAGTATTCTCAACCTGAAGTGTCAGATGCTCAATGACAGTCATTTGTTCTATGAAGGTCTGAAGAAAAAGTTTCAGAGACACATAGTAAACTGGAGGGGGGAAAAATCCCAACAGAAGGCCTAAGCCATTTCGCTATTGTAATAATTATTCTTCTAATGTTTTAATCAAAGGCAGCAGCCTGTCTCTCCCCTCATCTATATTCAAGCCACCACACTTTGTAGGTGTTAATCTCCACGCCTCCAGGCTGTTAGGAGGGAGAGGAAATTGGCAGTCCCTGAACTACAGAAGCCCGGAGGAGAACAGTGCCTGGCATTGCCCTTAATTATCTCGATTATGTTAATACATGTTGTTTGTCAACAGCCAGGAGAAGACGGGACTGTGAAGCAATCTGAGACCGCTTTTTAGGAAGACTTGGCCAATGAAGGTTGAATAATAATAACAATTTAAAAAAAAAAAAAAGTAATGTAAAGATGGATTTTGTATTTAGAGACTGAAAGAACAAACTATCATGATAGCCCCAGCTAGTACGTGCTTTCTTAATCACTTGTCCAACATGAGTGAATAAACAGATATTTCCAGTACAAATGAAAACATGCAAATATTAGACACACAGGCAATACAGGGGGTGCAGATTATTTATTTTCCAGGAACTTAATAATTACACAAAAATTACACTAGATAAGTTGAAAAATTGGTGTCATGTTTATTCAAATTCACTTGAAGTACATTTTGAGCTATCTATCCGTGCAAAAGATAACGATGCTATTTAGCATTCATAGCCCCGACACAGATGATTTTCTGAACAGAATGCAAACATGTGAGTCTCTATTAGTTATTTGTCATTTCTGTATCAAAATAACCAGCAAAAAACCCCAACAACTTAAGGATTTTTGGGGGCTCATGGTATAAGGGGTATACAGTCTATCACCACAGCCAGAGTGAGAGACAGATGGACACACTGAATCCACAGCTCAGCTTTCTTCCTCCATGTCTCCAGCCCATCAGATCTTGTCATCCACATTCAGAATGGGTCTTCTCTCCTTAGTCAAACCTTTCTACAAACATCCTGGTAGACACACCCAGAAGTGGGATTCCCTGGTGATCCAGTGAAATTTGCCAAGATGAGTAAGCATCACAGAGACCTGGGCCAGTTTTCTAGTTTCTGCTCAAACAGTCCCTGATCCAGCCTAGGCTACCCAGCCAGAGACTGACCAATAGCTCCTGAGGCCTTGCTGGTCACATTCATGCGGGATGAGTCCCCATATCTGGGACAGAAGAGAGGGCAAAGAGTCTGTACTCTTTTCCTTGCGGCCCTCTCTGGGGGTTGCTAGGCCCTTTAACAGCTATTTGTAATGCAAGCTTTTCTCAGACTACCTCTTGAGCTCTCTGAGCTACACACAGCCCAGTCATGCTGGGAAAGCAAGCAAGCAGGGGTTTGTGGGGATGTCCAGGCTCCACTTTGAGCAATCTCCTGTCTGCTGAGGTAATGCCAACCATGCTGCTTCAGTTTAGCAGGCTGCTCTATGTGTCTCTAGGCTGGGGCTTGCTGGAGAGGCCAGGGAAAACGGGCCTGAGGGTGGGCTGTCTCTGTAGATAGAGGCAGACTGACTTTCTGCCCAAGGCATCAGAAACACTGGAACCTTCCTTCTGAAGGTTATTGGGCCTCTTGGAAGGGTCCTTCCACAGCAGTGCAAGAGCAGTAACTGTCATCAAAGGCCTGGATCCCCACCTTGCTGCTCCCACTGACCAGGCAGGTGACATGGGCGAATCTCTACTGAACTGGGTAGGACTTTTTACCAGGTATGTGAGTTAGTAGGTCAGTAGACCCACTTTCTTACCTGTAAAATGGAACTAGTACAATATCCCTTTGCATTGGGTTATTTTTATGAAAATTAAGCATGCAAACAAACAGAAAACAAAACAAAAGCACAAAAACCAACAAAAATTTTATTTAGAAAATGTTATAAGCAGTCAATGTTCTATCAGTTTTGTTTTTTAATGTTTCTGTCTTTTCCTGCTTCTTAATGTTCTCTAGTTTTCAGGGAGAAATTGACACACCACCCTCAAAGTTATTTTTTCCTAGGCCACAATGCACCCAAGATGCTGGATTGAAAATATTTGCAAACACACACACACACACACACACACACACACACACACACACACACACACACACGCATACTTTCTCTCTTCCTCCCTCCCTCCTTCCCACTCTCCCTTCCTTTCTTCCTTTCTTTCTTTTTAAACATAATTTTTATTGATTCTTTGGGAATTTCACATCATGCACCCCAATCCCCCTCTTTTCCCAGTTTCCCTGTTCCCACCCTTCTTGCTCTTCCCTGAACAATACCGTGTGAGAACCATTTGCCCTACATCTGTATTGAATTCTGAGTAATCTATAATGATCTCAAGTATGTTCGAAGATCTGTCGTTTATATACAAATAGCACACCACTTCACAGGAGGGGTTGTGAGCACCTGCAGAGTCTGCATGCTATCCAATACGGGGTGGGTGGGAGTCTGGAAACAATTCCCCAGCCACCAAGGACTCCCTAAAAAGGACTGGAGGAAATTTTGCTCGCCATACTCCTTAGCTGCAGAGAGGCTGGAAGTGTGGAAGTAACTTTCTGCTCTTCTGAGGGTGCAGAATCTGCACAGTAAGAGCTAAAGGATCCTGGGAGGGGGTCCCCCTTCTTACAGCCTGCGTTTTTGTTTTTTGTTTTTTTCCCAATTCTGCCTGGGGCAAAGCCAGGGGTGGCTGATCACCTCTCATCAGCTTTCTACCTGTTGTGCAATGGCCAGACACAACAGTTTAAAAGTCACCCGAGACAGAAGAATCGTGTTGTCAGAGATTTTTCTTTCTTTCTTGTTGGTGTGTTTTGAAATAGGTCTTACTGTACAGTGCAAGTGGCTTCAACTTTAAAATCCTCCTGCCTCAGCTTCCCAAGGGCTGGGATTACAGATTCGAGCTACTACACTAGACCTATCCTGGGCCTATTTGTCTGGGCCTATTTACTCATTTAATTTTGCAGTTCTGGGGACCAAACTCAAGGCCTGCAGAGAAGGCATGCCACCGAGACTGGAGCTGGCTCTCTGTAGATTGTCAGGAGGAAAAGGCCCGTTGGAACAACTGCTAGTTGCTTGTACGTGCTGCAGTGAGATGGAGGCTGGGGTGAAGTGGAAGGTGCGAGTTAAAATGGCAGAGTCTAAACCACTTGAGGAGGAGGATTAAGAGGGCCTGTAGCTGGGTATGAGGGAACCAAACTAGACAGATAAGATAAAAGGGCAGGGCTCTAAGACTGTGCCAGCAGGCCAGCTGGCCCCCACGAAAGCCCCCGAGGAACCTGTGCAAGGCACTGCTGTCCTTATTATAGTCCTGCTTTTAATGGAGCTGATTATAACAGACTGAATCCCAAGTAAGGATGGCTCCTAACCGGAAGCTTCCACCTCGGAGACAACCTCACAGACAAGGGCCTAAATAGGAACTGACCAAGAAAGACCGCAGTCACATCTTGAGAACAGAGACAGCGTAGTTTACCCAGCAGCACTTGAGACACCTACAAGGTCAGAGGCAATACTGTGGGCCAAGGGACTAACAGCTAGCAGACATTCAAGGTCAAAGCAGGAGTTAGATGGACAGGGGAGCTTCGACTATCCCTAACAGTGTGGACAGCACATGAACAGTGTGTGAGGAGCAATCTGGTTGGGCCAGGGGACACTCTTAGAGAGGGTCAATCCTCCATTGGGTTGGTTCCTGATGGGCCAGAAAATTAGCCAATCTCCGTAGAGATTACTTCAGTCCGGTTTCTGCCATGGTCCTATAAAATCCCTAGACAAGGAAGTTTGAAAGCGTTCCCTGTTTTGGAACCCACTCCTCAAAAATTTCTCTTTTTCATAATTTCTTTTAAAAACTCATCACTAAAACATATTATTTGGCATAACTTAAACATGTCAGAAAATTCTCATGCATGAAAGAAACAGCAAAAAAAATGAAAGAAAATTCTGTCTTCAGTTCTTAAACATACACATGCTTTATAGCTGCTAATACTGTTTCTATAAAACAGTATTTCTGTTTTTTTTTTAATAAACTATATTGGTAACTTCCTGTCACACTTTCTGTATTTCTGCTACCAGTGTCCTCAAACATCTCCCTGTAAACAATGGCTTGAGGCATTGTCCTCATGGTGCTACCTCCTTTCATTCTCCAGAATCCATTTTCTCCTTACTTAGAACCATGGAAGTCTAATCCAGTCTCCTGTTTTTATATAGGAATAAACAGAGACCTTGCAAGGCAAAGCTTTTCCCCCATATCCCCAGAAGCATAGCTGGGCCTAGAATCTGAGCAGAGATCTCTTTCTATTGAATGTGATTTGTGACTACGATCTAACCTGGACTTAAACTTGCTGTGTAGCTGAGGATGACCTTGAACTTTTGGTGACCTTCTTCTGCCTCCCAAGCACTGGGATTACAGGTGTGTACCGCCACACTTGGTTTATGTAGCGTTGGCTTTGGTATGTACACAAGAGTGCAGGGGCCCTCAGAGGCCAGAGGCATTGGATACCCTGGACTTGGAGTTAGAGGCAGTCAGGAGCCACCTGAGATGAGTGTTGGGAACTGAACTCAGGTCCTCTGCAAGACCAAGGTTGTAGTTTGAATGACACATGTCCCTTTCATAGACTCAAGTACTTGAATACCTGGTCCTCAGTTGGTGGTGCTGCTCGGGAAGTTATGGGACCTTTAGGAAATGGAACTTTGCTGGAGGAAGTATGTCATCAAGGGGCAGGCTTTGAGGATATGTAACCTCATGCCCCTTCCTGTTTACTCACTCTGTTTTTTACATGCAGTTGAAAACTTCTCTCAGCCTCCTGCTCCATCACCCACTGCCACACTCGCCCTGCCGTTATGGACACCCCCTCTAGAACCATAAGCCAAAATAAACTCTTTCTTCCACAAGTTGCTTTAGTCATGGTCCTTTACCACATGCAACGAGCATGCAAGCAGTATGAATTCTTAATAACAGCCATCTCTCCAGCCTGTGACTGATTTTTAAGAGCTGTTTAGTACACAGTGTTGTCAGTTTTTCTGAATATTTATTCTCCTAAACCCAGCAGACCATCTAACTCATTAGTGCCTGCAGCGTTTACTCCAAAGCTTTTGTGTGTTGGTGGCCAGTAAAAACAGCAATTATCATAAAGTTAATAGGACTAGCGATGGCCACCTCTGCTGACAGACCACAGGATGTAAGAACAGGAGGGGATTTGATTTGCGGTTAGTTATTTACCAAGATTGAGACACGGAGCTTTCGTTAAATGAGGGAGGATTAGACAGAGTTGAGAAGAAACTGACTGGGAACAGATTTCTATCTCAGAGCTCAAACCCAGAGTGTACATGTTTCCATGTAGCCACATCTATGCCTTGACCTGCCTGCAGACCCCAGGCTGCCCACTGCATGCGATGGCTCTGGGTGGGAGACTCCACCCATCACAGATGCTCCACTTCTTCTCTAAAAAGAACCTGGGCTGTGGACTGGAGGAAGGTTTCAAACCCAAGGTGAAAGCAGGAGAAAATAATGGGGTCTAGTGGCTCCAACTTCTTATTTAGGGTACCAACATGAGATTTAGGTTTAAGCATTGGTAGAATGGGCGAGGGCCAAGAGAGATGTGTTGTTGAACAGTCCTGATTATGGCATGGTCTTCCTGATCATTGAGCTCCAGTCCTTCAAGATGATCTAATATATTGTTAATCCCTTACTCACAGGCATGGCCCAAGGTGTGGGGTCAGTCTGGTTCCCATAAGATCTGGTCCAGAGTACATATTTCCATCAGAGATGATTATTGTCATTGGGGGGGCGGGGGTGTCTGTCCTGCTGGCTCACCATTGCTTGAGATAGCATCAGTCCCTTGTCACAGAGATGTTGATGGATCAGTCTTATCCCTGAATTCCAGGTGACTCAGGAGGAAAGGGTAAAGATGATTACTCATCCCTGTACCTTCTTTATCCCTGGCAGGCAACAGGACACCTTAGGTAGGCAACATCAAGCAGAAGCTGAGCCAAAATAAAGGAGACAGACCCAACATAAAGGCAGAAATATCAGCCTTTCATCCTGATTTTAATTACCTTGGTGTCCCAAGTGAGGAGTCTGCATTCTCTAGCAAAAGTAGCTTCCAAGTGTCTGTTAGGCTGCTGTGGAAGATATGGAAGCAAAGACAATAGCCAAAGGTGTCTTCTTTGTGAATACAAACTTTCACATCTTTCCTCTTCCAAGCCTTTCACTGTGAGCCCCAAGACACCGGCCATACAGACCAGTATGAAAAGAATGCTAGCTGGTAAGCATAGCGTTCCCCCGACATGTGAGCTGGCCAGCACATGGACTGTCGTGGGCCAAGTCTCAGTGCCTGCAAAGTGTTCTAGGAACTGACACTTTGTGTGCCCTCTTCTGTAACTTGCCTTTAACGGCACACACGTCTACCAGGGGACTTTCCCCTTCGCGCTCGGCAGTTAGCACCCAATCTCCTTGGCAGGGCCCCAGTAACTACACAACCTCACACCTGCCAGTGCTGGAAAGTTCTGGAGACAGAGGCTCTGTGCCAGGCATTCCTTCAGAGCAATTCACTGCATCCTGTGCCTCATCCTGGCCATTAGCTGAGCCAACAATTTCTTGAACCTGGTGAGACTTTTTTGCCACAGTAGTATGCAACAAGGATGTTTAAGACCTGATGTGAACGCTGACCCCAAAGGGTTCACCCCAGCACTCTTGCTGGCTTTCTCCGCAGCCTCACTTCAGTACTTCATCTCCAACATCCCAAAGCATCCCCACCATCATCTCCCCTGTGTCTTTCATGACGACTCAGAAAAGCTGAGTAGAAAGGACAAGTGACATGTTTTGGGTATCTATATCATGCCAGACTTCACGTAAGGCATTTTTCTCTATTTATCCCGTGTGACCCTTACTGCCCACCCTTGAGCCTAATGAAGGGAAAGTTCCCATCACACAATAAAAAACTGGAAGACCAGGGAGAAGAATGTTCCAGAATTGAAAGTTAACTCCTTTTCTTACCAACATAGAATCTATTTGAATAATAGTTCATACTAAGAACAATAACTGATAATTATGTCCACCACCTATTACCTACACTCTTTTTTGCATGTTTATGTGTATGTGGCATGGGTATGTGTGCACATGTGTGTATGCGTGTTCATATGTGTCTGTACATGTGGAAGCCAGAACTTGACATCAAGTATCTTTCTTTCTTTTCTTTCTTTCTTTCTTTCTTTCTTTCTTTCTTTCTTTCTTTCTTTCTTTCTTTCTTTCTTTCTTTCTTTCTTTCCTTTTTTTTATTTTTTTATTTTTCAAGACAGGGTTTCTTTGTGTAGCTTTTTGCCTTTCCTGGAACTCACTTGGTAGCCCAGGCTGGCCTTGAACTCACAAAGATCCTCCTGGCTCTGCCTCCCGAGTGCTGGGATTAAAGGCGTGTGCCGCCGCCGAGCTTCAAGTATCTTTCTTAATCACTCTCCACTTTCTTTACTGAGGCAGGGTCTCTCACTAAACTCAGTGCTTGCTGATTGGCTAGTCTATTTAGCCAACCTGCTTGAGGGATCCTGACTCTGCCTCCCAAGTGCTGGGATGAAAAGCAGGCCACCAGGCTCACACCGGCTTTTACATGGGTCAACACACAGGAAACTGAACTTGGAACATCGTATGCACACTGCGAATGCTTCATCCACTGAATCATCTCCCAGCCCCCTACTATTTATGCTTTTTAAGGCCTCTTGATGCAGGTCAAGGACACTGCAAAAGTAGGGAAGGGTTTCTATTTAGAGCCTCTAAAACACCCTCCACCCCTGGAGGATTTGACACACTCCATTAAAACTATTTATTACTTATGCTGGAGAGACGGCTCAGTAGTTAAGAGAACCGGCAGCTCTTCAGGACCTGGGGTTGGTTCCAAGCACCCCCAGGGTAACTCACAACTCTCGTAACTCTAGCTCAATTCTTCATTTGAGCTCTTCGCTTCCAGTTTTAAGATTTTAAATTACATTTGTTTATGTATGTTTGAAGCGACAGCATGTGTGCCATGCATGCACGTGGAGGTCAGAGGAAAACTTAGAGGAATCTGTTCTCTCCTTCTACTGTGTGGGTCCCAGGGATTGAACTCAGGCCATCAGACTTGGCAACGAGCCCCTTTACATGCTGAGCCACCCCCTGGCTTGGCTTCCTGTGTTTTACCATCATGAGCAAAGCTTCAGTAACAACACTGAATGTATGCCTTTAAAATATTATCTCTATAGGGAGTAAATTCCCTGGAGTACTGAGTTATAGGGTGTACGTTTCCTATCAGTTCAGTGTGAATAGATTTCTTTCCTAAAGGGCTGTACCAGTGATTCCCTTTAAGGCCCCAGCATGGACATCTGAGCACAGACTCTTCTACAGCCTGTTTGTTCCTTCTTGTTGGTAAAGCTGATGGGTATAAGTGGCATTTTATCCTCCCTGTCATCTGCATTCTCATTACTGCTGCAGACACTAAACATCTTTTCAACGTGTTTCTTGAAGGTTTGAATTGGCTTTACATTGAACTCCCTGCACTTGTTTCATTATTTCTCTGCATAAGCTTCACCAGGGCAAGCGCCCAGAGCAACTGTTACTTGGGTGATTTCTGCCTGTGATTGTGACCGGCAAATACAAACACTCAATAAAGTATAGTTTAGAAGGGCTGGGGAGATGGCTCAGCAGGTCAAGTGTTTGTCATGCAGGCACGACGATGTAAAAGTTGGGTGGTTATGACTGCCCACATGTAATCACAGTGCTTAGCAGGCACAGACAGGGGACCCAGCAGCGATGTGGCTAGCTAGAAGAATGGGCCAGTGCTGGTATATTGGTGAAATTATTAAGGCCACTCCATGTAGTTAAAAGGGAGGTTTATTTTGTGGGGTAACTTACAAATGAAGGGATAGGTTACAGGGTCTGGAAAAGGTGTGGTGCAGCCTGGTGGTGTTCTCTGGAGAACTCTGCTCAGTCTACCTCCAGCATCCAGGGTCCAGGAACCAAGAGAGCTGGCGCATCCGGATCTTGGGTCTCCAGGGTCCTCCCTTGGCCCCGCCTTGTAGGTGTGACAGTTACCGAAGCCTCAGTGGGGATTGGAACTTCCAGATCAAAGCTGGAATGGCTACTCACTACACTGGTACATTGAGAGACCCCACCTATGTAAAGACAATGGAGGATGACTGAAGAAGACATCCAATGTCAACCTCTGGCCTCCACACACACATGCACACATGTGCACCTACACATGTACTCATTTGTACTCATACACACGTGAACACATGCACAAAGTACACGCACATCACACACACATATCTTTTTTTTTTTTGGTTTTTTTTTTTTTTTCGAGACAGGGTTTCTCTGCGTAGCTTTGCGCCTTTCCTGGAGCTCACTTGGTAGTCCAGGCTGGCCTCGAACTCACAGAGATCCGCCTGCCTCTGCCTCCCAAGTGCTTGGATTAAAGGCGTGCGCCACCACGCCCGGCGCACACACACATATCTTTAAAAGCATTTAGTGAATGGACGAATAATCATCCAACCTCTGGCAATTGTCCTCTGAGGAACTATACTGAAGACATACCAATAGTGGTTTGCAACGATTTATCCAAAGGAAGAATCATTAGAGCATTGTTCATGAGTCCAAAAAAGCTAAAAACTCCAGCAACGATGCTGTAAAGTAAAGTAGGTAATGATATCTGGTCCAGAGAGAAATTAAGAACTGTAACTCTAACAGCTAACTTTCATTTAGGAAATGCCGTTTAGCAACGTGTTCAAAGTGTGGTATAAATTCTCTTGTTTAATCCTTCAACATACATGTCATGCCCCACAAGGCCATTAAGCATGACACAAGTGTCCCAATTTCTCAAAAAAAAAAAAAAAAAAAAAAATGATCCCACCAGCATGAGTCATTGGAACAATATACATCAGATGTCACTAGCAGTTTGTTTATGTTAATTAAAAACTAGATTAATTTCTTCTTAGTTTACATCTTTTACCCCAAACAACTCTAGCTTTTATAAGAAGAAGGTAAGAAGAATTCTCCTCTCATATTGCATAGTATCTAGCAATTTCTCTTTGTTGTTTTTAACAAATGTGCTATACAAGTACCAAGAGAACCACAGTGCACAGATGCTCATATTCTGTTCCTAACTGAATCTGAGCACTAGGTAGAGGTACCACTAAGGACAATGCTTTGCATCTGCAATGTAGAGCACTGATAATTTCACTTACAGGTTTTGTGCCTAAAATGTCTAGCTTACAGATCCAGTGATTCAGATTTTCAAGTTTGTAGGAGCATGTTTTGTCTTAAAAAAAAAAAAAAGTAAAAACTTGCTTTTAGTTTTATCACTTTGCATACTTTTGAAATAAAAATTAAGAAAGCATTTCTCTGAAAAGTATGAATATGTATTATTTGTGTAAATACACATTTAAGTATATACACATTTATGAGAACTCTAATTATACACTCTCATGCCTATACACATACCCAGTCCTACAATAAAACTGCTGAACACCCCCATGGAATAGCTCACTGGCCATCCCATTTTTCCTAGATAATGTATGTCCCGAGGCTTGTTTCTCTATGAATGAGGTATATTTGTCTCCCTGGTCTGTTCAGGTTGGCCTAAAGGGCCATTAATCATTCTGTCGGGAGCCCAAAGAGAACCCTCCAGAAACAGAAGGTGCAGTGAGCATGTCAGGCCTGGGCAGCGATGATGAAGGTGCCCAACCACCTGGGCAGAACCAGGCCCGGGCTGGCTGGTGATGAAGAGGGTCATTTGCTGCTTCGCTGCCTTGCCCTGCAAGCGAGGCCCCCACATGCCCACTCAGACCCCTAGAGCAGTTCTCTTCCTAATGGCAGAGGAAAGAAAAATGAGGTTTTCCCTCTCAGTGGAAAAGGGACTGGACAGTGTCAATACAAAAAGAAGCTACAAGGAAGGACCACCCGCAGCAGCCACCCCTCCAAGTACCCAACAGATATACACAACAAATGCTAAACTTTATACAGGAAGAAACACACTCCTCTGGGCTTCTCATGTTTCACTGTAATCCCTTTTTGTGTAGCTATTAAAACCTTCCACAGAATCCGCTCCAACACCCAGCCTTGAGGAAGTGTGAGCTCAGTTCATAGGTGTTGGTTTATATTCTTTTTGCAGATGGGATTACATTTTATGGCTCAGGCTGGCCTGGAATTTGTGGTGATCCTCCTGCCTCAGCTTCCTAAGTGTTGGGATTTCAGGCATGAGCCTCGACACCAAACTCTGCTTAAGCTCTGTTTTTGGTGTTGATGGACACCAGACAAAGCCAGGGCCAGGCCCCCTCCCCCATCATAAAAACCAAACCAACCAACCAAACAACAGAAAAGCATGAACGTCTCAAGGGCAGCTCCCAGAGGGTAAAGTCTGAGGGAAGCATGGACTGGCATCACCTGTCGTCCTCCTTAAGCCTTGTTCAGTGACCTACCACCTCTTCTGGTGGGTGTCTTTTGGTCAGTTCAGTGCAATCTCCATTGTGGACTAAGGTTGAGGATCAATGAAAAGCTACCTCGAAGTTGGCATTCATACACTTCCCTATTATTATTCTGAAAATAAATTCGTTTTCCCAACGGCACTTGGGCTAGGGAAGTGGGTCTGTCAGATACTTACTATATCTCCCCAGTGTCTTATCCCCAGGGCGCCAAGGTTGTCACCCCAAGAAGGAAAGGATCCTCAGGGGTTCCCAGCGGCTACCATTGTGTCCCATCCCCTCAGTGACAGTGGTCCCTGTTCCTGTGCTTGCTTTTTGGCCTCCATAAGCTGTTGTGGGGGCGAAGGATTTTCTTTCTCACCAGCGTTGAAACATACAAGACAAAGGCATCCACATGTATTTAATATAAGTTTTCAATGACACGGGAGTTTGGGAAATCAAGACTTAAGGGAACAAGGAAATCCGTGTGCTTTTATGCTCAGCTTTGCTGTAGAGTGAGTCCGCACAGAGAAATGTGTGGCCAGAGTGGGTATGATCCTGTGGTCATAGGCTGGGAGAATTTAGCAAGGCTTGGGATTGTTCCCTGCGTCCCTTCAGAGAGACAGACAGAGGGTATCGTCTCCTCTGGGTGAGGGAAGTCACCTTTTACTCAGGCAGGGTCTTCTGATCTGCTTCAGGCAAAAGTCAGCTAATCCATTCATGGCCTGCTTCAGAGGTGAAAAGGTCAGAGACTCCTTCCTATGGCCGCTCTTTCCAGATCTCGGCCAGGATGCTGTATTGGGGGCTACACTTCCTGGCTGACCTCCACACCAGTTCCTAGCTGTGGTAGTGTGGTGCCTAAGTGGCCAGCTCGCCCTAGGAAAGTGTCACGAGCCCAGAGTGGGAGCACCCGTGAAGGCTTCAGTCACTCCTTCCGGAAGCACAAAGGTGTGCAGCGGGGAGGGGCTGGCACCTGGCAGTCCCTGGAAGCAGGTAACTCACTGTCAGCAAGTGTGGGGGCCAGTGGAGTTCCAAAAGGGTCTGAAGCAGGAGCTTTGACTCCTGGGGATCAGCTGATTCTACTGCAAATGAGCCCCCCGCCCCTCTTTGTCTGGAAGCCTGTTGATGAACAAGGCACCGATATCACGTGTTGGATTAGATGAGTTCTGGCTGCTCCTCCCAGCCTTCCACCAATTAGCAACAAAACCCTGGGCCGTTCTCCCCTCTTCTCTGTTCATTCTTGCTTCCCTGTCGATGAGGACACAGGTACCCACAGGAAGACAAAACATGTTGATTTGGTTCCCATTGTGATCTGAGTTTCACACCTTAGGGTGCAAAATGGGTTGAGAGATACTGATCAAGATATGCCCACTGGTTCACTAGTGGTATGAATGTTATGGGAGTAATCAACCACTTTGTGGTTGGAGTTAAGGTCTGATCCTCAAGAGAGAGATCATGCCTGGACCAAGAACCTGTGGCTTGGGTAGAACCTGTGGCTTGGACCCTAGGGGGAAGCCTATTGCCATTATTCTGTTAAATAGATAGAGTATTAAACTGCCCTGCAGTACTTCTTCATGCCCACGGGTTAGTGCATGTCTTCATCCTCATCAAAGAAGCTTCTCTTTGCAGTAGATGTTGATTAATACAGAGACCCAAGCTAGCCAATGAGCAGAGAATATGAGACTATGGCATGCTCAGCTGTAAACAGGAGGACATCAGTATCACATCCCCTCCTCTCAAGGGTCATGGATCATCATGGAAGAGGGGGTAGAGTTTGTGGAGCCGGAGGTAGTGGATGACGTGAGTGAAAGTGTTTCCCTGACACAATAGAGTCATCACATACATGAATTCACCACAGCAGTAACTGACAAAATCAGGCCAGACAAAATCCCAGCATGGATGTACAGGGGGTGGCTTGTGAAGTCTCACCCCTATCAGAGAAGATATTGCAATTGATGACTAATACGAGAGAGAGAGAGAGAGAGAGAGAGAGAGAGAGAGAGAGAGAGAGAGAGAGAGAGTTATTTTTCTCCAGCTCCTGAGAGGCCACCCATATTCCAGTAGATGGCCCTATGTCCATGCACACACTGACATCACTAAGCACACTCAGTGGGTTTTTTTTAAGCACATGAAATTGGGAGGTAAAAGTAATGAGGTGGGGGGTAGAGGAGGAATTAGAGAGGAGAGGGTTGGCCAAAACACATTCTATGCCTATATGAAATTCTCAAGCAATAATAAACAAATACAAAATTTCAAAGAGCACAAACAAAAGCAACTCCCAAACCCTGAAAGTTTACCCAAGTAACTTTAGGGGTTCGGATGTTGCCAAAGACCTCTATTAGGCAGTACTTGACAAGATGAATCAAGAAGATGAACAGATACAGAAAAACAAATACGCACCAATAGGAACACTAGAAAAGAAATCAGGTTGGGAGAAAATACAAATTGATCCCATACAGTGGCTTCACCAGCTGATCCCCTCGACAAGGAAAGAGAAATAGTCTCAGCACTTGACAGATAGACAGCTCAGCTGTAAAGCTGGACTCCTGAGGAGAAATCACACAGACGAAGGTTTGTCTGTTGTCATCTGAGAGGAGGCCTCACTCCAAGGCCCACAGAGGCCTGGAACTTTCTATGTAGCCCAGGATCGCCCTGAATTTGAAGCGGTCCTCCTGCTCTCAGCCTGTACTGTGGACAATGAAGGCATGCGCTACCTCGCTAGCTGCTTTGCTATTTGGGGAAAGACTATGAAGAGCGTCTAATTAGCAGATGCAGAAACTTGGGAACTTTGCACTCACGAAGCTGCTCTTGGGGCACCAGGGTCCCAGTGAATACCGAGGGTGGGGGCAGTTGTTTTGTTTTCTCTGTGTGAAGAAAGCCAAGCCTTCATTCATCTAGATGCTCCCAGGGAGATGTAATGTGGACCTTTTGTTCTTGTTTTTTTCTTGCTGCACTGAAACCCATGCATGTCTCCTCTAGGACCCCATGACATCAGGTAGTTACCACTATAGGAATTGACTTTGCCAGAAGTGTTTTAGTCTCAAACAGAAAACAAAAATAGATGCACTTCAGAATGATCCAAGTGTTGTGCTTCTGATGTTTTTTTCATCCTCCCAACTGCAGTAAAAGAAATTCCTGCTATTTGAAATAATCACCAACTCTCCTGAGAAGCATTAACAATTAAGCAGCTCTCTTGTGTGGCCCTGCCTGCCTGACTAACCTGTAAGAGGCACATTGAACCGGAGGCGGTAACAGGAGCACGCTCAGCAGGTATGAAGAAGGCTCTTTTTCCTCTAACAGACACCGCAACGCACGCTTGCTTTGATAAACTCCGCCATTTCTCCTCAGCGCGACATTTCTGGAACCGTTCTATTGAAAACTCCTTTTGTGCTGAGGAGATCATGTGGGCCCTGACCCGGACTCTTTTTTTCCTCACATTTAAAACATTAGCAGGACACAGAAGTAGAAGACATTGCTCCAAAAGCATAACCACTCTTGGTCACGGTCAGTCATCTTCAGTGTACTGTGTTCCTGAGAATGTGGGGGAAGGATCCCACTGTAACTCGATAGCCTTGAAGCCAGGAGCACAAAGGCACTGCCTGCTCCCAGGCAGCTGCCTGGACAGGTAGCCTGGGAGCAGTGGGAGGTCAGTGAAGAAGACATGTCAAGAAGCATGCAGGCAGAAAGACTTCTTCTGTCTTTAAAAAGGAAAACTGTTATTCTATGTCCACATTCATAAAACAATTGTGCATCTACCAGCAGTGGTGGGCTTTTTGCACCAGTATCCAATGGGCACATGAAAGATTAAATGCAGAGTCGTTGTATTTTCCTTGGGAGTAGTCAGGTACCAGGGAAGATGTGAGCAGCCTAACACAATATATAAAATTTAAACCAACTTGTTAGCTTGTTTTGTCCAATCAAATTAAAACACATATAAAACAAAATCCACCACCACCACCCCAGCTTTGATTATCCTTCCTTCTGTCTTTTTCAGGTCTGAAGATCAAACCCAGGACTTTGCACACACAGGCAAGTGCCCTGCCTCTGAGCTGTGTCTCCAGCAGGCTTTTTATTTTTATTTTTAATTTTGAGACAGAGTCTCACTAAGGTACCTGATAAGTCTCGAACTCAGTCTGCAGCGCAGTTGTGATGCTGCTCGTGCCTGAGCCTCTTGAGCACCTGGGACCACAGGCCTGTACTGTGGTGATTTTGTGCTCCCCCAAAATATTGTGCACCCTAATAAACTTATCTGGGGTCAGAGAACAGAACAGCCACTAGATATAGAGGCCAGAAAATGGTGGTACACACCCCTTTAATCCTAGCATTCAGGAGGCAGAGATCCATCCAGATCTCTGTGAGTTCAAAGCCACACTGGAAACAGCCAGGTGTGGTAACAAGAGCCTTTAATCCCAGGAAGTGATGGCAGGAGGCAGAAAGGTATTTAAGGCGTAAGGATGAGGAACTAGAGCTGGTTAAGCTTTTAGGCTTTTGAGCAGCACAGTTCAGCTGAGAGGCATCCAGTCTGAGGAATTGGCAAGGTGAGGTAGCTGTGGCTTATTCTGCTTCTCTGATCTTTCAGTGTTCACCCCAAAACCTGTCTCCAGGTTTGTTTTATTAATAAGACCTCCTAACAATTTGTGCTACACCGTACCACCAGGTCTGGCTCCATCATGCAGAGCCTTCTTAAAGTGCACTTCTTAAAGTAATAGCAAGTATATCCACATCACTATGCAACAAATCTCTATAATGTGTCTTCTCCTCCTCCTCTTTCTTCTAATTCTTTGTCTTCATCCTCCCTCCCTCTCTCTCTTTCACCGTGTGTGTGTGTGTGTGTGTGTGTGTGTGTGTGTGTGTGTGTGTGCTTCTTCACATGCATTCTGAGAATCAAACTCATGCTTGTAAGGTAAGCATTGACTAGGCCATCTCCCTAGCAAAACTAAGTATAATATCCATGCAACAGCCTACTGTTAACAAGTTCTTATTTATAACAAGCTTGTGTATTAACTACTGAAATTAATTACACTTACACCAAATAAAGACTAAATCTGGCATGGTGACACTTGTAATCCCATCAATAAGGAAGCTGAGGTAGGGTGATTGCCATGAATTCAAGATCAGACTGGATAAGATAACAAGACCCCAACTCGAAATAAACAAACAAACAAAAACAGAACACAAAAGAATGAGCAAAATTTAATCATAGAATCATGGCCTTTGCTAGTCTTTATTCATATTTATTTATGTACACACACATCATGACAAATTAGAGGTCAGAGGAGCCAATGCTCTCCTTCTACAGCATGGATCTCAGGGATTAAACTCGAGTCCTCAAGCTTGGTGACAGGTGCCTTTGAATCACTGAGCCATCTTTAAAGACAAGGTCTTGCTATTCTTTAAGGAAAGCTTCTAATTTGGGAGCATTTTGCCGACCAACTAAACAATCCATTTGGACAGCAAGTAAGGAACTCGGAACAGAATGAAGCTGGGAAGGTTAGCACCTAAAACACACATGCTAAGGTCCAGCAGATTGCAGGCACTGAGCCACAGATGTCTCCGGCAGCCCTTCAATGGCCTGTGAAAAGAGAAGCAGAAGAAGATACGGGAATCAAAAGCTCATCTCCTGACCTCTCCGGAGATCCGGCAGAAAATGAGTTTCAGGCAGGACTGGGAGTGAAGAGTCAAGACAAGAGGAGTGTGACGGATTAAGACCAAAAGAGCTGGAGAGGAATGAAAACGGATGGATCCCATGCAAGAAATTCAAAAGGAAATTTGAGCATCCTTTTAGAGGTCATGGATGCAAGGACTATCTGCAATTTGCTTGCCCCAAACTGAGGGTGAGAGAGTTCAAAGGCTTCAAACACTAGGAAATAGTAACTGTATTTGGAGATAGAAATGATGTGGGGGTCGAGGGGAGGGAAGGGAGCGTGTATCTGGTAGTGTACGTGTGTGTGTGTGTGTGGGGGGGGGTAATGCATGTCCATATGAGTGCAGACCAGATGTTGATATTGGATGTTTTCCTCATTCTTTACCTTATTTTTGGAGACAAGAGCTCTTACTAAACCTGGAGCTCACTTATTCAGCTAGACTAGGTGGCCTCTAACTCTGGGAATTTTCCTTCTTCCACTTTCCTGTACTGGGATACAAACACACCACACTACAGTACCTAGTTTTTTATATGGCTACTGTGGATCCGAACTCAGGTCCTGTATTGTGTAGTAAGCATTTTATCAACTGAGTCACTCCCCACCCGGCCCAATCCCAAGAAATGTTGAGTTGATCATTGTGTGATGCATATGTGTTTCAGGTTGTCACACTGTGCCTGACAAAAAAAATACACAGTTTCTGTGTATCCAGTAAAGGGGGAAAAATTACATCAAAACTGCTGACATAGATTTCTGAGAGTCTAGTGGAGAGTGAGGTCAAAGTCAGGTCACAGGCAATTGGTGTGTGAATAAAGGAAACTTCCTCGGTTACTACTAAGCCGGCCTGGATACAAGAATTCACCTTCAAATCGATTGATTTCTAAGCCAAACACCGAAGATCGGTACCCCAGTGGATCAGTCACATTTCCATCACTTTCCTTCTGTACTATACACTGCATTCTACAGGGTTCCAGGATTGTCTTCTAAGGAGGAAAATCCTTCGGATGCTGGCAGAAGAATCTACTAGAACAAAAAATTAGAGGAAATGTCTGCTTAATGTCAGGCATAAACAGAGATGATAATCAGTCTCTTAGAATACATGGCATGGGGAGGGGGTCTCAAGAGAGAAGAAAATAGTCAAAGGCCATGCTCCCAGCAGCACCTTGCCCCTTGACTTGGAAGGAATCTTCTCAGCATTTCCTGAATCAGGAGTTTTCAAGCATAAGCCACAGCGCTTTGACATAGCTATCCCCCGGGTCTGCAGAGGATGAGTAGTGCTCATGGACCTTCTAGAGCTGTTGCTGGTGGGATTGGATGGTAACAGCCCATAAACTGGAGAGATCACTGGGGTTTGCCTGGAAGACAAGTTCCAAAGTCACCAAAGGAATCATTTAAATACTCCAAGCTTCTGGTTTTCTATCTGGAGTATGACTGTGGTAATGCTCTCATAAATAATCATGGGAGGAAAGGGGAACCAAATCAGAAGCAGGAAAGTGCTAAACAGATTTACTAATGGAGCACGCATATCCAGCAACAGGGCATATGAATCCCAGTTAGACTAGACCCTTTTAGCTGCAAAGATACCAGATGCATGATAAAATGCAACATCTAGAAAGAGCTAAACTGGAAGCCAAATTAAGGGTCATAAGGGCTGCAAACGAAGGGAACTGAAGCCAGAAGAGTGAGGAGAAGCAGCCCCTGGTTTTTCTCTGTGGAGACATGTAGTGTTCTTACCTAGAGCGAAAGAAGAGAGGGTGAAGTCTTGGGCATAGAACTCATGTGGCACTGAAAGAAGCTAATGGCTAGAGGTGTGGCTTAGTGGTACTTGTCTTGCCTGCTGGAAGTGCTGGAGTCATTCCCCAGGGCAGCATAAGGAGGAGGAGAAGGAGGATGGTGAAGAAGACAACAACAACAATGATGATGATGATGATGATGATACAGTGATGATGAAGACAACTATTCATTGCTAGGGGCGTGATGAAAAGATGCTACAGATGTAGCATGAAAAGATGCTACGGGGTAGCGTAAATAGCAGAAGTGTATTTACTCAGAGATCCGGAGGCTGAGCAAGGTGGTTCTCCTCCAGCCTCTCCTTGGCTTGCAGATGGCTACCACCTTGAAGTAGTGCCGCTATGACTGATGCTCACATGATCCCCACGCGACCTCTCCTCTGTACACGGATCCTTGATGTGTCTTCCTCATCATAATAGGACTTTGGTCCTGTTGGGTAGTGCCCACCTTCACGTCTTCCCCCAAATACAGTCACTTTACAAAGAAACGGGGAGTTAGTTAGGGCTTCAGCATGTAAATTTGGGGGAGGACCCAGTTCACGGTGTAACAAGGTCAGGCCAACAAGACCCCTGCGCTAGACCTAGAGCAGCAGCGAGGAAATGGGGAATCACCCTACTTGTCACTGTCCTTACACGAGAGGGGAAACTCTGCAGCCCAAGCTGTGTAGGTACAGATGTTGGAACCTCCCCTGCCTGCACGGTGCAGGGAACATGAATAAGAAACTGACCTGCACCTCGATGGAGGAGACAGCTGTCCACCATGATCACAGTGATCCTGCACAATATTTCCCTCGAGAAGCCACCTCTTAGTACTTGTGCCACGCTGTCCACTGCCCCCAACAACTGGCCTTGTGCTCAGTTAGGGGTCACTTTTCTCACTTCTAGCCAATTGGCCTACTCCTGGTTTCTTCTCTGTGAAGAGCAGGTGCCATGTTGGGGGTATCAGATAGCCACACCATTTCAACAGCACTGATAGGGTCAGAAGCGTTTTAAAGGATACGTGTCACACACGCAGCCCTCAATTCCGTGAAAGCACGTTGGGCACCTGAAGTGAAGGAGACACACACCCCTGTGGGACTGTCCTGTCTGTACGACAGCTGTTTTCAGAGACGTCGTCGAGTCACTGACGTCTTAAATCAGAATGGCTGTAAGGACCCACTTGGGACCGTCCTGAGATGACCAGGCCGATTGACACTCCCTGTGGAAGGAGAGAAGAGGGTCCTGAGGCCTTTAGGAGAGCCTCACATGGCCCCTCCTCTCCCGGAGATTCCAATCCTTCTACGTAAGAGGTAAACAGCTCACTGGGGTGGGACTTCTTAGTGGTGTCCCTACTCATTTGTCACCCAGGGGATTTCTTGGTGAGTGTAGCTGCCCGTGAGTCACCCATATTCCCAGAGATAACTCCAGTAAACACATTACCTCACCAATGACTTGGATGGACTCCTTTGGTCTGTTGGTGCTCTCTCTACCTGGGGGCAGATGTTTCTTCAGTTTCCCCAGGAAAAGTCACACAGTATCTCCAAGCTGCATCTTTACACTGTCTTCCCTCTGGAAATTCCTCTCTTCACATAGCATTCATTGCAAGGACACAAGTCAGAGGGACTTACCCTACTGCTGTATGCCATCAGGGCTTAGCTAATTACAGCTGCAGTGTCCTTTCCCAAATAAGGTCCTAACCCAAGGTACTACAGTGAAGGAGGATGACACAATCCAACCTATAATAGATACATACAGTACAAAACATATGTTTTCAATTACATGACGTTGTAAATAGAAAGCAATGTTGTGTAGTATTTATGGACTTATAAATGCAGAGTAAATGTACAAAACATGTGTGAGAAGGAAAACAACTTCAGGATAAAACCTTCCTCCAAAGAGGGAGAACAGGAGGGGGCTGGAAAGGAGAGGCAACCTTATTTTAACATTCAATTATTTTAAAACAGGACAAAATACCGCGAAGTGTTCAGATGTCAGTGTCTATCTTAATCCATGTTCTGTTGCTGTTACAAACACTGGTGACCAGTTGGAAGTTCATTAGGCTCATGGTTCTAGAGGCTGGGAAGTAAACCATGGTGCTGCATCTGATAGTATCCCTCATTCTGCACCTTAACATCATAGAGGCTATCACATGATGAGACAGAATATGCACACTAACTCAAGCCTCTCTTCCCCTTCTAACAAAGCTCCTGAAGCCATCACGGGCTCCACCCTCATGACTAGATCAGTTGCGTAGCTCTTTCCTCCAAATTAAACGTTCTTCCCTGGAGAGAGGCCCACAAGACTCAGGAATCTAAGAAAACATGCAAGGTTCAGGAAGTTCATGAAAGTTATGAAATTTACATGATACACACCCCCAGGATATAAAAGCAGTCAGTAATTACCCCAGAGTGGAGACTCTCTAGTGGAGCGGCAGGCTAAGCTGGACTTGGTTGGAATTGTTTCTCTAGTCCATCATCAGTCAGCAATACATAGATATTTGTTTGAATCCCTCCAGGAAAAACCATAAACCACATCTAATCCTAAATCACACCCAAAGGCCTCCTTAATAGGTGAATTTGGGGACAAGGTTATAACACATGAATTTAGGGGAACACAAACAGACTGTAGGTGTGATTATGGTGACTGTCATCTTATTCTCTGATTGTTTCTTGTATGTCTTAATTATCTCAACATTTTGTTTGTTTATCTGAGAATGTAGCAATAGGAAAGAAGTGTTCCTTGCTATGACGATAGTGAGGTGTTTGAACATGCCTCGATGCAAAGCAATATTAAGTTTGTCTTGGTAAAGACATCACGAAGCATCCAGAGGCAGGTGATAGCAAGAAAGGGCTTACTTGCAAAGGTTGACTCACAAGCCAGCCAGGACTGCGTGGGGATGGATGGATTCCATGTCCAGCCAGCAGCCACAGGAACAGGACGATGCGGCAGGTTGCTACAGGAGAAGAGGATGACAATACAAGGTGAAGACACACTGCCAAGGTCAACAGGAAAGGCAAGGCTGTGACACAGATGTCAGTAAAACACAGGTTGTCCAGGTCCAGAACCGCCATCCAGGTAGACAGACATCCGAGGGGCAAGTCAAGGTGAGCTGATCCAATAGGAGCGCCACTGGCTCAAGCCAGGCGGGGTTATGAAATTTGTCTGGGTTCAGGAAAAGAAGCCATGTTTCCACAGCTCCCCCCCACTGAAAACTGCACCCCAAACTCACTGGTAGCTAGGCAGTCACAGCTTTCCATGCAACTTGGAGCAAATGCCAGAAGAAGACAAGGAGGAAGTCAATGGGTTTGCTCCCCTCCATTTCGGAGTAGTTGGGAAGAAACAACCTTGGTCAGGCCTAGATCCAGACCCCACAATACTTACTACTTCATTTAATACTTATATCAATCTGATGGTCTTGGACCCACTTCACAGGTGAAGAAACTGAGGCTTAAAAAGGGCACATAACCAGCCAGGTAGCACAAGCAATACTGTTCCTTTTCTCTTTAGGAATTGGGAGAAAGTTTACTGCAGGATATTAAAAGGAGGAAGAGCTGGTTTCTTAAGAGAGAGTTGCCTAACAGAGAGAGGGGACCACAAAGCCGAGATCAAACCTCAGCTGTTTCATTCCCCTCTTACAGTCTGGGTCGCTGTGCATTATGGGTGTCCACCTGACTCCATCCTCAGGCACTGGGGACACATCAACAAGTCTGATAAAGTCTGTGTTAGCTGTACATACGTTTTAGAAATCTGTTCATCCCTCCGTCTTAATAACAACTGTGAGACTGGAGGGTTTTTTTTTTTAACAGAGCATTCC
The DNA here is from genome assembly GCF_049852395.1 of Peromyscus maniculatus bairdii. Taxonomy (NCBI): domain Eukaryota; kingdom Metazoa; phylum Chordata; class Mammalia; order Rodentia; family Cricetidae; genus Peromyscus; species Peromyscus maniculatus. The sequence goes on from NC_134856.1 coordinate 110,582,774, forward strand.
TCCATAAATCACCTCACTTCAAAAATATTATTTTTATTCTTTACATACATCACATCCCAACCACAGTTTCCTTTACCTCCACTCCTCCCAGTCAGAGGCGTGTGTGTGTATGTGTGTGTGTGTGTGTGTGTGTGTGTGTGTGTGTGTGTGTGTGTGTGTGTGTTGGGGTAGTTGCAAGACAAGAAGGTGTGATCCAGGAGTTGAACCCTTAGGTGGCTCTGCTCCCTGGGAAGGCCAGGATTTCTGAAAGACACTTCTAATCATTTTAGAAGGGACAAAACAATATGGATGACCTTTGAGCTGCAAGGACAAGCAGGAGACTAGTCCTGATGGGCTGTGCGCCAGCAGGGAGACCCTGGTCTGACTGAGTACACAGCGATTATTATGCTAGCCGGAGGAGGAAAAAAGTCAATTCAAAAACTGCTTGTTCATGTCACGGTAAATCCTTAATGGATTTAATGAAAATTCTTCTCCTTCATGAGATATTTTCTATTTTAAAGAAGAACGGCAAATTAATACAGCATTTCCAATAGCCTTTAAGTCAGGTTTAATTGGGGCAATCCCCTCCAGTGAATCGGAAGATGACATTCATCTTCGCTGCCTGGGTAGAATGTTAAACTAGAGGCAGGGGTGAAATGTCAACGTAAAATAATGCTAATAATTATTCTGAATGTTACATTCTCCTTGACTTTGGAATTTAAAGGGCCAAAATGAAGGCTTTTTTGTCAAAAGTCAAGAAGTCATCTAGAGACGTGGCTGACATTTATGATTAATGTAATCTGGGATTATTAGGAGAGAAATGTAGGCTATGATTAGCTTCTCATATCTCAGTATTTCATTTTTATATTATTATAGGAACCATATAGTATATGGATATTAAAAAAAAATGCTTGACATGCCATGGATAATCCTAATCTCCTGGAAATTTCAAAAGGAAACCTCCAGGGAGAAGGCCTTTTAATTAAAGTGGCAGTGACCAAATGGCAGTGACCAATTAATTAAATTTGTAGCGCTGTAGTGAAAGAGAGAAGAAAAGGACCCCATCCAAGGCTAGATAATGATTTCTTAGGCACAACACACGTGTGCGCACAAAAGAAATCAAGCCTCTGTCTGCCGGGGCCTGTCCCTTCAGAGAATGTTCTGGTTCATTGGCAGTGACAAAGGAGACAAAGCACAGCCTGAGCAGGACCTCCATGCTACGCCCTGAGCTGGCAACTCCGCTGCCTCAGAAGAGTGAGGCTGTGACTGAGAGCAGAGGCCCTCCGGAGGAGGAGACAAGGCTGGGAGAGGCTGGGGAAACGTTAACCCTCACAGAAAAATAAGGCTTCGGGTCCAAGCCCGGAGCTGGGAAGAATGCAGTGGAGCCTGCTCCTCAGAACTCGGGTCCCTGCTCCAGGCTGCCGCCTTCCCAGAAGTTTGCAGCATCCTAAGCAGGAACACCAGAGGTGCGATGCCAGAGAGAGACAGGTCAGGACTCACTCCAGGAAAGAAAAACAAAAAACAAACAAAAACAGAAAAATAGAAGGTGGGGAGTGGATGTCTTGTAAATAGGTGAAAAACTAACGGAAGGACTTTGAAGAGAGATGGGGGAATGACCCTGGGTTAAACCTCTAACTGTGAAAAAGAAAATAAAATACACTCACCAAAGTGGGAAACTGTGTGTGTGTGTGTGTGTGTACATATAAACACATACACACATGTATGTATATACATAGTGTGAATATATAGATATAATTCTGATATATGTTAAACTTAAACATATGGTACAGCATATCTTCTATTTATAGTAGTATTATTTGTATTTTTTTCCTCCATCAAGGAGGGAGGAGAGACAGAGAGGGAAGAGAGGAAGAAGAAGTGAGAGGGACGGAGAAGGGAAGATGAGGGAACAGCAGACATGGAGAGAAAGGGGAGAGAAAGGAGAAATCTCCGAGGCCCACAAGTGCGGCTTTCGGTACATCCTGGTGAACATCGCTGACATTTCTAGGAATTTCTGATCACCTCTCTGGTAATGAGGAAGCAGATTCTCTAGCTTGGAGTTCCCATCTCAGGTTCCCATCAGCTCAGCTGTCTGGGTGGTGATTCTGTGTACGTCCCCCGTGAAAATCTGTGCTGGCCACGAGAAAGACGAGCTCTCCCATGATCTGAACCATCTCTGTAAGCTTCAAGCATTTTATATCAGAGGAAATTTAAAGGGACATCATTTGATCTTGGTATGGCTCTGGATGCTGAGGCAGGAGGATTGCAAGTTTGAGTCCTGACTGGGCTACAGGGTGAAAACCTTTCTAAAAGAGAGAGAAGAGGGGGAGGGGGGAAGGGAAGGAGGGAGGGAGGGAGGGAGGGAGGGAGGGAGGGAGGGAGGGAGAGAGGGAGGAAGGAAGGGAGGGAGGAAGGAAGAAAACCTACCAAACCAACCAACCATGACAACCAAACCACAGAAAAGGAAGACTGTTGGAAAAGTACTCACATAGCACTTCTTACATTGTGTAACATATGATGTAACATATGTATATTATTACACTAAGATGCTTGTGAATACAAATGGAAGTGGTATGCTTGGCAATCCCAATCAAAGGTCGAGTCAACTTTGTTCAAAAACCTTCTAAATCAAGGTAGCCAACAAAAAGACCAGGAAAACGTTTAAAGCAGTGGTCCTCAACTTGTGGGTCATGACCCCTCTGGAGATGAACGAAGACCAACACCATAGCAAAATCACAGCAATGCAATAGCAACAAAATCATTTTATGGTTGGGGGTCACCACAACACGAGGAACTGTATTAAAAGGTCACAGCATTAGGAAGGTTGAAAACCACTGCTGTGAGCATCCAACCCTGAGATATGACCATTATGACAGCCTCTCTAAGTCATTCCAGCCCCGCAGATGCCATCAGATGGAAAGATGTCCTCTGACTGGCATCATCAGAACTTAGAAGGCAGAGCCACAGGGCACAAAGAAAAGATGTAAGTGGGAAGATCTCTTTTTTTTTTTTTTTTTTTTTTTTTTTTTTTTTTTTTTTTTTTTTTTTTTTTTTGGTTTTTCGAGACAGGGTTTCTCTGCGTAGTTTTGCGCCTTTCCTGGAGCTCACTTGGTAGCCCAGGCTGGCCTCGAACTCACAGCGATCCGCCTGGCTCTGCCTCCCGAGTGCTGGGATTAAAGGCGTGCGCCACCACCGCCCGGCTTTTTTTTTTTTTTTTTTTTTTTTTTTTTTTTTTTTTTTTTTTTTTTTTTTTTTGGTTTTTTCGAGACAGGGTTTCTCTGTGTAGCTTTGCGCCTTTCCTGGAGCTCACTTGGTAGCCCAGGCTGGCCTCGAACTCACAAAGATCCGCCTGCCTCTGCCTCCCGAGTGCTGGGATTAAAGGCGTGCGCCACCACGCCCGGCTCAAGTGGGAAGATCTCTAACCATCAAAATTCGTCACTGCCTCGAGCTGGTTGTGACCACTAAAACTTCCCCCATAGCTCAATTTGCATTTCAGCATTCTTGGTAGCCCTGGAATGTGGTGATGCAGTAGCCACTGTGTTCCCTCCCTTGAGGTCTGATGGGAGAATCAAAGAAGCCAGACAGCAGTGGAAACAGTTCTGACAGCACTTGTCCATCCACAGAGGTCGTAGGGATACATGATGAAGGGACAAGCCCAGGATCTGACGTAGGAAATGCCTTGGAGGGTACAGGGAGTAGAGAAAGCCCCGAATGAATGTGTAAGGTGTGGAGAAAGTCCTAGGTGAATTCATATTGTTGACATGGGAACAGCCATGAGTATCTCAGACCCATGGGAACTGGCAAAGGCTTCCTCTGGAATAGTGTTCAAAAACTAGCAACGGCTGCTTCTTCCTCACTGGTGACTGCAAGACGGTCCCCCAGAGACCTCCCCCCAAGACTAGCTAAGTTCTTTCCTTCCGTGCCGCATGTCATAAACGTGCTGAGCTTCTGCTTACTGTGCAGTGGGTGGCTACCCCATCAGTGCTCACTCTTGATCCCCAGCTTTTCTGTACACATTTCTGTCTGTCTGTCTGCCCTTTCTTCATTCTCTCATCTCCCCAGCCAGGTTTCAAGGACAATGTCATCCTGGATGCAGCAGGAGCGGGCAGCTCTGTGCTGAAGTTGTCACAAAAGGGTCGTGTGTTTGTTACTGTACTCATTGATGTGAACAAACACCTGGCGGGAAGCTTAAGGGAGGAGGGGATGGATTTGGCTTACAGTTTAAGGGGACACAGACAATCCTGGTAGAGAAGGCATGGTGACCGGAACAGAAGGTCACAGTGAATCTGCAATCAAGAAACGGGGAGATGAATGTGGTGTTCAGATTACTTTCTTATGTTTATATTCAGTTCAAGATCTGAGCCCATGGAACAGTGCTGTCCATATCCAGGTGGGTCCCCTGGCTTCAGTTAGATGTTTCTGGAAACAATTAAAGAAGTACTTGCATGAGTCCCCTTTGCAAGTAGTTCCCCTGGCTACTGTCATTGTCATTGGCCAGTTGGTTTGGTGTTTTTTATTTTTATTTTTTGCACACCCACCCACCCCTGCTTGGTTTGTTTTCATTTCTGAGGCACAAGGTCTCACTATATAGCCCAACCTAGGCAAACCCAGAAGTGTGTTTCCATGGCATTCTAAATCCTGTCAAGCTGAGGATCAAGATTATCATGACAGCCAGGAATTAGACAGGAAAGAAGGAAGAGTGAATAGAAGAGTGTGGAGAGTGGAGGGGGACACATGAGTGGGAGTTTGCCTTACTCCCTGGGGAAACACTCCACAAGGGCACAGCAGCCCACAGCTCAATAGACGAAATTAGCAGCGTAAGTGACAGAACCCAGATGCCACACTTAACCCCTCTTTTCCTTCTGCCATGCTATGCTATGAAGTTCATGGCACCCTGAGTTTCATACATAACAGCTTGGTCCCCAAGGTAGTGCTACTGGGGGATGATGATACCTTCAGGAGGTCTGGCCTAGTGAGATGTCCTTGGGTCACCTGGGTGAGCCCTGTGCTACATAAGACATTGTCTCAAAAAGGGTGTGTGTGTGTGTGTGTGTGTGTGTGTGTGTGTGTGTGTGTGTGTATAAGTTGAATACATACAGTGTGGGGTCCAGATCTACACCCTAACCCCACCTGTCCCAAAGTATCCACATGCCTTGGAAAAAGAAAGGACTCATGGGTAGTGGAATTCATGACTAAGGCCAGTTCCTCTTCTGTGAGCCCTTCTTTGGAAAGAGACAGACATGTCCAGCTTGGAAAAAAAGAAAAAGAAAAAGGAGTTACGAAGGCTATTTGTGGGTGAGGCAAGGTATCCCTCAGCAACAAGAGAAAGCAGCCAGGGTTCTGCAGATAACTTTGAGAGCTTCAAAGTCTCAAGAGGGACAGGGACATGAAAAGAGATGACTGTGGGTAGGTAAAGGAGGCGGGCAGAGAGGAAGTGAGGAGTTGCCTCCATTCCAAGTCCCCGCCCTCTGCAGGCAAAGTGTGGAGACTGAAGACAGGACACTTGTAAAAGTAAGCTCATTTATGACTTCAGATAAGAGGATCATCAATTATAAGATTATAAATCTCTATGGCTTAAGGGGCCACCAGTCACAAGCTTTTAGATTTGTGGGAAACACTGAAAAATTCCAAGTAAAAAAACACAGGCTTGTTTTAAAAACATCACTGCTGGGGACAAATGGAAAAAGTCAGAGCTTTGTCCCAGTGCAGATGAGAGGCTCGGCCCCCTTCCAACTCCATGAACAGAAGCCATCACATTGCTTATAATTAATAATTACAGCTTGGTCACTAATGACTAGGTTAAAAGATGTTCTCCTCCTAATGCCTTAAAAAGCCCATTTCTATAATTTTTAAATATGAAAAGCAATGCTGTAATATTAATATCCACAGATATCACCAAACATTAACCCAATAAGTAAACGTAGAAACATCAATTGGCGATACTCTGTTTTTAATGAAAAATTCCATCCTTCAAAACTGATAAACCAGTTTAATCATCATAGTTGGCCCTGGAACAGTCTCAACTGTTTCCAAACATCAAACCAAACCTTCAGGGAAAAGATTTGTCAATTTTATAATTTTAAAGAATCTGAGACAAATTATGACAACATGTTTTTTTAAATCAAAACTTGTCTGAGCAACAGAGACATTTGAGCAACGTTGTTTTAATAAGTTCATTGTCTGAGAAAGTGAGGAAACAGGCTATTGGGACATAATTCCTAGCATGTGTATTTTTTTAAAATCAGAATTACAGGCTGGGGAGGTAGCTCAGAGGGTGCCCTGTACATTCAAGCACCAGAGTTCAGATCCCCAGAACCCACCTCTAACTACAGTGGTTGACTGTAATCCCAGCACTTGGGAGACAGAGATGGAATCCCTGGAGTAAGCTTGCTAAGCTCTGGGTCCAGTGAGAGCCCCTGTGTGTATAAAGTGGGAGGAGGAAGACATCCAGTGCCACTTCAGGCCTCGACATCCACGTGCATGCCTGTGGATGTGCACTTCCACACCAGCTTGTGACAGGAATGTAAACACACAACACACGCATGAGTCATATACATGTGCAAGAAAAATTGAGACATGCAATTTTATATTATTGAGTGTGTTTGTGTTTACTGAGTGATGGAGATGCCAGACAGAGAAAATACTACTTGTTCTATAGTAGAGACACTGCCAAGATTCTAATAGGATATTCTAGAATTTCATTCTTCTTGAACTTATGAGTGAAATAAAATGTCATGAATGCTTATAAGACACATCATTTTTAGCCATTCTGTTTGGTTTCATGTTCCTAATATAAAGGGAATGATAATATTCCTTTGGCTCAGTTTCTGAACTTTCAGTATTCAAAAAAATGACACCAATTTCAATACATTAATGCATATTAGTATAAGAATTCATTAAGCAGTCACAGAGAAAGACAAGATCATTTGTGTCTGAAAACACTTTTCCCTAGCTAGTCCACAATGACATCAGCCACATAAGAGAAGGTCATGCTAATAGTCATCATTCACAGGCCATATCCTCCTACAGGCTAATAGTCACTCTTCACAGGTCATGTCCTTTGATAAACTAAAAGTTACTATCCACAGGTCAGATCTTTCTATACTTACCTACAGAATTATAAAAAACAACAATTTGTAAAAATTAGTAATAAAATATTGGGGATAGGTGACAAATACTTGCTGACACAATTTACTCTCAGAATCAAATACATTTCATCAGCACTGGCATGATTACCCCACTATACACACTGTTTTGAAACCCTGGTGGCCAGCTGTGCCACCTACTACAGCATAAGGGAGAAGACCAGAACAAACCTGCTACAGCCAGCATTAAAAAAAAAAAAAAATCAACCAAGAAGCAAAGAGAGTTAGAAAAACCTATTACTCTATCTACCAAGAAAACGTCTCTATGAATATCTAGGCTTAAGATATCTTCAGTAGCATTATTACAGGTATTAATTTATATAAAATTCACCCACAGTAAATATAAAACTCAAGGTAGGCAAGGTAGGTCATGCCTGTAAGCCCAGCATTTGGGAAATAGAGGCAAAATCGTCAAGGGAGTGGAGAAATATTCCAGAGGTTAAAGGTGCTTGCTGATCTTTCAGAGCCCGAGTTCAGTTCCCAGTATTCATATATGATAGCTTACAAATATCTGTAAGTTCAGCTACAAGGTATCTATGCCTTCTTCGGGCCTCCTTGGGTACCCCCACACATAGAGTATTCATTCACACAGACATATAAATGAAAATAAGCCATGAATTTGAGCTCACCTGGACTACCAACTGACGCCATGTCTCAGAATCATTTTTCTCCCCAGTATTTTCTGAGAAATGCAGATGGTTCTGTAAGTCACATTGCCATCATGATGAAACTCTAGAACCCTCCCATTAAGCTCCCAGTACTGTTACACCTCATCTTCATTCCCTGTTCTAGTTGCAGACAGCCACTCACCTGTTTCATCTGTTTAGAATTGCCTTTCCTAGACAATTCATATGTTGGTCACTGAATCAAGTTGTCTTTCCTGCTTTCTCCACCTCCACTTAGCATAAAGAAGCTAAGAATGTGCCTGTTGTCATATGTATCAACAATTCATTTTTCAATTGTGGAATATGATTTCATTACCTGAATAGACCATATTTTCTATATCCATTTATCAGCTGATAGACATTTGCAGTTTTCAGTGGGGGGTATTTATAAATAATGATGTGATGAATGTCCACATTAAAATCTTTGTGGACATATGCTTTTATTTCTCTTGGGTGAATTTGTAAGGACATAATCATTAAATTGCATATGAATGCTATGTTTAGCCTTCTAAGGGAGTGCTAAATTATTCCTCAAGAAGTGAAATAATTTTCTATGTCCACTAACATATTTAGTTTCTTCACAAAATATTAAGTTTCTTCACAATCCTCCTCCACATGGGATCATCAGTCTTTTTTATTGTGGTTATACTAGTATATGGGTAGTATTGCTTTGCTGTGGTTTTCAAGACTGAGAACAGGAACTAGTACTGTGGATCATTTTTTCAAATATTTATTAGTTATTTGTACACATTCTTCAGTGAAATGATTCCTTAAGTCTTGTCAATTTTTTCAATTGAATGGTTATCTTATTTATTTGAAAGAGTCTTTTTTTTCTTTTCTTATTACTAGTGCATGTGAGGGACTAGGTACATGTGTGGAGGTCAGAGGACAGCCTTTAAATTAGTTCTCCCCTTTACTGTGGGTTATGGGGATCGAACTCAGGTCATCAGGCTTGAACAGCAAGTGCTCTAACTCACTGAACCATCTCACAGGCTCTGTAAGAGTGTGTTTTAAGATGCATTCTAGTTATACATCCTCTATATTAAACAAAGATAATAAATGCATACAAATATGTGGTTTGTGGATGATTAGGTAGATGATGCTATGTAGGTGATATAGATAATAGATGGTACATAGATAGAAGGTAGATAGGCAGACAGACAGATAAATAAATAGGTAGCTGATAATTTTTTATTGTGGGTACAAGCTACTAGATTTACAAATATTTCTTTTATCCTGTGGATTATATTTATTATCTTAATATTGGTTTTTTGTTTGCTTTTTTTTGGGGGGGGGTGGTTTTTCAAAACAGAGTTTCTCTGTGTAGTCCTGTCTGTTCTGAAACTCACTCTATAGTCCAGGCTGGCCTTGAACTTTGCCTGCCACTGCTTCCGAAGTGCTGGGATTAAAGGCATGTACCACCACCAGCAGCAGCAGCAGCAGCAGCAGCAGCAGCAGCTGCAGCTCTTAATACTGTTATTTGAAGGCCAAAGACTTTTAATTTTGATTTAGTGCAAATTCTCTTTTCTTTTTAATAGATTGTAGCTTTGGTGTTCATTCAAGAAATCAATGGCTGGCCTATGTTCACAAAGAGATTCTTCTATATTGTCTTCAAGAAGTTTAAAATGTTAACAACTGCTGCATTTAAGACCATGACCCAGGTTGAGTTGAATTTTGTGGGGTTTTTTTGTTGTTGTTGTTTATTTCTTATGGAGAAAATTGATAATTGTTCTGGTTGTTTGTTGAAAGGACTGGTCTTCCTCCCATTGACCTGTTTTTCACTATGATTAAAAAGCCAGCAGACCATCAATGTAAGAATTAATTTGGGGACCTTAGCTTTTGTTCTTTGCTCTATATGTCTAGCTTATGCTGATCCTCTAGTTTTAGTTGCTATACCTTTAGTTTAGATTGAATGAAATTGGAAATCAGAAAGCATCCAACTTTGTACTTTCTTCAAAACTCACTGTGTGCCTAGAGGTGGTGGTGTACACCTTTAATCCCAGCACTTGGGAGGCAGAGACAGGTGGATCTTTGTGAGTTTGAGGCCTTCCTGGTCTACAGAGAGAGAGAGTTCCAGGACAGCCAGGACTACACAGAGAAACCCTATCTTGGAAAACCAAACCCAAACAAACAACAAAAACCCTCACTTTATCTATATTAGATCCTGTGCATTTTTCCGAGCACTTTAAAATCAGTATGCTAATTAACCTCCACCGAAAGTTGAGAAACCTACTGGGATTTTCAGAGGGATAATATTGAGCTTGTAGATCAATTGGAGACAATTGTCATCCTGACAATATTGACTATTCTGGTCCATAAACATGGACTATATCTCCATTTATTTAGATTCCTCACGTGTCTGTCATGGTAAAAACAAATTTAAGCAATTTCTGTCCACCAATCCAGATCTACAGAAAGCACTAAAGGGAAAACTTCGCTCTGGAGAGAGAGTTAACTACTCTCAAGAGGACACAAGGAATAAATAATCCCAGAACAGTTAGTCAAAAGACAGGGGAACCTCCACACCACTACAACAAAATAAAAGGAATTAATAAACACTGCTCATTGATAACTCTTAATGTTAACAGTTTCAATTTCACCAACAAAAAGATACAGACTAACATATTGGATTAAAAAATGGGATCTATCTTTCTGCTGCATTCAAGAAATACACCTCACCATCAAGGATAGATATCACTTTAGGGTAAGAGATGGAAAAAGATATTCCAAGGGAATGGAACCAAGAAGCAACAGGCAAATAGCTATTGTAATCTGGCAAAAAAAAAAAAAAAAAAAAAAAAAAAACTTCAAAGCAAAACAAGTCAGGACAGACAGGGAAGGATGCTACATATTTATTAAGGGGAAAAAAGCTACCAAGAGGATATTGCAATTCTAAACATTTACACACTAAACACAAAGGGATCCAAGTTCATAAAACAAACACTACTACAGCTAAAATCGCATATTGACCATCACACAGTGAGAGTGGGTGACTTCAGTTCCCTACTCTTGTGACTTATAAAGGCAGACCCATCAGAATAACACCCAACTTCTTAATGGAGACTTTGAAAGCTAGAAGGACCTGGAAGATGTAATGCAGACACTAAGAGACCATGGATGCCAGCCTACACTAATATCCCCAGCAAAACTTTCAATCACCGTAGACAGAGTAAATACCCTACTCTTTCTCATCCAGACAAAAACTAAACAGAGAAATGTACAGTGCCAGGTAGGGTTTCAATTTGTGAAGCAAGCCTTAAATCCAATGGGAAAATGGTTGGTTATTACCTCGACGTTTGTGCCATCATTGCACAGGTGGGCGTGTCTTGTGACTGTATCTCACAACCAGTTTATCCTCCTCCTGGAAGCCTGGAAAGGAAGCTACAAACAATAAACAATGCCCTCATCACTCTAGCTCAAGTAGCCTGTTATTTCTTTGCAATGTATCCTGTGTTTTCCCTTTAAACAAGCTTACTGCTTTGCAATGTGTGTGTACTTTTAAAATTCTTTGAATAGGGGGGCAAGAATCTGGAAACCAAACGCCCACTCCAGACAAGACCACTGGTTATCCGTCATACAGACTGTGCAGGATTGCTGGGTCTCTAGTAATATTATTTTATTTAAACACTATTTTACCTAATGACATATCTGTTCAAGATATCCCATGGCTGCTATTTGCACAGTGTATCTTTTTCCTACCATGTTTACATTGAATCAGTTTGTGTCTCTGTTGTAGAGAGAATATTGTAGCTAGATTTTTCTTTTTCATCCAGTCTGGAAGCTGCTGCCTTTGGATTATTTAGTCTGTTTACATTTAATGCAACCATTGGTTTAGTTGGATTTACACCTGTCTTTTGAAATGTATTTCCCATGTCTCAAGTCTATTCTGTTTCCCTACACATCCTTTGTAAGTTTCTTCTGTGCTAGATGTTTTCTGGCTTGTTATTTTGTCTCAATTGATTTTTAAAGTTATTTTCCTAGTGGTTGTTCTATAGTGCTATGGGTATTTGGGTGGATGTTGTTCCCTGAGACAGTCTCATATGGCCCAATGGGCCTTGAACTCCCCATGTAACCAAACATAACCTTAAAGTTCTGACCCTTCTGCCTTCCCTCTTGAGTGCTGGGATTACAGGTACATGCCACCATGCTCAATGTATAGACATCTTAATATATAACAATCTCCTTAGGTTTACTTCCTCCTGTTAAAATACAGCAGTTCTCCTTCAGGAACCTCATTTCCTCCCTCTTCCATTGTACCATTACCGTCATACACACTATGCTTATACACATGATAAACAAGGCAGTGTGTCCCACCAAGTGTAATCATTCCTTTATACAACTTTAGATAAGATACATTCATACAATCATTTATATTTACTCAGGTATTTCCCATCCAATCCTTAGCTTTCTTTTCTCCCCACATATTCTGTACTTCAGCCTCCTCATTTCCTTCCCAAAAAGCAGCCCAGCCACAGGAAAACATCCTGAAATGATGGGCTTCTCCTGAGTCAAGTTTCTGTCTGAATAATGGAAGGAACTTTCCTGGTAAGCTGCCAAGCATTGTCTTTCGAAGCATCTGCCTGGAAAGCAGCTTCCTGCCTAAGTTTAAAGAGGAAGCTCAGTTCTTGGCCTTCTGCTTTTGGGCAGCCCAGTTCTCGGCCTTCTGCTTTTGGGCAGCCCAGTTCTCGGCCTTCTGCTTTTGGGGGTGCTTCACTACAACTCAAAAACCTTGTCTTGACTTCAGTGACGTCATCTGCTGCATGTTTCTGACAGTTGCTGCTTCCTTTGCCTCTAAGAAGTAGGTTTAGTTCCCAGGTGTGATTACTAGAAATAGTCTTTCCTTATATTTTGAATAAAGGGATTAACAAAAAGATATTTTCCTGAGGTACAACAAAAGAACTCAGACTTAAATTTGTTGTCAACATCACCCTAGAAAAAAATCTTCCTGTTTTTAAAATATTCAACTCTGGGATAGTTAATAAAATTCTTAGACATCTAAGTTTTTGTTACACAAAAATTTATGAAATCATTATTCTTGGGCCTGACAAAACTTGGCTGAATATTTCATTAAGATATAATAACTATGGTTTCAGGACATCACTGAGAAAATATTCCAACATGCCACATCTGTTTAAGTATATGTACAAACCCATGTTTGGGATTTCTTTGTCACTAAATACATATCTGTTTTCTAGGTCTTACCATTGTTATTATTGCTGGCAGTTTGAGGTTTCTAAAAATCATTCCCAGCTTCCTATCATTTAAAATATGAATCTAATGTCTGTAGTTTGAAATTCTTTATACTACTGTCTGTATAATTCAGAGAGAGGTAAAAGGGAGAGAGAGAGAGAGAGAGAGAGAGAGAGAGAGAGAGAGAGAGAGAGAGAGAGAGAGAGAGAGAGAGAGAGAGAAGGAGAAGAGAAAGAGGAAAAGAGGATGGGGTAAGGGGTGGGGAGTGGAAGGAGGGAAGGAGGGAGGGGAGGAAGGAGGAAGAGTGGAAACCCAAAGAAAGACAAGAAAAAAAAAAACCCATAACCTAAGAGATGCTAAGTGAGAGGTTCAAAGAAATCACCAGTTTCTGACTCATTAGCTTCATCTCATTACTAACAAAGGAAGCAATGTGAGCCCTGGATGGAGAGAGGAGTCTGGAGAACGGGGTTCAGGAGAAAATCTAAAGAAACTGCTGATTAGCCAGTCACCAAGGTGCTTTAATTGAAAAAAAAAAAAAGCAAAAAGGAGAAAAGGAAAAAAAAAACAACCTTGTTGTTTTCTCTACACAAAAGACCCATTGAAATAGAAGCAAGCAGCATCTTCAGGAAAATAGGAAGGGTATGATGCGGAAAATAGCCAACATCCTACACACTAAGACTTTGTTATTGGCAAACAGAAAGCAATCGTTCAAAATTTATCAAGCTTATCAGTTCCAGCTAATTAAAGTTGTAGCACAGAGGGTATGGTGAACAAAACTCCCACAACTCACTTTTCAAGCTCCTGCCTCAGTGAACCTCAGTCGCCCGCCCTCCTGAAATGTGAAGGGTGGAGCCGGCTCTTCCTGACCTCCATCAGAAAGGGATTAAATGGAAACACTTGACTCTGCAGAGGTCCTGGATGGAACTGTGTAGTGATTACCTTCTTGTCATCTATGACAGAAATGTGTCCCCAGCCAGAATTTTGCCAGAGGATGCATGAAATTTGTATGTGCTCCTTTCTGGAAAAGTGGCATCCGAAGAAGCAGGGAGGATAATTTGAGAATTTCCATCTTGTATATTGATGCCATCTCCCACTCCATTTGTTTAAAATGAAGACCAACGGCTTCCCAGAAAAAAAAAAATCTCCCCAGAAAAAAATCTCCCCTCTCAACCCAGAAGACTTGTCGGTGTGAAACTTATCTGTTCTTTAGGGTAGCTAGATGACAGTCAGCAGAGGCCCTCCAAAGCTCAAATTAGAAACAACGGAAACAGAAGATGAACGCAAATTCGGACACCTACAGCCCCATGTTCTCTTCACACTCCATTCCCCCATCACTCTAAACTATCTTTTCTTCTGGAAATCACTTCTTAGCCCTTTTGATTCTTATGATGAGATAGGCATTCTCAGGCCCTCAAGACCCTGAATTTATAAATGAAATGTGTGTGTGTGTGTGTGTGTGTGTGTGTGTGTGTGTGTGTGTGTGTGTGTGTGTGAAATGTGGGTAGATGGAGGAACCAGCCGTCCTACAGAACAGAGCCTGTGACTCCAGCTGCACAAATCTCTGCCAAGGCCCTGAGTGCAACCAGAAGAGCCAAACAGAGTAAGTCAGAGGCAGGCAACTCACTTCTCAGAGAAGTCAAAGGCAGCAGGAAGCACAGAGCCGCAGCCTTCTACCCGTGTTAAGTCAACGACTGAGAACTGATAATGGTAGAGAATTACAGGACACCAGAAAGTGAGGCTGGTGCTAAGCACTGACTTGGGAGAAAACTGTCCTGTAGGAAACAGGCTGAGGGTGCCATGGGACCTGTCTCCCTTCAAAGTGGCGAGGGTTCTGGGAGCCTGTGCCCTAGATGCCTTAAAGTGCCCTCACACTGTATGCAGCACAAGTGTGGTCCTTAGGAACCAACAGGCACTATAAAAGCATGGTTACTGAAATAACAAATTCTAGAGCTAAGGATTTTCAGAGCTTACTCATCGCCCCTAATTAGATAAGGAAGCTGAGTGCTTTGGTGAATGAACAACGCCCCCCGCCCCCCATTACACCATTCAGAGTCACAAAATCAAGGGCTGGAGGTGGTTCAGCAGGTAAGAGAATGGGCTGCTTTTGCAGAGGACCCAAACTGTATCCTTCAACTCACAATAGCCTGTAACTCCAGCTCCGGAGGATCCGATGCCCTGTCCTCCATACACTCACATTCACAAACCCACACACGGATACACACAACTGCATATAGTTAAAAATAATAAAAACAAAAATTAGTTACGAAAGTAATGGCTAGCAAAACTGAACACCCATCTCAGAACCTCGCACTCAGTCCCGTGACTTCTTTCCTTGCACGACGCTTGGAGCGTCTACTCTCCCCAATCAGTCTGGTTTAGGGCTGAGCACACTAGCTGGGTCCTGTCTCCTTAATGGAGAAACACATTATCCTAAACTGTGAATGATCTGCAATCAAGCTCGTAGATTTAGAGTTTTCCTTGTAAGTCCGTGTTCTCCTTGTAAAAATGTTGAAGACCCTGAAATTATAGATGAAATATGTGTGCTTGAGTGCATGTTCATGCCTATACACATACACAAACACGTGCCTTGGAAGCATTTTTTACTTATCTGTTTCTTTATTTTCAGAAGATCAATGTGATTATCCAGACACGGTTTCAAGAGAGGCCAGAGGCTAGGACCTGAGGCCAACCAAGAGGAGAGTGCTCATCATGATCCTGTAGAGCAAGTACTATGGTCTACATTTGAGGGGAGATTTAAAAAAAATTAGTATGCCAATAGCATTCAATAGTAGCACCAGCCCCAAATCTAAGTATAAAGGGGACTTTGACATTCTTTTCTTTTAAAGTTAAGTGAAAGACCTTAAAAAAATTCTCAGACAGACAAGTAACCATTGTAGATAAAAAGGGACTAAGTGTTCCTGTCAGCTGGGCACAGCTGTGATCACAGACTCTTCTCCTGGCTTGCAAAGAAGTTGGAGTTCTCCTGCTAAGTCATCACTTTTACAAATTGTTCTTACTTCTAAAAAAGCTTGGGGGGGGGGGTTGTCCCTTCTACTACTTGAATAAATGTTGCCCTGCTACATGATGGAAAACTCCAGGGCTATGGAGGTGGCTCTGTTGGAAAAGGATTGCCTTGTAAGCTCGAGGACCTGAGATCAATCAGCAGCAGCACCTGTGTGGTGGCCTGGTGACACACCCTAGAAAGGCAGAGACAGATTCCTGGGGCTCACTGTCGGTGAGTGCCAGACTAGTGAGTGAGCCTGTCTTAATAAGGTAGATAAGTAAACCAATAAATGGTGGCTGGCATCTGAAGAACAACACTCAAGGTTGTCTTTATATATAAAGTAAGGGCATGACTGCTCCAAAGTACGGTTGAGGGGAAGGTTCCTATTGTAGATATGAGAGAGAGTACAGCCCAAGGCCTCTAGAAGAGTCCAGAGCAGGGAGAGGAAGTAGTACACCGAACATGGCCAACAGACTGGACCAGGCCATGGGAGGAGAGAGGGAGAGGAAGCAAGAGAAGACCAAGAGAGGAAAACAGAGAGAAAGAGAGAGAGAGAGAGAGAGAGAGAGAGAGAGAGAGAGAGAGAGAGAGAGAGAGAGAGAGAGAGAGCAAAAGAGAGGGGGCAGAGGAAGAGGGGTCAAGAGGAGCAAGAGGGCCCTTGGCTGAAATGGCAGGGTTATATAGAAATAAGAAGCTGGGGGAAGGGAAGCCCTCGAAAACCTTAGGGGAGGGCGCTGAGTGAGAAGAACTAGGGTGCTAGCATGGACTCTGTCACGGGTATTTGTGAAGCTGAGAGAGCCTGGAGGCCGGCATGTGCCTTGGCGTGCTAACAGGCGCCACAGTTAGCCATTTGTCCTGAGTTTCTTCTGGATCCTGACAGTCTCTGGCCTCTATATACATACACACACAGGTGTACACACACCCCATCCCCACACACCTGGACATACATGTGTAAACACACACACACACACACACACACACACACACACACACACACACACACACTCCATTCGTAGGTCCAACCAAGTGCACTGAGAATGCATTTGGAACAGTTGTTGTGAGAGAAAGAAGCAGCTTCCCTCTCACCAAGAGTTCCTGCCGTGTCCTGGGAAGCCACCCTCCGGGGCTTGGATTGCACATTTGACTTTCAAACCTCTTCAGCATGCTGGCAATGAAGTGTCCTGGCCCCTGCCCATCTTCGGGGCCAGCCCTCAGCGAATGTGTCAAGAAAAAAAAAGCTGCCTTCGTTCGTCTCTGCAACCTTTCCAGCTTCGGGCTCCTGAAAATCGAGTCTGACAGCCATTGAGTGTGTGGGTCTCAGATCGTATTGCCTGGCTGGCTGAAAAGTTCTCTTAACCCAGCCCTTCCCTCCTTCTGGCTACTGCCAGGCTGTGCTGGAAATCTCCTATCGGGTTGCAGGTGCTGGTGCCTTTGGGAACTGAAATTGAAGCACTTCCTGCATCCCTCGGAGGTCTAGAAACTACAGAAGGCACCTAGCTGTGGAGTAAAGGGCTTCATCAAACAGTAACCCCACTGATAAGCAGGTTGAAACGTCACAGAGAAGTGACGTGACTCGCATGCACCTGTAAACTGAGGTCCTGGGCCTTTTCCTCACACTCAGGGCAACGCTTAAGAAAGGGTGAACAATCCTGTCTCGCTGATGGTGACATAGTTATCATCACAGAATCTCCCCCAAGTATGTATTTTAAATGTATATATTTTAAGTGATGTACATCTATTTAACAAGTCGATCTACTTACCACTAAAAGGAAAGAAACAGCTAAAAGAAACTTCAGTTTCTACATGCAAAATGTTTATTGTTTAAAAAATGAGAGAGAGAGAGAGAGAGAGAGAGAGAGAGAGAGAGAGAGAGAGAGAGAGAGAGAGAGAGAGAGAGAGAGAGCACAGATGTTTCTTGGCTCACAGTTGCAATCAGTCATGTAAGAGATCACTTTACACTGGGACTCCCACAAGGCCCTCTGAGGAGCCAGGAACCACAGACTCAGTTTTCATTTACACCAGAGAATTGGTTTCAATCCCTTCTACACAATTTACCAAGTGCTGGCTAATGCAGACCATGCCAGTTTCAGTTCAGAGTATTGCAAATACAGAGTAGCTAAGACTTTTCATAAAATGCTGCGTTCCCCAGCCTGGAGTGTGGGTACCTAGAATCACATTTTGAAGCCATGGAGAGTCTCAAAGTCAAGTCCAAATGGCCACGCGGCGCTGCTTAGTCATGAACATTCAGCACCACCTGGACTGTTTCGTGAGAGGTATTATGCTACCACCCCATGTTAGACCTGATGTGGTTGTCCCCACTTGGCTTGCTTCTGGCCAGAGAAGCTTTGGCGAGTTTTCTGTTTTTGTAAAAGCCAAACAGAGGAGCTCAGGGAGATTCGGTCTGACAGTTAGCCAGTTTGTGGCCTTCAAATCACATTGTGTGCCTGGCTGTAGAATTCTAATATTATAATCAAGACATAATGTTTCTGTGAAATCTAATTTGGGCCAAGTAGTTACAAGCCATGGGCACTGTCAAACAAGAAATTTCATAATTCAAATAGACCATTTATCCATTTGCTGCATTTTGGATAAGTCGTCGATGGGACTGTTTTCTTCTGTGACCATCAAAGCATTGTGTGGTGGACAAAGGGGACGCCGTGGCTTCAGAGTCCTCTGCCTTGAGAAGGGACTCTGGATTAGCCTCTCCCACCAGGGAAGTAAAAGATCCTTTGAAAGAGACCTTGGGTGCTGTGACGGTTTAAGATGCAGAGTGACATGTTCTCCCTCTCCAGAAAAGAAGCTCTCAGGCCACCAAACAGCAAAGACTCGGCGACATGGGCTATCTTTGATGAAAGCAGAGATGTCCGCAACTCCAACAATGACAATTAAAGACTTAGCAAATGCAAGCATGGTCAGCAGCCTGCAGAGGAAGGAAGGCTTGAACCTGAGAGCTGGTGGGAATGATAGTGTCGAGCCACCAGCCAGTCTGCCTCCTCAGAAATCCCAAGTGCTGAGTGCCCGATGGTAAGTTCATTTGGACACACAGGATGCACATGTGAGACGGGGGTGAGCCGGAAGTGGACTGGAGTATGGGAAGCTAAGCGACCTCTCCACTCGCGGTACTGAGGAAAACCTCCACAGTGGAGAGTAAGACGCAAAGATAACTGCTCTTCACAATGTGCTCCTCCCCTCACAGACCCCAGAGATACACGGACAACACAGAAGGCAAAAGAAAAGTTCGTTTATTACATTCAAGAATCAAGAATAAGATGATACTTTTAAACACTAATAAAGCCTAGTAGTTAGAAGACCCTGGAAATTATAAAAGAAAGCAAGGCTTATAAACTCAATAAAGCACAAGAAATAAGGCAGTTCTTTGTGGTGGTATTGTGTTCCCCAAAATATTGTGCACCCTAATAAACTTATGGGGGGGGGGTCAGGGACAGAACAGGCTAGAAAATGGTGGCACTCACACCTTTAATCCTAGCATTCCAGAGGCAGAGATCCATCTAGATCTCTGTGAGTTCAAGGCCACATTGGAAACAGTCAAGCATGGTGACTCATGCCTTTAATCCCAGGAAGTGATGGCAGATAGCAGAAAGGGATATAAAGCATGAAAACCAGGAACTAGAAGCATTTGGCTGGTTAAGCTTTCAGGCTTCTAGCAGCAGTTCAGCTGAGATCCATTCGGATATGAGGACTCAGAGGCTTCCAGTCAGAGGAAACAGGATCAGCTGAGGAACTGGCAAGGTGAGGAAGCTGTGGCCTGTTCTGTCTCTCTGATCTTCCAGCGTTCACCCCAATACCTGGCTCCAGGTTTGTTTTTATTAATAAGAACTTTTAAGATTCCTGCTACAGCTCTTCTTTTTAATTAAAGAGGACAGACAATAAGAATCAAAGACAAACATATTAAAGATTAAGCAAGAATGCCCAAAACTTGAATAATAGGAGTTAGAAAATAAAATAGAAAATTCTGGGAAGCATGTCTAACAATAATAATACAAAAAAGTTGCAGAACTAAAAGAAAGATAGTTGGAACTTCAAATCAAAAATGACCAGTAAGTAAATATTAAAGCACGAAAGACATACTATCATATTTCAGAACCCCAGGAACAAAGAGCAGATCCCCAGTCATTCCAGAAAGAAAAAACTACATTGCATCTAAAGCCAGAAACAATAGTACCCGGACCTCAGAGAAATAGCTGGCAGGTATTGGAGAAACACAGTGTCTTAGTTAGGGTTTCTATTTCTGTGAAGAGACACCATGATCATAGCAACTCTTATAAAGGAAAACATTTAATTGGGGGGTGGCTTAGAGTTCAGAGGTTTAGTCCATTATTGTCATAGCGAGAAGCCTGGCAGCATGCAGGTAGACATGGTGCTGGAGAAAGAGCTGAGAGTTCTACATCTTGATCCACAGACAGCAGGAAGTAAGCTGAGGTACACTTCCTCCAACAAAGCCACACCTCCTAATATTGCCACTCCCTATGAGTATGTGGGGACAAATACATTCAAACTACCACACACAGGCAGACATCAGGAGGGAGATCATTCCTCACTCAGAAGCAGCATGCACTATACAGCTATGACACACAAGGAGCACCCACTGTAAACATACATATAATCTGATGAAACAATGCAACACAATGTACAGATATGTTTTAAGAAGTGATACAGAAAAGCCGGGCGTTGGTGGCGCACGCCTTTAATCCCAGCACTCGGGAGGCAGAGGCAGGCGGATCTCTGTGAGTTCGAGGCCAGCCTGGGCTACCAAGTGAGCTCCAGGAAAGGCGCAAAGCTACACAGAGAAACCCTGTCTCGAAAAAACCAAAAAAAAAAAAAAAAAAAAAAAAAGAAGTGATACAGCTAAATTGGAAAGAGAAGAGAAGGGAGGAAGAAAAATCAATGTTTAATAGCTTAAGATGCTCATGTGTCAGAACAGGAATTCAACAACATCCGACAATGATCCACTAGGAACAGCATGGCAGGTAATGGCAGGCACACTCCAAGGTGATCCCAGAATTCCATGCCCTTCTGTTTTCGTGTCCCTTAAGCCTGGGCATGCACCCTCACCCTCATAGTTTATGTGGTCCTATAGCTCAAACCCAAGGCTTCATGAATGCAGGCAGGTATTCTACCAATGTCCCTGGGCAACACATTTACAGTGTTTAAGCCACTCAACTTGTGACATTTTGCTATGGCAGCTTGAACGGGCTAATAGACACCTAACTCTCCTGTGTGTTTTGTAGTAAAGTATAACGCTTTCCAAGTTTATTTTCTTTCAAAGACGTTATTTTAATACTGAAAATACACATGGTTCATGGACGAGAACAAAGAATCTAAGAGCTTAATATAGTTCAGGAGAGCCATTAGAAACTGCTTTGCTGAGTGAATACATATGCATCAAGCAAAAAGGGGAGAAGAACACAGCAAAGCCAGACCTGAGAAGGACACATACTGTCAGTTGCACAGCAGAAAGCTTGGAGAGCATTATTTATTACAGAAAAACCGGAGACAGGTCCAATGTCTGATAGTTACATGAGATTAATTATATAACAGCCATACATTGAAATGTTATGTGGTCATTTAAATGAAATATGATAGTTATTTAAAACAATTTTAGAAGAACAATTTAACACCCTAGGAAGACACCAACCATATTGCTAAGGAGAAAATGTTACCAACTACTACAAGCAACACAAATCCACTATGGGAGTGTGTATGTGTTTATGAGTGAATTCTAGTACTCCCCCTTATTCGTAATGGGCATGGCTTGTGAACAGTATGCTCCAACTGTAGGTAGCCATTGCCTTGCAGCAGACAGTGGTACTTTCTTTTGTTTCATAAAGAAAGAAGGTGGAGCCATTGGCATTTCTAGTACTTAAGCGTCTGGGATTCCCTATCTGGGATCATCTTTCCACTGCACCTAAGACAAGGAATCCTGCCATGAAACTGCCTGTCAAAGAACGTGGGCAGTCCAGATGTGGACGCAGCACATCCAGAAGTGGTTTAGATACTCATCTGTGATGACTAAAGTGCCTTCCTCTGTCCTCCCACCCTGGCCATTTGTCCCAGAGCTGTTGCCTTAACTGAACTCACGGAGGAGCGTTTGTCCTCACGCGTGAGATGGAACGTTCTGTTGGGTGGAGAAAAAAGTGTGCAAGGGCTTCTTAAAACATGCTCTCTGCGCTCACACCACCTAAATTCCAGCAGTGGCTCTGGAGAAGGGCACACCCCCTCTCAGAAGATGCCCGGGAATTCCGATACTGAACATGTGTGGCTGGCAAAAGCAAACAGAACTGATTTCATGTTCATTAACTAAAGCAACCAAAAGTAAAGGTCAACAAGATCAGCTAAGAGGATGAAGATGCACAGGGATGAAACAAGACAGTGTTGTGAGCATTTGAAAAGGAGCAGCATTGCAACTCAAACTCACCAAAGGAAAGCTAAGGCATCAGGAATGAACCATCACATGGAGCCACAGCCTCCCAACTCAGCGAATGATCATTTTATCAATGATGCTGCATCCTTTTGTGGAACCTTCTCTAATGTTTCTGGGTGTCACGAGATGAGGGGCCAGGCTTGCAGCGCCTTAGTCCCAAACAATACTTGAGATGTTTTCTTCTTAGGCATTTAGCCAAAGCTGAGTTCAGTTTCTGAACAAGGAAAAGCAGATCAAGTGAGTTTTATTGGTTGAACTGAGTCCATCCCTTCCCCACAAAAGATATGATGAAATTCCTAACTCTCAACATCCACATGTGACACTATGTGGGGTCACTGCAGCTTTCCTTAGTGAGGTTAGGACGAGGTCATGCTGGAATACTGTGGGCCATTGATTCTATGTGACTGAAGGTGAGAGAATGCCCAGACACATGAAGACATGTGGCCCCAGGAGCAGAGGCTGAGGTAATGTACTGACAAGTCAGCGAACACCAGGGTATACTAGACGTCAAGGAAACACCCTCTCCAGAACCTTCAGCCACCTGATCTCTGGTCTTTGGCTATGGCACCCCTGCCATAAAAGATGATGGGTAACTTGGTTCCAATAGTTTTGAGTGAGTGTAACCAACCTACCATGCAGTCAATCTAGTTAGGAATTACGATGAATAATAATAGCTGCTGAGTTCATATTTATAAATTAGAGTAGTGAGTGCCCTGCTAGTGGGGATTTTCAGATACAGGCAATTCCCACACAGCAGAAATGCTAATGACCTTAACCTTTCTCTGTGAAGATCTGGACTCTAGGGAGCCTATAGGTATGATACCCAACTCTATGCCTTGGCCCAGAAGAAGTGTAAAGAACCCTTGTGGACTCCAACTAAGCCTTTCTGGACACGTCTTAAATAAAAATGCAAATACTCATCAAGTTGTGCTACAAAATTCAGCATATGGCCATTAACACCCCTTGTGATGTATTGGGAAATCTTCTGAGCCCTGTGACATAGAATATTGCCAATGCTTCCAACACAAAGGAGAAATAGTTCAGCAGCTAAGAGCACTTGCTGCTCTTGGAGAAGGCCTGGCTTTGGTTCCCAGTACCCATGTCAGATGACCCACAACCACCTGTCACTCCAGCTCCGGAGGACCCAACACCCTCTTCTCACCTTCCTAAGGACCTGAATGAACATCCACATACTCCCTTACAGACATCCACATATAACATAATTTTAAATAGAATACTTTAATGAAGGATGAGGAATTGAGCAGCTATGCTCAAGATTAATGTTGTACTTTTAAGTGACATTTAGTCATGTGCATTTGCTCCAGGATGTGCTGAGTCATTATAATATGAAAACTATAGCAACCTAGATAAATAGTGCAACTTTCTTAAAAAGTCATCTAACGTAGGTGGATGAACCATTCTCCTGGGTTGGAATCACCTGGAGCCACACAATGTGCATTTGAAGGTATGAGCAACCTAGGTCCTAATCACTGCAGGGTTGGGGTGGGTCAAGAAATTCCCTTGCCAGAAATTGGGGTTCAAGTGGCAGATCACACCTGGGACCTACAGGGGTGGACGACACAGGGCATCATTGTCCAGCACGACTCATTTAGACATCCTGACACAATCACATGAACAGATGTGTGGCTACATGCACCACACTTCGTTTTCTAAAACAAAGTGATTGCTATTCATCTGCACTGTAACTTCTTCTCCTATGTAAGACATCTTAAGAATTTATAACAAAACCAGAACCCATGTGGTCTTTAAAAATAAGATTTACAGACGGTGTGGAAAACATGCAATACTAACACCTCTGTTCCCATCACCCCAGGTTAAGAAGCTCGCTGTGTTTTCTCTTCTGACGTAACTGACAAACTTGGATAAGGGTGTCAAAAGAAGTCTGATGTAAGGGCCTCCAAATACAGAAAGGACTTGACTAAAACTAGTCAAAGCTGCATAAACTGCAAGAAAAATGTCTATCTGAGGAGCCCATTCCTCTTATCTGATACCTGCTTGCTTTCTCGGGTGCTTAGCTCTTCTCAGGCACAATATTCCTGAATCCTAACACTCAGGAGGCTGAAACAAGAGATCAGGATTGATTTGACACCAGCCTGGGCCATATAGCCTGACTCTTTGTCAAACACACACACACACACACACACACACACACACACACACACACACACACACCACATGTAAAAAATTAGTACATATGTATATTTTCAAGATCCTGTGTCAAATATATAGCATAGTAAATGAATATATGTATGTAAATGAATATATATGTATATGTATGTATACAGCTACACAAGCTCTTATTGTCTGTGTGGAAGAACAACAGTTAGAACACTTCTATCCCTCCCAGCCTTCCTTTCTCAGATCTACTGCCAGGCTCTCTGATGATAGACTCTCTCATCCCATATTCCTTCCATTCTCAAAGTTCAGCATGACCTCAATGCAATAGTACTACCCAGAGAAACGGTGACATACTAGAATCATGAAAATCCCAATTGTACAGGGAAAGGATAATCGTCTGAATGGCCGAAGTAGAGCCATCCCTGCACATTAACAAAGCAATATCCAGAACTGAGGGTGGGGATGGGGCCTCCAGACACTGGTCAGCTGAGAGAGCCTCCCTCCCTGCCCCCTGGAAAGGAAGAAAGAAAGAACTGTCCTGGCAAAACATCATGAGCTAAAGACCTCCACGGATGCCATTGAGTTCATTTTGTGTTGGCCATCTGGGCATGGGGCTTGCCCTTCATGGTGGGTTTGTATCCAGTGAGATTCCTTTGGAGAAAACTAATTTTTCACTTGTGAGCACTTAACAGTTGGAGATAGCTTCTGGGTTACAGATGGGGGTTTGTGTCCACATCTCTCAGCCCTGGTGCAGACCTATGCAGGTCCTGTACCCATGCAGTATCTATGAGTTCATATTGCATTCATCCAGCTGTATTTGGAAGGCCTTGTTTCCTTGGTGTCCTCCATCCCCTCTGGCTCTTACAGTCTTTCTGCCTCCTCTACCATAGAGTTCCCTGATCCCCGAGGACAGGGATTTGATGGAGAATCCCATTTAGGACTGAGTGTTCCAAGGTCTCTCACTCTCTGCACATTATCGGGCTATGGGTCTTTTATTAGTTCCTGTCTCCTGTAGGAAGAAGCTTAAATGGTGATGACTGAGAAAGGCACTGATTTATGAGTACAGCAGAAGGTTGGTAGGAGTCATTCTATTGCTAGGTTCCTTTAGCAGAACAGTAGTATTTGGTTTTCTCCTAGGTCCGTGACCTATCTAGTCTCAGGTTCTTGGCCACCTGGGGATGAGTTCCATCTTATGGAGTGGACCTTAACTCCAATCAGATATTGGTTGGTTACTCCCACAAGCTTTGTGCCTCTATTGCACTAGTGAGTCGTGCAGGCAGGGCATCATTGTGTATTTCAAAGATTTCTACCTGGTGGTGTTCATCTTTCTCCTCTGGCAGTGTGCAAAGTGCCTTCCAGTACCATGAATATTGGTCCATAGGGCTGAAGGTTCTAGGTAGACCCCAGCTCAACTTCTCCATGTTAAATGAGTTATGTAGGTGTTGTCTTCAGCAATATAGACTTACCATCAGGAGTCCAGTTTATTCTTAAAGAAAGGATTAGGCTGGTTTTCTGCTTCTTTAACTATATTCTTGGGTCTATCTTATTCTGTAGGTAGTTTCTGATAGACTACTTGGTGAAAAACTGTGAAAATGGAAACATGTGTGCAATCAGAATATATGAACCACTGTGCTGAGCACACCATCCATGGACATTGGAGGTGGTAGTTGCAACCACCAACACATCATAGGCTTCTCATTGTTCTCTGTCCACTCACAAAACAGATCCTAAAATAAACTACTAGTCACCATTTGCAACAAAAATATGAGGACTAAGGTTGGAGGTTTAGGTTTAGTGTCGTGGTTAGGATTAGCACGTAGCTGAGTTGATAGAATGCTTCCTTATCATCCACAAAGCCCTGGTTCCATTTACAGTACCACACGAGCTGGATGTGGTAGCATGCATCCAAGATCTTAGCACTGGAGAGTAAGAGGCAGGAGGATGAACCGTTCAAAGTCATCCGTGGTTACGTAAGTGAGTCCGACGCCAGCATGAAATACATTAGACCCTGTCTCAAGCAAAACAAAACAACAAATACAAAAGCCATAAAAAACAAAATCCTCAAATTTTGATGAGAATTGGGGGTTTATAAATACTGCTGGTGGGAATGAAAATTAGCAAAGCCAGTATGGAAATCAATATGAAGGTTCTTTAAAAATTAAAGCTCTAGCTGTCACATGATCCAACTATACCATGCCTGGGTATGGAGTTCTAAGTTAGTTAGCTGTGAATGCCTGCACAAATGTGTTCACTGAAGTTAAATTCATAGTAGCCAAGTTATAAAATCACTTTAAGTATCCACCAACTAATGAGTGGACAAAGAAAATCTGATATATGTATATAGCTTTAATAAGCCAATAAATATATGGAGCTTTATTAAGCCACAAAGAACAAAATTGTCACTTAGGAGAACAGGATCTAGAGAGTGTCATAAGGAAAATAAACCAGGCTCACAAAGGTAGATAGAATATAGCATGAATCTTAAAGGGTCTTATTAATAAAAAACAAACCCAGGACCTGGTATTGGGGTGAATGCTGGAAGATCAGAGAAGCAGAACAAGCCACAGCCACCTCACCTCACCAATTCCTCAGCTGATCCTGTTTCCTCAGACTAGATGCCTCTCAGCTGAACTGTGCTGTTCAAAAGCCTAAAAGCTTAACCAGCTGAAGTTCCTGGTCCTCACGCCTTATATACCTTTCTGCTTTCTGCCATCACTTCCTGGGTTTAAAGGCGTGAGTCACCATGCCTGGCTGTTTCCAGTGTGGCTTTGAACTCACAGAGATCTAGATGGATCTCTGCCTCTGGAGTGCTAGGATTAAAGGTGTGTGCTACCACTGCCTAACCTCTATGTTTAATATTATGGCTGTTCTGTTCTCTGATCCCTAAATAAGTTTATTGGGGTGCACAATATATCAACCACAATAGAATCATATGTTGAATTTAGAGAGAAATGAAGGACATAAAACTAAAAGAGAGATGTGGGAGGGAAATGGAAGGAGGGGGAAGGGCATAAGAGTCTACAGGAAGGGTGACTATCACCAAATTACATTATATGCATGTGTTAAAAGGTTATCATGAATCCCATGCTTTTGTATGATTAATATGTGCCAATTACACACACACACACACTACACACAAAAGAAACAGGTAATTTTCACTTGGAGTACAACGCACAATGGGCTCGGAACACTAGACGGTTTTCACATGGTGGATCTCCTTGGGGGGCTCTCTCTAGACTATTCCAGTGACTTAAAATACACCGTGGTTCAATTCCCGTGAAGTCCACCTGGTGGGGAAGGAAAGGCGCTTTGGCTCATGTGCTGAGACTCGTCTTTTATTTGAATCACTTGCATCTCCCACTGCAGCTTGTGTTTGCTTCCACAGCATTAAACCCTAGCATGTCACTGTCTCTCTGTTTTCAGCCATGAAGTCTGGAAATCTCTACACAGAACATTAACTATGTAGTTTGAGCACGCAAGGTAATAGATCGTTGGAAACGGCAGTGGCAACGCCTGCCAGGGTTTCCTACCATGACAATAAAGCATTGTAATTCCTTTATTGAACCAGGAGCATTTAAGTCACAAATACATCTATGCAGAAAGCCATGGTGTCAGCGGCTCAAATGGATGACTGAAGAAACCATTCAGTCCCAGCCCTGATGGGCCCTGGTGCTAACAGTGAAAATAATAGGCTAGATTATCAAGAACTGCTGAGACCCAGAGCAATCAATGACACCTCCCGATTGCGGATCTGAGCTGTGATCACTCTTATTTCACATGCAAAGCACACTGCATTAGCAGCCAGATGGCGTCTTCCTTTTCCTACTGGACTTCCCACCGCTTCCAAAGGCACTTGCCTGAATTAGCTCCCTTTCTCAGACCAGCCTAATAAGGCTTCAGCCAGCTGACAGGCCTGGCTACAAAGAAAAATGAATCCCAACAGATAAGCACAACTATTTATTGGATTTAATAAGAAGAAAGAAAAAAGAAGTAACAGTTTAGTCACCAGTGTTCAATACCTCTGAGTCTCCTTTTTAAACCTGACCTCATAAACCCTTAGCCTGGGATGGACTACAGAGACAACTGTTCGATATGCTCCATTCTTTTATTATCACTACTTGACAAGTTATACTTCAACTAAGCGGCTTGGAAGAATATGTTTTATCTCCTAGTTTCTCTCTGTGAGTCTGTCTCACCTGGCTCGTCTGCTTTGAGGACTCATGTGTGCTGAGGTACATGGACTATAGGCATGTCCAGGCTTGACTTGGGAAGGATTAACTCATGAGCTGGTTGGCAAGAGTCAGCTCCTCTTGGGCTGTAGGACCGAGTTCCCTGCTTCCTCAAGAGCATTGGCCAAGGACTTCCTTCTGTTCCTTACCGTGTGGTCCTCTCTATACAGCAGCTTACCACAGAAAAGTTGGCTTCTACCACCAGGCAAAGGACCAGGAAATCAATCAACTACAGTAGAACACTGTAGCTGTCACATTCTTCCGCAGACCATTGGAAGCATCCCTCCTAAGAGAAGGCTGTTCAACAAGAATACGGGTACCAGGAAGCAGGGCTGTCTGGGGGCCATTTTTGAGGCAGCCTAACATCTGTGCTGTAGATCCTTCTACCTTCAGTATCTCACTGGCTTCTGCTTTAACTTTCTACCGTGAAGGAACATGTGACATCTTCAGGCATCCAGTGCCTTCTGTTTCAAAATCCTAATTGTTTAACCAGTTCTAATAATTAACCCAACTCTCTTTGGTTTGATCTCTGAGATGCTTTTATACACCTAGAAAGTCTCAAGAGAACCTTAATTCAAGATATATATGAAGGACATGTTTATAAATAAGGAATTTTGAAGTGTTTTGTATTGAATGTGAAACATCCCCCAAAGGCTCATGTTTGAACACTGATTCCCAGCTAGCAATGCTGTTTGGGGAGGTTGTGGAACCTCACACAGGCATCCATCCTTTCATCTCTAAATGTGGTAGGCCAAATGTGTTGAGGTCCATAGGTGCAGGTCAGACATACCTATAAGAGGGGAAGCCTGGTGGGCGGAAGCAGATCACCAGGGATTTGTGGGTTATAGCTTGACCTTGCTCCAATGGAGCCTCTGTCTCCTGTCTGCTGCATAAATGTGACCAACTGGCAAACCATCCTCCAAGACCAGAGTCCCACTTGCTACTACCACACCCGCCATGAAGGTATGAGCTAAAGCAAAGCTTTCTTCTACACTGCTTCTCATCAGGTGTTTGGTTGCAGAGGAAAGCACCTGATACATGAATACCCAAGAGCTGTCTGTAAAATGGGGGCAGGGGGGGGGGAGCAGTGAGGCAACTCTGGTGACCTGTGATTAGGTCCTGGACTTTCTAAGAACAGTGGAAGCGCATGCGCTGAGCGGTAAACTTGCAAATATTCCTTCTCTCTGCTCTGGACGGCGGTATGAGGTCAGTAGCTACTTTCAACAACTCCTGCCTAGTCTTCCCTGCTGGGACGGACTGTGACCAGGAACTGTGAGCTAAAATAGACCCTTCCTCCTCTAAGTCACGTTTTGTTGGGGGAAACTGGAGTCATAGCTAAATCTAACTAGGTAGCTTTAAAATTTGTCTCATGAATTAGGAAGATGATTGATTTGGATAGACTAAAGTTTCAAGTGGAACATAGCAGAGCATGTGTCTCTGAAGCAGGTAACATGACACCTGCATCATCTTGTTGCCAAGGTGACTTCTGAATAGTACACCAGGGTGGTGAGATGACTGGTGGCAGATGTGTTAACTTCATGTTGTCACTTACATCTGCTACCTTCCCCCTCTGTCTTTCACATTGACATTCTCAAGAATAAGCTATAGCCCCAAAGTTGCATAACTTTTCCTGTTTCTGACATGATGGTTAACTCCTAGCTGATTGGAGCTCAATATTTGTCTTTGGAAGGGTAAGAAGCCAAAACAGTAAGGGTATATGAACACTCTCACTCCAGAACTTTCTTTCTGTGCTCTAGAGAAAACTTAGCATGCTCACTTAGCCTCAAAAGACTGAATTGCTAGTAGATAATCCATCCCAACCTGTATAGGAAATATCATTAGGGGGTCAGTTAGATGGCTATGTGAGCAAAGGAACTTGGCCTGAATCCTGACATCTGAGTTCAATCTCTTTAACCTACATGGTGGGAGAAGAGGCGAGAAATGACTCTTAAGAATCATCCTCTGACCTCCACACATGTAAGGACGAGGAAGAAAGAAATACCATTAGAAGCAGGATATGGTGACACACGTTTATAATCCTACCATTTGAGAGATAGAAACAAGAAGATGGCTACATGTTCAAGGCCAGCCTGGGCTACAGAGTGAGTTCAAGGCAAACCTGGAACATATAGCAAGACCCTGTCTTAAAAACAAGTAATCATGGACTGGGGAAATGGCTCAGTGGGTGAAACACTTGCTGTGCAAATGTGGAAACCTAAGTTCAGACCTCCAGAGCCCGTGTAAAGCCAGCAGTGGTAAGACACACGTACAATCACAGCACTCCTACAGTGAGATGGGAAGAAGAGACAGAATACACCGGAACATCATAGGCCCCTAGTGCGGCATTTGAATTGGTGACTAACGAGAGACCCTGTCTCAAACAACATGGAAGACAAGCACACCTGAGAAGGCCCTCTGGTCTCCACACATGCACCATTGCCTTTATGTTCCTGTACTTACACACACGAACATGCATATAGATAGATATACATCATATATACACACAACAACACTCACCCAGAGGATTGACAGAAGGATATATACATTCATGCGTACATACATACATACATACATACATATACATACATACATAAACAAATCCAAAAACAAGTGAAGAAAGCAAAAAAAAAAAAAATACATTAAAGATTGGATGAGGATCCCTAAGAGTGTGTTGCCGTAGTTTGACAATGCAGCTCAGGTGTGTGTTAGTGGAGCTTGGAAAGTCGGCTCAGTGGTTAAGAGTGCTTGCTGTTCTATCATGAGGACCAGAGTTCAGATCCCGACACCTACACCTGCCACTTCAGCTTCAGAGGATCTATTGTGTCTACACACACACACACACACACACACACACACACACACACACACACACACAGAAATAAAATATCTCTAAGGAAAGAATAGTGCTAGAGCTTTAATTCCTCTGTGTTGGAAAGGGAGGTGGTTTAGGTGGTGAGGACAAATTGTGATTGGGTGATTGCTTTCCTCATGAGTAGGGGTCAGCTACTGTAGGGACTGGGCTCTGCTTCTCATCTTTCTGCCATTGTTAGTTTTGTGTTTTATGCTATGCATTCATGAAGTTCATCCAGTATGATCACTTAACCCTGCACTATACAGCCCCTAGAACTATGAACTGAGATAAACTTTTCCCCTTTATAAGAAACCTTTCCTTTCTAAAATACATGCATTCTGTTTGAGCAACAGAAAATGGGTCAAGACAGCTGTTTCTCTGGGACATTCTCCTGAGAACCACTAAGCAAACCATTAGTCCTGTAGAGGTACATAAGAGAGATTATATACAGGGGTATACCAAACATAAGCCAAGCACAAATTCAGATACCCAAAGTCCACCTCAGCCAATCTGAAGCAGTTTGGGAGTACAGAAATATTTTCACAATAAAGCTAAATTAACACAGCTAGAGACTGAAGATTTCCAGAGTCCAAAGACTACCTGGGCAAGTCAACTGGTATCTCCAGTCAAAACAGACGTGGACGTCTATACTTCCCACTCTGTTTTAATATTTATAATATACATACAACATAGGTTTAAAAATTAGATAAGTAAATTATTTCCAGATTAAAAAGAAAATTAAGGTGTCTTCAACTAGTCTCATTTACACAATGTCTGTGTTTCTTTGATGAGCCCTGTATTCTGGCTCCAAAATGACAAAGCTGGGAATCATCGGTATCTTGTACTTTTTAACAATGTATATAGCCAGCCACTGGTACCCTACGGATTGTTCATGGATGATGCCCAAGTTCCTTATGCAAAACAGTGCACGCTGCTGTCTACTTTGAAAATCATCTCTTGCTCACTTGCAGTACTTAGTAAGAAGTAAGTGCAAGGGGGTGTTTTACTGTTATTCATGGAACAAGGGCTAGAAAACTCGGTTCGTTTTTAGTACTGGCTCAATTTCCTACTATTTTTGGTCCACAGTTGGTCGACTCCACAGAAGCAAACCTGCTGGTGGGGGGCTGCCTTGCTCATACTTCACAGAACCACCTATTAGCAAAGGAGCAGGAGGTGTGGAGTTATTTCTTCCCCAGATCTCTCTTCTTAGAAGAAAATGAATGAGGCCTTCCCTGATCACGGACTGTGTAAATCCTCGTGGCTTGTCAGCTGGTCTCGGGTGAGCTGTGAGATACAATAAGGCTGATCTACGTTTCTGTTTCTGGCCTGACTTAATGACTTACTAATTGTAATTGACTGAACACCAGGCATCAGCTCTCACATGTCAGGACTCATTTCTGTCACCATTCCAGTTCCATTGTGTTCTATGGAGAAACATGCGGGGACGAGTCCAACAGGTCACCAGAACATGACACACCCAAGGTCAGTATCACAATCCGGAAGATGAAGCCAGATGGTCTGAGAGCCAGGGGGACAGGAGCAGGGAGCTTCAGTCAAGCAGGCACCGCAGGATGAGTGACCAAGGTCACCAAGCTTGAGCTACGCTTATTGCACGCTCTTATTAACATGCGAGTGAGCACAGTTCTGAAGCGCCAGAGTCAGGGTGCCGAATTAAGGTGTTTTAAAGCAGAGATGACCTCACACTCAGCTAGGTCCAACTTATCCTCCTTCCTGAACAGCTCTAGTCTAGCCAACTATCTTCCACGCGCGTCGTTGGGTGTGTGATAATCCATCTTGATTGTCAACTCAACCGGCTTAAGATCTACCTGGGAAATTAGTAAAGCGTATTCTATTTTGGGAAGGGGCTCAGACAGGTCTACTTTGTATGTGGGTGGCACCATCCCGTAGGCTGAAGGTTGGGATGGAGATATAGGAAGGAAAGGAGAAAGTTCAGTAGTCTAGGCACGGTTCTCTCTGCTCCTGTCTCATGAGGCCAGAAGATGTGATAGCGAGTTTTTGTCAACTTGACACAAATTAGAACCACCAAGAAAGACCCTCAACTGAGGAGCCTCCCCAATTAGACTGGTCAGTGGGAATGTCTGTGGGGGCATTTTCTGTATTGCTGATTGATATGGGAAGAACCAGGCCACTGTGGGTATTGCCAGCCATGGGCAGGTAGTCCTGAGCCAGGTGGTGGTAGCACATGCCTATAGTCCCAGTGCTTGGAAAGCAGAGGCATGAAGGTCTCTGAGTTCAAAGCCAGACTGGTCTACAGAGCGAGGTCCAGGACACTCAGGGTTATACAGAGAAACCCAGTCTTGAAAAATTAAATAAATAAGTGAATAATTTTTAAAAATAAAGAAAAAGAAAAGAAAGAAAGAAAACTGAGCAAGTCATGGGGAGCAAGCGGTCTCTCTCTATGGTCTCTGCACCAGCTCCTGCCTTCGGGTTCCTGTTTTGAGTTCATGCCTTGGATTCCCTGGATGATGACCTGTAAAGGATAACTAGGGAAAACATTTTTCCTCCATTTCGTTTTTGGGCATGGCGTTTATCGCGGCTACAGAAAGCCAAAGAGGATGGAGGCTCTGCTCCACCATGATTCCTGCTGTGTTGCTGAGCCTTGCCTCAGGCCCATAGCAACGAGTCAGCCAGCCGTGGACGGAAACCTCGAGGTGAAATAAATCTTCCTTCCTTTTAAATAATTTATCCAGGCATTAGTCACAGTGATGGAAAGTCTAACACGGGCAGCGATGCCGCTTCCCATCATCTTTCAGCTACGTGTGTAATGTCGTGTATCTATAAAGCTAAGCACTAGACGGACCTGGGAGGTGTTGAGCCAGTAAAACACTTGTCATGCACAGAAGAGGCCCTGGGTTCAATCCCAAGAACCCATGTACAAAAAGAAAATTCCATGCATAGTGATGTGTGCTTATAATCCAAGTGCTAGAGAGGCAGAGACAAGAATTTCCTGACCAGCCAGACAGCCAAACTGATGAGCTCCAGACCACTGTGAGACTCCGTCTCAAAAGCAAGGTTGACCTATGGCAGGTACACACACTTCTGTGTGCATATATGCACTTGCACACATACACACACAGACACACACTGCTAAGCTTAAGAAACATCTATGAAATATAGTGAATAGAGTACTGTGCACCAAGGACTCTTCAAGGGACCAGAGAAAAGCAAATGAGAGATGCTCCTTGCTCTTAGGAAGCTTGTTTGTCTCCTTCTCTTCAACTCTCTGCTTAGATACTAATTTTCAATTGTGGTGAAAGACACATAATGTTAAACCCACCGTCTCAGCCGTTTTGGAGCGCACAGTGTGTTGACAGCAAATGCATTCACATCGCACAATCAGCGCCACCATCCATCCATAAAAGTTGCAAAACTGAAACTGGGCATGGAGCTGTGTGTGTAATTCACTCTCCACAGAGACCAGTTGCCTTGGCATCTCAAGCACCACTGTGGGGTTAATCCCCTAACTTCAGGAAGCCTGGCTGTTTATGAGCTTCCTTATCTCCTCACACCCAGTGCTCCTCCAACTCTCCCAGAAGAGAAGGGGGTTGGATTCAACCAATAACCATTGCTTCCAACCCCTGCTCGTCATTGTTGGAGGAGCCCGATAGCAGTCTGCTCACATTCCCAAAGTCCTGGCTGCTTGCTGGGACAGATTTCTCCTCCTTACACTGTATTTATTACTGGGTGTGAAACACAGACTGCAGATTTCTTCCCTATTTGCCTGCCATGAAGAGTCTGCTCCATCGTTTAGCTTGCTCTCTCTTAAAGATACTTGGTGTTAGTTGGCCATTGCATAAGACAGTGTGGGATGCTCCCCGAGGTCTCCCAGCTTCTCTCCTGCCTCTCCGTGAGTGGTTCTTGCCACGGTTGGCTTGCAACTGTGAGAAAAGCAGCAACTTAACTCTTTGCCAGCTGCAAACCACCACCACTCTTTCCTAGACAAGAACTGCTCTCTCTGCATTAGATTACCACAGCAAATTGATAGTTATTTAAAAAAAAAAAAAAAAAAAAAAAAAAGCAACAACAAAAAACTGTCACAATAGGAGACCAAACACTGGCAACACATAAAACAAAAGGAGGCACGGAGCTCTTTAATTAAGACTCATGAAAGCATGGGAAGCCTGGCTTTGAGTCCCCCTGCTGTGTCTCAGCCTGATTAGCTCCACTGCATCTGCTCGGTTTCCTGGCCTCCATCTGTACTGTGAGCAAGAAACGTATTTGGGCTGCCCTGATTCTCTGTGAGATGACTCTAAGGCATCAGCTGTAGCTAGACTCACGGTGATGCGTGTTGACAGAGCGTGCTTGGTGCTCCTTGCTGCGTTGACATGTAGAATCCCATCACCTTACACGTACCTGGGATTAACTGGCATCTGCAAGGCTGACCGCAATGAAATGCTCACTTCCAGGAAAACCCAGGCACTTCTGGATGAGTCCTTTCACCGCTGTGGAGTCTGCAGATGGAAACAGATCCCCCCCCCCGCACCCCCCCTCTCCCTGTCTCTCCCACAACCCTCACCCCATTCTGCAACAACCAATGAGTGTTCCTCCTATACGTGGAAACATTAAGGGACTCATCGTTGCAAGGCAGTTACAAGTGTGATGGGTTTTCTGCAATATTAGAGATTTAACCTAGGCCCTCATACATGCCAGATGAGTGCTCTACCAATGAGCTGCATACGGCCCCAGCCCCTAGAATAGATGTTTCTGCATAGCATTTTGTTCTACTGAAGACACACTGGCCCCGTAGATTCTGCAAAGAGCTTATTTGCCTCGTGTTCTAAAAACAGGATTTATTTTAAAGTAGCACCCCTGAAGGCTGAGGGATGTAGCTTAGAAATGAGTGCTTGCCTAGCATGTGCAAGGTTCCAGGTTCCATCCCCTTCACTAGAAGAAACGATAGTTGTAGGTGAGACGGCTCAGCAGGTAAAGATGCTTGCTGCCAAGACTGAAGACTTGAGTTCAAGTCCTGGGCCCCACATAGTGAAAGGAGAGAACCTACTCCCGCAAGTCGGTCTCTACTTCTACATATGTACAAGTGCCCCCACCATAATAAATAAACAAACACACAAACAAATAAATAAATAGGAGCAGAGTTCAATGGATAAGGAAGAGGGAGTAGGTCTGGGAGGAGTTGGGGGGTAAAATGATCAAACTGTACAAAATTCTCTAAGAACTAATAAAAATACATTTTAAGATTAAAAATAAATAAATGATACAATTTTTAAAGCAGTCCTCTACAGAAACAATAAAAGTTTCACTAGTGAATCATTGTGTACATCACTAACATTGATTTCATAAGTTTGAGCTGACAGAAAATTAAGCAGCTGAGCCAGCTCTGGGGCACAGACTCCAAAGCATGGGCCTTAGACTCCTTTCCAGAAGGCGATGGCCTGAATTTCAGTGAACAGTAATGCATCATTGCAGATTTCAATGTAGACTCCATAGTATACCACGCTAATGTGAGATGGTACCATCAGTAGAGACTGGACAAAGACAGAAGAGAACAGTACTAGGCAAGGGGAGAGAAGAATTCTGAGTGATCTTTGCAATTTTTTCTGTTCATCTATAGTATTCCAAAATTAAACAAATTTTAAAAACCAACCAACCAACCAACCCCTAAGTCGAGTAGTATAGTGTTCACGTATAATCTCCAGCATTCTGGAGCTAAGATAGGAAAATAAACAAGTTCAAGGTTAACCTGGGCTAAGGAGCAAGTGTCCATCTCAGGGCTGCAGAGGTGGGCAGCTTGGTGGTTAAGAGTACTTGCTGTTCTTGCCCAGGACCCCAGCCCAGTTCCCGGCACCTACGCAGGGCAGCTTACAACTGCTTTGAGGAGATCTGACACCCTCGTCTGTCTTCTCATATTCAAATACACATTACCCACACAGAGATACATAATTAAAAAAAGAAAAACTTCTAAAAATTATCTCAAAAACATAACAAAAAATTAAATCCTTTTCCTGCTTAGATGTAAAAAAAAGTAGTATTTAATTTAAACTGAGTATTACAATATATAACCTCTTGCCAGCCCGCCGATCTCATAAAAGGGAAGAGAATAGAAACATGGATTCAAATTCTGAGGTAGCTATGAATTGAATGCTAATTTATTCGTGTATTATATATACCCACATATATGTAATTTTAAGCCTGGGTTCCTCATAAGGGAAAACATGAGGTGTTTTTGTTTCTGAATCTGGCCCATTTCACTTAACATAAGGATCTCCCATTCTGTCCATTTTCCTGCAAATGTCTTGATTTCATTTTCTGTTATAGATGCACGAAATGACATGGCATGTATGTACCGCATTTTCTTCATCCGTTTAATCTCTTGATGGCCATACAGACTGGTTCCATTTCCTGGTTATTGTAAATAATGTAGTAGTCTGCACAGATGGGCGGGTATCTCTGTGCTATGTTGACTTAGAGTCCTTGGGAATCTTCCCTTTAATGCTAACTTAGGGTGTTTAGTCTCTTGTTGGGCACTTCCAGTGTCTTCCATTGTGGTAGGAAGAATACCAGCTGTTAAAGAGTGTCAGATGATCTGGAGAAGAATTCTAGAGTATGAATACCTTTGTGCTATGAGCGTAGTAAGTGCTGTTTTTATGAAGTTAAGATCGAGTCCAGGAGGAATTCCCCTTGTAAAGTGCCTAGGCCAGGAAACCAAGGTGCAAAACTTTCTAATGCTGAGAGCCACCAGGAAGGATTGAGCACACGTGGTCTCACCATTGCACACCAGATTAGCTACTTCTTGTTCATCTTAGCTTATCAGTCAGTGTGAAATTCAGTACCACTGTTATTAGTCTAACCTTCCCCTACCCTCCACTTAAATGACTTCTTTTGGAACCCATACTTGTCCTCCATTAGGGATGTAGAGATGGGCTAACCCATTCACTCCTGAGGCCCAGAGGAGGTTTGAAATTAAGCAAGGATGCACTGGCCCAGACAGAGGTATCTCTTGATATCAGCACTAATTATACCTTACCAGGCTCTGGATCACTGACTGCGTAAGTCATGGAAGAGTCTAAAATCTAAAGAGCCTGGGTCTTTATAATTAATTATGGACGGCACTTCGTCCCACGCGAGGAAGTGTTTAATAAATAATCAGGCGATTGCAGAAGCACTGTTTCATCCCAAGCCAGAAGAGAGGCTTGCTTTTCTCTTTCGAAAGAGTCAAGTCCAAAGAGAGAACGCTTGTTTACACGTTTGAAGAGGGGGTCGAGAGGCCCGCCTTTATGAGTGGAAATAATGCTGTGTCACATCGACTTAAAAGTAATTCTTATGAACTAAGAGGAAATTGAGTGGGGGAAAAATGCTTTCTTTTAGAAATTTCATTTCCAAATAAGCATTTACAGGCTCCTGCCCTTCATGAGAGCATAAGCAATAAGCTGCTTTGTGCACCAAGGGCATCCACTGGGGAGAGAAAAAAGTCACTCTTTAGACATTTTCTGTCCCCTCTTCCCCTCCTCCCCCACCCTTCACTTCCCTTGATTTCACCCAAACCCACACCCACGCCTTCTCCCGCAGATCAGAAACCAAACAATCAAGTTCCATGCTGACTATCAACAAACTCGATGGCAATAGTGGGAACGAAGGAGAGGATCTCACATCATATTTAAAATGTTAAATTGGGTTCTTATAATTCCCCTGATTTAGCTTTTTTAATTAAAAAATTCAAGCTTTATTCAACATTTGCATATTCATGCCTCTATAATGTGCACTGATTGCATTAAAGGCAGAGGGGGAAAGCATGTAAGTGCAGCCCAAATATAGTTGCTCATCAAGTGTAGTCTATGTGTGCACAGAGAAGTATTTCCAAACAAATTAACATACGCCCCAGCGCAGGTGCTCTGGCCCCACAGCTCCCTCTAGCTCCTTCCACCTCACTCTTCTGCCAGATCCAAGAGCCAGAACTCCAGGGGAAATGTGTATAATTTGACGACTTTTAATGTTAGCGGCTTTCCTCTGGCAAAATCACTGGTCAGAGGGGCTGGTCGTTCACAAACAACATAAACCGGGTGGATGCGGGCATTTATCTGCACTGTTCACTTACTACCTAAAGCAAGCTGGAGAGATGGCCCAGCCAGAGGAGTGCCTGTCACGCAAACCTGGGCAACGGTACCCACAACACAAGCTGAGCACAGCGACGCGCACAGGTAACCCCAGTGCAGGGAAAGTAGAGACTGGGGGAGCACTGGGGCTTGCTGATCAGCCAGTCTAGTCAGTTGGTAAGCTCCAGGCTCTATGAGAGAGACTCTCTCTTCAAAAGGAAGAAAAGAATAAAAAAGAGAGAGGAAGGGAAGGAAGTGGGAGAGATAGCTCGGTAGTTGAGCACCTGCTGCTCTTGAACAGGATCTGAGTACTGTTCCCAGCACCCCATCGGGCAGCTCACGACTGTCTGCAGCTCCAGTGCAGGAGATCTGGCTCCTCTGGCCTCCACCACACACAAGCGTGTGTGCACACTTGCTGTGATCAGCAGAGAGCTCTGGGAAGGGGCCGTCCTCATCACACTGTCCGGGGTGACAGGCGCAGTGGGGACCCGTTCAGCACCCATCCTCTCTGGTCTTTCCTACAGAGCCACAAAGTCTCTAGCTCTTAGAAACAGGCCATCCTTGCTCTGAACCAGAAGTTGGCACGCTCCACCCTGGCTTTATAAACAAATCTTTATCAGGACACGGACATGCCCACTCATTCTCCACAGTTGCCTTCACACTTCCAAGAACAGATTTTTAACAGCTTTAAGAGAGACTATATGACCTGTAAAGGTCAAAATATTTGCTATCTGACTGTTTACAGGAAACATCTGCCAAGCCCTGGTTAAAACTGGTGGCGGCCAATTTGCCAGGTCTCCTTCAGGTGGGACAATGTGGCTTTGTATATAACAGGTGGGGCATAGGATGTCGGCATTAGTTACTCCTAGTAACAGAATATACGTCAGAACGCTTGCTGGAAAAGGGCAGCGAAGAGCACCATGAATGAAAGTGAAGTGAAGAAAGAGGAATACACATGTGATTTGAGTGTCTTTTAGACATTCAAACACTTCAACATAAAAAAAGGACCCAGAAAGGGAGCCTAGACTGTAGATCACAAAGTCCAATTGCTTTTTGAAAGCAGATAGACTTTCTAGGGGTCATCCCCAAAACTCACATTGGGTTCATCTCAGGGTAGCAGAGCTGAGGCTTGGCAGGACCTGGAGAGGTGATTAGTTCATTAGGAAGGTTTAATGTGTTTCTCATGGGAGTGAGCTCAAGGGGATGGATGACTGACTTTCCTTGAGGACTTGTGTTACAGAGAGAGTGGAGCTTTCCTGTGGGAGCCTGCTGCTGGCCTGATTCTTTTCTGTGTGAACCCTGCACGTGTTGCTTCCTTTTCTGCCCTAAGACCCCTCGGAAGGAGCTCATCCACCAGCATCACATCCATGGATGACCAAAAGAGTAAGTTGGCTGAACCACTTTCCCTACAGGTCACCCAGGTTTGTAATAATGTACGAAGGACATAAGAAGGAGATTTTTCAGAACTCTCATCCCCTATGACCAGGTTTCCAGGAATGCTCAACAGGTTCCTAACATTCAATCAAAAGATGATCACATTGATACTTCCAGCTGGCAGTTTTCTCTAGATCTTGTACCAAACATTTCAGAGATCTGCAATGGTCTGTTTATTCCTGCTCTCCGAGAACACAAAAAAACCAGACTGGCTAGGAGGAGGAAATGAGAGACTTCCAAACTAGGGTTAAGTTGAAGGACAGAATGTAACAATGGAGGGTTTGGCAATGTAGGCAGTTGGTGGAATGTTTGCCTAGCATGGAGATCTGTGCTTGCTCTCCAGGACTGTGTAAGCCTGATGGAGTGGGGCACGTTTGTAATTACAGCACCCCAGAAGTGGAAGCAGGGGGGTCAGGAGTTCAAGGGTAGTCTCTGCTAAGTAGAGAGTTTTAGGGAAGCCTGAAGACATGAAGACATGGGCTTCTACCCAAAACAACCAAAAATACATAAATAAAAGTAGGTAAGCAAAGACCGCATTCTTCACTGCCCTAGCTTGACTGGTTTTTAAAGACCGCTAGCTAACCCTGGTGCAGTCCTTTAATCCCGGCACTCCAGAAGCAGAGGCAGGCAGATCTCTGTGAGTCTGAGGACAGCCAGGGCTACATAGCGGGATCCTGTCTCAAAAAATTAAAAAAATTAAAAAGACTGGTAACTAGCTACCCAGGAAAAATGAGTATGCTTAGAAGCCTGTCGGTGGGAGTCCATGGGCAGACTTTCCTCTTTGTAGTAATGATTGGGTAGTTCTCCTGTGAAGAGGACTCTAGGGCTGGCACTGGAATAGGAAGTGAGACCAAACCCACACGGAATCAAACTGTGAATAAAGGAGAATTAGAATAAAAATTGACAGCACAGTTCACAGAACTAGAGCTGTGGCTCAGCTGTCTGGAAGTCACTGCTATCATATGCTTTGGACACGAGACATGAAAAATTGCCTCACTGGGTCC
Organism: Peromyscus maniculatus bairdii; assembly: GCF_049852395.1. Taxonomy (NCBI): domain Eukaryota; kingdom Metazoa; phylum Chordata; class Mammalia; order Rodentia; family Cricetidae; genus Peromyscus; species Peromyscus maniculatus. The sequence goes on from NC_134856.1 coordinate 110,624,925, forward strand.
TGGCGGAGGGCTTGCGAGAAGCACATTTGTCTGCACTTTGTCGGGCCTGTGACATTGGGAAGGCAAGGGGCTGGTGAGAATGTTGACAGGCTGATAAGTTTCTTTGGAAACCGCCTGTGAGGGCTGCCAGGAATGCACGTTTTCATGTTCTGGTTCCCCAGCTCGATGCCCCATGCCGCACAAGCACAGTAATGCAATTTTAAAATAGCTCTTGGAGAAAGGATGATCGTTTGAGATCATCAGGCACTCAGCCCTTACCGTGCCTCTGTATCTAACAGAAGTGCAAAGAATGCTCAACGTCTCCAGATCCCGTGGTTAACAGGGTGGCAGGTGGGGCTGTGGAGAGAAGGGACCTTGTGACTTGGTGTCTTGGTAGGCTTAAGGCGGAGAAGGTGGAAATGCTTAGCCAGTGCTGTCCCTAAGGTCTTAATGGCTTTCCGTCTTGCTGAAGTTTCGACACCGAGTACTAGTTTTTAATGAGCTCTAAAAGACTAGGCACACCACAGTGAATGTGGGTTTACTTAGAAAAAAAGATTTTCACACATGTTACTAAAGATCTTCCAGACACAGTAACTCTGGGTGTGTGATGGGACCCAAAGTCAACCACAGATGTTCTTGCTGGTCTCATGAAGACAGAAACAGGGATGAAAGTTTTGCTTCACCGAATGCGTGGCGTCCTGAGAAGCTCCCAGGGGCCGGGGAGGTGCTGTGGTTTGAATGTGAGGTGTCCTCCACAGGCTCTCGTTTGCACACTTGATCTCCAGCTGGTTGAGCTACTCCTGAAGGTTTTGAAACCTTTAGGAGGTGCAGCCTGGAAGGAAAAGGAGGGTCCCTGGGGGTGGGCCTTGAGGTTGCGTGGTGCGGCCCCACTGACTAACTTACAACATTAAGATAATGTTTTTCTCATGATTTTTAGTTTGTAACTGGATCACAGGTTCTCAAGTAGGAACTTCGTAGAAAGAGAAATTATGTTCTTTTGCGATGTCAAAAGCTTGGAAATGCCTGGCTGGCTATCCTTCGAGTCTGCACACTGAATGCAGTGGAATCAGACACAATGTTTCTGTGGCTTGTGTACTGATCACATGGGCTGTGAGGCTCACCATGCTCTGCATGTTGGGATTTCTTTATCATTCTTTCTTCCCTCCTCCCTTGGGGCTTCATCTTAAGGATGTAACAGCCGTTCATCCATTTATCCAAGAGGCTATCTGGAGCACTTCTACGTCTTCGTGTCTGGGATTTGGTTTGTTTGTTTGGTTGGTTGGTTTTGGTTTCCCAAGACAAGAGTTTCTCTGTGTAGTCCTGGCCGTCCCAGAACTCACTCTGTAGAGCAGACTGACCTGGAACTCAGAGAGATCCACCTGCCTCTGCCTCCTGAGTGCTGGGATGCTGTGGGATGTTCTGTATGGTCAATGTGTTGCTCTGATTGGTTAGTAAATAAAACACTGATTGGCCAGTAGTCAGGCAGGAGGAAGTATAGGCGGGACAAGGAGGAGAAGAATTCTGGGAAGTGGAAGGCTGAGTCAGAGTCACTGCCAGCCACCACCAGGACAAGCAGCATGTGAAGATGCTGGTAAGCCACAAGCCACATGGCAAGGTATAGATTTATGGAAATGGATTAATGTAAGCTATAAGAACAGTTAGCGCCAGGCGGTGGTGGCGCATGCCTTTAATCCCAGCACTCAGGAGGCAGAGGCAGGCGGATCTCCGTGAGTTTGAGGCCAGCCTGGGCTACCAAGTGAGTTCCATGAAAGGCGCAAAGCTACAGAGAGAAACCCTGTCTCGAAAAACCAAAAAAAAAAAAAAAAAAAAAAAGAACAGTTAGCAAGAAGCCTGCCACAGCCATACAGTTTGTAAGCAATATAAGTCTCTGTGTTTACTTGGTTGGGTCTGAGCTGCTGTGGGACTGGTGGGTGACAAAGATTGTCCTGACTGTGAGCCAGGCAGGAAAACTCTAGCTACACTGGGATTAGAAGTGTTCATCACCACAACCAGGCTGCACCCCTGCCTCTTAGCTGTCATGAACACAGTTGCTCCAAACACGGGTGTGCATGTGAGGTGAATATTTTATTCTTTGATCAGTGGAGTTCTTATGCTCATGTCTAATTCAGAACTAAAATATTCCATCTGATTACTAGTTATTAATGGCCTCAAAGAGACTCACTCCCAGGGTCATAAATCAACTCTGCTCATGAGTTTTTCTCCCACCCTCTTTCTCTAAAGCCCCTTTCAAAGAAACCCCCTTTGCACATTGATGATTTCAACAGCTGCTTTCCTGTAAATGTTAAGAATAGGTACAATCGCTACCTCTTTGCCAAAGGGTGCTAATATTCATGCAGCAGGGATGGAGTTGATTTCTGCCTTCCACTTTAGAGATTTACATTCCAAAGTAAGTACTAGTGTTTTAAGACATTGTCTCCCAGAACTTCTGACATCTAGGTTCTCCTTGCGGATTCCAAGTGGCATTCTATAAGGAAGGCTGTATTCTTCCTCTTTTCATTCCAGTGTTCCTCTGCCACTTCCCTTAGGCCCCAAACAGAGACTTCAGGGCCCACGTTCTCCCCCTAATGTGTCCAGCGGGGCTTGTGTCCACAAGCTTACCTTTCATTTTGGTTCCTAAAAGTCGCCAATTTCTGTTTGAAGGTTAAAGTCTATTGTTTATGTCAGACAGATGGGTTCAGGCCAAGGAGCATTTCAGACCAATTATACCACATCAGAGAACAGCAAGGGTACAGAGGTCATGACGTGGGTTCAGGGATCAGTCCTTTTATTCTGTCACTGTGTCTAAACCCTCCCAGATGTCATATTCAGAAAAGTAAAGGAGCCCAGTATGATGGCACATACCTAAAATGCTGGCACTGTGGAGACAGAGACAAGTTTGAGGCTAATATCTGCCACCTTAAAATGACCAAATGTGTATGTGTGTGAGTATGCAAAAACTGAAGGCTCACACGTCATTCAAGAGTACTCCCTCCCTGTCCCAGTGTTCTGTCAAGTAGCTGTGGTTCACCATGTAATCACTCTGTGCCTCAGTTTCCTAGTTTCCAATAAAGAGTTGACAGCAATAGCTGTACTATCATTGGGATTACAAGTTGGCATCTCTAGATGTTTGAAGGAATAACTCACACACATTCAGCCTTCTGTAATGGAAGCAGTTGTATCAGCTGATCATCAATAGGAAAGAAAAGACTTCATTTTTCTGCATGTAACTGTACCATGAACTCCCTAACACACAAAACACACACACACACACACACATCACACACCACATCACATACCATACCACACACACACACACATATACACCACATACATACATACCACAAACACACCATACCACACACAACATACACACCATACCACACACACACATATACACACACCAAACACCATACATATACACACTACACACATGCCACACCACAACAACCACACACAGATATACACACAACCCCACACACAGACACAGACAAAGACTCACACACCCACGCACACACACCACACACCACACACCATACATACACACGTGTTGGAGTGGTGGCCTGCAGAGAATTAGGAGCCAGGCTGAAAACACTGAGGACTTAGAAGGACATGAAAAACCCAAAGTATGTATAGCTTAAGAATAGCATAGTTTTTAAATTTTTCCCCGAGCATTTAATGGTGCCAATGTGTGAAGCAAACAGTACCTAAGGAAGAGGATGTCTATGACCCAATGCAGGGTAAAGAGATCAGGTGCATTTTCTTCACTGGCTTGCATCTTATGCCAGGTCCCAAATGGGTGTGCCAAAGGGGGCCCCAGTGAACTGAGTGTCCCTGCTTGCAAAGGCTTCCTGTCTCCTTCCCTGGCCGTTTATTCTGACTCTTTCATGCTTCCTTCCTGCCAGACCCTCCCACTGATCCTGAAGGAATACCCAGAGCCTGCCCTTATCTTTTACATAAACAGCCTTTTGACTTGTATGGATCATAAAGCTGCTTGCAGATATCCAATTTAGCACAACCTACTTCCGTTAACAGTGTCCTTTAACACTTCCTTCACACTACAGGGATCTAAAAGGTTTAGTAGCCCAGAGAGAACTCAAAACAAACCAGAAGAGTCTGCACGGGGAAGAGGCTCGCTTGTAAATCGGGGTTTATGTTCCCATGTAGGCTAACTGACACCTTTGGAAAATGACACCAGAGGTTTCCTGAGTGTCACTGCAGAATAACTCCAAGTGTGATGCTTTTCTGTCGGCTAAATGCTGCACACGAACCTACTGATATTTCAATTATTGTCTGCTTCCCCACAGCCCCACAGTCAACGCCTGTGGCCACTCAGGCCACAGCCTGGAGGGCCCTCTGGTCCTGCAGCCCCACAGCAATACGTAGGTTTAAACTATCTCTATCGTTCTATTTACCAACGAAGACTGGGAAGTCAGATGTGGGGGTGAAACTGCTAGATCAGAGAAGCTGAGATGCAGCCAGCTGACCTTGCTTTTTGACTAGAGACCCAGCAAGAGATGTGTCTCTTCACTCTTCCCAAAACCAAAAAGAAAGCCAAATTCAAGTCCCCACCCCTTTCTTCCTATGCATCTTCTCTATTCAAATTGATGGCTTCTCTATGGCCGATTTCAGTCAGCTAGTTGCTAGCTCCGCCCCTGATTCAAGGTAAATTTTATCTAACAGTCCCAGAGTGATACCGTGTGATCAAAATTCCAGCAACATTTCCCCCTTTTTGTCTAAATAAAAAGGAAAGGTTTTAACTCTAATGCAGTAAAACTATATACGATAAGAACAATTATCAAGTGTTGTCTAAATAAAAAGGAACGGTTTTTAACTCTAATATAGTAAAACTATATACAATAAGGACAATTATCAGGTAAGAATTATATTCAGAATGTCCAGCCCATATGTATTTGGCAAATTTGGAGAGAGTGCTATATTATCTATCCTATCTTAGTGACTCCAAAGTTTTATACCTAAACCACTTTTTATCATAATTTATATTACCATCCTAAAAATATCTTTTTAGACCTTAAAATGTCTTCTTAGATAGACAACTTAAGCTTTTATGTTTTTCAACCTTATAAACTTTACATCTCTTATATAAGTTTCTTTTATGAATTTGGTAACAAGGAAAACTATAAAACTATATCTATTCTTCAACCCCATCAGAGACCTGAGAAGGACATAATATTACCTGAGTAAATAAGAAGTACAGAGCAAGCAAGTTCCAAAACTTCATAAACAGCTGGGTGCCTGGACAGTCACCCAAGCTTCCTCTGCAACATTAGGGCACCCATCTTCATCCTACAGACTTAGAATATCTGACAGACTTTTCTATGAAGCATGAATTTTGAAGGACTGTCCTGCCTTATCTTGGCAAAGATCAGCAGTTGCCTTCTTTTGTCTCCTGCTTTTCCAATTTGGACATCAAACTGTCAGCAGTTGAGACAAGGACAGCTTCTTGCCCAAATGGCTAGCTTTGCCACATAGAAAGCAAACTCTGTTTGGAGGTTCTTCAATGTCCAACATCTTTTTCTGAAGTAGATAGGTGCTGCCAGGAGCAGCTATATCTTACTGTCATAGAAAGACTTGTATTATTAAAATGTCTTAAATACCATATTCTGTAGGTCTCTGGAGTGTTTGAAGACCACCTATCTATCTAAAATATATCTGTTTAACTTTGAAAACATACCTAGCATGACTACAAGTTTGATTATTAGAGATGACTAACTACTAACCTGTATGTCTTAATTATCCTAAATAGTTTGTAATAATAGCTTTCAAGGACTTGAACTCTACATTACATTTCAAAATGAGCTGTATAGGTACAATACCTTAAACAAGAGTAGAAGCATATACAATGTATTATAACAAAAATAACCTTAAATTTGTATCAATATACAAAAATCCATACCAATATAAAATACTCAGAATGTACAATCAAGCTGTAAGTCTGCAGGGAACCACTCTTGGTCTCTGTCTTTTCTGTCTGTTGAATCAAGTGTTGCATCAGAGAACCTTCTGGTCCTAGGGCCCATGATTCTGCTAATATTGGAGTGTCCTGTGCCAGGTTGTGTGAGGTCAGAAAATCCTCAAATTCAAACCAAGGGTGGATCTGATCCCCATAACTGCCAACTGCATTGTGACATGGTACAACTAGCATGTTCTAATCCCCCATGAGTCCTGTTCCTCTGGAGACTTCCCTCCTGAGTTCCTTTAATCAGGATGACTCATGGTGACACACAGAGCTACTACAGTCCTGAACAGCCTGTGTTCCATCTACCTCAGCCCCTAGCTTCTAACACCCATGGACACCATGGCTTTTTATATATCTTCTTCTCTTAATGCCTTTTGCAAACTATGATTATAAGAACCTGCCTTTTCCTGTGGCAGGAAGATCTATTCTCAGAGTTCCAGTCTGAAATGGCAGACAGTATTAAACCCCACATAGACTGTTTTTAGTGTTTTTAACCTATGTACACATAGTTACAGTCAATTCTAATTCATAAACTACACACAGTAAGGCATTAACAATAATTAATAAAATGGAGCAATTAATAAATTATGTATGTGATCACTCTCAACTTCTCAAGATATATATTTTAAACTTTACTTTTCTGGTTGGGGGCAGTTTTTGTTGTTGTTTCTTTGTTTGTTTGTTTGTTTGTTTTTTAATGCAAGATCTATGTAGTCCTGGCTAGCTTTGTACTCACAGCAATCCTTCTGCCTCTGCTTTCCAAATACTGCAATGACAGGAATAAAGCACCATAGCTGACTCAGGATAGTTTATTATATTATAAATCTCAACAACTTCACCATATGATTTTTTTTTCCTAAACTACATTTTCAATTAAACACTGTAGCTTACCTCTGGTGCATCTGAATTTCCAGGATTATTATTCTTGTGTACTAGCAACATTATTAAGCTAAACAGGGGTTTCTTAAACAAAAGCATGGTACTTCCAGACTGCAATAGTAGCCTGATATCCCAGGTGACTGCTAAGTTACTAAGAGGTTGGTAGTGTATACAGCATGGAAACTCTGGACACAGGAATGATTCACATCCCAGGTGGGACAGATCAGGAAAAGATGAAATTCCATACTACTAAGGATGATAGATGAGCTTAAAATTTGTGAGTTACTTATACCTGGAATTTTCCATGTAATATCTTTAGACATTGGTTAACTGGAAGTGACTGAAACTGTGTAAACCAAAGCCAGGAAGAAGGGGGTGTTATGAAACGGCAGGTGAGGGCTTGGTAGGTTGGGTCAAGGTGCCCCGATGGGTGAGGGAGACATGCTGTGTAGATGTGGTGGCAGGCTATGGCATGGAGAAAGTTACTCACACCATGCAGACAAGGCATCCATGTGGAAAGTTTATTAGGGAGAAGGGAGGGAAGGAGGAAAAGGGAGAGGGAAGGAATGGAGAAAGAGAGAGAAAGCAGAGGAGCACACCTCATGGGAACAGAGAGAAGGGAAGGAGGAGTTTTTTCTTAAAGTGCATTTTATGTAAGATGACGTCAGGACACTGGGTAGGCCAAGGTATTATCTGCTTATTGGCCAGGATTCCCAGCAGTGGGTCCTGAATGCTAGCAGGAGGTATCACTGCCTTCTCCTCATCATTTTCCTGCAGAGGAAAGCGAATTGACCCTGTAGCTGAAAAGACAGCATGTGGAGTGAACACTGATGTTCCTCATCAAATACTCTGCTAACCTTTCCGAACAGAAGAACAGGCACTTTTCTGGTGAGAGCTGGCTATGGGGTAGGGTTGTTCGGGTTCTAGTCCAGACCATGCCCTCAGCCCCCTTTCCCTGTCCTATTCTATGCCTCTGCAGTTCCGCACAGTCTTGGGTAGAAAGCATGGCTCTCCTTGGGCCCCAAGGCTGTCTTCCTGGGCAGGGCCCCGGGGCTGCCTGCCTTCGAAACCAAACCCTTCAAAGCCAAGTACCACTTTCCTCTCCGACACCTTGTTTCTTCTCTTCTGTGGCTGACCAGCCCATTCATGTCTGCCTTCTGTGCTCTGCCAGGCGGGAACCACTTCCTTTAGCGTAAACAATTCTTAAAATAAAAATGAAGTTAGAATAAACTCTCCCCCAGGAGTTATGATTAGGGTACCAGGAAAGCACAGAGACCACACAGGTATGAACTAATGTTCTACTGAATACAAGTGCACAGAGGCAGAGAAGAAGCTGGCAGAAAGAAATGTGTGGTTAGAGGCATGGGCTTCATAATGATGGAAGCAGAAACTAGCTTGTATCTAAAAGAACAACTTCGGGGTTGGAGATGTAGCTCAGTTGGAAGAGAGCTTACCTGTATGTCCAAGGCCCTGGGTTTGATCCCTAGCTCTCCATGAACCAGATGTTGTGGTACAGGCCTGTGATCCCAGCTCTGAAGGAGGACCCGAAGTCCCATGTCTTCTTCAGCTGCATAGTGAGTTTGAGGCCAGCCTGGGCTACATGAGACCCTGTCTCAAAAACACTAGAAGTGCATCTTTGTGTTCTCAGGTCGCCTGGGCCTTCGTGGTAACTGTGAAAACTGTGTGCAAGCTATTTGATATGTGTTGTTACCACTCCCATGATTTAACAGGAATGTGCTTGTCTGCTTCCATCTTACCTGACCACATTCATTCCTTGTTTCACACTTAGTGAGGGGTAAGTGTGACCCCACCACCACCCCTACCATGGTTGATGGAATGAGTTCCTCGTGCCTAGAAATTAATATGTGCTGGGGGAAGTCATCAGACTGAGATATTTTTACAAAATGGTCCAGGTGGTTCAGCTGTTACATTCTGTAATCTTTCTGAGACTTCTTTTCTTTCTCCACCCTTGTTCCTTACACAGTTAGAATTTAGGGAGCCCCTTGAGGCGAGACTTGCTTTCAAAGCCCTGCTCTGTCATTCACTCCCTAGGTCAAATTACTCAATGTCAAGTTTCTCAGTCAGATTCCCCCACTTCTCCGAGTCTCGATTGCTTTCTTGTCCAGCCCATCTTAATGACTAAATTAGCCTCTGAGGGGGCTGGCTGTCAAAGCCATCGTTCTGTGCAATGTTACCTGTCTCTTCCCCACAACTGGGGGAGGAAGGACCCACAGCTGAGAGGGTGTAAGTCCATCACTATGAACACATGGCATCAGGCAGTTCCATGGAGGCAGGAGTGTTTAGTTGAGAATCCTCAGATCTGGGCAGACTGGGAAACAGAGATGGGACAGAAACAGGCCAAGCTATAAATCTTTAGGGCCATCCCCTGGAGATCCACTTCCTCTAGTGAGACCCCACCTCCTGAAGGTCTCCCATCCTCCCCAAGTAGCAACCATAGCTGAAGACCAAGTGTTCAAACAGGACCCTGTTGGGGACATTTTCTGCCCAAACTGTTACAGTACCTATTATCACTGTCTCCTTTTGATGCCCCAAGGTCTGGAAGCCTTTGGATAAATTCCAAGGAGGTGTATGCAAGGGTGAAATTTTAAGGAACAATGCAGGAATTCCTTAAAATTTCATGTATCTGGTTTCACCTTCATCCTGACAGTTGGGTTGATGCTGTTGAAGTCAGACTTCCGCCCACCATGACATGGGGTGACTGAATCTCAAGCCAGCTGTTTACATTCTGCTGTAGACCTGACTGTCCTTCTCTCAAGTGGTCTCAGCTTAGTTTGTCCCTGAAGCATGTTTTAGGACCTATGTTCAAGCTGTGAAAATATTATGGCCTTTCTTTGTTTGGTAGTAAGAGTTTTACTCCAGGTAGCTCTAGCTGGCCTGGAAATCACTAAATAGATCAGACTGGCCTCGAACTCAAAGAGAATCTGTCTTCCTCTGCTTTCTGAGTGCAGAGACTGAAGGCATGCTCCACCATGCACAGCCCCTGGAAAAGTTTTGAAAGCAGATTTCAGCCAAGAACAAGGTTATTTTTTGGAACTATATTTCGCCATAGGTAAAATAATCTTGCTCAAACACAGCAAAGCAATAATATTATTCACTGTCATTAATTATAAATAAGTGGAAAACATAATTTCAGTTTTCTTCTAACTTCCTTTTAAATTGAAAGTAGTTGGGTTGGGAACACAACATACCATCTCAGCCACCCAGAGCTGTCAAGACAGTCCGAACACAGACAGGAATTCACTGGGCATGGTGGTGAACACTTGCAGTCTCAAGCTGGGAGGCTGAAGGGGAGATGAAGAAGTCCAGGTCAGCTTGAGCCACACAACAAACCTTGTCTGAAACAAAACAAGACACAAAACCCAAACAAGCAAAATTCTAAAGAATTTCCTGAATGAAAATCTCCTAACGAAGAAGCGTACTATCCTAGACTATCCTCAGGGGGAAAACAGTCACACCGCCTGCCCTCAGCATCCTCATCATCCTGCACCCCACCCCTGCCCTCAGCATCCTCATCCTCCTGCACCCCACCCCTGCCCTCAGCATCCCCATCCTCCCTCATCCCACCCCTGCCCTCAGCATCCCCATCCTCCTGCACCCCACCCTGCCCTCAGCATCCCCATCCTCCCTCACCCCACCCCTGCCCTCAGCATCCCCATCCTCCAGCACCTCACCCCTGCCCTCAGCATCCCCATCCCCCTGCACCCTACCCCTGCCCTCAGCATCCTCATCCTCCCACACCCCACCCCTGCCTTCAGCATCCCCATCCTCCTGCATCCCACCCCTGCCCTCAGCATCCCCATCCTCCTGCACCCCACCCCTGCCCTCAGCATCCCCATCCTGCTTCACCTCACCCCTGCCCTCAGCATCCCCATCCTCCCTCATCCCACCCCTGCCCTCAGCATCCCCATCCTCCCTCACCCCACCCTTGCCCTCAGCATCCCCATCCTCCCTCGCCCCACCCCTGCCCTCAGCATCCTCATCCTCCGGCACCCCACCCTGCCCTCAGCATCCCCATCCTCCTGCACCCCACCCCTGCCCTCAGCATCCCCATCCTCCTGTACCCCACCCCTGCCCTCAGCATCCCCATCCTCCTGCACCCCACCCCTGCCCTCAGCATCCTCATCCTCCTGCACCCCACCCCTGCCCTCAGCATCCCCATCCTCCTGCACCCCAACCCTGCCCTCAGCATCCCCATCCTGCTTCACCTCACCCCTGCCCTCAGCATCCCCATCTTCCCACACCCCACCCCTGCCCTCAGCATCCCCATCCTGTTTCACCTCACCCCTGCCCTCAGCATCCCCATCCCTCTGCACCCCACCCCTGCCCTCAGCATCCCCATCCTCCTGCACCCCACCCTGCCCTCAGCATCCTCACCCTACCGTTCAAATATCAAAGTCCAATGGTCTGTTGATCAAACTCTCTCACAGAGAAGGGAAGGAGGAGGTAAAAATGCCAACCGATGGGAAACATTGCCAAAACCTTCACAAACTTACACCCAAGTATTCCCAAGGTCACAAAGGGTCTATTCCTTCGTTACCTCTATCTTTGACTTTGGGTAGATTCTCCTGCCTCCTGTCTGTCAGTGGGCCCAAATGGGATAGAAGTCAAAAGCCTGGGTGGTAAGATCATGCTTGGTCCCCAGCCCAGGACCCGTGAACTTCTGCTAACATACGTCTCTGTTGTGACTCTCAGCCTCGACTGTGCATTGGAATTGGCTGGGAAATATTAACAGCTGTTGATGCTGGGTCAGCTCCTGAGAGAACGATTCTGGAACTTACTACAGATGAGGATCACCTGGAGAAAGCCAGATACCATGGTATCAGCTTGGCAGGTATAAACGGGGGGATAAGGAGTTCTGGGGTCCACCTTAGACTACATAACAAAAGTTCAAGGCCAGCCTGGACTACATGAAACAATGTCTCAATCAAGCATCTCGTCCACCTCCCAAAACAGAGTCACTTAGCTTCTAAAACTCCCCAAACCAGGCTCAACTCCAGACCAATTACATTCTCCTCTCCAGAGTAGGCACCCAGGCATCCCTGACCCTCTAGTGTGCTGCAGATGCTGATGCGAGCCTGCTGTGACCTGGCAGTGGGAATGTTCAAGCTCCCTGAAAGCATCCCTTGGCAAGGTGCTGCCCTGGGGGCAGACCTGAGCAATGGAAAAACACAAGGATGAGGAAACAGGGAGAGCAGGGGCTGGAGGACTCCGTGACTGGAGGTGGACACCCTCTCGGCATTTTCTCTCTCACCTATACGATACCTATAACGTTCACTATTCACCAACATTGTCCTCATGGATGCTGATATTTGCCAGTATGCCTTGAGCAGCGGATAGGCTTGGGATGTGGCTCATTCCCAGCCAAGGTGGGGAGTCTGGAAAAGCTCTTAAAGAAGAAAGCCCCGAGGCTAAATGTGCTCTTGGCCTTAGCTCTCTTTCTTCCTACCTGAAGCACGCGGTGGTCAGGAAGAATGTGGGACCTGACAGTGACAGGGGCTGACAAGCCAGATCAGCTGTCTGTGAGAGAAGGACTCCTTTGTTTCTTTTGTGGTTTCAGACAGGAATTGCAGGAGCCTGGGGTAACCTTGAACTTGCCACGTAGCCAAAGCTGACCTTGAACGTCTGATCTAACTCTGCCTCCAGAACACTACTAGGGTTATAGGTGATTACCAACACACGGCTCTTAATTTGTTGAAACTTTCCACCCACATACAGCTGTAGGAGGTGCTAAACCTACAGAAGGAAGGAAGAAGACAGAAACAGCTGGAAGGCAGGAATTCACAGAAGAAGTTAACAGGGAGGTCAGGGAAGCAAATAAGGATTAAAAACCATGTGAGCCAGGCATGGTGGTGCTCGCCTGTGCACACCTGCATATGCCTTTGATCCCAGAACTCTAGAGGCAGAGCCAGGCTGATCTTGGGAGTCCTAGGCCAGCCTGATCTAAGTACTGAGTTCCAGACCAGCCAAGGCTACATAGTGAGACCTCATCTCAAAGAAAACAAAACAAGACACAAAGTGAGGCTGAGGAGATAGCTCAGCGGGTAAGAGCACATGTTGTCCATGTGTGAGAAGCTGAGTTCAAACCTCAGGAACCACAGTAACAGCCAGACACGTGGTTTTCTAACCCCTGTACTGTGAGGGGCAGAGGAAGGAGGAGAACCAGGGCTTGCTGGCTGCCTGTCCCACTCCATATTTGCTGAGAAACTTATCTCAAGGGAATAAGGCAGAATGGGATAGAGTGGGACACTGGACATCATCCTCTGCCTCAGCACCACACAGATCACACATGTATGCACCACACACCACTCATGGACACAAAAAGCTTTTTTTTTGGCGGGGGGGTGGGGTGGGGGGTTCGAGACAGAGTTTCTCTGTGGAACAGTCCTGGCTGTCCTAGAACTCACTCTGTAGACCAGGCTGGCCTCGAACTCACAGAGATCCACTTGCCTCTGCCTCTCAAGTGGGATTAAAGGTGTGCGCCACCATCGCCCAGCCAAAAAACTTCTAATTGTTATTTTAAAACCAAAATGGTGAGAGACAAAGCATGGTACAGAAAACATTTATATTTGAGGGATTAACTATCTTAATACTAATGCTGTTATTACTCTTCCATGGCCATCTGTTAGGCCCATGGCTCTTTAGAGAAAACAATTCTTGAATCTGGTTTTCAATCTTTGTGATTCTAAAACTGGCTATGCATTTATTTCAAACTAATACATTCACAAACGGGAAGCTTACAAAGAATCAAGGCCCCTGTTTTTCTAGTATAGAGTGTTTTCTCTAATCCAAAAAGTGTTTTGTTTTCAATTATCATTTCTTACTAAAGACTGCTAGCCAGCCACGAATAACAAGTGGCCGTAACTGTCACTGACTTCCTTAGTACTGGAAGAACTGACCGCCAACCATTAGGACCATTAACCATTAAGATGGGGATAGAGTGGATGTGTCAGGAGGGCAGCAAGGAACCCTCCCTGAGAGTGAGGGTAATTTTAATGGGAAAAACTTTTCCTAAATTAATTTCTCTTTTCATTGAAACATAAAGACACAAAAATACATAATGACATACTATGTGATACATTGATACACACACACATACATGTATCATCAACTTAAACACACCTCGAATGTTTGTCTCCCCTTAATGGCATAAAACAGAAACAAAAAACCAAAACAAAACAAAACTCACAAAACCAAAAAATCCAAACATTCACATCTTTTCTTCTGGCACATAATCATTGTCTCTCTCCCCATTGTGCACATTAGATCCCCTCGTTCCTAGCTAACTGAAAGCTTGTGTCCATTGATCAACTTTTCCCCAACCCTCCCACGCCTCCCTCAGCCTCAAGTGATCACCATTCTCCCCCCCCCCAGTGTCCTGTATAAATTCTCTACACTTGAGCAGCGAGGCCACACGACACTTGTCCTGTGCCTGGCTAATTTCACTTCTCAGAACCATCCACAGGTCATCCATGTTGTCATGGACAGGAATCCGTTCCTTGTTCTTGATGAAGAACATTCTGCTCTGTATGTACCCTCTGTGTTCTCTTCACCCACTCATCAGTTGATGAGCCCTTGGGGTGTTTCCATAGCTCAGTTATTATAAATTGTGCTGTAATAAGCTTGGAGAACGGATGTTGCTTTGCTATCTGACTTCATTTCCGGAAACATACTTGTACCCAGCAGCAGTATTGCTGAGTCATATTGTAAATCCATTTTTTTTTTTAAAGTGAGGAGAGGGGGCTGGGTCTGTAGCTCAGTGGTGGAGCACTTGGCTAGCATGTGCAAAGCCCTGGGTTCAATCCCTAGTACTTGCAGAATCTCCATGTTAACACAGCAAATCCACAGTCACTGAACAGATTTACTCTTAAACTGCCAATGGGCCGAGGCTTCTATTTCTCCACATCTACAAAAGCTTTGGACCTGAAAACAAAACCCAAACCATTTACTTATCTGTTTTCTGTATGTGAACCTAGGGAGGTCAGAGGGCTTGCAGGAGCTGACTTTCTCCTTCCACCATGTGGGACCCAGGGATCACAGTGAGGTCATCAGGCTTGGGAGCAAGCACCTTGGCCTGCTGAGCCATCACAGGCTTGCTTTGGACTTTTTAAGAGGAGTCTGTCTTGCTGGAGTGAGGTGATCTCTTATTTTGGGGTTTTGTTTGTTACTTTACTGTTTATTTTGAGGCAGGGTCTCTCATAGCTCAGGCTTCATGATCCTCCTGCCTCCACATCACAAGTGATGATGTGGGCCAGCACACCCAGCTATCACTGAGGTTTGAACATGCATTTTCATCTACCCACTGGACATCTGTATACCTTTTTTTGAGAAATGTCTGGTGGATCTGTGGCCCATTCTTAACTTGTTTGTTTTGCTGTTAAGATGTTTAAGTTCCTAGTATATTCTGAACACTTGCCCCTCGGGGATGTTTTCTTTTCAATTTCCTCCTCCCATTAGTAAGTTGTCTCTTCATTCTGATAATTCTTTTCTTTGTTGCAAAGATATACAAAATTTTGATGGAATCCATTTGTCTGTCTTTGTTTTTGTTTCCTGTACTTTAGAGAATCTTGTGTAAACAGCCTTGTAAATCCCAGTGTCCTCAAGTGTCCTGGCATTTTGTTGTTGTTTTGTGGACTTTGAATCTTGAAGCTTTGCTGGATTTGTTTTTTTCTAATAGTTTCTTTTGGGGGTGGGGGCATTTGAGGTTTTCTATACTGAAGATCACATCATGTAGCCAGCCAGCCCTGGTGGCACGAGCCTTCAAGCCCCCACCTGGAGGCAGAGGCAGGCAGTAAGTTAGAGGCCAGCCAGGGCCACATAGGAAGAACCTGTTTCAAAAAAGATTACATCATGTGAAAATAACTTCTTTTGCTGCTTCAATATTTCTTTTTTTCATCTGTTTGCTTTGCCAAAGACTTCTAGAACCAAGGTTCTAGAATAGAATAGAAGCAGCAAATGCTGCCAGCCATGTCTTAGCTTAGGCCTTGCAACACCAGTTGGCAACATTTCACTGTTGAGCATATTGCTAGCTCTTGACTTGGTGCGTATGGCCCTTCTCATGTGGAGGCCTGATATTTCTAATTCTAATTTGTTCAACATTTTGATCAAGAAGGTAACAGTGAGTTTCATCAAATGCATTTTCAGTATCTCTTGAGATGATCCTCTGACTTTTGTTTCCCATTGAGTTCATATGTTACATCACGTTTATTGATTTGCATATGTTGATCACAGGGAATCATCCTTTTAATATGCCCTTGGACTCAGCTTGGTAGTATGTCTCTGGCATGTTTATATTTGTATTTATTGAAGGTACTACTTTGTTATTCTTTCTTTTGGTACCCTTATCTGGGTTTTGTGTCAGAAAAAAACATGTTCTTCCTTCATGTTTTTCCCCCTAATAATTTGAGATTAGTATCACACTCAGTAGTACAGCTGTCTTTCATGGATGATATTTTAAAATTACTAATCCAGTCTCATGACCTGTTACTAATTATTAGTTTCTTTCTTTCTCCCCCACCCCCTCACCCTAGACAGGGTTTCTCTGTGCAGCCCTGACTGTCCTGGAACTCAGAGATCTGTAGATAAAGCTGGCCTCAAACTCAGAGATCCACCTGCCTCTGCCTTCAGAGTGCTGGGATTAAAGGCTAATAACTAGTTTCTTAATGATTCAGTCTTGGTTAAGTTGTATGTGTCTAAGAATTTATCCATTTCTTCTAGATTACTAAATTTGTTGGAGTATCATTCTTAATAATCTCTAATGATTCACTGCATATCTGTAGTATCTGTTGTAATGTCTCCCTTTTCACCTCAAATTTTGTAACCTCACCCCTGCCCCCACCCTGTACCTGGGTATTATTGAGTCCTCATATTTGCTCTACAGCTAAGCTATATCTCCAGCCTCCCTTTCTCTTAATCTGGCCAAAGGTTTCACAGCTCTGCTTACCTTTTGGAAGAGCCAGGTCTTCTTTAGTCTTCTTTAAGTCTATAGTGCATATTTATCTGTCCGACCTTTATTTTTTCCTTTAGTAATTCTGCATTTGTTTTGATATGTTTTAGTTTACTGAGATGTAGTCATAAGTTGTTTATTTGCAATCTTTCCACATTTTTAAATATAGATTTTGGTAGCTCTAAGCTTTATTCTTAGTACTGCTTTGGCTCTGTGTCATAGTGGTTTATTATATGGTTTATCATAGTGGTGTTCATATGGTTTATCTTCACGTTCATTTGAAGAAAAGTTTAAACACTTTTGAGAATAAAAATTCATAATTCATTTCTTGATCCCATTGGTTACTCACCTGTAACTTGTTTCATTTCCATGTATTTGTATAGTTCCAACATTTCTGTTGTTATATATCCCTGGTTCAATTGCACTGTGGGCAGAAAAGGTACTTGATAGGCTTTGATTTTTTTTATATTTGTTGAGCCCTGCTTTGTGGCCTATTGTATGATTTGTCTTGGAATTTATGTTCCATATGTGTTCTGTAGCTGTTGGTTGATGCTCTGTGGGTGTCTTTTTAGGTGCACTTGGCCTAGATAGCATTTAGCTTCGCAGTTCTTTTATTGGTCTTTCCATTCCTGAATGTGAGGGGTTAATGTCTCCAACTGTTATTGCAGCAGAATCTTGATTTTCCTCAGAGTCATTAATGCTTGCTTTAAATATTTGAGTGTGCAATTAGGTACATATATGTTTAGGATTATTCTTTTGCTCACTTGTAATGACTCATTAGGTAATGACCTCCTTTATATCTTTTTATTGCTTTTGACTTAATGTCTGTTTTATCCAATGTCCACTATGGCTACTCCTTCTTTCTTAAGAACTATATTCATGGGATACTTCATTCCATCCCCTACTCTTAGCCTATGCTTGCTCTCAGGGTGAAGTTGGTTTCTTGCAAGCAACACACTGTTGGGTCTTGCTATTTTGGCACTGTTTGTTTTTAACATATTCATCTGTCTTTCAGTTGGAGAATTTATTTCATTGACATTTAAGTTAATTTATTGATATTTAATTTTGTACTATTATATAGAATTATATACTATATAGCATATATAATAAGATCTCATTAAAAACCATTTTGTGGCTTGTTTTCTAATTTATTCCTTCCCTCCCTCCCTCCTATCTACCTATCCTCTCTTGCACAAGCCACTGTATGGAGATGAGAGGACAACTTGCAGGCATTCATTCTCTTCCTCCAATGTGTGGATCCTGGGGATGGCTCTCAGGTCATTAGACCAGACAGCTGGTGTATTTACCCCTGAACCATTTCTCCCACTACAAGTAAATTTTAAATATTCTGTCGGTTTTGTCTCACTCTTTAAGGTCTTTTGAAGAGCTCCCTTTAACATTTTGTGTAGAACATATGAATATATAGATTCTCATGTTTTGTTTGACTGGGAATATCCTTTTCCTTTGTCCA
Organism: Peromyscus maniculatus bairdii; assembly: GCF_049852395.1. Taxonomy (NCBI): domain Eukaryota; kingdom Metazoa; phylum Chordata; class Mammalia; order Rodentia; family Cricetidae; genus Peromyscus; species Peromyscus maniculatus. The sequence goes on from NC_134856.1 coordinate 110,643,195, forward strand.
GTTCTAAAGGATAGTTAGCTGGAGACAGTGTTCTTCATTGATATGGAAATCGGTCCTCTGGGGATAACAGTTACTTCTTGAGTCAGAACAGCTATGATAACTCACACAACCCCCCACAGTATCACGCCTAGAAGGAGACGAATGTGGGTCATCAGACCCTTGACTGAGTTGCTAGCTGTTGGCTGCCTCCTGCCTCTCTAGCTGTGCGTAATTGTGCGTCAGGTGCATGTGATCACGGCAGGTACCAAAGGGTCCAGGAGGTGGGCAGTTTACTGTAGTGAGTGTCATGAGTGTCCATGAGTGTCACCCACACTGGAGTGAACTTTTCAGTGGTGCAGCTGCTTTTGAGTCACTCACAATTACCTCACCCTACTCTTGTAAGTAACCCTAATAAACTCATTGTTCATTATTGCTGGACTCAGATGGAATCATTTTTTCAGGCTGTCGTGACTCTCTTCATCCAGGGAGACCAGACTTAGATGTCACCAGAAAAGTCACTGCCAGTTAACAGTTTCTTTCCTTAAGGACTGAGAATCTCCTGCACTCTTTTCTAATCTAGAAGGATTTTCCCCCTGTGAAACTGGTTGTCAGAATTGAAACACCCTTTTTTATTTATTTATCTATTTCCTCTTATTACTCTGAGCACTTTCTTTATCTCTTACCTATGCTTGGGTACTGTGGCACATTTGATCTAGTTAAAAAAGAATTCTGCCTGGTGACCTTTTGGTCCTCATGTACTAGGATATTTGTGGTTGGGGTTTTTAATCATCTATGAATACACTTTCTACCTCTTTGATATTCTCAAATTTCTTTGACTCTGCTAATCTTTGGTGTGTGTGTGTGTGTGTGTGTGTGTGTGTGTGTGTGTGTGTGTGTAAGTGCACTTGTACACTTGTGTTACATATAGAGGCCAAAGGTCAGCCTTGAGAGTCATGCCTTCGACACCATCTCCCTTGTATTTTGGAGCAGGGCTCTCACTGAGACCTCTGGCTCCCATTTTGGCCAGACTCCAGTGTAGCTGAAGAGTTTCTCTCCAGCTCCCACCAAGCCCTGGCAGTCCTGCATCCCACTTATAAAATAAACACACAGGCGCTTATATTATTTAAACTGTTTGGCCTAATGGCTCAGGCTTCTTGTTATCTAGTTCCTATATCTTAAATTAACCCATATCTATTAGTCTATAAGTTGCCACGTGGCTCGTGGCTTACCTGTACCTTACATCTCACTTTTTATGGAGGCAGCTGGCAGTGTCTCTCTCACTCTGCCTTCCTGTTCCCCCAATTCTCCTCTCTGCTAGTCCTGTCTATACTTCCTGCCTGGTTACTGGCCAATCAGTGCTTTATTTATCAATCAATCACAGCAACACATTTACAGCACACAGGACATCCCACAGCACTCCAGTGAACCACAGCTATGCCCTTACCCCTACTCCCCCCAGGGCTGGGAGCATAAATTTATGTGGGTGCTGGGGGTTGAACTCAGGTCCTTTTGCTTGTATCACAAGCACGTTACCAGCTAAACTGTACCCCAGCTCCCTGAAGATTTACTTATGGTGCTGTCCCAGATTTTCTGTAGGCTTCCTTCTGTGCCTCTTTATTCCCTCTTCTAGGACTTCTTTTACAAGTGTTAGTCACTGTTGATGCCAAGGATTTAGATTTCTTAAACTTATCCTTTTCTATGGGCCACCTTATGTCCACAGTGTTTTTTTAAAAAAAAGTTTTGTTTTTTTTTTTTTTATCAAAAACAAGTATGGGAATTAAATAATAACTATTCTGTTTCATACTGTCTGCCCCCCTCTCTAGTTCTTTCTTGAACCCTTCTAGTAATACAGCTAAGTCTGTATGGGGTGAGGAAATGTAACAAGGACAGTTCTCACATGTTTAGCAAGTGCCAGTGAGTCCTGTTTTCTCCTTGGCTTTGATCTCACATGAGAGAGAAAGAACCCAGAGCACCTATTTTTCTTAATGTGTTGTATCTCTGACCTCAGACATTTGCTCTGGAGAGAAACTGAGACCCCTTAGGGACAAGCCAGCAAAGTACACTTACCATTTTGAAAATGGCAGAAATGGCAATGCAGGAACACACAAAGACCCGAGAAACTGGGGTTCTCTCATAGTAGGTCAGAGAATTGATCCTAAGTCAATTAAGTTCACAGGTCATTCTTTTAAATCCACAGTTTCGTGGCAATGACAAATGCCAAGATAGGAATTATTTCTCATTAACTGTAAACTACAAATACTGATCTTTAAAGAAACCAAGAGAATCTGATTAATTTTAAGAATTTATCAAAATAAATGTTCTGTACTGAAAAGTAAATCAAACCATTCAAAGCAAATTTCCATTAGTAATTTCAAAGTTAGCCCCAAGGCAACTTTAAAATTCAGATATTCACAGAAGATGAATTATAAGATTAGTGTTTATTGAGGACAATTATTTGAGCAACTTTGGATAAGGCAGTGGCCTCACAAATGAAAGGAAGAATAGGGGCTGTTGAGGTGGCTCAGTGGGTAAAGGCACTTGCTGCTAAGTCAGTGTTCCATTGCTTTGAAGGGACACTGTGACCAAGGCAACTTATAAAAGAAAGTATTTAACTGGGCCTTGCGTACAGTTTCCTAGGGTTAGTCTATGTCATCATGACAGGAAACATGGTGGGAGGCAGGCAGGCAGGCAGGCATGATGCTAGAGCAGTAGATAAGAGCTTACATTTCATCCACAAGATGGAGGCAGAAAGAAAAAAACGAGACTGGATCTGGCCTCAAAGCCCCACCCCAACTGACACACCTTCCCCAACAAAGCCACGCCTCTCAATTCTTCCCCAACAGTCTACCAGCTGGAAACCAAACATTCAAATGTATGAGCCTATGGAGGCCATGCTCATTCAAACCACTACACTGCTAAGGCTGATGACCCGGGTTCGAGCTCCAGAACCTACATGGTAAAAGGAGAGAACAAAGTCCACTAGTTGCCCTCTGACCTCCACACCCATGCCATGCCTGAGTGTGCTCTCATGCAAATGATAGATAAATAAGCAAATGAATGTGATACTGAAAAAAGAAAGGGCAAGCATCTCCTAGGCAGTGAGTGCCTCGGCATCATGATAGATGTGGTTGGTTCGGATGCTCAGAAGAATCTTACACAACATACCACAATGGCAACAATTCTATTAAGACATACAGAAAAAAATATGAAATTCCTACAAACCACTGAACATTTGTAATTGTTAGCTACAAAACGTGTAGCAGAAAACATTGACATTCTCAAAAAGGTGTTTGATGTGCACGTTGACTGACACAGCATATGTCTGGCCTGGTATTCATCCTAACATGGGGAGAGAGTGGAAGTGAGCAAACTCCATCCGTCAGATGTTGACTTAGCATCCTTCCCAGTGCTTTCTGGCCTATTTCACATCATCTTGTGTGCAAATGACATATGAGCACAACACGTGGGGCACATTGAAGTCCGTAAGTTACAGTTTTGGGTCCCACCGTTCTTGCTACTCTTTTTTTTTTTTTTTTGAAAATTTTTATTTATTTTATTTTATTTTACAATTCCATTCAGTTCTACATATCAGCCACGGGTTCCCCTATTCTCCCCCTCCCACCCCCTCCCCTTACCCCCAGCCTACCCCCCATTCCCATCTCCTCCAGGGCAAAGCCTCACCCGAGGACTGCAATCAACCTGGTAGACTCAGTCCAGGGAGGTCCAGTCCCCTCCTCCCAGACTGAGCCAAGTGTCCCTGCATAAGCTCCAGGTTTCAAACAGCCAACTCATGCAATGAGCACAGGACTTGGTCCCACTGCCTAGTTGCCTCCCAAACTGATCAAGCAATCAACTGTCTCACCTATTCAGAGGGCCTGATCCAGCTGGGGGCCCCTCAGCCTTTGGTTCATAGTTCATGTGTTTCCATTCATTTGGCTATTTTTTTTTCAATAATTGAGTAAAACCGAAATTTATTATAAGCCACAGTCTCCTAGGGACCTCCATGCTATATATATAGCCTCCATGGATCTATGGGTTGTGGTCTGATTGTTCTTTATTTTATATCTAGAATCCACTTATGAGTGAGTACATACCATGACTGTCTTTCTGGGTTTGGGTTACCTCACTCAGGATGATTTTTTTCTAGTTCCATCCATTTGCCTGCAAATTTCATGCTTTCATTGTTTTTCTCTGCTGAGTAGTACTCCATTGTGTATATGTACCACATTTTTTTCATCCAATCTTTCGTTGACTGGCATCTAGGTTGTTTCCAGGTTCTGGCTATTACAAATAGTGCTGCTATGAACATAGCTGAGCATGTATCTTTCTGGTATGAATCAGCTACTCATGGTCAGCCATTGTCCACAATTATGAGATGGAAAATTTTAGAAATAAACAATTGTTAAGTTTTGGACTATACATTGCTCTGATGATGTGATAAAAATTTGCACCATCCACATTTCCTGTCCACAGCATGAATAGCCCTTTTGTCCGCATAATTACAACTTAGGTACAACCCACCCACCAGTTTCCAAGTCCCCCTGCTTGATTCTGAGGCCAAGGATCCAGAGGACATCCCAGAGCTTGTGTTCATGTGACATTTATTTTACTTATGGTCCAAAGTGCTAGTGTGAAGAAAAGGGTCACCCAAGCAGAAAACCAGGACAAACAGATGAACCCGGATGCCGGGTGCCAGTGCTGACCAAGGCATACAAGGAAAATGGCCCATAGGGAGTTTGGGAGTGCTGTGTTTCCGGCATCCACTGGGTGGGGATGCCTTGTGATGCACCCATGCATAGACAGCAGAGAGCTCGTGCTGAGGAGCTGGGCTGGCTGTCTCAAACCAGCCCCACCTTTCCCGAGGCTGAGGATATCAGTGTCTGAGAGTCGCCAACAGGACCTTGGTTTAGTCTTCATTTCTTTCTTTTATTTTTGAGATTATAATTATATATCCCCCTTCCTTTTTCTCCCCCTAAATCTGCCCATATTCTCCTTCTTATTCTCTTTCAAATTTATGGCCTCTGTTTTCATTATTGTTACATGAATATATATGTATATATTATATATAAAACATAGTGTATATATATAACATGCTCAGTCTGTATAATGTCACTTGTATATATGTTTTCAGGATGGACCATTTGGTATTGAGTAACTGGTTGTGCTTTTCCCTGGGGAAGACTATTTCTTCCTCCCTCAGCGTAGTTGCCTATAGTTCTCTATGTAGGGTTGAGGCCTCATGGTCTTTCCCCTAGAGAGCTTGGCATAGCTATTGTTGTTGTTTTTGGTAAGCTCATGTTGTATGTTGATGAGACTTTATGGATATAAACGTAGGATTTCCCCTTCATTTATTTGTGTGTATGTGTGTGTGTGTGTGTGTGTGTGTGTGTGTGTGTGTGTGTGTGCGTGTGTGCCTGCCATAGCACACATATGTGGATAAGAGAACAGCTTTCAGGCACTGGTTCTTTCCTCCAAACATGAGTGTCCCAAGGATGGAAATCAGTCTGCCAGGTTGGCAGCAGGCACATTTACCATCTTACTCATTCAAATATAGTCACTTTATCGAATAATGAAATTGTGGCAACTTGAGGTATGGGTGAATCAGAACCTAGCATTTTATAAATAACTATATATCTTTTTTTTTTCACTGTGTAGCCCTGGCTCTCCTGGAACTCACTTTGTAGGCCAGGTTGGCCTTGAACTCACAGAGATCTTCCTGCCTCTGCCTCCTGTGTGCTGAGATTAAAGGCGTGAGATCACTGCCCAGCAATTTTTTATTCATATATGTAGGCAGTCAAAGACAGGAAAAAAATAATCATCCCTTGCTCTACAAGGACCTCAGGCATGCCAGGTCTTCTTCCAAGTTGCCATGTTCCTGAGAAGGGCACTAGTTAGCTCCTTGAAGAGGGAATCACCTTCTCTCTCTCTCTCTCTCTCTCTCTCTCTCTCTCTCTCTCTCTCTCTCTCTCTCTCTCACACACACACACACACACACACACACACACACACACACACACACATTCTCTGAGAAAGACATACAGTGTATTTTTATCATATCCAGCCTTTTCATCCAACTCTTCCCAGACCCACCCCACTTCCTTACCTAACCAACTTTGTGTCCTCACTTAAAAAACAACAATAACAACAACAGATCTGATTTGTGCTTCTCAGGGGGCTATGGGCTCATCCTCCGGAGTCTGGTTGGCCTAGCAAGGACAACAACCTGAAAGAAGTGGACTCTCCCTCTCCCAGCAGCTGTCAATTGCTTCTTAGCCAGGAGTGCCCACTTCACCTCTCTATGCTGGGGTTGTGTTTGACTTCAGCTTGTGCAGGCCTTGTGCATCCTGCCCCGGCCACGGTGAGCTCATCTGTGCAGACGTCCTGTTGTGTCTGGAGAAGTGTCATTGTAATCATCTACCGCCTGCTAGCTCTTACAGTCTTTCCACCCGCTCTTCCTCGGTGCTCCCTGAACCCTGGGAGGAAGGAGTGTGATATGCATCCCATTTAGGGCCGAGCAGTCTGCAGTCTCTTATTCTCAGCACCTTGATCAGTTGTGGGTCTTTGTGTTGATTGCCGCTAGTGTAAAAAGAAGCTCCTTTGATGAGGGTTGAGAGGAGCACTTATCTAGAGGTGTATGCCAAGAAGTCCTTTGGGAAGCCTGGATTTTTTGTAGGTGGGCCCTGGGGATCACCTCATGTCTTTGTGATCACAAGGCAAGCATTTTACCAACTGAGCCGCCCTCCCAGCTGTTTAGATGTTTTTGTATGATGCGTGTGTCATCTATGCCTCAGCCATTTAAATAATAAGTGTTCCTTGGCTACAAGAATCCAGTTCCTTGTGTTGTTGGGGAGATGAGAGGTAAGGCAAAGAGGATGTGTGGTGGGTCGTCCATAACAATTTAGTTTGTGGATCATTGTGTGCCTATAAAAAGGTTTTTTGTTTTGTTTTGCTTTGTGTGTGTGTGTGTGTGTGTGTGTGTGTGTGTGTGTGTGTGTGTGTGTTTTATGTCTTTTCTATGTAGCCCTGACTGTCCTGGAAATTATTATTATTATTACTATTATTATTATTGATTTAAATATATTTTTAGTACTGATCACATAGCCTCCATCATCAGGAGGCAGAGAGAGATGAATGCTGGCGTTCAGCTCATGTTCCCATTTTTATTCCATGTGGGATCTGAGCCCCGGGGATGGTGCCAGCCACATTCAGGGTGGGTCTCCCATCTTCAGTTAACCTTTTCTGAAAGCACCATCATAGATATATACTCAGAGGAGTGTTTCCATGGTGATGACATCTCATCAAGTTGACAATTAAGACCTACTACCATATAACATCCATGTATTTCCTGGCACAGTCAGCTGAGAGGAACAGAAAGCATTGGCACGCCAAAAGCAACAAGCACCCCTGGCACTCGGATCTTGCCTTATAGAACTATTGTGTGATACAAGGAGCCAGGGATCCTTGGAGAAGTAGATCATCCTGAGCCCGGGACAGACAGTACCGGAGATGAGCTGGGGTATCCTGCAGTGCCAGAAGTAAAGAAGTGGTTAAGACAGAGATTAGCACGCATGCCTTTAATCCTAGCACTTGGGAGGCAGAGGCAGGCGGATATCTGTGAGTTCGAGGCCAGCCTGGTCTAAAAAGTGAGTTCCAGGAAAGGCGCAAAGCTACACAGAGAAACCCTGTCTTGAAAAACCAATAAATAATAAATAAATAAATAAATAAATAAATAAATAAATAAATAAATAAATAAATACAGAGATTAGCAGTTGACGGTGTGTATCAATAGGACACCACTCAGAAGCCAAGTGAGTGATCCCCCAGTGGCCAAAACTGGGATAATCTGGGGAAGGGGGGATGGACATCGGAAAATAATATTGGATTATAGCCCAAGGGTAAGCTAAGAGCCTCCAAGTCTGTATTGATGCAAATAATATTGAATGAGTAAACAGGAAAGTGGGGGAGGAGAGGCCAGTTCCCTGTACGGTAGAATCTCACACAAATGGTGCCTATATCCTATGACTTATGTGTGGTCAGTGTGTGATGATCTCATTCCACAGAGGGTCTTCACCCCAGCATGCAAAGGCTCTTGACGGCTTTCATGTATCCTTCCAGTGGCCTCTGGCTGAGGTAGCTAAATTATGAAGATGGTGGTATTACTCGTTGTCTTCTCCCCCGGGTCATTTTGACACTATTGGGATCCTTCTCCCAGAACAGAGCTGTTTCTCTAGTCAGAGAGCAAGATGATCTGATAAACTCCATGTCTACAAGGGTGGTGCTTCCTCCATGGGGACGGCCTGTCTCCAGTTTGCTTGTGCTCCTCACTAAAGATGTAGACGTCTTCACTGACACCTACATCTCCTCATGAGCCCTTCTGGGGCTGAGGAACCAGAATGTAGTGAGAGGCAGAAAAAACAGGAATCTGTATTTTTTTTTTAATTGAAAAACCTCTCAGGTGATTCTCACAGCTGATGTTAAAGCTTCAAAGTGATAGTTATAGAAATGTGTCACTTTGGCAGAAGGAAAGAGTTTATGACTATGTATCCCAGCTGGGCGGCGGCGGCGGCGGCAGCAGCGCACGCCTTTAATCCCAGTACTCGGGAGGCAGAGGCAGGGGGATCTCTGTGAGTTCAAGGCCAGCCTGGGCTTGAGTTCCAGGAAAGGCACCAAAACTACACAGAGAAACCCTGTCTTAAAAAACAAAAACAAAAAACAAACACACAAACAAAAAAGACTATGTATCCCAAGGGATGGTAAGAAGTACCCATAATCCCATGGCTGGGAGACTGAGAAAGGGGAACTATAAGTCCAAGGCTAGTCCACGCTGTATACCAAACCCTTGCCAAAGGAGAGGGAGGGAGAGAAGGAAGAGAGGAGGGAGGGGGATGGAAATACCGTAAGGTAGAAATTGTTTCATCATTCTACAATCCTTCTGACCTTTTTTCAGAAGACAATAGCATAGATAAAAGGGAAAGAGATTAGAACCAACCTATAGGACACTAAGGGCCAGGGAACAGTTGAGTGACAGGGTATACACACTCAGCACATGCTGGGCCTTAAGCTCTGGACCCAGCACACTACTGGAAAAATACATAAAAATTAATCAAATAAAATGGACCTTGTTGGGATTGTTTATTCAAAACAATCAAATGCAAGGCTATAGGGAAAAGTAAATCTTGATTACATACTGATCACTATTAAGGAATTTGTGTTAATTTTGTTATATTGATTTATGCAAAAAGATACTCCTTCCTGTTTTAGACATATTTAAGCTGAGGGGGGATAGGCATTGCTTGATATCTGGTGTTTGCATTATAATTCTATCTGGACCAGCAAGATGGCTCCGTGGGTGAAGGTGCTGGTCCCTGAGCCCAACAACCTGAGTTTGGTCCCCATGATCACGATGAAAAGAAGAGAGCAGACTCTCTCAAGTTGTCCTCCAGCCTCCATGAGCCACCATCATCCCTCCCACACCCTGCAATGTTAAGTAAATAAAGAGATCAATAAATGTAAATTTAAAATATATATCCTACAGAAAAAAAAAAAAAGCCGTGAGTTGGTTGTGTGAAATGGAGCATGCGTGGTAGATGGAATGATTCTGGGAGGTGTGTGATGGGCACAGGAGGTTTGCTGGACTCTCAAGTTTTTAATAGGTTTGAAATATTTTAGAGAAAATTGCCACACATATATCTAAGGAAATGGAAATATATGATCCCACGGAATGAGATGCCAATTCTGGGAAAATGGTCTGGAGGATCCTTACAAAGTTAAATACAATCCTAATTCATGGAATTCTACTTCTAGCTGCATACGCAGGGGCTACAAACAGGCACTCTAACACATATATGCACGTGCAAAATAACACTATTCACAAGAGCCAAAAGGTGGGAACAGTTCAATCGCTTATCAACACACGAGTGGATAAACAAAATGTGTGTGTGTGTGTGTGTGTGTGTGTGTGTGTGTGTGTGTGTAATGAAACTTGGAAACAGTACACCAAGTGAAGTAAGCCAAACATAAGAAATATGTTATATCATGTCTATTATCTGAGATATTTAGAATGAAAAAATCCATACAGCCAAAATAATTAAAATTGAGACACTGAAAAGTTAAGCTAGAGACTGAGTGAGGGGAATAATCAACGGTTGCTGAATGGGTACAGAGATGTCTAGATGCAGGTGGTAGCATTGAGGATACGTTGAGTCTCATCAGAGTGTGTAAGTATGTTGCGTGAATTTAACCATATTTAAAAATGAAAGCTCACAGTCAAGCCATTAGAGTGAAGGACTGGGTTATGATATGATGTTGGGGTACCTCACACCAACACCCTCACATCCGTGTGAGCTGAGGGTCCACGCTTTTTTCTTGTCTCTGACCATTGGAAATGGTGACAAATGAGGGCAATGTAACAGTGGCTGGGCTGATAGACATTACCTTTGATAAGTGCACATCATAATTTAGCTCTGTTAGCTTCTTTGGTTCCTTGGTGTTTGCTTGTTTGTTTAAGTAATTACATTGCCAGGTCTAGAGTCCTTACTCAGGAAAAACACATTGTTGATGTTTAATTACATGAAATCCACAGATTCAGACTGAATTTTAATGTGTTATAGATTACCACTGACAGCACCATTCATCCCACTTAACAATTACACCTGGCAGATGGGAGGAACAGGGGTGGCAGAGAGCTCGTCAGCACAAATGCCTTCCCAGTTGGAAGATCACCTTAAGCACCAACATATAGATGTCTTGATGTCAAATCAGCCAAAAACCCAAACCAAGCAGCCTGAACGCATGGACAGTGGTCTACACCTACAGGCAAGAATCCCACTGGCCTGTGACACATGACACTGTCTTCTGTGTTAAGTGATGACTTCTGTGTTAAGTTAAAAGCCTGGGCCTGTCAGGACACCTGTAATCTCAGCACTTGGGAGGCAGAGGCAGGAGGATGACTCAAGGTTAGTCTCAGCTCTCGAGGTTAGTCTCAGCTGCAGAGTGAGTCTGAGGCCAGAGTGGACTACGTGAGACCCTGTCTTACAAGGCTATCTATTATTAATGTGTGTGTGTGTGTGTGTGTGTGTGTATGTGTGTATGTGTGTGTGTGTGTGTGTGTGTGTGTGATCTGTATGTGACTAAGAGCACATGGAGGTCAGAGGTCAACTTTCACGAGTTGGTTCTGCCTTTCTGCTATGGGTTCTGGAGATGGAACTCAGGCTTCTTAAACATGAATTAACTTGTGGGGGGGTACACCTACGTGCCTAGGTGAGCTTGCATGTGAATACATATTGGTGTGGGGGCCAGAGGTCAGCCTTAGTGTTGTTCCTCATAGTCATCCTCTGCTTTTTATTTGTTTGTTTCTTTGAGACAGGGTTTCCACTGTGTGGCTCTGGCCAACCTAGAACTCAATATGTAAACCAGGCTGACCTTGACTTCACAGAGATCAGACTCTGCCTCCTTAGCTCTGGAACTAAAGACATGTGCCACCAAGCCTGGCTCCTTATTTTTTGAGAGTGTCTCTTTCTGAACTGGGATTTGCCCAGTTTCACAAAGCGGGCTGGCCGGCCAGCAAGCTCTCTGCACACCCCCAGTGCTGGGATGCCAAGCACATGCCCCCATGCTGCCTACTGATGTGGGCACTGGTGACCAGACTCAGGCCCTCCTGTTTGACATGTTCCTGGACTGAGCCATCTGCTCCCCAGCCCATGTGTGTTTTCCTTCCCGGCCCCAATACTTCTTCCTTCCCTTTAACCTGCCTTCACTTCTGTCGTTAGGAACACATCGATCGATCTATCACATCTTCTACAAACGGGGGCATCCGTTTTCATGGAAGGAGGCTGCACCAGCTGACCTCAGTGTGAATTAAAACATATCGAAGCACTGGAGTTTCAGAGTTGCCAGGCCTCCTCCTGTATGGGGAAGGGCTGCTCTATTTCCACTCGTCCTCCTGCAAGAGATTAGCAGCTCGAAATCACTTTGACATCCTCAGTTACTCTACTCATACCACAGGGAGATTTAATTCCAGCCTGTGAAATTGTAATTGCTTCTCAAGGAGAAGTGAGGAATCCTGGGTGATGGCCACAGCCAAGCTCAGTGTCAGAGTCGCCAGTCGCTGCCACATCAGATATGACTTGCTGTTATTCAAAAATCACTCGGGCTTTCCAGACGGGACGCGGAACTGGGGAGGGAAAGCAAATTAACAGAAGCTGTCAGCTGTTCAGAAGAGCACAGACAGCAGTGTGACAGAGGTGGGTGACTTCCCATCAGAAAGGGAACTTTTTCCCCCGCGCTAGTTTAAGATAAAGAGTTTCGCAAACAAATTTCATGACTTTAGGTATGCGGCTAAATGATGTCACTACGAAGCCATGATAAGCTGAAGTCTGACAATTTCTAGTCAGTGATTCTTGGAAAGTGTTGGGCGAAAAAAGGAGCAGGTTTTGAAGAGTAATTAAAATAATGAAGATAACATGTCCATGTCAGATTGAGGCTTACACTGGATTAAAATGACCTGCTACTGAAGGTAAAACTGTCTTGAGAAGTTGCTTCCCAGCTAGGGCTGGAGAAAGTAGAAACTGGAGTCACCACAGCTGATCCCCAAGTATTTAAAGACAGGGAGGTTAACTGCAGTGGGAAGGGGACCTGGAACCTTCTAGAGACGGGAGAGTGCTGGTCAGAGCTAAGTCATGCTGCTCTTCTAAAGGACTGAAAGAAAAGAGAAGGGCTGAATGTCATTCTTCTCTCCCTTCATTCTTTTTGATTTTAGAGTATGTTGCATGTACCTGTGTGACTGTACACACCATGTGGACACCAGACCAGGATGGCAAGTATCTTCCTCTAGACAGGCTTTTTCATCAAGACAAGAGCTTGCCATATCAGCTAGGCTGGCCGGCCGGCCAGTGAGCTCTCAGCATCCTCTGTCTCTGTCTCCCAAATCTGGGGGTTACAGGCATTGACAGCCATGCCTAGCTTTGAACTCGGATTCTCATGCTTCCTGAGCAAGTGTGCTTGCCCATTGAGACACATTCCCATCCCTCTAAATGCATTTTTTTAATGAAAAATATTGATTCTGTGGCATTGTCTATTTCTTTTAGGATTATAGAAAATTCAGTGGGGTATGGTGGTATATGCCTATAATCTCATCACCCTGTAGGCAAGACGATCAATAATTCAAGGGTAGCCTAGGCTACATTGAGAGTTCTAGGTCAGCCTAAACTACATACATTGTGAGTCTTTCTAAAAAATAATCCAAGGGTGAGAGATGTGAGTCAGTGGTAGAGCACTTGGCCAGTGTGTCCTAGGCTCTGGGATTGATCCCCAAGCATCAAGAAAGAATTTCAGATAATCCAGACATGGATTTTACTTTTCCTTATTTGATGAATTTTATAGCCAATTTCAAGTGCCAGAGTTCACCTTCATAAAAGGAAACTTTAATTAACAGGCAGGAGTGCCCAATCTCTGCTTTTTCAATAAAAAGAAGTAGAAAGGGATTGGTTTTGTTACTGCTCCCATTCCGCCCTGTTCCCTTCTGTCACTATGGTTACCAGCTGAGCAACTGTTTGCTGAGACACATTCGTACACCTTGTGGGGGTACACTATGATAATTCAGTATAGAAACACAAGCCAGGTGTGGCGGTACACACCTGTAATCCTAGCACTTAAAAGGCTGAGTGTGAGACCAGCCAGAGTACATAGCAAAATCCTGACGCCAGAGAACCTAAACTGTTAGTCTTGCTCTAACCAATGTTTTAATCTTTCACAAAACAGCTCACCCCTTCTCTGTGTCTGTGAGTCTACTGAGTATCTCTCCTTCCCCTCCCCCTCCACTCTTCCAGTCTCAGTGACCATTCCCTTCTTCCAGGAGATCAACCATTTAGTTTCCACAAATGAGCAAGCCCATGTCACTGGCTTATTAATGTAATGGTCCTCTGTGTGTCTGCAAATGACAAAAATCTCATGATTTTTTGTGGTTGAATAATATTTCACTCTACATCTACATCTGCATTTCCATGATAATACCACAGTATGACTCAGCTTAGGTGGGTGAAAAACACACACAGGCCAGCCTGGGTCCTCACAGTCCGGGGTAGCTGAAGACATCTACAGGCCCGCCTCGTGCCTTGCAGTGTTTTGTGGGCAGGTGCCATTATGATGAGCAAGTATATGATAGAAAAATGAGAAGCAGAATGATTCGCGTGCTGTGGAAAGAGGCAGAACTGAAGAAACAAAGAAGGTGAGGAACTGACTGGTGTGGGTGGCCGGCTTGCTCCCTGAGGACAAGGTGACATCTGGATCCAGACTGCTACCATGTCTGGGGCCGTGGTCCTACTGCATCTGATATCTGTGTTGCTGTCCATGGTCCGTGTTACCAAAGGGGACCATAGGAACCAAGCCTGTTGAAATTCAAGGGCTGTGCTGAGCTGGCCCTGCCCCTTGCTGGATTCTGTCACAGGAGATCTGGCCCCACCCCTCAGGGGATAGCTAGCTCCCACACTTGTGAGAGATGGCCTCACCATGGGTATAGAAGAGCTGGCCCTGATAGCATGTGCCTAGGAGAGCTGGCTCCGCATCTCGTCTGAGCGGTGTGGTCCCAGGGGTCTGGACTGACCAGCTCAGCTACCTCCCAGACACACATCCTGGCCTTGGGTTGGCCCACCCTAACATCTACCACATCTATGACCTACTGGAGTGCATGAAGGGACAATTGTCCTGTGGAGTGATAGGCAAGGGATCTCCATGACTCCGGGCAACAGTAGGATGTCCAAGGAGTTTCGGTGAGTGTCCAGTGATGATGGTTTGCCAGAGGCCTTGAACCAGACCAATGCCTCATTGCAATGAACATTTGTGTGTAGGGCTGACTGGACAAAAGGGTGTATACTGTGTGGCACACTGCAGATCCCAATGCCACTAGGAAGAATTTAGAGGTGTAGGAGAGATGGGAAAGAAGGGGAAGCAAGGTGGTTTTTAATTAATTTGGGGGGGTTTCTTTGGGGGTGATGTTAAAGGGGTGAGGGGCAGGTATGGAGGGCCTGGGAGGTGAACAGGATTGGGATGCATGATGTGAAATTCCCAAAGAATCAATAAAGAACTATGTTATGTCTAAAAAAATTTAAATACCACATTATGTAGTAGGGAATCTTATATTTCTATCTGGTAGATAGACATGCAGATACAACTTAGATCCCCTCCCCTCTCTCTCTGAGAGAGAGAGAGAGAGAGAGAGAGAGAGAGAGAGAGAGAGAGAGAGAGAGAGATTGCTCAGTTTTTTTCCATTCATCCACTGATGGTCATCCAGGTTGATCACATCTTACTAATATGAATAGGACCACCATAAACATGGGCTTTTTTTGTTTTCCTGACTTTATACCCTTTGTATATATACTCAGTGGTGTGGTCAGCTGGTCCCATTTTCAGTTTTTAAACAACCAGCTGTACTGTTTTTATGTAATGGCTGTGTTGTTATTCCCACCAACATGTCTAAGAGTTCTCTGAATCCTTACTAGCATTGTTATTTTTTTGTCTTGCTGATGACAGCTATTCTACCGGGGACAGAGACATCTAGGGATGTGGCTTAGTAGAGTATTCACCAAGCATTCAGTGTGCCCTAGGTTCTAACTCTCATGAGGTGATGTCTCCTGTAGTCTTGATTTCCACTTCTCTGCCATTTGTGAGCCTTTGCTTGAGAAGTACCTATTCAGATCTTATTATAGTTTTTAAAAGTAATTAAGTTTCTTTTTGTTTTGTTTTTGTTTTTCAAGACAGGATTTCTTTGTGTAGCCTTGGTTATTCTGGAACTAGCTCTGTAGACCAGGCTGGTCTCAAATTCACAGAGATCTACCTGCCTCTGCCTCTTGAGTGCTGGGATCAAAGGCATGCACCATCATTGCCCAGCATCATTTATAAATTTTAATTGAAATATTATATCATTTACACCCTTTCTAACCTTTCCCATGTCCCTTCTTACTTCACCTCAAATTCATGGCCTTGTTTTTTTTATTATTATTGTTACATATATATTTGTAAATGTATAAATACAACTTGCTGGGTTCAGTTAGTGTTGCTTCTATGTATATGATTTCAGAGCTGATCTCTTGTTATTGGATAACCAATTAGTGGGCTTATCCCTGGGGAAGACTAATTCTGCCTTTCTCATGAGTCCTAAGTTACCTCTAGTTCTTTGTCTGAGGGTGGGGCTCCTTTTTTTTTCATTTACCCTTTTGATGTTAGCTTGTCTGTTAGTGCTGTCATTACTAGGTGTTTAGGAAGTCATATTGCTGTGGTATCGTAGATGTCATTTCTAGGAGACATACTCTCACAGCAGACTTCATGGTCCTCTGGCTCTTACAACCTTCCCACCCTCTCTTTCCCAGTGTTCTCTGAGCCTTGGGCACAGGGGTTGTGCTGTAGATGTATTGAGGCTGCCAGCCCAGGACCGGTTGTCCGCTGTATTTTGACCAGTTGTATGTTTCTGTGATGGTCTCCATCTGCTCAAAGTGAAGCTTCTCTGATGAGGGGCGAGGGCTACCCCTCTCTATGGGTATGAGGATAAGTGTTTAGAATGCAGCTAGGAACTGTGCTGGTCTAGTAAACTGCGAGGAGTGGGTTCCCCTCTAAGACTCATGACCTCATTAACCCCGGATAGTTGCCTAAGTTTCCAGTACCAGGCAGGACTGACTTCCCTTCTGTGAACAGGCCGTAAGTCAGGACAGACACAGCTTGAATCATCCAAGTCCCGTGTCTAAAGTACATGGTGTCTTCAGCAATAGGTACTCACCATCAACTTGTGGGGGCAACCAAGGGCGACAGCAATAGCCTGTGTTGTTTTGGAGTCCTTGGATTTCCCTTGTCAACAACTCTAAAAGAGGTTTCTCAAGCCTAGAGCTGTTTTTTTTTGTTTGTTTGTTTGTTTGTTTGATGATTTATGGTTCTTGAGTAGAAAATTTGTCAGCCTAAGTAGCATAGCATAAGTTCATTTAAGATACATATGTATTCATATACACTTATGCATGCTATATGCAATTTTAGGTAAATAAAAGTATCTTTCCTTAAGGTCTTTCCAAACATTCTTAGTATTATTTATTCCTCCTCCCATCTACCCCTTCTGTGTTAACATCCCTCTGTTTTCCCAAATAAAACCTTCTTCTCCATTGTTGTGGTTTGGAAGAAAATGGCCCCCAAAGGGAGTGGTCTTGTTGGAGGAAGTATGTCACAGAGGAGGTGAACTGTGAGGTCTCATATATGCTCAAACTGTGCCTAGTGAGACAGGCTACTTCCTGTTGCCTTCGGGTCAAGATATAAGTACTCTCAGCTACTTCTCCAGCACCAAGTCTGCCTGCATGTTGCCTTGCTTCCCAGCCATGACAATAAGGGACTAAACCTCTGAACTGTAAGCGTTTTCCTTTATAAGAGTTGGCATGGTTATGGTGTCTCTTCACAGCAATAGAAACCATAACTAAGACATCCATTTTCCCATTTCTCCCTTTAGATCATTTGTATATTAGTAATCTCTCTGGTGCTCCCCATGATATCTTTTCACTTTCTTGGTTTCCATGGTTCCTCCAGGTCATATACTCATACCTGAAGATTTGGAGTTAGGACCCACAGACGAGAGGGAACATGAAGTATTTGACTTTCGGACCTGGGTTACCTCAGTCAGTGTAATAGTTTCTAGTTCCATCCATTACTTGTAAAGTTCATCATTAGTTTTTCAGCTTTTTGAGAATTCTCCACACTGGTTTACAGAGTACCTAGGGAATCAGGGTGCAGTCACAGCGACAGTGAGTGAGAGTCCTCTTTTCCTACACCCTCCACATATCTGCTTCCAGTTGGGTGCATCTTGGCCCATTCTGACTGGGATAAGACAAAACAGCAAAGTTGAACATTTGTGCAAGGTGATAGATATGGGCATAATTTCATTCTTCAGCATGTGGGCATCCAGTTTTTTCTCTCCAAATGAATAAAATATTGTTAATTAGAAGGAAGAAAATTTAAGTTCTGTCTGTCTGTCTGTCTCTCCCTCTCTCTCTCCCTGATGGTAGGAACTGAACCTCATAGATGTTAGACAAGCACTCTTCCTCCGATAAGCAACTTTCTACCACTGAGCTCTACCTCTATCCCATGTTCCTTTTTAGCACCAATATTTTATGAGTGAAATTTACTTGTAACCGTGCCAGAGCATCTGTGTGAGGTCTCCCGTAACCATTAGAATAGAATCTAGAAGACCCTAAATGTGATGACATGTGACAGTCGTCTGAGGTATGTTCGATTTGTTTTGTTTCACAGGGAAAGCCAAGTGGTTTATTACATTATGTGTGGACACTCTGAACCCAAACCTAAGGGTGCAACAAATGGATATCTGATTTGAAAAAGAGTTATCCCAGTTCCTCTCAAAGCCCATGCTGGACCCTTCTCCATTTTTTAGCAGACCTCTGAAACCTTGGGCCCTTCACCGAATGCCTTTGGTCATCTGTTGTCTGTGTATGTTGAGCTCTTGTTCCATTAATTCATTCTTTGAGCCCTGCCTTGGCATGGATAAGTCACATGATACAGTAGTGAGGCTACAAAAAGTAAATGCCATGCTTTAGCATCTCTACACCAAAACTAGTCTTTCCTGGGATCTTTGCTCAGGCTTTAGGGATCTTCTCTTAGAAATTCTCTCAATGAGAGGCCTGCCTTTAAGCAAGTAGGTTGGGTCTTTCCGACTTCTGGCTCCCTGTGTGCAGTAAGTGGTCTATCTCACAGGCTCTGAGAGCCTCTGCCCTTACTCTTTGCTGATCTACAGGTTCTCCCCTCCCACTTTTCTGAGAAACATCAGGTTCTAGCTGAAGCCAAAGGACATGAGCCAGTTCCCATTTTTTCCCAAGCACCGAGACAGAGCAATCACTTTGCAGTCAACTCAAATCTCGACTGAATTTCAAACAGTACTGCAGAGAATTTGAGTTCCCTGACACATTACAGAGCAACAGAGGCTGTTTAGGGCTGATTACCAGAAGACAGCCGGTAGTGACTTTTTACAGCTTTGCGTTTGTGTTTTCAGTGTTCAGTTACCACAGGTTTTGCTTTTAATATTAATTGGAGTTGCAACGGTTCCTTGGATAGACAGCTTGGCTTTGCCACATAGCACGAGGGCAAGCTGCTGTTAAATTGCCTTTTCCTTCTCACTTTCTTTTTGATTTGGAAGTCGACAGCATTAAAAACATTCTTCTACCTGAATTCGCACCATTTTGACCCACTCCATTTTCTTACAGCCTTTTTTTTTCTTCTTCTTCTTCTTCTTTTTTTTTTTTTTTTTTATCATTTTCACAGCTCTGGGCAATCTAATCAGATTGATAAGATTAAATGTCCTAGACCTGTGGTCAGCTGACTTTTGCTTAAGATTGGAACATTCAACCTTCCTATCTTCAAAAGCCTTGGAGGGTCTTGGTTAGGAGGGGGAAAAAAAGAAAAGGGATCTTAATTGAAGGCTTGGAGATTTTATCTTGCAAGGATGGGGTCAGAGACCTTACCTTTGGAAGGAGTACATGAGAAGAAAATTATTGGAGAATCAGATATTAAAAACAAACAAACAAAAATCCTGGGGAGATGGAGCAGTGAAAGGCTCATCACAGCAGATCTTTCATTGTGGGGAGGGGCTTCTTTTTAATACAGCTTTCTGATAAAATACTCAACACCCCATCTGTGCTCTGGCAAATTTTGTGTCAACTTGACATAAACCATAGCTATCTGAGAGGAAGAAACTGTAATTAATAAAATGTTTCCATAAGATCGGACTGCAGATCTCATCTATTTTTCCTTCGATGGGCGATTCATGCATCCTTCCCAGGGTTCTCCCTGCTAGCTAGCCTCCCTGGAGCTGTAGGTTGCAATCTGGTTATCCTTTGCTTTACATCTAGTATCCACTTATGAGTGAGTACATACCATATTTGTCCTTCTGAGTCTGGGTTACCTCACTCAGGATGATATTTCCTAGTTACATCCATTTGCCTGCAAATTTCATGATATCATTGTTTTTCTCTGCTGAGTAATACTCCATTGTGTATATGTACCACATTTTCTTAATCCATTCTTCAGTTGAGGGCCATCTCGGTTGTTTCCAGGTTCTTGCTATTACAAATAATGCTATTATGAACAGAGTTGAGCATGTGTCCTTGTGATATGATTGAGCATTCCTTGGGTATATGCTCAAGAGTGGTATAGCTGGATCTTGAGGAAGATTGATTCTCAATTTTCTGAGAAAGCACCATACTGATTTCCAAAGTGGCTGTACAAGTTTGCACTCCCACCAGCAGTGGAGGAGTGCTCCCCTTGCTCCACATCCTCTCCAACACAACCTGTTTTTAGTGTTTTTGATCTTAGCCATTCTGACAGGTATAAGGCCCCCAGGCAGTGAGATCGGGACCCATCCCTGGTGCATGAACTGGCTTTTTGGAGCCCAGTGCTTAAGGTGTGATACTTTGTGCAGCCTTGGTGCAGGGAGGAGGGGCTTGGACCTACCTCAACAGAATGTACCAGGCTCTGCTGACTCCCCATGGGATACCCTGCCTTGGAGGTGGGAATGGGGGGGATGGTTTGGGTGGAAGACTGGGAGGCAGGAGGAGGAGGATAGGGGAATCTGTGGTTGGTATGTAAAATGAATAAAAAAAATCTCTTAATAATAAGAAAAAGAAAAAGAAAAATCAGGCTACAGGCAAGCCTGTAGAGCATTTCCTTATTTAGTGATTGATGGGGGAGGGCCCAGCCCATTATGGGTAATACCCCCCGGGGCTGGTGGTCCTGGATTCTATAAGAAAGCAGACTAAGCAAGCCAGTAAGCAGCACTCCTCCATGACCTCTGCATCAGTTCCTACCTCAGGGTTCCAGCCTAGTTAGAGTTCCTGCCTTGGTTTCTTTCTATGGACTGTGATTCAGGATATGTAAGTCAAATAAATCCTTTCCTCCCCGTGTTGATTCTGGTCATGTGTTTCATCATGGCACTTAGAAACCCTAACTAAGATATTGTCCATCCTGAATGTTACAAAACAGAGTTTGAGCTGCAGAGATGGTTCAGTTGCAAGAGGCCCTGAGTTCCCTCTCCAGTACCCATGAAAAAAATCAGGTGTGGTGCCAGGTACCTGTGACCTAGTCCCAAAGAGATGAAGACAGAAGGATGCTTGGGGGCATTTGGCCAGTCAGGCTACTATAATCACCAAGCCTTAGGACCCAGTGAGAGACCTTGTCTGAAAAAATGGTGGCCAGCTCCTGGGAAATAACACCTGAGGTTGATTGCTAGCCTCCACATGTATGAGCACACACATGTACCCACACCTACATATGAATACACACACACACACACACACACACACTACTACCACCACCACCACTGAAACAAAACACCAAGAACATCTGCTTTCTACAATCGTATCCCAAGAGAGTTACCATGGATAACTTTTTTGGTAAGCATTCATATCTGTTTATTCGGGACAAAGAACAGGTGTGATAACAATTTGAGACACAGAATGATGAAGTCAATCCTTTAAATCACTGTAGATGAGTGGGGAAGGTAGCAGGTGCTGGAAGGATAGAGTTGCTAGGCTCTCAGAACCATTCTGTGTGGAAGTGCCAAAGGAAAGATTAGATGAAGATAAGATGCTGTGTGTGTCTTACTGAGGCACTTTCTTAATGAAAAGAATGATGCGATCCACACATCCACTTCTGTCTCTGCATTACAGTGCCAATCCCAAGATTGGAACCAGAGTCACCAGTGATGCCAGGGTCAGCCATAACATTAAGAACAGGGATCACTAACACCTGGCTGAGCTGAGACTGGCCTACAACCCTTCTGAAAATGGCCACAACTTGGCTGTGGACAAAGGAATGAGACCAAAGGTAGGGATTTAACTTGTTCTAGGCCTTGCTTCTAGGATCCCAAGGAAGCAATAATTTGTTGTATGGTTCTAGAAGTGTAAAGTGAAAGATGCTCATTGACCTGGAGTACAAATGAGAGAAGCAGCATTTTTTTTTTGGTGCTTTTTTTTTTTTTAATTTTATTTTATTTTACAATACCATTCAGTTTTACATATCAGCCACGGGTTCCCCTATTCTCCCCCTCCCACACCCTCCCCTTACCCCCAGCCTACCTCCCATTCCCACCTCCTCCAGGACAAGTCCTCCCCGGAGGATTGCGATCAACCTGGTAGACTCAGTCCAGGCAGGTCCAGTCCCTTCCTCCCAGACTGAGCCAAGTGTCCCTGCATAAGCTCCAGGTTTCAAACAGCCAACTCATGCAATGAGCACAGGACTTGGTCCCACTGCCTAGTTGCCTCCCAACCTGATCAAGCCAATCAACTGTCTCACCTATTCAGAGGGCCTGATCCAGCTGGGGGCTCCTCAGCCTTTGGTTCATAGTTCATGTGTTTCCATTCGTTTGGCTATTTTTTTTTCAATAATTGAGTTAAACCGAAATTTATTATAAGCCACAGTCGTCCTAGGGACCTCCATGCTATATATACAGCCTCTATGGTTCTATGGGTTGTGGTCTGATTGTTCTTTATTTTATATCTAGAATCCACTTATGAGTGAGTACATACCATGACTGTCCTTCTGGGTTTGGGGAGAAGCAGCATTTTTATACTGTCACTGCTTAGCTTACCAAACGGGGACCTCTTGTTCTGCAGCCAACACAAACAATAACTCCTCCTTGGCTATTGCACGAAATCTATTTCTTAGCATAGTACCAAAACTCTGGGTTTCTGTTGTTATTGCTGCTGTTTTGTTCTGCTGGCTCCAATATATGTTTGTTTGTTTGTTTGTTTGTTTATTTATTTATTTATTTATTTAATGTGTTCTGGGGGAAAGGAAAGCACACACGTGTAATGCCATCCATGTGGAAGTAAGAAGACAGCTTGCAGAAGTCAGTTCTCTCTCCCCTTCCTGTGAGTCCCAGGGATTGAACTCAGGTCAGATTTGGTGGCAGGTGCCCTTACTGGCTGATCCATCTCATCAGCCTTGTTTTACAAGCTCTCATGCAGCTGAGACCTTGAATTTGATATGGACCCAAAAAACGACCTTGTACTTCTGATCCTCCTGCCTCCACCTCAAATGCTAGTATTCAAGAAATGCACTATACCCAGTCTGTGCAGGGCTAGGGATCAAACCCAGGGCTTTGTGAATGCTTGGCAAACAGTCTACCCACTGAGCTAAATCTTCAGCCTCCAAAGTCTTTATAACCAAGACTAGATTATTTCTTAGTCTAATTTTCAGTCCTGTCTCATGGTAACACTTTTCCACATCCCTGACAGAAACCCTGTGTTCATACGTTGTAACTCTCCTTTACCCCTCCCATCTGCCACCCGCAATCTCTATTCTAGGAAACCCAGATGAGCTGACTCACGCAGAATTTGAACTTCTGTATCTTGTTTATTGCAATAAGTATGTGGTCAAGGTTCCCCTGAGGCTGAGGACATGGCTCAGTGGTAGAGTGCATGCTGAGCATGGGTTCAGTCCTCAGCACAAACAGGTGAATGAAAACGGGCTCATCTGCATTGTAACATATCAGGATTTCACTCATTTTCAGGGCAGCACATCACTCTGTTGTATGTACTCATTTTGTTTGTGTGAGGATACCATGGACTCTAGGGTAGTTTTCATATTTGGTAGCTGTGAAGCACATCCCCATGAACACTGGTGTTCAGACTCTTTGAGTCTACTTGCAAGAGTTTTGAGTGTATTGAGGAGTGAAATTGCTTGGTTCTAGGTGTAAATCTTTTTTTGTTTGTTTGTTTTTTGAGACAGGGTTTCTCTGTGTAGTTTTGGTGCCTGTCCTGGATCTCGCTCTGTAGACCAGGCTGGCCTCGAACTCACAGAGATCCGCCTGCCTCTGCCTCCCCAGTGCTGGGATTAAAGGCGTGCGCTGCTGCTGCTGCTGCTGCCGCCGCCGCCGCCGCCGCCGCCGCCGCCGCCGCCACCACCACGGGGTAGCTGTAAATCTTGAGGAATCAATGCTCTAGTTTCCAGTAGCTTACATCATTTGACATTTCCACTGAAAGTCTCAGTGTTCTGATTTCTTCAAACCATTACCCCCATTCATTACTTCCTGTTCTTTTGTTAGTGATGTCAATAAGCATGGAACAGTAATAGCTCATTGTGATTTGAGTTGTATTTCCCTAATGACTATTGCTATTGGCCACCTTTTCCTGCAGATACAAGCCATCTGTATGTCTTCCTTGGAGAAGTGTTTGTTCAAGTCCTTTATTCAACTTCAGATTATTATTTTTTCTTGTAGGAATTATTATATTTGTTGTAGGAACTATAGACTCTTTGAATTGTTTTTCTAGATATATTGTTTGCAAATATTTTATCCAATTCTGTAGGTTGTTTGTAGCCATAATATTTTTTGATGTGTCAAAATTATTAATTATAGCAAAATTTAATTAATTTTATGGCCTATACTTCTGATATCATATCTATAAAACCAATGCCATGCAGATTTTTTTAAAATTTTCTTCTAAAAGTTCTATAATTCTAGATCTTAAGTTTTGGTCTTTGATACACTTTGGGTTAGTGGTTTTTTGTTTGTTCGTTGCTGGTTTTTTTTTAATAGTGTGAGGTCCAATTTCTTTCTTTGCACCTGCATATCCATTTTTCCCCTGCAAATCTTTTTGAAAAGGTGAGCTCAGACAGGCAGTGGTGGTGCAGGCCTTTAATTCTAGCATGCAAGAGGCAGAGGTGGATCTCTGTGAGTTCAAGGCCAGTATGGTCTTCTACAGAGCTAGTTCCAGGACAGCTATGGCTATTACACAGAGAAACCTTGTGTCCAAAAACCTAAAAAAAAGAGAGAGAGAGAAAAGAAAAGAAAAAGAAAGAAAGAAAGAAAGAAAGAAAGAAAAAAAAAAGGAAAAAAAGGAAAGAAAAGGTATGCTCTTCCTTATTGAATACTCATGGTTCTTTAGTTAAAGATCAGCTTGCTTTAATGCTGTGATCCCTGGAGACTAGTTAGATAACACAGGTGACTTGCTGGGGTTAAGGAAGAGTGAGAAGGAGGAAGAAGGAAGAAGATTCAAAGTTGGATGGGAAGGGATGGTTATGGTAGGAGTTAGGTATAAGGGAGTTAATATGTTTAAAATCCATTGTATGAAATTTTCAAAGAATTAATTAAAATATCATTTTAAAAAATCAATTAATTGCATATGCAAAAATCTACTTCTAGGCTCGTTACCCTATTTTATTTGTCTACATGGCTGAACTTAAGCCCATATCAAGCTGTTGTAATTACTACAGCATTGTTGCACATACTTTTATTTTATTTTTTTAATTAATTAATTTTTTTGTTTTTTTGTTTTCAAGACAGGGTTTCTCTGGGTAGCTTTAGCTTTCCTAGAACTCGATCTGTAGACCAGGCTGGCCTCAAACTCAAGAGATCCACCTTCCTCTGCCTCTCGAGTGCTAGGATTAAAGATATGTGCCACCACCCAGCCACACCTTTTTTAAAAATTAGTTGTGGTCCTGACTCTTCACAATGCTGAGCCTTCCTATTCATGAACCTGGGACAATTCTCCATGATTTCCTTCTTATATATATCTACAACAATTTTCAGTCTTTAACACACAGATCTTTCATCTCTTGGGTTATATTCATTCATAAGTAATTAATTACAAGTTAAATGTTTTTAAGATATAATTGTAGATGTAGTTACTTTCCCGATTCTGTTTTTGGATTGTTCATTGCTGGTGTATAGACACTTGGTTGTCTTCTTTTGGCCTTGTGATTAACATCTTCACTGAGGTTATTTGTCAGCACTAGCTGCTTCCTTGTGATTTTCTACGGGCAGGATCGTGTCATCTGCAAATACCTTCACATCTTCCTTCCAGACTCCCTCTCCGTCCTCCTGGTGTGTGATAGTGCTCTAACTTGTGCTACAACACTGAACAGCAGTGTGCAGGACGTTCCTGACTTGTTTGTGACTTTAGGGAGAAGACTCGGAGCCTTTCAACCTGAGTGTGTTGGCAGGCCACCAGCCGTGTTTTTTCTGAATACTATTCCTCATGTTGAGGAATTTGCCCTTTAAGTCTCTTGTTTTCTACTTCTCATATGCTCATCCTATGAGGCTGTTGGATTTCATCAAATACCTTTTCTGTGTCAAATGAGATGACCACGTGTTCCTTATCCTTTAGTCATAATGTAGTAAGTTAATTTTTCTTATGTTGAGCCACATGTTGAGTTCCCAGAATAAATCCCATTTCATCATCACCAACGTAATCAATCCTTTTAACATGCTGCTGGATTCAATGTGTGGATATTTATACTGATAATCTTGGCATTTGTGCATTCATAAGGAATCAGACTTGTCCACTTCTTTTCTCATCCTTCTTTACCTGACTCTGGTATCGAGTTCCTCTGGGTAGCCACCCTGCCTGGGACTTTTTCTTGCAGTATAATGCTCCTTTCTTGCTGTCTAGTAGTAAAGGAAGAAAGTCTTGCTGAAAAGCATTTTCCCAAGAGCTTTAAGTTCTGGGAAGAATTTTCCAAAGGTCCTCCATTTACAGAGCCAGTTTAATATGAAGCTTCACCTGCCAGATGCCTTCATTACTTCTGGTTATTTCAAAACAAACTATGTACAAAGGTGCAATATTCTTTCTTCTTGAGGTAGTGCAGGAATGACCTTTGGGACTAAGAATGTCATCAGAGTCATTCCAAGTACCTTTCTGAGGGAGATAATACTTGACCCAAAGGTTAGTTGTGTCTTGTAATTAAAATCACAAATTATGTGTCTATTGTATACATAGTATGGTATATACAGCCCCCAAAATAAAATGTCTTAAGTAAACAGTGTGCTTCCTATTTGGAAACCCTTAGGTCTGTTAAAAAGCTACAGGCTTTATGGCTCTCTATGGAAGTAGTCAAGTGTAACATAGTCATGATGCAATGGCTGTATTAAATTCAGTACAAAGAGCTGAAATCTCCCATCATCAGCTTTTCTGGACAGTACACTTCCCTCATTTTGGCACAAGGCCATCCCTCCCTCTGTTACTTTCTTCTTGCATGTGTGTCATTGGTACTGATGGCTTTAGATGCTCAAGAGCTAGGGACAGTGAGATCAAGTGAAATCCTGCACTTTCCCTTCTCCACCATTGGGGTGTTTGGATATAGAACGCTAGCAGAGACTGGGCAGACAGGAACAACAGTCACAGTTTCTGCCTTCTCTCACCCTCGAGGCAGGGCTGGGGAGGGCACGGCTTACCAGGCCTCCCTTTTCATCTAGATGCCCTTTTCATCTTCGGCCACAGAGTCTCCTTCTTGATCTCAGATCAGCCTTTCAAACCTGCGCTTGAACTTCTGCATTAATTTGATCTCTTCAAATGCAGCTGCAATCCATTTTCTTTGAATTTTCCTTCCTTTGCTGAATTTGTTAGAATCAGACCCAAAGTCCCCCGAGGCAGGAATCTTTTAATTCCCTATATAATTCTTTTGAGTGGTCATGTGTTGGTACCAGAATCTAAAACTAACTTTACTTATAAAATTTCATTTCACCCCTAACTGGTGTGAAGTTCCCTGAAAAGCCATACTCCTGTTGGAGAGACAGATTCATTGTGCTATCTTTGGGCTCCTTATTACCCTCTTTATATGAGTATCAGTAAAAACTTGGGAACAAGTGCCCATTAATTACCAAATTAAGACTATCCTAAGATTGCATCTGAAACCAACAGCAGAATTTTCTCTGCTTTTCTATACCTCACCTATCTGCTGTCCCCACCAATTTGTTGAAAAGCAATTTGTTAAAAGTGATGGTTTGGTGCTAATTTTTAGTCTGTGATTATCAAAGTTCATAGACCCCCACTTCCACAGGGGAACATGTCATTTGTGACCATCTGAATATATGTTCCCATTCTAAAGTCACTGCAATGTGGCTCAGAATAAACTACCTCATATTCCTTTGAAGTATCAGCATCTTTTGCCTCTACAGTGGTTATGTTCTGCAAGGAGAGGAAGTGATATGTGTCAAGGACATAGTTTATTTTTATTTTAGACAAGGTCTCACTGTTGCCCTGGAACTCAGACCAGCTTCAAACCGGGAACCAGGCTGGCTTCAAACTCATCAAGCTGCCTCTGCCTCCTGTATGCTGGGATTAAATGCATGTACCAACACATCCACTTAAGGACATAGTATTTTATATACACAATATCCTGCAATATATGTCCCAACACTCTGCAATAAAATCTTTTTCTATTCTATAGAAGAGACTCTAAGAGAGAAAGTGGCCGGGTTAAACCCGGTTTTGCTGATGGTAAACTCTTACGCCTTTTCTTTAATTCTTTGCCTCATATGTGTACTGGCAATCACTGGGACCTGTGTTCTATTGACTCAGTTCCTTAACTCCTTTACAGTTTCAACACCATTTAGACTAAACTCTATGATAGGCCAAGGCAAGTGTATTCCTGACTGGGCAGAGTGGCACAAGCCTTTAATTCCAGCCCTCAGGAGGCAGAGGCAGGTGGATCTCTGTGAGTTCATGGCCAGCCTGGTCTATAAAGTAAGTCCCAGGACAGCTAGGGCTATGTAGAGAGACCCTGTTTTGTTTTGAAGTGAAATCCAAAAAATAAAAATACAAAAAAGAAAGAAAGAACAAATGTATCAAGTATATTAAAGATGTATGGACCAATACACTACCTTGAAGTAATTAGGACCCCCACATTAAATACTCTGAGCATGAATCTCTGATGGTATAACGCAGCAGAAATTCTCAAATGGTCTTGCATCATGGCTCTGGCAGACTGAGGAAATAGCCAATGGGTCTGTTTAGTGTACTGGGAGATCTTAATATACATACATGTTCTACTGCCTCATAAGAACTATTTTAAAAGCATGTAGCATGAAAAGAATTTTTACTTCACGTTAAAATCACCTCAGTGACTAACCAATGGAGGTGTGCATCTGCTGGCCAGAACACCACAACTTAAGCCTTAAGACGGCTACTGTGTTCCTTCCCTTTCGGGCTCTGCCTCAACCTCACTTGACACTTGTTACTTTAAGACATCAGTGGCCAAAACTCCACACTCACAAAGGTACGGCATCAAAAATATCACACATAACATAAATTAACGTCGAAATGGGATCATTTGTCATTTGCATGTGTGTGGTGTGTGCAGTGCACTGCGTGTGTGGAGGTTGGGTCTTGGGGTCCTGGAGACCAAACTCAAGTCATCTGGCTTGGTGGCAAACGTCTCGCTGGCCCCCAAGTGGAGCTGTTGTGAGCTAGCAGTTTGCATGACATTTGCTAAATACAGTTTCCTTCAGAACCTGAAAACACCTGGGGTGCTCCACTTCCTGTGGTTTCTGGGGCACCCTGGGGATCAAGCAAGCCTTCTTGATATGCATACTCGTTTTTATTGCACACACGTAAGATGTGCCTATAGTAATTTGGAATGGTTTCTCCAGTCAAGCATGCTGACAGACCTATCTCATTACACTTCACCTTTGCTCAAGCCTGAAGAACGTCTTCTTTCCTTTTTCCTTTCCCATCTCACTTCCCTTCACTCCCTCTCTCATCCTTCATTTTTAACTATTTGTTTTACGTCAAACTTCTTAAAGTTTTGTTTGTAACCTGAACTCTCCCTCCACGGCATCTTACTCACACAGAAACCCTGACCTACACCGAGGTCGGCAGGAAGAGCGGGCCGTGGATGGAAGCACGTGTTGGACATCTGTTTACCACATTTTCTCAGCACAGAGCACGGTTTTGACTAAGTGTTTACGTTCTCAGGTGGACCATTTCATGTCTGGCGAAGCAGGGAGTAGGGAGGAACAAGAGGAGGAAGGAGAAAAAGAAAAACTTTAACCCTTTAAAAAATTAACCCTCTGAAACGTGTATTGAGTTGTGGAGTGGATATCGAGGTTTGGAGGCTGGGCTCGCCTAGGACCCAAGCATCTTCACAGTCAGTCCCAGATACACGAATGTTAGCACAGATCAGGCTGAGGTCGAAGATGAGAGGAGGGAGCAGGATGGTCCCGAACTGGGGCCATTCGAACCGTGTTCCAGTTCTGTTTCCTCTCTTAGTTGCTCTGTGCAGCTTTGGGCAAGACAGTCCTGTGAATTCTCTCTTTCTTCTCACCTATGTGATAGCAACACCTATCTCAGTTTGTTTCTTCAGAACTGAATAACACTGATAAAATGTACCTCGTGTCTAGCACGGTATGACAGTGAATGGCTCTCCAAATCCTTATTATTAAAATAGGGCTGGGGACACTG
The DNA here is from genome assembly GCF_049852395.1 of Peromyscus maniculatus bairdii. Classification (NCBI taxonomy): domain Eukaryota; kingdom Metazoa; phylum Chordata; class Mammalia; order Rodentia; family Cricetidae; genus Peromyscus; species Peromyscus maniculatus. The sequence continues at coordinate 110,673,386 of NC_134856.1, forward strand.
CCAGGGGCTGGCAGAGAGAGGCCTGCTGAAGACCTCCAGGGACAGAGGAAACACAGGCTGGTTGTCCTCCTACCACCTGCTTGTGGGTCAGAAATAGGTACGATCAGTTCAGTGGTTATGACAGCTCAACTCAAACACTGTGATGCGGCGATTCCGCTCTGAAGTGTACATTTGGCACACACTTATTTCTGGGTGTCAAAGCATCTTCATAGTAGCATGGCTCAAAATGAAAAAGGTCAGAAACAAATATAGAATGGGTAAACACCAGGTATTTTGGGATAGAATACTATTCAGCAATAAATGTCAACGAGTCACTGCTACATGTGACAGCTGGAACGAGGTTCACAATGATGAGCAGAAGGTAGACATGAAATAGTTCGGCTGTATTTATGTAAATGCCTCCAACAGGCAGTATTAGGCACAGCGGCAGTGGTTGTGTTTTCTGTAGTGGGATTAATGGGTGGGAAGTTGTCTGAGTGGCCTCCTGGTGCTGGCGTAAAATATAACTCACTTTGTGGAAATCCTTCCAAGTTAAAACTTCCTACATGAAATTTTACTGCAGTAGTGTATCTCTCTTTTATTTTATTTTATTTTATTTTATTTTTATGGCAGGGTTTCTCTGTGTAGCTTTGCACCTTTCCTGGATCTTGCTCCGTAGACCAGGCTGGCCTTGAACTCACAGAGATCTGCCTGCCTCTGCCTCCTGAGTGTTGTGATTAAAGGCGTGTGTCACCACTGCCCAGCTTCTGTTTCCTTCTTAAAAAAAGGAGGGCCACAATCACTGCCCTACCTTGGCCCACTGTTGGTATGAGTTGGGTCATGCTATGGACACAGCCCTTAAGGCCCAGCAGCTTACACAGCAGCGCATTTCTTGCTCGTTAATACACGTGTAGCTGGATCAGGCATCGACACAGGCCGAGGAAAATTTCATTCAGCCATGAAAGTCCACGATCACCACAGTTGTGGGAAGAGCACATGGCCACCTGAACATCAGTTTTCAACCCAGCTGCCCAAAGACAGCACTTTTGCACACATACTCACTGCTAAAAAAAGGCATGCAGGTGTGCACAGCTTCAAAGAAAAGGCATGCAGCTGAAGTGGACAGGAAGGGACAAGATGGAAAGGCAGCAGCACCAGTGATAGCCACACCTGCTTTGGCTTCAGCCACACTCAGACCTGTGCCTGGAGAGCTGTGTTCCACATCCTCTCCACGACAGTCTTCCGTCCTCCCTCCCTCAAGCAGCAGGTCCCAGAAAAAAACAATCTAGATTTCCAGGCCATTGCTGTCCCCTGGGCAAGCTGGTCACCAACAGGGAGATGGACATTGTGTATGACAGTTCTCACTGTCAGGGCATGGCTGGTCCTTCTGTAGACCCAGGAACACAGTGGAGTCATAGTCGTGGAGAGTCCTGAGTGGAGGAACCACCCTTTGAGGGTTGTTGGGGGTCAGCGGGGCTACTGAGTATTTGGGTGTGTCATTCTCTCACAGGCAGGGAAAATGAGGGGGACTAGAAGAAAGCAGATGCTTAGAGGGGAGATAGGGATGGGGATGAGGGAGGATGAGGGGGCAGAAAGGGTAAGGAAGAGAAAAGTGCTTCTAACAAGCTATGGGTGTAAAGCTCTTCTTCTGCCCTATGTAGTGTGGCCCTAGGCTTGGGACAGTAATCTGACGTCTGCTAGGATTTTATTAAATAAGCACCACACTGGCGCTCACTGCTTATCAACAATGACTATGCCTATAAAAGAAAGGCAGTCAGTGTTAGCTGCTGCTACACCACCCAGTTTCCGAGACCACGGAGGCAGGCTCCCAAATCCTGCTGTAGCACCCAGAGGGCACAGGTAGGCCTTTGCACTTCTCAATCTTAGTGTACGTGATGTGTGAGTGTAGCTATGCACACATTTCAAACGTGTGTGAAGGTCGGAGGACAACTCAAATGTCAGTCTTTGCCTTCTGCCTTGCTTGAAACCGGGGCCCTGCTTTCTAATGCATACAGCAGGCTGTCTGGCTGTGAACTTCTGGGAATTCTGTTTCTGCCTTCCGTACTGCCATAGGAGCTGGGCCTATTGATGCAGGTGATGTTACATCTGGTTTTCCGGGGGAGATTCTGGGAATCTGGACTCGGTTGCTTGGGTTTGCATGGCAAGCACAAGATCCATGAGGCCCGATCTTCGACTGCCCTTTAAGAACTGGCTGGTTTCTTTCCCTTTCACTGAAGGTTTTAATTAGAAACTTATTCCTTACAGATGCTTCAGTTAGTTACACTGTAAGCACAGACTTTGACTGAGAAAGCAAAAAGAAGAGGGGCCAGAGGCGGGCCTGCAGCTACCCTCAGCACAATGATGCTTCTTCATGGGAGCTTTTTGGGGGCACATGTAAGGAAGAGCTAACAGGGGATGGTCTAGAGATGAAAACAACCCTATGGTATCTGGAGGCACTTACTTTGTTTCCCTTGCCCTACCCAATCCAAATAACTCATTTAAATTCCGATAAACACAGGGTTTGCTTATTGCACCAATTCCTTTTATTGTCAAAGAAGTCATTTCAGTAGGAAAGACTGATGATGTCCAGTCAGACGCACAGGAAAGGAGCGTGGTTTGTTTGAAAGTTGGTAGGCACCGCAGGCATGGATTCCTCACATTTTCTGAAAAGCTAGGAAGAGTCCTTTAAGTGGCAGACTTGGGTCCGGTTTCCCAAAATAGGTTTCTATATAAACTTTTTAGGAACACATGTGCTGTGAAGATGTCTGTAGCACGGGGACTCCAAACAGCCTGAAGAATGTTTATTAAAGACTAGATGTGCTTCCACACCAGGAAAGGGTGGCCAGGGCCACTGATGGCCAGGGCCACTGATGGCCAGGGATACTATGCACTTAGGTTGGGACTTAATGACTGGACATTCAAAGGAAAAAAAAATGCAACCACTTGCATTTGTTGTTAAAAAATCAAAAGGAGTGTGATGAGAAAGACATGTTCCAGAAGCTGTGATTTGAGGTCATATGGCTCAGCTCAATGTGAGACGGGGTGAGCCTCAGTAGAAGGGATCCAGGCAAGGCGGCATGACCAGTTCAGATGACTGCCTTTGAGAACTGGTGTGGCTGCTTTCCTGAAGGTTTTCGTTAGAAACTCACTCCTTATGGATGCTTCATTTAGGTACGTTGTAAGCATAGACTCTGGCCAGAAATGCAAAAAGAAGAGCAAGGAGAGCCAGGCCTGCAGCTACCTTCAATGCACAGTCATGCTGGGACATCTGCAGCACACTTCTGGAAGAGGCCGAGTCACGCCGAGTTGCAGCACAGGTGTCTGAAGTTGAATTCAGATGATTCCCAAACCTATTCCTGAATTCCTATAAAGAGAGGAACAGGTAAGAAATCATTTTCAGAAAAAAAATTTCCTGCAGCGATATCAGCTATGGTTCCTTATCCTTTCAACACAGACACACTTGGGTGCCCTGCAGGGTCCAGGTAGCCCCAAGCTTGGTGTGGGTAAGTCGGCTTCATTCTCTGAAGATTAGAACACAGTCTTGTTTTTTCAGACTACATGGAAGACATTTTGTTCATCAAACACACGCTTGAGGGCAGACATTCCAAGGTGGTCTGCCATTGGAGGAAGGCTGAGCCCATTTCCAGGTAGCCTATAAAGGTCTGAGTGACCAGAGTGACCCAATCCATAGAGTCCCCTCCATTTACCCTGGTGTGCCAGCACAGGAAAGCCTGGACAATCCAGCTTGAGGAGAATGCAAGGGGTGAATCAACATGTCTGCTCCGCTTTTTGGAGAGGTCTCTGTTAAGCAAGGCTTCTAGTCTGACATGGGGAAAGTGGACAGAGGAACATTGCTACTCTCATGGCAGTTTTAATCTTTCAAAGTACATGTTGTATCTAGTGTCTGAGATTTTTCACATTATATACCTCCTTTCAAAACAATGCCCCCATACAGCATGGACACCCCTGCTGGGACCGATGGGACGTGTAGATGGGAGGATCACAGAGGACGAAGGAAAGGCACAACACGGCAGAGGCAGTGCAGCATGTGTCGGCGTAAGCACAGCTGTCCTGAGCAACCACGGGATTCTCCTGGGCCTTCCCTTCTGAGCAGAGTCCTGAGCACCTTGTCTACTGTGTGCAAGTGCCCCTCCCCACTGCAAACACCGGCTGGTGCCTGAGAGTGGAGAGGGGTAGAGGCACACCGGCAACAGATGGGAGTCTTTAACAGGGAGCCACACCTTCCAGGAGAGAGCTCTTCTGTGAGGCTAGCTTGTGTGGTGTTTGGTACAAGCTTCCACTTCAATTGACTGAAGGAGCTCTTAAGAACAGTACTCATAATGGGTTTGTAGTTTTTAATAGTTATTAGGAGTTATTTGTAGGAAACTGCTATCAAACCTGAAAGAATGTATTGATGTGCCCATTGATGTGTGCATTACTCTTGGTAACTTGGGCATATGTCCATCAAGTAACATTGCCTCCATGTGTCATGTGACTCAACTCACTCAAATTCTATGCCATAACCATACTTTTGGTCATTATGTTCAGAGCTAGCTATGTATACTGGGGATGATGGGTTGTATTTTATACAAAGCACTGGCAAGGAAAAGGTCATTCTCAGCCTAATGATTCTTCCACTGTTGGAATTGATCATAATGTTGGTACAAACAAGGCAGACTTTGCTAACCATCTAATTTCACACCTTCTTTTTCCTCTTTCCTGTTTGAATATGTTTTAATATTTTTGTTTCTTCCTGGGCACAAATTTCCTGCCTTCTCTTGTTTCTGCTTAGTCATGTTGAAAAGTCCTTCTCCCCTGTCCAGAAGAGAGCCAGTACTGCTCCTGTGAGTCTTTTCATTCTTTCCTTGCCTCCAGGCTAATTTCTACCACAGGTAAAAACCAACCTTGCCCCAGACCCCCCAAGTGGTCAGAAACCTCTCAACACTTGGTGATTGTTTGTTTTTGAGACAAGGTCTCATGTAGCCTCAGTCTGCCTTGAACTCCTGATCCTCTTCCCTCTGCCTCATAAGTGCTGGGACTATTGGCATGAGCCGCCGTGTCTGCCTGGTGGTTTTTTTTTTGTTTGTTTGTTTTAACTTTCTCTCATGACAACCCAAATGATGCTGTTAGTGTTTAAAGTATAATTCAGTCTATTCATTTTGAAGCACAGTGACAGCCTCAGAGCTCCTGGGTGCAGCCTCTGGTGCAATGAAACTCTCAATGGTTGGATCTCAGAGACCTACACACTGACTTTGAGCAGCTTGTAACAGAAGTAAGGACAGCACCTACATACGGCAAGCTCAGGAAGAATGTAGGCTCTTCCAGCTTAAGAGACAGGAGGTATGAACTCTTCAAAAGTGGCAGATGAGGAGTGTGGGGAGGTGGCCCCAAGTGACTCCACAGTCCTGGCTGCTACCACACCCTGTGGCACACACTGCTGAGGGAGAGGGTCCCAGCCCATACTGCTGTGAGGAACCACCACAGTTCCTGTGGACAACTGACAAGAGAGAAGTGTCCTTAAGTAGGTTACCAAGTATTTATAGCAATGACTGGTTTGAGGACAAGGACTCAGGCCCCACACTGCTGCTGTGGTAGAGCCCGCTTCGATAGTGGTGTTTATTTAGTATTATTTAAAATAATACTTTAAAAGTCCCATTATGGGATTAGAGACATAGTACAGTAAGCACCCTAGGGAGAATGGTGCCACACCAGACCTGGCTGAAATGACAGTGTCCTCACACTTGTTCCTCTGGCCTCTCTATGTTCGGACTCACTGACCATGGTCAGACTATAGAGAGACCATACTCACAGAGTGCTCTATGAGGATCAAAAGCTGTCTAGCAAACAATACCCCAAGACACATCTTCAGGAGTAAGCTGCTTACCGAGAAGCTGCTCTGGTCAAGTAAGAGTCACCTGATCTATAGGATGAACAAATGTAAATGGAGAAGCACAAGGTAACATGGCCTCTCCAAACAAGAACAAGATGCAAGGAAACTGAAATGGAAGACAGACATGCCAGATGAAGAATCTAAAAGAACAATGATAAAGAGCACCTCAAGGCCTTACATAAGATTAGTCGAAAGATTAGAATAGAAATAGATGAAACACATGAAGACAGTGCAGACTGAAAGCCTAATGGCCCAAGTTTGATCTCCAGGACTCACAAAGCAGGAGAGAAACTGTGTCTGAAAATTGTTCTCTGTCCTCCACATGTGTGTAGTGGCACACATATGCATGCACACACAATAAATCAAGAAAAACAGGAGTAGTTGATCCTGGATGCAGATGATGGGGTTCTATACATAAGAAAACCTGAAACTGTTAAAACTGATACATTCAGTAAGTAGCAGGATCTTGTTCTTCTATATGTCAATAATGAGTTTGAGGGGAAAAAAAATCAACAAAGCAATCCCATTCACAAATAGCTACAAAATATTTGGGGATAAACTTAACTAAGGACATGAAAGTTCTCTGAAACGAAAATGACAAGAAAGAAACAAACAAATGAAGAGACCCATATATACACAACCTCCTGGGTTTTTAGTTTGGCAAAATTAAGTTGTTAAATGACCATACTATCAAAAAGCATACTGAGACAATGAAATCCCTGTCAGAACTCAACAACTTTCTTCATAAAACAAGAAAATTATCCTTTAGTTCCTTTGGAACACAAAAGGCCCTAAATAGCCAAAGCTACAGTGAACAAACAAGAACAAATTTGGAGGCATAATTTCCTGATTTCAAAACATACTACAGAGCCACAGTCATCAACATAGCATGGGACTGGCAGAAACATTAACTAAGTCTCTGAAAATGTCCATTGGAGAAAAGGTAGTATCTTTAATAGATGGTCCTGGAAAAATGGACATCCACATGGAAAACACTGAAATTTAGCCACAATCTCTCATCTAGTAACAAAAACCCAAACAAGCAAATAACAAAACTCAACACAATATATCAAAGACCTAAAAGTAAGACTTGAAACTCTAAAACTACTTGAGGAAAACATAGTGGTAACAATTCAACATACTGGTGCAAAGAATGATTTTCTGGACAGGGCCTCAAGATCACAGGAAACAAAAGCCAAAATTGACAAACAGGGACATCAAATTAAGAGGTTTTTCAGCAGCCTACAGAGTGGGAAAAGATCTTCACCAATACCACATTTGACAGAGGGCTGATTTCCAAAATGTATAAAGAACTCAAGAAACAACAACAACAACAACAAAGAACTCAAGAAACTAGACATCAAAAACTCAAATAATCCAATAAAAAATGGGGTACAGATCTAAACAGAAAATTCTCAACAGAGGAGTCTCAAATGGCTGAGATTAGCTTAAAGAACTGTTCAACATTCTTAGCCATCAGAGAAATGCAAATGAAAACAACTGAGATGCCATCTTATACCTGTGAATGGCTAAGACTAAAGAACACAATGAAAGCTCATGCGTGAGAATATGTGGAGCAAGGGGAACACTTCTCCACTGCTGGTGGGAGTGCAAACTTGTACAGCCATTTTGGAAGTCAGTGTCGTGGTTCCTCAGAAAACTGGGAATCAACTTACCACAAGACCCAGCTGTACTGCTCTTGGGCATATACCCAAAGGATGCTCAATCATACCACAAGGATACTTGCTCAACTATGTTCATAGCAGCTTTATTTGTAATAACTAGAACCTGGAAACAACTTAGGTGCCCCTCAACTAAGGAATGGATTAAGAAAATGTGGTACATTTACACAATGGAGTATTACTCAGCTGTTAAAAACAAGGACACCAGGAAATTTGAAGACAAATGGATGGTACTAGAAAAAAAATCCTGAGTGAGGTAACCTAGACCAAGAAAGACAAACATACGTACTTACTCATAAGTGGATATTAGCTGTAAAATAAAGGATAATTATGCTACGATCCACAGACCCCAGAGAGACTGCGTAACAGGGAGGGACCATGGGGGGATACCCAGATCTCCCTGGGAAGGGGAAGTGGAGGAGATTTCATGGATGGACTGGGGACAGGTGCAGATGGGAACATGGGAGATCAGGTTGGGGGGGAGTCTAAGGGGAGAGTACTGAAAGAGACTACTGGGGAGCACTTTGGGGTCAGGTAAAAACCTGGCTCCAGGAAATCTCTCAGGAGCCTACAAGGAAGACCCCAGCTCAGATTCCTAGCAGTAGCAGATATATAGTCTGAACTGGCCATCTCCTGTGACCAGACTGGTGCCTAGCCCAAGTGTTATCAGAGAGACGTCATCCAGCAACTGATGGAGACAGAAACATGCCTGATACTCCTGGGAGACCTGCACTTTCCTAAGCTTAGAAATGGAGGAATAGATGGGGTGGGTGGGAACAGAGAGGGAATGGGGGGCACTGGGAAGAGAAGGAGGAAGTTGTGCCCAGGATGTAAAATATACAAGTAAATAAATACTTAAAAAATTAAGAGGTTTTTATCCAGTGAAGAAAACAACAAAGTGAAGGCCCAATACATGGAATGAGAGAAAACCTGTGCTGGTTATTCACTGGACGAAGGTTAACATTAACAATATGTAAGGAGCCCAAGTACTTAAAACAAAACAAAAACCAACAAACAAAACAGCTAAAGAGTGGGCTAAAGACCTGAATGGATTGTTATCAAGAAATACAAATTGCAAATCTACAAAAAAAAAATGTCTAGTATCATTAACCATGAAGAAAATGCAAGTCAGAACCACAATGAGACATCAGCTGACCCTAGTTAGAATGGATTTAACAAAAACAATTAAAAATAACTGACGACCATAAACAAATCTCCAAATAAAGATGCTGATGAGGATGTGCAGAAGAGGAGATTCCTGTAACCCCAGTGTTAGCAATGTACTGTTAGCATGCCTGCTAATGCTGAACAGTGTGGAGGTTCCTCAGAGAAGCAGGTTCAGAGCTACCATCTGCTTCAGTCCCATTTCTGGGTGGATAGTTAACATAAATGAAGCTGGAAGCAGGAATCATGATCAGAAAATAATGGGGCTTTTGTTTTGCATGTGTATGTGTGGTATGCATATATGTGTACATGTTCATATGTACATGAGCATATGTATGTATACATGTAGGGACCGGGGGTTGGTGCTGGGTGTCTTCCTTGATTACTCTCTACTTTATTTACTGAGACAGGGTCTCTTGCTGAATCCAGAACTCACAGATTAAGCTAGTCTAACTACCCAGCTTGTCCCAGGTGCCCCCTGCCTCTGCCTCCTAAGCACTGGGATGATAGGCTGCCAGCACGCTCACTCATGGTTCTTAGGTTCTGGGCATCCGAGTCCCAGTCCTCATCTTGTGTGGCAAATGCTTTATCCATTTAGCATCTCCCAGCCAACAGCGCATTTTAATAATACAAAATGTATATAGGGGAAATGATGATGAAGGGCAAAAAAAAAAAAAAAAAAAAAAGATAAAGGTTGACACACAATGGAACAGCGGATACAATGAAACTTAACTGTGGCCAATAGTACCAGAAAAAAAGAGAACCAGTCAGGCCTAGACGTTCCCTAAAACTTTATTTTCCTTCCATATCTCTCTGTCCCCTGGCTTCTACCCTCTGCTCTTGCAACCTTCCCCAAAAACAAAATTTAAAAGTAAAACCCCAAACCAAAACAAACAAACAACAATCTGGGCATGTAGTATGGCCCAGCAAGTCACATAGTTCACCCTTTAGTCCATACATTTTTACTTGTAAGTGTTCATTGCAACGAGTCATTGGTCTGGTTCGAGGCCCCCAGTTTCTGCTACACTGTCAATACTGGGCCCTCACTGGGGCTCCTCTTGGATATCCTGTTGTTGTCCTGTGTCATGGAGATCCTGTAGCTTTGGATTTGCAGGTCTAGCCTCTTCCCATGCTCTAGAGGTTCACAGATGAGGTAGATGTTGGGATGGGCTACCTTATATTCCTGGTTCTGGGCCTGGGTGGTAGCTGGGTTGGTCAGCCTGCCAGCTTAACATCATCATCACCACCCAGGCTAGCTCTCCAGCACTGCCCAGCTAGCTCACCCAGTGCAGCAGGCAGCAAGGAGTGGGGCCAGTTCTCCTGCCCTCATGCCCTCAGGTCCAGCTCACCCTCACCCACACCACCAGGACCAGCTCTACGGTTTTGCCCAGGCAAGGTGCAGGGCCTACTCTCTCAATTGCTGCACTTGGTGAGGGGCAGGGCCAGCTTTTCCATTCTCATGCCCCCAGGTTGGCTCTCCCGCCTGTCCAGGGTGGAAAAGGGTGTAGGAGGAGGGCATATTTCTCTTACCCTTGCCACCCTATTGCGTACCGGGTGTGTGTGTGTGTCCCAAAACCTTAACTATTATAAAGACTTTTATTCCTAAAATTCAAACGTCTCTTTAATATATCCAATTCAAGAAATTTTGTTGTTTATTAAAACAATTCTGATATTTATAATTTTTAAGAATTTGAATTCTCAGAAATACCTTTCTTAAAACAAATGTGAAACAAGGCAGGGGCTGATATTTGTTCAGTCAAAACACTTCACTTGATTTTCACAGACTAAAGGATATACTGAGAGTTCCTACTATGTGTCCTGCTAACTTTGATTAGAGCGCTTCTCCCTCCATGGAAATCTCACTGCTCCCTGGATGAATTTATAAGCCTGCCTTCTTGCTGGCTATTCATGGTATTTTGACATAGGGTCTTGCCATGTAGCCCAGGAAAACCTAGAAGTCAAGATTCTCCTTCAGCTTTTCAGTGCCGGGGTTACAGGTGAGATTTACATACTTAAATTTTCCAGAGTATAGCTTATCAAATCCCATCAAAGCAATACATCTGCTAAAACAGAAGCAAATATACCCCCTCCCCAATCAACCAAACATCAATAAGTTTTTAAGCTCAGAAGCCCAACGATGAGAACTCAGGCAGTGACAGGTAAAGCAGTGGGTAGCAGCATGGGCTGCCTCTGACTGCTTCTGTCTCCAGGAAGGATGCATGCTCTGGTAAGGGATAGAAAGCAGGGTCTTTACCTTGAGCATGATCTTGGAAGCACGGTTCTAGGAGCTGATCATGAGTGCGGATCCTGGGCTCCACTCCCAGTTCCTCCTGTGGTTCTCAGACACTTTTCTCCTCTCATTGTGCACTTCCTCACTCACAAAGCAGTGGCTTAGAGCATCAGTATTTGTGCATCATTGGGCTGTTATGAGAACTAAGTGAGCCAGGCAGAAAGTATTCCGAGCATTTAAAACTCAATGGATCTCAATGCAGTCAGTCCATGGAACTCTGAGGTTCTAATGGGCTATGCAAACGACCTCAAAAGTTCTTGTAAAATTACAAAGTCACCATTTTATTTGCTTTCCAAATATGATTAATCCGCTCATGGTATTTTGGTTCATCACAAATAGCAGCAGAAAGCATGCAGTACGAGGAATGAGAGCAGGTTTTGAATTCTGAGTCTAAGTTCAGCTAGCCATGTGATCTAAGCCTAATTACTACTTCTATGATATAAGAGTATTAACCTCTGCCTTAAAATGGTGCTAAAAGTTAGAAGATATGCCAGGGACGCTGCCTGGGCTCTGGACACACGAGAAAGGTTGCTGGTGCTGTTGTATACAGGAATGTGGCACAGAAAAGTGAAGATGCTAATGGCACTTAGCAGCAGTACCAAGACAACAATGTCCCTCCAGACGTGAACCCATGAGACGAAGCTACACTCACAGTACAGTCAGCACTCACACTCAGGGAGGAGCAGTAAGGCTCCCTGGTAGGCAAGAAGACTTGTGGAGTGAGCCTCAGGGAAAAGCTCTTAACTAAGGCCATCTCCACCCCTTGTCTTTTCTTGTTATTACTTTCTCAGGCTTGAAGTCAAGGCATGACTTGGCTTCAGAAAACCATCAACTATCACTCGTCCGCATGTCCTACACTCTGTCTCTAGCACAGTGCATATCAACTTAATGAGTAAGTCTGTTTACTCCTGCCCTACCCCATGGGCACTCCTGAGCAGACCCTTCATTTTCCAGTAGATGCTCAGGGTCTGGTATCGAGGATGAGGCAGTGCTAGCTGAATGGATACTGAGATTTCTACCTGTTCCTCAGGGTCACATGCTCACACTTTATATAAACACTCTTTCCACAGAAAATGACATTTGCCTGCTGTATTTTTTATTAGAGCATCAGGTACAGGGGACAAGTTCACTGGTGGGGAAATGGCATGGTGTGAAGGTTAATCTCCATTTTCAACTAGATCTGGAATTACTTGGGAGACACAGCTTGGGGCATATCTGTGAGGGTATTTCCACCTTAGCTAAGGGAGGTGCTATCCCATGGGCTGCAGGCCTGGTCTGAATAAAGTGAGGAAAAAGGAGAAAGCTAGCTAAGAACCAGCATGCATCCCTCTGCTTCCTGACAACAGATACAACTGACGAGCAGCTTCACACCCTTGCTACCATGCCCGCCTTTCCTGCCATGGCAGATCTTATTCACCTTCCAAACCATGAGCCAAGGCCACCTTCCTTCCTTAAGTTGATTAGGTCAGATATTTTGTCACAGCCATGAGAAGTAATTTATACATGTTGTAGATTAGTTTTCTAAAATGACTTTAACAAATTACCCTAAATCTAGAATATTAAACAATACAAACCTATTCTTAGACTTCTAGAGTTTGCATGTTCTAAGATTTTGCTGTAGGTAGGGATGAATTCCTTGCACAGGCACTGGGAAAGAATACAATCCTTGCCCTTTCTGGGTGGTTCAGAGGGAGCTTGCAGCCCCTGGCCTGTGGCCCCTTTCCCTGTTTCAAAGCTGGTAGCCTGGAGATGGTGACTTCCATCATGAGAATCATTCTGGGATCATTCAGAGTAATTTTCTCATCTCAAGATCCTTCCTTATCCATTCTGGAAAGTCTTTCTTTCTATGATAGGCAACATATGTGTAAGTTCCAGGGACTGAGATATGGGCTTTCTGTGGCCACCACTGCACAATCCTTCAGGCTCTTCTCCTCTAGTATATGTGCTCAGCTCTGGTAGAGCTGAACCAACTTCTCAGCACAGAAGAACACAGTCACCAGAACTGCAGTGCTTATACATGCCAGAGTGGCCGTAGGCAGCTGTGTGATGGGCTGACAATGAGGCCTACTGCAGGAGGAAATCAGGAGACCTTTAGGGCTTAGCCTGGGCTAAGCCTTTGCCTTCCAGCTAACATAAACCCAACTCTTCTTATGTGAGGTCTCCTGGACAGATTGTCTTACTCATGGAACTTGCAGCCACTAGAGGCAGGACCCTGAGGGAAGGGCTCCCGGGGCAGTCAGTTGCAGATTGCTAAACAGATACTGCATTCTACTTGCTCTTCTAGGATCTGTATTCATGGTGCCAGCAGTCACAAAAACCCTTTCCTTGGGGGCTATGTGGGGTTTGGTCTCCAAAGGAAGGAGGTTGGTCATTTGGTGACATTCCCTGAAGTCCTGCCTCCTTACCAAGAGCTTTGATGATGAGCTGTAATACAGACTGGGCTGCAGAACCAGAAGGAAACAGTAGCAGCAGTATTTTTGGAAACTTGCCATGTTATAGGCCTCTCATACTTTACACATTTTTTTGTTCTCCAAACTACCCAATGAAAGAATAGGTAGAACTTAACTCTGTCAAGTCATCATAACTCCATGTGATAAATAGGGAAGAGAAGCTAGGGTTTAACCTTACTATGCACAGGACACATCAGAGATGTGTTTATAGTCAACTGTAAATAAGAAAGTGGTATCAGGTACCTCCTGATTATCAAACTGACTGTTATAAACCCAGGTTTCTAGGAACAGGCTTTATGCACCCTCCCTGATGCTGTACCCTGTGAGGCAAGAGTGTCATTGCCTGTTTTTCTGCAGAAGAGCATTCTAGGAAAGCCAGCCCCGGTTAGGCACAGTGTTTCTTGCTGCATGCCTTACAGTTCTGAGCTACACTGAGACTGTGTTTGTGCAAGAAGTGTAGCTGGGTTTTCTCAGTGTGTGTGTGTGTGTGTGTGCATGCACGCACACACGTACATGTGCACGCATACATACACAATCAACACGCTCATATTAGAATATGCTGCAAGATGCATTTTAATGAGGAACAATTGGTCTGGTTCTGCTCAAATGAAAGACAGTCCTGTAAGAGAGTCACCACCTGCCTTCCAGCTTGTACAGCTTCTAAATGACTTCTTCTGTCCCTGACACCTGCAGGTGTTGCCAGGGTCCTGCAATTACATTCCAGTGCCAGCTCCTTCCCTTGGACTGACAGACAATGTCATTCCCCATGATTCATGCCACCAAGAGAAAACAGAACAGTGACCAAGGGTACCAAACTATCTCAATTATTCTTCTAGACGTCACCTAAACTAGGAGCATGCTACTATCATAGGAGTCTTTGATTCTCCTAACATGGAATCATGCTACTGTCATAGGAGTCCTTGATTATCTCCAAGCCAAGAATGCGTCTAGTTCTTGATGTCTATGTTTAAGATGTTACATGCAGAGCCTGTCAGCTTAATAGACACAGTGGAATATACATGACCAACTGATTGAAGTTAAGAATTAATTGGGCTTTTTCATTTGAAAATCTGTCACATAGTCACACAATGAGAATACACCATCAACTTCCCTGTATCACTTTTAGGCATGAGTAATTCAAGATCAGACACTATTGAGATGAAATTTTTTCCTCTGCCCCCCAAATGCTTAATTGCTATCAGATCATTAAAATTGCAAAGGAAAAGTTTTAAACACGAACATAACACAAAATCTCACACTAATCTTAGTATCCTAGATTTTTAAAATGTTATTTTGGTGATAGCAAAGGCTTGTGTTTACTTTACTAATAAGATTGAGCATAAATTATTAAGCTATTGACGGCATGATCAAAGACATTTCAGATTCTATTCTGAATAATTTTGCCTTGACATCCACCAAAGGAATAGATCTGATGTGTCCCTGCATGGCTTCGGTGGCCCCTCTCTTTCAGGATACCCACCCCTCGGACGTGACCTGTGCCCATGAAACAAACCCAAGCCCAGCATCTGCCTGTCACCTCATTAGGACTCCTGGGGAGTCTGCATTTCATCTGACTCAAGAGACATGAAAAAAACCTTCCAAGCTCTGAACTTCTTTTAAAGGATTGAAGACATTTCTTATGTGTAAATTTTTCTCGTGCCTCACTCAGAAGCACAGTTAACAGCTTGAAGTGCAAACTAAGAAGGATGGAGGATATATGATGCTTGATAGCTCCTGTCTCAAGATGAGTAAGACTTTCTATCGGCCTGTCTCCTAAGGGCCTGCTGAGCCCATGCACATGCCCAATGCAAGGCAGCATACAGGAGAGAATATGGAGAGCTGAGTTTTTGCTTTGAATATAAAATTATTTTCGCGTCAGAAAGTGATCTCTATCATAACTGCATTTTAAATTCCTCAAATATAAACTTCAAGACTCACCTCTTGCTGTAAGCATCATTAATGCAAATTGCTCGTTCATCCTTGACACACAGGCAGGCCTTCACATAAAGAAGGGATGAGGGCCACACTTTGATCTAAAGTCTATAATCAGTGCCTAGGATAGTAGCAGAAATCTGAGGCCATTTATTCTAAATTGGAATAGCATTAACATGAGTTAAGATCCACAGGCAGGGTGGGAGACAGGAAATTTGAATCTAATCATCTAGTAAAAAATACAATAGGTAAATTGCATTTCTCATGGAAAGAATATTTGTATCTATATAAAATGTGGACATATATTATTAAGGAACAGGTAGAAATCTCAGTATCCATCAGTTAGTGCTGCCTCTCCTTGGTAGCACGCCCTGGGTACCTATTGGAGAATACTATCTTGTGCAGCAGGGCCAGAACGCATCACTAGTGAAGTCTTGTCAAAATTCTCTCCAACCGCAACCAGAGCCATCTTTCCTGCAAAGGCATGTACACAGGAGTGGTGAGCATGCTGGGAAATACAACACCCACAGTCTTCCAATGAACCTTTAGGTAACCAATCAAACTAAAATAATTACTACCAAGAGCTTCTTTGCAACTGGGTAACCATGCTCCATTTATATTTGAAATGAAAAAGAAGTCACGTGTGATGGAAGTGTCACTGTCGTTTGACCCTCCCATAGGCTCTAGGCGTTGGTTCAATGATACTAGACCTGTGGTTTAGCATCACTTGGCTCCATGAGCTGCAGAAAGTGGCGAAAGGAGGGAGCAGGTGTTAGGTTGTCTCTAGGAGTGTCACAAAGGTGAACTAATGCATAAAAGTCTCTGACGGCTCATGATGATGATAGTCATTCATCTTGGAAAGTGCTAGAAAACTAGTTAAGATCAGTGCCATGGTATAAACTTGCTGTAATTATACAATGGTCAACCAGAAATTCATGATTCTGCCTATGTTCCCTCTCACTTCCAAAGTTTCATTATACATTTTCCCCAAAAATCCTTTCATAAACAAGCCCTCTTTCTACTTTGAATGTAATTTTATGAGGTAAAAAAATACCGGTTCTACCAAAAGTCACTTAAAATGACTGGGATAAGTTTAATATGAAGGTATTTCACTATTTCCCTCACTTCTTGAGGGTGGTAGCATCCCTGAAGATGGTCCCTAGGGATCCTTACCTCCTACTATTCACAGCCCTGGGTCATACTTTCTTGTTGGCTGAACTTACTAACGCACTTTTAGTTAATCATACATGACAAACACGATGGGTGTCACATATGAAATTCACTTTCCATCCTTCTTATGTTCTCTGCTGCCCACAGTAAACTGGCCTCGTCACATCATGAGGCTGTGATGCACACTGCAGCCAGGCAATCCCTCAGATGGGACTGCAGTCTTGGCTGCAGCCACTGGTAATGAGAGGCACCTCACTGAGCTGCACTAGATTTTTGACTCATTGAAACCTCGGGGGAAAGATGACAGAAAGATGCTAAGTTATGAGTTACTTTGTAATACTGCAATGGAAAATGAATATAAAACATGTCAAGCAGAGGTCTAGAAAACAACACAGATACATGGAGAAAAGACGTACAAATGTCTCAGTTAAAAGTATTAAAAATTTTTAAAGTATGGATTTAATAGAACCAAATGGGAGGAGGAAATGTAAATAAATAAAGGAAACCAATCAGTTTAAATCCATCTCTTTCATAATTCAGGATTATGAACTAGAGACTCAATGAGGTACTATTTAACATACTCAGGTTGGCAAAAAGTGTAAGCCTAGGTGCTGGAGAGATGGCTCAGCAGTTAAGAGCACTAGCTGCCCTTCTGGAGGACCCAGGCACAATCCATAGCACCCACATGGTGGCTCACAACCATCCTTAACTCCATTCCCAGGGGATTTGACACCATTGTGGCCTCTGCAGGAGTGTGATGCAGACATACATGCAGGCGAAACACTAATATACGCAGAATAAAATAACTTTTCAAGTGCAAGTCTAAGCAAAGCAAGTGTGGGTGAGACAGCAGGGGGGCCAGGACACACCTACACAGCTGCTCTACATGCACACGGGTGTGTGAGGAAGCACTGAGGGGTGTCTAGTCTAGAGGGAGTTGTCAGCACAGGCCCATGCAACAACTCCACTTCTGTGGAGTATGCACACCAGAGGAAGCGAGGCAGCAAGTGCCAGTCTCACTTCCCCGTGACTCACATGAGGTTAGTTACAAACTCTAGCAGGGTGTGGGCTTGAGATTAGGGTGGTCGGAGGGCGACATGGCCCAGGGCTTGGTGCCCAAGGCAAGCAGAGCCAGACCTGAGAACATCGACTCTCCATTCCCCTTAACACCTTTCTTTCCCTCAGCCCAGTAACTTAACTGCCTCTTCAACCCTTTTCCTTTGCCCCTCAGCTCCTCAATTGCTCCATGTCTAACTCCCAGTTAAAAAATAAATAAATAAACAAACAAACAAAACATGGCGGTCACATGCCACAAATAGGCATCACTGGACTAAAATCTTCTGAGCTGTCTGCTTCTTTCTGGAAAGTCTAGAGGAAAACCATTTCCCTACCCCTTCCAGTTTTCATCCCTAGGCTCATGGCCTGCATCCAGCTTCCAAGTCAGGGTCCCCATCTTCCTGATCCCCGATTCTCCTGCTTGTCACTCACTTTTAAAAACCCTTGTTTTTAAAACAAGCAAATTTGATTCCAGCAGGAACTTTTAATTAGTGCCTGCCACGGAACCTAATATAGTTACAAATTTGAGGGGTTAGGATCATGCCTTAGTTAGAGTTTCCATTGCTCAGATGAAACACTATGACCAAAAAGCAAGCTAGGGAGGAAGGGTTTATCTGGCTTACACTTTCATATTGTTGTTCATCATCAAAGAAAGTCAGGACAGGAACTCACACAAGGCAGGCACCTGGAGGCAAGAGCTGGTGCAGAGGCCATGGACAGGTGCTGCTTATTGGCTTGCTTCCCCTGGCTTGCTCAGCTTGCTTTCTTATAGAACACAGAACCACCAGCCTAGGGATGGCACCACCCACAATGGGCTGGACCATCCCCCATCAATTACTAGTTAAGAAAATGCCTTACAGTTGGAGCCTATGAGCCTCAATTGAGTTTCTCTCCTTTCAGCTGAAAACTAGCCAAAAAAGACAAAGAGATTTACTCATTTTCCACCTCTGAAGGTCACATAGGTAGGGGGCCATGATAACTGAGTACCTTTAGAGCTGTTATCCTGCCTGCCATAGAACCCAACAGTGAGAATACAGTTCAAAAGCAGCTGGCCAATGTAGAAAATGGAGAAATAAACATCTTTTGGTGCCCATTCACACCTCGCATTTTATGTGGACTCTCTAGAGCAGTGGTTCTCAACCTGTGGGCTGGAACCCCTTTGGGGTCACAGGGGTCACCTAAGACCATCAGAAAACACAGATATTTATATTATGATCTGTAACAGTAGCAAAATTACAAGGAAATAATGTTATGGTTGGGGTCACCACAACATGAGGAACTATATTCAAGGGTTGCAGCATCAGGAAGGTTGAGGACCACTGCTCTGGAGTAGGGACTAGCCCTGTGTTAGTTTCCTAATGCTAACTCGCTTAAAACAATTCACACTTAACATTTCCTATCCAAAACACAGTGAGAAGGCTCCTTCTTTTAGCATTCAGATTGCTTTTGAGGTCTAACCCTTCCAGTCCTATAGATAACTGAAAACAAGGCATTTCAGAGCCAGAAGCATTACATCTAAGGCTGGAGCAGAAAGTGTTTTCTTATGGGGATATAGAAAGAGGACACGGAGATGTGCTGATCACAAGCACCAAGATTTCACAGCTTTGATAGACTGAATATATGATGTTCTTACTCCTCATTTTCTGTACATCTGCCTTCTGGGGCATCACTGTTGACTACTTGACTTACTTGGCCAATGGGATGTTATCAAACATGCAGGAGAGGCCCAAGGCCACTTGTGTATGCCTGGTTTGCTGTTGTTATTCCTCTGCCTTTACCACGTCACTACATTCCCATGGTCTTTGGCAGGGCTAAGACCTGGAGGATAAAGTTGACTCATGCAAATAGTTTTAGCTGAACACATCTGGGGAAAAGTTCCAGACACGTCACCAGAGTCCCACTCAAGTTTGAAGAGCTGCACTTCACTACCCTACATTTGACAGACACATGTGTGGGCCCTGCAGAGATCAGCTGGGCCTTACTGAGGTTTTGAGGTTGTTTGGGAGAGGCATTTGCAGTGGCAATGGGGAGAATGTTGACAGATGAATATCCAAGTATTTGGTCCAGTAGTGTTTTGAATAAGGGCTATGTGTGTATCTCTTGAACACCTACATTTAACAGCATGTACTCCATGCAGGTACCTAGTTATCAAGAAGTCAGATGCAAATGAAGTCGTAGAACTAATGGAACTTCCATTTTAGGGACTGGAAACTGACACAAATAATTTGAGATGTCCGATGGTGAAATCCGTTAAGGAGAAAAAGAGCCTCCCCATTGTGACGGTGGTGGTGGGCAGTCATATAAACTGTAACCTAGGGTGATATCACTGAGGAGGCAACGCTTCAGCAGAGACCTGGATGATGTCAGATGACAGACACTTCTTTTGGACCTCTAATGAGAAATACACTACCGGAGAGGGACTGGTAGGTACATGCGCTCTCCTAAAAGGGCACTCCTGGTGCTTTCATGCCAAGGAGCGGCAGGCAGGCACTGTGGCTGGACCAGTGTTCACAAGGAGAGAAAAGTCAAGGCCTCAGACCAAGGGGGCTGCTGTCAGATGCTGTCACTCTGAAGCCCTACGGTTGTTTTTGTTTATACTTTAATTCCTTTTATTGTTAAATATATGTAAACTAAACCTGACAATTTTAGCCATTTGAAATGCAGTGTTCCATGACATTCATTACACTTACTAGGTTTACTTAGTTTTGCAGATATTACTATTTCTAATAGCTCATCATCCCTCAGAGAAGCTCTAGCACAATTGCAGCTGACCACAGTCACCGGAACACTTGGTGACCCTAACCTTGCTTATTCCACACTTTGAGTAAGTGAACTCATACAGAATTTGTCACATTTTGGTCTCTTATTTCACTTCAAACTCAAGGTTTACCCATGCTGTCACATATGTGAGAAATTCATTTATTTTCATGGTTGAATGAAATTCTATGGTGCCACAGACCACATTTTATTTGTCCATACATCTGTGGATTGGGAGGTGGATGGCCTACTTCTTCTTGTGGATA
The DNA here is from genome assembly GCF_049852395.1 of Peromyscus maniculatus bairdii. Taxonomy (NCBI): domain Eukaryota; kingdom Metazoa; phylum Chordata; class Mammalia; order Rodentia; family Cricetidae; genus Peromyscus; species Peromyscus maniculatus. Next base: position 110,694,022 of record NC_134856.1, read on the forward strand.
ATCCCAGGATGAATAGTGGAATCTGAGTGTCTACTTTCAATTCTTTGGGGTATAGAAAAAAGAATGGAATTTTAGGGTCCTGTGGACCTATGGATGGCTCTGACAAGGAGGTCATAATCTGCCTTAGACAGGATAGTGACAGGGAGATGGTCAGGCAGATTGCGATACTGCAGGATAACTGCACGGGGCGTGGAAAGTTGCTTCTCATGAGAATGCTTGAGAAAACCGGGCGGTGGTGGTGCACGCCTTTAATCCCAGCACTCAGGAGGCAGAGGCAGGAGGATCTCTGTGAGTTCGAGGCCAGCCTGGGCTACCAAGTGAGATCCAGGAAAAGGCACAAAGCTACACAGAGAAACCCTGCCTCCAAAAACAAAAAAACAAAAACAAACAAACAAACAAACAAACAAAAGAATGCTTGAGAAAGACTCGTGCATAACACTACACCACAGATGCTTTCGGGCTGTTCAGAGCAAGTGACCTTGGGTGAAGAGTAACAGGAGAAAAAGTCACTCCAAGTCACAGGAAAAGTGGGGGACATAAGAATGCCACCAAGATATTTCCTTTAGGGAATTACCCTTTACAAATGCTATTTCTGCTTATCCATCTGGCTAAATAGCTGATGACCACATTCTATTCTCACTGAACACATGCTATTAAGGGAAACTCTTTGAGCCATGGATGAGATATTAACATCTTGACCAGTCCCCAAACAAACCTTCAATTCCACACCATATTCGTGGACTGCTTACTAGGATTCAATATTCCCCATACCTTATCTCAATCTTTTGTTAGAAACTCTGAATCAGGCTTTATCATTCCTAATTTGTAGCAAACTATCTAGAGAGGGCAAATGCCCAGAGGATGATGGCACCATCTGAAAGGGGGAGACCACAATGCCAAAGTCACCGCTGGCCCCAGGCTTATGGGCACAAGGGCTGCTTTATTCTTTTTAAGTGAATGCTTGCAAGAAGGAAGCCTGATGAGCCAGGGGCCTGTGGGAGGAAAGTGCTCCTCTTGATAAGGTCTACAATAGTTCTTTGCTGCTGGTGTTCTTTGGATTTCTTTCCCAAGAGGTGGCAAATCTTAAAGGTACTGTATCCCTGTTTTGCAGGTTGGCTTCCTATCAGATAACTGTCTTAGATAACCAACCTGATGTATGGCTTGAATATTTATGTTTCTTGGTAGTTTTACAAAATTGCATTTGGGAGATAGAGGGAAAAGAGAAAATGTGTTTCCCTAAAGCTCTTCATTGCAAACCTAAAACACTGCAAGCCATGTTAGAAAGCCAACAGTCTATTCCTTCAAACATCCTCAATTTGATTTATTTTAAAAAGTGCTGTATTATCTTATACACAATGAAAAGCCAATGCTGACTGTGACAGGAGATACAGGCTGTGTTTTTCACTAGTAGAAAGAAGGGGGGAGAAGCCAGAATTCATGGTGGAAAGTAAGACCCTGCTCCGAGGTACCCAATTCTTAGAGTTCCATGAAAGAAACTTAACTTTACAAGATCATTATCGGTTTCAAAGGAGCTTTTGCAATCTGCTTATCATGTCAAAGGACTTCAAGGAGCTGACCGAGAAGCCTGCCTGAGAGTTCCTGCTCAAAGAACATATTAACATCCTGAGTGATATACAGAAGTGTATTGTCTCCTCCCAACATCCCTGCTTAGAGAATTCATCAATTCCACCCTGCAGATCATTGAAAGCCAAGCTCACTGGATAAATGCGGGCTGAGGACTAACTGGAGGTGGCTATGGTACTATGGTCTGGAGATGGAATGAATGCACCAACTGGGTATCCTTGCTCTCAGAGCCTACCTTCACAAAGGTCTCCAGCATTTCCTCCTAGCATGTCTGTGGCCTTGATCTGAGGACTCAGTCACCAAGTGACTGTATGGAGCAGTCAATCTGACTCCATAGGACTTACTTAGATGGACAGGATGTGGCTGCTGTAGTGCAGGAAGACTGAGATGTCAGAGTTAACCTGTGCTGCGGCACAGCGTAACCGATTCTGGGGAAAGACACGCTGTCTAACAGGTTTAGTGTAAATATTTAGCTTCCAAACCCCAGAGTTCCCAGTCTTCATATTGAACATTATTTCCCTCTGACTTCCCACTGCCTACAATTGCTTTGAGTGTGAAAGACAGACAGGGCCCTGTGAATTCTGAGTCCATTTATGATCCTTTCCCACAGAGATTTCATTCTTCACCTACCCGAGTCCTTCTCACCTTCAAAGTCCAGTCCTAATCTCACATCTGTGGAAGCACTGAAGTGGAAGATGAACCTCCTCTCCACACTGATAGTTCCCACTGTCACTTCGACCTTGGCATCCAGTGCCCCCCAAACCTTCCTCAAGTGTCGGTGTCCCCAGGGGCAAACCCAAGATTCAGGTCCCATAATTGGAGGTAGTACTCGCATGGGGAAGACGGGAAGCAGACAGGGAATGGGGAGGCAGAGCCAAGGCCACGGCTCTCACCAACAGCTCCAATGTGTTTCTAGAAAACTGCAGACTCTGCTTCTAGCTTCAGTGATTCCACAAACAACCCAGCGTCTGCCTTTCAAAGTTCTTGCATTGAAGCTTCAGCTGTGCCCTGCTTCCTGCATAGAGCTCTGGGCCTGATACCTCTTCCAAGACTTTCCACCATGTTATGTCGATGCTGTCTAAGTTGGCACTGAACATGTTCCACATCTGATCGGCACATACTCACTGTTTTAATTACTACAATACAAATGCCACAGACTGGGGACCATCTGAACAATAGATAGATAAAGACACTGGCAGAGCTGCTTGCAAGTTCATGTATGGCTCTTTGATGTGTCTTCACCTGGGACTCTAGAAGATTCAAGCTTGCTGTAATGGGGCCTCTGCCACCATAACCTGTCTCCCAAACCTGCACTCCTCTCATGGTGATGGCTGTTTCCACAGAAGAATTTTCGGGAGATGTGAATCTTGAGACACGCATTTCTCTTCCTAACACCCCCTCAAAGGCAAGTCCACACCTCAGACCTCTGTGTCCCAAGCAGTGCTTAACACTGTGCTGAGCAGAGTTGGCACTTCAGAGCTGATGACAGAATTTTTCCTCCAGTCCATTTCTGGAGGGTGGAAAGAGTACTTTAGTGATGTCAGACCCACAGGGTCAGCTGTCTCTGCAGGTTTCCCCATCATGATCTTGACCTCCCTTGCTCATACAATCCCTCTTCCCTCTTTTCGACTGGACTCCTGGAGCTCGGCCTGGTGCTTGGTTGTGGATCTCTGCATCTGCTTTTGTCAGTTATTGGCCCAGGGCACTTTCATTGCCTGTATCTCTAATATCGAGTCCAGCACCCAGGTAACACATTCAATGAAGACGGAAACAAAAGCAGTCAGGAGGCACCCGCATGTTGCATGTATGAGTAATTCAGGCTCAGGTGCTCTTGAACTCAGCCTCCCTAGCTCTGGGCATCTGTCACTGCTTTAACTCAACCTCACTACTCTTTCTCCTCTATTCCAGTGGGGCAAAGGATATAGGGTGTGTGTGTGTGTGTGTGTGTGTGTGTGTGTGGTGTATGTGTACATGTGCACTTAACTTTTTAGTATAGGTGCCTCTTTGTCATTGTGCACAGAAATGCTGAGAACACTTTTCATGGTATTCAGATGCCCTCCCCCAGGCTACTATAACAACCCAACGTATTACAAGCCTCAATGCTAGGCACATAGTAAAGGCTCACTAAATAGTAGTTGCTATTATCATTATCAAGGCACAATTGGTCCCTTGACGCAGGCAACTCTCCTTTCTCTGCCCAGCTCCAACCCTCAGCAGGAGGAAAATTATCATTGCTGATTGCACAATTAGGGGTGCAAGTGAAATGAGAGCTAATTGTTCAGCATCAGCTCGGCTGATGATGCTTTGAATGGTACTCAAATCGGTACACGAAAGGTATCGCAAACATATTCAACACAGTTTCAACTGACACAATCCACACTAGTCCATCAGTGTCCAACTAAACGCAGCTCAGAAGGAAATGCGGGCAACAGCTACGCATCCAGCCTGTGCCGTTCAAATGTGTCCTAACTGGTCTGCACAAGAAACCAATGGGATGCAATATGGAAGGCAGCAGTGCACACGGTATCACATGTACTGTGGTCCTAATTGTCTGTGACACCAATTTAACACTCGGGCAATAAAGAATCCAGTATTGCATGGTTTAAAGTGAAAAAAGAAAACGAACTGGAAAAACGTCGTGGGATTGCAGCCAACATCTTGGGGGTGGAAGGAGAATAGGAAGGAACACACCCTCATTTGCTCCTAACACGGTTAGCTGATCTGTTTGAAATTAGATCCACTTTCAACTTAATTATTAAGCCATTTCTTAACCTCATGAACAGAGTTTTCATGTGCTTTCAAATCTGGCCCTGAACTAATAGCCCCTTTCACTTCAGTGGTTTTGGAAATGAATGTTAGACAGGAAGGAAAGCCTTTAAACAGTGTTTTTCTAAGGGTCAAAGCTCTGAAAACACAGGATAGTTTGTACATAAAATTCAGTGCAGCTGATGGTCTTGCAGGCCCTCTGTTAGGTAATGAGGCAAGCATGTCACCCTAACATGCCTTCTTTCTTACCAAGTGTGGCCCCAGGATTGGAGCTGAGCTGTCTAGCTTACTCAAGAGAGCCACACATACTCCATAGTGCTGTGTGCAGAGGTGAGAGGACACTTGCAGATATTGGTTCTCTCCATCCTGCAGGTGGGTCTCTGGCTCCAACTCAGGTGGTCAGGCTTGGCAGCAGGTGCCTTTACTCACTGAGCCATCTCACAGGCCCATCTGTGGTTGGTGGTAATGTCATTCTCATTATAGTTTCTTAAGGTGACCAGCTTCCCTCTGCCATTTTGTAAGAAGCCAATGGTTAATGGATGCATTAGAAATTAGAGACTAGTGTGTAATTTCTATTGTCAGTTACAGTAATATCATGCCTTAGTGTAAACCACAAATAATGCTGCTGCTGCTAGTGTATGGCAATATTTACTGTGCTAAGCCTCTTCTGTTACATCCTATAAAACAGGTGATCCTGTGGGTCTCACAAGCAGAGACCTGGCCAGGTGAATTTCTCCAAGTTCATACTGCTTGTCAGGGATGGAACAGGACTCACCCCCAGGTTATCAGAATCCTGACTGTGTGCTGCGAATTGCTGTACTGTGTAACAAAAACCAAAGTAAGCAAATGACTTTTAAAAAAAAGTCTACAGTCAAAGACAGAAGCCAGGAAATTGCTGTCCTATGCTTATTAAATTCACATGTTCACTATGTCCATGTCCACATTATCTGTATTAATCCTCCCTGAATGACACAATAAATACACAAGAAACACTGTGACTCAAGGAAGTGAGCTGTAGGGTGTTGCAGGAATTGTCACTATAATTTGACCCAAACCTGCCAGACCACAAGCCATCCTGGCCTTTCACAAGTGGCCACTTCCTTCTTAAGCCAATTCTACCACCAGGAAAGAACTTAAAAAAAAAAAATAAATAAATCTTTGCAATAAACCTAAACCCAACTATTTGCTAGCTTAAAATTCAGGAGAAAAATGTTTCTACCGGGCTGACTCAGCTCTGAGTTCTTAAGTAGTGATATGGGAACTGGTAAGATCGAGTGCTTTGTGTAGAGGATTCACACAAGCCTCCAATAGCTCTGTTTCCCTCAGCATGCAGGGCCCAAAGGCTGCTATGGCCGAGTACACAAAAGGTGATTAGTCACTTCCTCATCATTTTAAGCCTCACTTTCCTTCTCTTCTTGGATCCAGTGAGCTTAGTCTGCCATATAAAGAAGAATTCTTTTTTTTTGGTTTTTCGAGACAGGGTTTCTCTGTGTAGCTTTGTGCCTTTCCTGCGACTCACTTGGTAGCCCAGGCTAGCCTCGAACTCACAGAGATCCACCTGGCTCTGCCTCCTGAGTGCTGGGATTAAAGGCGTGTGCCACCACCGTCCGGCAAGAAGAATTCTTGACCAAAAGTTATCAAATAAGATTCCTGCACTGTAAAGAGAATGGAGCTGAACTTTAAAGTACATGTCTGGCACACCTGAATGGACCACAGCAAAACCATGAGATGACATGGTTGTGGGAGAACTGGAACCTCACTGATGGTACAGCTGCCATAAAAGCAGCATAACTGCTCCTCAAAAAAAAAAAAAAAAAAATCAGAAACTGTGATATCATGTGATCTAGAGCAGGGACTTCAGTAGACATTTGTGCATTGTATTCCCAGGGAGCAGTTGGTGGCTGTACTCCAGTGTACTCAGAAGACTGGGCAAAAGAAATGCAGTGGAGTAATACTCAGCATGTAATGATGCAATGAAATGTTACTCAGCCTTTGTGGGGTTGACATGGCACAACATGGATGAAATCTGAGGACACCATGCAAATCACAAAAAAGCAAAGGCAGTACAATGCCACTTTCATCAGTCACCTCCAGTAGTCAGAGTCATGGGGACAGATCGGTAGTTGCCAGGGATTAATTAGCAGAGGGATGGAAGGGGACTTAATGCTTAGAAGCACAAAGTTAGTTTTATAGCATTAAGAAGAGTCTTGGAAACTGGTTGCAGAACAATGTGACTATGCAAATGGATACAGTGGAAAATTGATTCATGCTCATTCTCCCTTTCTCTTCCTTTCTTATATCATTTAGCCAGCCATCTTTCCACCCACCCACCATCACTGAACACTAAAACTAGGGCCTCCTGCATGGTAGGCAAGTGCTCTACCACAGAGTTATACCCCCAGCCTTATTTGTATTTTTTTGAGATAGGGACTTAGTAAGTTTCCCAGTCAGGCCTTGCACTATGATCCTCTTGCCTCAACCTCCTAGGTAGCTGAGATTATAGGCCTGTGCCACCAGGCTTGGCCAAACTTCAAATTAAAAAAAATATTTATTTGTATGGTGTTTTACTTGCACATTATGTCTATGCACTAGGTATGTGCCTGGTATCCATGGAGAACAGGAGAGGGTACCGGGTCTCCTGGTACTTCAGTTACTGATGGTTGTGATATGCTACATCACAAGTGCTGGGACTTGAACCTCTGGAATGGGTTCTCTCAAAGAGCAGCCAGTGCTTTTAACCACTGAGTCATCTCTCCAGCTCCACAGATTTTATGTTGTTCTTGAAGGTGGTAAGACCTGGATGTAAAAAGTGGCTCCTGCTCCTTTACCTGGCTCTTCTCATTTCATGTCTGAGTAAGTTATTTATTAGTCCACTGACTATCATGAGGATAATATGAATGCATATAAGATACTTAGCATACCACTTGGTTCATGATAATCACTCCCTAAATGTTGGTTTGAGATTGTAGCAGCAGTTGGGAAAAACTTAGCAAATAGTAAGGAAGGGTCATTTTTTTTTTAAGATTTGATAATGGAATATGATTTTGTTTTTTAAAGGATTTTTCTAGTGCTGAAGATGTAGTTTAGTGGGTTCAAGGGTCTAGCATACCAGAGGCTCTGAATTTATTTCCTAGCACCACCTAAAATGAGATGCTGAAGGCACACATACTGAAACTCTAGATACTCCAGCAGTGGAATCTGGGGGACCAGGACTCGGAGCTCATGCTAGGCCTCAGCCAACTGTCACCTGGGCTATACGAGACTCTGTTCCAAGATGACAAAAGAAAAGTTAGACCCTAAAAAGGTCTTCCCCTTTTAGGGTTATTTACTGATATATTTCTAGAATAAATGATAAATGGAATTCTCTCACAAATAATTAAGGTAGGTAAGGACACAGATGATGGAAGATTCACTGGAAGGTGACAACTGCTTAAGATGGGAAGTCATGGGATGTGGGATGACCTAGAGCGGCGTTTTGCTGAATGAATGCGGTGTCCCATCGCCCTCTAAACATGTGCATTGATAGCCATAGATGAATGCTCTTCTCAGCTTTGGTCAGAGAAGCTTGTTTGCAATGGGTGAATTTACTGCAGAGATTCATAACTGGCCAAAGTGCTGAGAATAAATGACTGTCGAGTGCTCAGCCCAAAGTAGGACATCTTCATCACCCCTCCAAGGCTCAGAGAGCATTAATGAAGAGAAGGCAGGCAAGGCTATGACTCTGCTTCTTGGGCATGGCATGTTGCACTGATGAACTCACAGTGGCAGTGGTTATCTGTACAAGACTGGCCCATCAGTATTTCATTGTTTATGGGGAAGAGGCTCATGAGGTCCCACCCGCCTTTAAAGAGCATAGGGGGCAGGTAGAGTCATATTCTCAGCAGTGTGGTCACTGAGAAGTTGGACTTGCTTAAATAAATAATTCCCACTCATGTTCATGCAAGTAACCCTAACTAAATGCAAAGGGGTGCTCTATCCCATGTGTGTACTGTATGACAGTAGGAAGGGAACTCAGGAAAGAAGAGGTTTGGAGGAACAGGATAAGACAATGGGGGTATAGTATAAGCAAAGTTTTATATTTACATATATATAATTGTGAAAGAAATAAAAACTTAAAAACAGATCATGTATCTGCCAAGATAGTACACATGTAATCCTAGTACTAGAGAAAGGAGTGCTGTGAGTTTTGGGCCAGTTTAGGTTACATAGTGAATTCCAGACCAGCATGGACTATACAGTGTGGCCTGATCTCAAAAACAGGACTAGACAAAACAATTCCATATCCCTAAAAATACTTTACTGAATCACTCCCAGAGTTTCTGACTTAGCAAGCTGGGAGAGAGCAGGTGTGGAATCTGTGTTCTTATACAGCTCAGGGATAATGCTGGCACTGTGAGCATGGGGACTACAGTGAAGAATTGTCATCTTAGAATATATGTCACCATCCCTTCCTCCACCTTAAGAGCACAGTCCCCTGGTGTAGCTGTTCTATGGGAAAGGTCATTCATTTGATTTACATTAGTCTCTGAGCTCAGATGCCTTCACTTAAATTATTACATAACATCTTCCTAAATCAACCATACTTCCTCAACTTCTTTCTTAAGTTGTGGGTGGCATTTGACTCCCATCTTCCCTAAAAATAGTCAGACTAATTGTGTCTGCTTTTCTCTCCTCCTCCTCCACACCTCTAATAAAGCTGGGAAGAGGGGGACCAGCATTTCTAACTGTCTCGATGGGACACAGTTATAAGCCCAGTTTCTGGGGGAACTGAAGCAGGGGAATAGGGACAGGCTGAGCTCAGCAAATGATCAAGACCCTGTCTCAAAATAAAATTTATAAAGGCGGGAATTACATAGTAGAAATCTTGTATCATATGAGGAGGCCTGGGTCCAATTCACAGTGCTTCAAAGAAGAAGAAGAAAAGGAGGTTTGTCTCTGTCCTTGTCCATGAAAATGTAATTTCTGAGAGACAGCAACTCTGGTTTACTATAGTTCCTCTTTCCATCATGCTCTGGGGGAATCTAATCATTATCTAAAGTAATAATCTTGATTTTTATTATATCTATGGAATTCCAAGTTCTTCCACATGGCAGTATTGAGTCTACTTCTGTCAAAAGAGATAGTTTAGTTCATTGACTAGTAGAGTCAGAAGGTTCTTTAGTGCCCACTCTACATTACCATGCTGTACGTGAGACACCAGGGTCTGGGGAGCTCAGTGACATGAAGAAAGTCACTAAGTGAATTACAGATCATATAGTCAGGCCTCCGACCCCGTTGCCTAGGCTTCCCTAATCAGCTGTCCCTGACACTAGCTCCACTGAAGGATGTCAGCAGGGCCTGACGTGCAATGGAATAAGCCCAAAGCACAGGGCTAAACATGTAAAACAGGATCTGAGAGATGGCTTAGCAGTTAAGAGCACTTACTACTTTTTCAGAAGACTTGAGTTTGGGTCCTAGCACCCACATTAGGCATTTTACAACTACCTGTAACTCCAGTCCCTGAGGATCCAATGCTCTCTTTGGGCCTCCTCAGGCACCTGCATTCACATGCACATAAACTCATGCAGGCACTCATTTGTATATTAATAGTTAACCAGAATGACCCTGAAATTCTCAATTAAGGAAAGGCATTTATTATTGAAAATAATTCTAGCACAGCAACCTTCTTCGGATGCTTTGGGTTTCTCTCCCTACACTTTCTCTCTTCTTAGGTGCGGTCTTAGCTGTGCAGCCAAGGATGCCCTTGAACTCCTGACCCTGGCGCTGCTGCCTCCCCAGTGCTGAGATAACAGGTACCATGCTATCCCTGTTCTGTTTAGATTTCTTTACAAAGTGTGTCGGAAGGGATCATTCTAGAATGAAAGAAAAAAAAAAAAAGACTAAGCAGAAACCTAGGAAGTTCAGATAGCTACAAATTCTGATAGGATTGGCTCTTCAGCATCATCCCTGCCAAAGACAAGAACCCTTTATCATGGCTAGAATAAGCAACAACAACAACAACAACAACAAAACAGAGACATTTTTCCTGATGTCTCTTCACCCTGCTCTTTGATACAACTACATTTGGGGACAAGAGAAAGAACTGTATGTATTTGGTAAGGAAACTTACCAGCAGAACTGAATTTATTCCTTTATCAACACTGTGAGGTGGATCTTTCCCTCCTACTCAACATGCAGACCCAGAACTTTGAGCAGTTTAGACCCAAGGTGCACAGGTAAAGCCAGGTGCATACCCAGGTCCCTGTGACCGAACTCCAACCACCCAGAGCTAGGTGATTCCCCAAATCAATTCCAGAACCTTTACCTGCTGCCAAAGAGCTCAACATGCCTGAGATGTGGATACCACCTGCTTGAAAAGCCTGTAACTCTCATTCTCCTTTCCTGCTTGCTTTGGTTCTCCTGTTAAAGAATACAGTGAATCACAGAACAGGTTCACTGGCAAAGCTTTTCGATTCTGGCGTGTTGGTTATGTGTTTAAAGATGGACAAATACAGAGAGTAAAAGAGGAAGTCACAAACAAAGATGCAAGAAAGAACTGCATGATGTTTCCTCTAGCCCCACCTCCCACCTCCTCCGAGGAGTCCTTACTCGTAGTTTCAGGCATGTAAAATTACCCATTTATATAAGCCTCAGGGAAGCTAGCAACCGCATGACCTCATCATACCTGGCCCGATGAGCTGTTCTGTGCAAAGGTGGGCTGGGGGCAACACTATTTCCTAGGCTGGAAGAAGGGAGAGGAGAGGAGACAAATGGGCCTCCTAGGCTTGACGTGGGGCTGGACTTTCAGAAAGCACAGGGTGTGCAAGAACAGTAGAATGGGCTGTTGTTTATGGAGTACTAGCGAGAAGCTTGACAGCTTGAGCCCTGCAAGAGACGCACATGTGAGAGCTAAGCCAAGCAGGGTCTGTAAAATATTCCTGCCATTTGTTGTACAATTCTTTCCAGTACAGCAACTGAAAATCAACCTCATAGGGCTGGAGATATAGCACAGTAATAGAGGGCTTTCCTAGCATGCATGAGGCCATGAGTTCAAGCCCCAGAATGGCAAGTAAAGAAAAAATAATCTCTTAAAGCACACTACGTTAGCTAACTTCCTTGAAAAATATTCAAAGAATAGGCTGAGATAATCCAGTCAAATCTCTAGCCATTTAATTTTAATGCCAGAGTACTGTTGCTTCCAGGCCATTCTCTCCAATTTCTAAATAAGATTAAAAACAAAACAAAACAAAACAAAACAAAAACCCAAAACCCCCAAACAATGAAAAGAATAACTAAAATACCTCCCAATTTTGTTTCTCAAGTTTTAACAAGATGGTAGCCTCAAACTGGTTACAGCAGTACATGCCTTGTAATCCTAGCACTTGGGAGGTAAAGGCAAAAGTATTAGGAGTTCAAAGTCATCTTCAGCTACAAAGTGAGTTCAAGGCTATTCTAGTGCACATTAGACGCTGTCTCAAAGTAAAATAAAATAAAATCCTGGTGAGATGGCTCAGTGGATGAAAGTACTTGATGTACAACCCTGAGGACCTGAGTTCAATTCCTGGATCTCATAGTGTGGGAGAGAACAAACTCCCCAGAGTTGCCCTCTGATGTCCACATGTGCACCTACACACACACACACACACACACACACACACACGCACGCACGCACGCACGCACGCACGCACGCACGCACGCGCGCACACACACATACATGCATGCATGCAGAAAGAGAGAGATAATGATGATGATACTACTACTAAAGTGTGTATACACAAAAGAAGAAAGCTGGCATGGTTTTGACACATGCTAATCCATGTCCCTCTGCCGTGGGTGAGATACCATGTATAGGTCCCCTTCTATGCACTAGCCAAGCACAGAAGAGGTGCCACTCTTGTTGGATTTGAGCTCAGCACCATCATACAGAGGTGGAGGACACACATGCCGCTATTCCTGAAGCAAAGCCAGACTTGCGTTATTTTAATTAGGATGTCTTTACTATGCATTTGAACTAAGAGCTACAGAGGTAAATGGTCTAGGAACTGCACGGGCAGATATGTATCAGTTATCTTTTTCCCATATGTTAAGTCATCGCTATGTACTTTCATGGGAGGGGGTATTTAACAATTGTTGAAGAAAGGACATCAAATGATGCTTAGAAATGTGATACACATTTTCATTTCACACTCCATCAGCTTTTACAACTGTAGCTCAATGAAATGTGTGAGAGAGGTTGGCAAACATCCATATTTACCAAGGTATAAAACAGGGGCCAGGTTCCTTTTTTTATAGAACGAAAAAAATGTTTAATTTTCACTCCACAGGACTCAAGTATATATGCAGCTCACACTAGCAAGAGGCATCACACACAGCTTAGTGTCTGTTCACCTGTAGGCTTTAACTGTATTACAAACAGCTTTGTCAGCAGGGAAACATCGGGTCCTCATCCCCTCCCTTCAGGATCTATGATACAGAAACATGCTGGATCTGTTCACCCTTGGTGTTGAATCTCTTACCTGCAAATAATGGCTTTTTGCCTTCTGCTTCTGGCCTGAAAAAGGAAGCACTTTATTCCCTTTATGGGCAGAGAGGCAAAAGGCTACATCAGCAAACACGCAGCTGCACCTTCAATCTCCATCTGTCAGAAAGGAGCAAAGCCCATGCGCCCTCAAAACGGGGACTGTACGTGATCAGAGATGCGTGGCGCAGGGTCACTGTGCTTCCCAACTGCCATGCTGTCTGCCAGCAGCCGGGTGGGGGAAAGAACCTTAACTTACCCTTGTCAAGCCCGAGACTTCGCCCTTGGCCAGCGGCTTGCTGATGGATGGTGTGTAGATTTTGGTGTCCGATACTGGCTGTCCTTTCAAAAAGTGTTTTCCTGATTCATAAATGTCTACTTCAACCATTTTCCCCATGAATTCAGGATTCTTTGGCACCAAAACCTTAAATCAGATTTTCAGAAATGAGAAGTTTTTAATGTCAGCTAAAGAACAATGACAGGAGGTTTCTCGCTCCCCACACCACTCTGCCTACCAGTAACTTCGTCCATTAGCACAGTGTGGTTGTCACAATGAAGAATGGAAAATGATATGCCACTGTCAACTAAGTCCAGACTGTATTCAGATGTCTGCAGAAGGTTCTGCTCTGCGACCCCATTACAGCACTCTATCCTCTGGCTTCTTGAGGATTTGGAGCCCTGGAGAGTGGTAAGGCTTCTCTGGGAGAAGCCAAGGGGCCACAGCCCCAGTGCCTCCATCACCAGATGCCAGCTTTCTTGAAGCACACTGGCAGTAGCCTGGGAAATTCCCCAAAGCCAGCCAACCACTTCTGGACTGGCCTCTGGTACTCTGTCTGCCCTTGCCTGTCCTGCACAATGGATTCAGAAATAATGAAAGCCGCACACTTCCAATACTTTCCAATTTAGTTGTCAGGAAAATGGTTCAGGAGATGCTTCAAATGAAGGCCGTGTGTGTGTGTGTGTGTGTGTGTGTGTGTGTGTGTGTGTGTGTGCAAAAGGGCAAGAGGAAGGACATTTCAAAGCAATTCTTTCAGTAATACAGCACATTGCTGTTTGTCTAAATGACTCCTCTGGCTAATGGCTGCCTTTCATGCCTTTTGTTGTTAGAAAAGAAATGTGTTTGTTAGTCTCATGAGCCAATCTCTGTGCAGAAGCAGCCACTCTGAAGGCCACTTTAGCTGGCTCACAGGGAACTGTCAAATGGCTCTTTCTGCTAGAGACTGCTGACAGAGTGACAGAGGTCCATGATTTTTACCTCAGCAAACACCTCCTCTTGTTGGGACCCTATAGGTAGTCTGTATGCATTCTGTCCCCTCAGACCTCCATTTTAGCACTGTAGCTACTTGCCAACTTCTTCAAGTCAGGGTCCAACATAAACAGGCCAGTGCTAAAGCAATAATCCCTTGATAGTCTGATGCAATCTTATTTAGAAATAGAAGTTATGACATCTTTGAAAGGTTAGTTATAGAGACAGAAAAGGGGGGGGGTCAGGAAAGGTCAGAGAAGAATCTGCAGTCTCCACACTGGGTGTTGGTCTTTCTGAGGCCAGCTTTTATAATTACTGCACACACAAGGCTTCATTAAAGCGTGGGGAAAAGGTCACCTGGAGGGTGGGTGACGCATGGCAAACAGGCCAACTGAAAGAGCATTAGTATCAGGCTCTTTTAAATTAATTTTTAAAAAGTAAGAAAACCCCTAGTCCAAACTATGTCTAGAAATTTTGGTGCTATTCAAGGGGGATATAAGCCTTCTTGATCTGTTGTCTTGACCTGAATGAAGGGCTCAGTGTTTCTCGTCTTCCCCCACCCTCCCTCGGGTTTTAATAACTGGAGAAAGCCCAACTGCCTCACACTGGAGGAAGCAGCTAATGAGGCATGCCGTTTTCTTTTAGAGGCAGGGGGATGACTCCCTGCTGAGGCACGAGAAAAGTGAGGGAAGAGACAACCGAACCACATCAGGGTCCTTCCCAGGGCTGAGCAGAGGGTTGGCCTGCAGAGGAGAATGGCTCTTCCCGAGAAGGCCACAGGAAGGGGTTCAGCTTAAAGGTGAGGCACAGGGCTCCTTCCTCAGTGCATCTACTTGGGCTCTGAGGTCCCACCTCGGAGCTGCTGCCCAGTGTGACAGTACTCCACATGGATAAGCAATAGTGAGGCCTCTTTACTGCTTTCTAACTGGAGTAATGCTTTCCCTTGCCCAGAGCTATCTGAAGAGCTCATGTAGTACTTAAGAATCCCCAAATTCCAATTCCAGTCATGACCCAGAGAGAGAAACAGAATCCACTTCTCATCTGATGAGAAAGAACAGAAGGATAGGAAACACCATTTGACATTAAGGGAAATTAATACGACTGGGAACCATCTGTGGCCATCTCACGCCACTCTGAGTGTCTCCTAGGACACATTTCCCATTGTCCTCCTTGGTCCTCCTGGGCCCGAGGGGAGAACTCTGTAAGTCACTTCTGACATGCTTCCCTCCCCCACTGGGGACGTGAACCCCCAGGTACTGACCGAAGTCAAGGGCTTCTAGACATCCATGTACAGCGGCTATGTTTGTTTACTGGGTTGGTAGTTTGGGTTTAATTTAGTTTCTCTCTCTCTATTTTTTTTTTTTTTTTTAAATTCTCCTTTGCTAAAAAGGCTGGGAACAGAAGAGAAAGGGCCTATTTGGACTCCACTCAGACTGATGAGACACTGTGGAGGCCTTAAAGGGTGAAGCAACTTCCCTCGGAGGGTTCTAGAGACCACCTGGCGGTGCCTTGGCCAGGCTTCCTCACCTGCAAGTGAGAGGGAACATCTCCAGTTCACCCCGATGTGCTTCCTGCATATCCTCTCCCCGCCTTCCTTCCGAAGAGGACCCCATCTCCACTCGCTGTGCTGGCTGCTGGGCTCCCAATGCCCACATGCCCAAGGCTGCCCTATCCTAGACTTGAGGGGCTCAAAGAACACCCAGAGACTGAAGGAAAATCAGAGCTCAACCCCTGCTAGCCTGGCTCCCTCGATTCAGTCCTTTCTTCTTCTTGTCCCCTACGTAAACTTTCCGAACTGGTCTCCCTCAGGAGAAGAGGGTGGATGCCAACGATTCTCACCTGCTCGTAGAATCGATTGTGTGCGACATAAAACTTGGAGTCAAAGGATTCCTCTGTTACGAGCACTTGTTGTCTTTCACCAATCTGTGGGGAGAAGAAAAGACAGGGCTCAAGAAGCAAGAATGCCAAAATACCTCTGTGAGTTCAAGGCCAGCCTGGGCTACAGAGGGAGTTCCAGGACAACCAGGGCTACACAGAGAAACTCTATCTTGGAAAAAAAAAAAAAAAAAAAAAGGATCCGAAAATAAGTATCAGCCCATATAGTGTCCTGGACTGTAGCTGCTTCTTGAATTTAAAGTAGGCTGCAGATGGTCAGTTGTTTAACAGACAACACTGTGCATAACTCATTCAAATCTCTTGAAAAACATTAACTATGCAGGAATGTAAAATCACCATAGCACAAACTCATTTTTTACATGACTATGAAACAACTTGATCAGATTTCTTTCTTCCACACAAGAAAGATACAAAAAAAAAAAAAAAAGCTCCTAAAATACACCAAGATCTAAATATCACTTTGTTTCTTGCAACAAACTTACATAACAAGCCAGAACAAGCTGCTTCTAATCCAAATGCACGGAAATATTTTGGCAATATGGAAGAATAGTAATAAACATTAATTTGAGTTATAAGGGATATAACACTAAAGAAAATGCACCCCAAACTAGTCATTAGGGGCTGCAGAGATGGTTCAGTGATTAAGTGTGCATACAGCTCCTCCAGAAGACCAACATTTGAGTCAGGTACTCATATTGGATGGCTTACAGCTACCTCTAACTCCAGCTTGTGGGCATCTGATTTGCTCTTTTGGCTCCAGGGGCACCTGGACTCACTCATGTACACATACCCCTTACACACACACACACACACACACACACACACACACACACACACACACATTATTTTAAAACCCACACATAATTTAAAAAACAAAATTAGTTGTTATGCCTTGCACCTCAGTGTTGTACATGTTCCATACAATTCTGAAATTATGACTAACTTGCATAAGTATTTCCTTGTTAAGTATATTTTTCTTTGTTGTAGGCAAGTGTCTCTTTGTTATAGCTACAACTCCATGTCATTGTTTTTTCTTTAAGAGCAAACATGAAATTATGAAATTTGCTGATCAATGAATGGAACTAGAAAACATTATACTAACTGAAGTAACAACATCAGACCCAGAAAGACAAATATCACATGTCTACCTATAGGTGGATCTTTGGATTTGTGTGTCTAGTCAGGAGAACCTGCAGGATCCAGAAAGCCAGAGGGTCACTGGTAGGGAGTGGGGGAGAGGGCCTTAGGGTGAGAAGATAGTAGAAGACAGATGATGTGAAAGGGAAGCGGGGATCAGGGAAGGAAAAGAGGGATGGGAGGGCAGGACAAAGGAAGGAGAAGGATGATTGATACTAAAGATGTTTGGAAAGGCCATTGTATTTATAAGCTTCACACACACACACACACAGACACACACACACTCATATAAAAGAGTTTAACTGGAGTTACCCTACACAGGGGATAATGTTCCCCCCTGTGCTGGATAGGTTTTTGCCAACCTGGCACTAGCTAGAGTCACTTGAGAAGAAGGAACTTCAGTTGAGAAAGTGTCCCCACCAGACTAGTTTGTGGAAAAGTCTGTGGGGCATTTTCTTGATTAATGACTGGTGTGGGTGGGCCTACCTTACTGTGGTACTCTGTCATTTCTGGGTAGATGGTTCTGGGTGTATAAGAAGCAGGTTGAGCAAACAATGGGGAGCAGGCCATAAGCAGTACTCCTTTATGGCCTCTGCATCAGTTCCTTCCTGCAGGTTAAGGTCTTGAGTTAAGGCCCTGACTGTCATGGATGATGGACTTACAGGTTGTACAATGAAATAAAGGCTTTCCTCAAGTTGTTTGTGGCCATGGTATTTCAGCACAGCAATAGAAACCCTAAACAAGATACCCTTAAAGGCCATAGGTTGCCAAATGAAAACCCAGTGCCAGGTATGGGATACCTCCCCTTGAGAGATGTCCTAGAGGCTCCCAAAACAACACAGGCCATAGCCATTGTTCTTGGTTGCCTCACTTGAACTTGATGGTAAGTGCTATTGCTAAAGACACCACGCACCTCAGTCACAGGACATGGAGAAAACAAGTTGGTACTGCATAGGAAGCTTCTCTGACACCGAGCTTTCATAGTATTAGTAGGTGCTATATAGGCTGCCAGGAGAAAAAAGAAATCAACAGTCTTGCTCAGCTGTGAACCCTGTGAACTAGAATGATAGAGGTAGCAAGATATGCCAGGGTGCAATAGTGGCACAATCTCTCTCTCTCTCTCTCTCTCTCTCTCTCTCTCTCTCTCTCTCTCTCTCTCTCTCTCTCTCTCTCTCTCTCGGATTTAAGGCCCATTCTACAGGAGGAAACATTTGCCTGGTATTGTTAATCTGACCAAGAATCCATGGTTTGGGGAGCTCACAGGTCCCAGAGGAGAATCTACAACTACTATTCTGCTGAATGGACACAGTATCAAACTGCCCTCAAAATTAATATCTTTATACTCAGAGATTAGTGCAGTTCTCAGACCTCATCAGAGAATTTTCTTTGTACTGTGAGTGGAAGTTAAAGCAGAAACTCTCAGCTGGTTAGTGTACAGAGAATTAGTGTCAGTGGAGGGCTTAGCCACAAATGAGACAGCTATCACCCCACCCTCCAGCCTCAGACTCATGGAACAGTACAGAAGAAGGGTTGGAAAGACTGTAAAAGCCAGAGGTAAGGGAGGATGGGAGCAAACCAGTGTCTTCTGGGCATGACAAGAACTCATAGCAACTGTAGTTGTTGGCACAAGATTGGCACAAGATCAGGCCATTAGCATTCTAGCACAGAGTGAGGAAGGGCTCACAACCCCATCTCTGAGGAGCAACTGAGAGTTGATTCCTTATGGGGAAGGGAGAGTTGATTTTCTTTAAGAGTATAGTCCCTGGTAGGTCAACCGTGCTACAGTGGATAGCCTCAAACCCAGGAGTATATGGGTAGAATAAAGTGGACTCTGGGTAATTACTGGGAGAGGGTAGGGAGGAGGGTTAGATCTCTGAGGAGTTAGGAAAAGAAATATGGGATGAGTATGATAAAGCAAATTTTATCAAAGTCTCAAAGAAGTAATAAAAATACATTTTAAGAAGCAACCAACTAATAAGTCTGTTAGGTTTGTGTTTGCAAATTATGCAGCCATTTTTAAGGATCATAAGTTAAATCAGCCAAATAGTGGTTAAAGAAATGGGACTATGCTCCCTCCCAACTGTCATTTCCAAGTTTATTCCACTGTGAAATGTATCATTTAAAGGATCAATTATTTAAAAAACAAAACTCAACCTTGTCAAAAATGTCTGCTTCATCAAATGAGCTGTAAAACTACCTGGAATTGCTTTTGCTGTTGCTACTTGGTAAACACACCCCATACTGGCGGGATGATTTTTTTTCCAAGAAGGTCCTAGTCTCAGTTGTGGGGACTTGTCACCGTGTTCAGGCAGTTATCATTTAGGAACCATAAACACAGCTGCACTGAACAGACCACCTAACAATTAAAAACACAACAGATTAACCCCCACTCCCTCTTACATTGCCAATACCTAAGTACACCCCAACATGCCATCTAGCTTACCACCCTATTCAAAATGCAGTCTCCTTAGCCAAAGGCTGCCAGGTTTCTGATGATTCTTTTCTTTTTTTACAAGACTGGTCTCACCCCCTGAAAAGAAATGCACACTCCTATAATACATCTCTTTAAAAACAATCCAAATAGACCCCAAGGAAAGTTCCTCCAATTTCTACAATGATCTTCCATCTCCAGAGTTCCATTTATCAAAAAAGACTGGTAAATAGTAGGTTCCATGGGTGTTCATTCTTCTGGAGAAAGCTGGGATATTTGCACACTGCTCACAGTATGAGTTGCTTATGACTTTGGATAAGTACCTGTCAATGGTTCTTAAGGTAATCTGCAATTAAACTTCATCTAGCTAGCGTTAACACTGTGAGAACATTGAAGGTGTGTGCTATTTGCTGTTTCTCTATGCTTGTTTTAATTTATGTGGCCAGTTGCTCCATTTCATGTGGAGATAAAAATGCTGACAGTAAAATACAGGAATACAGTAAAAAGAAAAAAAAAAAGGAAAAGAAAAGCCAACCAAACAACAAGAAGAAACTTTGTATGTTTATGGAGGCAGCTGGGATCGTGATCAATCAGAGAACCATTTATAGACGAGCCTTTAACTGTCATTTGCCAAAGAGGCTCAGAACTGTAGTATGTGGAGATGGACAGGAAGTAGCAAGCACCTTTCTCTGCCACAGACCTTGGGTCACCGCTGCAGCTCTTACGATTCCCAGAGGATACTGAGCAAAAGAGAGGAAAGTTGAGCACTGATGGGAACTGCTGCAGTGCATCCCACCTCTAAGAGCCACAGTAAGAACTAATTCGGCTCCCCTTTGTGATTTTTATGAATGAAGACTTGGACTCTCCATCAATCACAACCACGAAGAGAAATGATTCCTTCAAGTCATCCTAGAAGCAGCAGAGGTTGAGGAAGGGCATTTCCAAGAAGCACTTGGCTTTGGGAACAATAAAGACCTTCCAGATTTGCCATATTGTATGTAAGCTTCCTGTATTTTATATTTTTTAAATTAATCTTTCAATGTTGGGCATGGAATTTAGGGCCCAGTACAGATATGGTAAGTACTCTGCCACCAAGTTGTACCCTAGTCATCAAACCTCATTTTAAAGGAACCATTTGTTTATTATGTTTTCTAAATGTGATCTCTCCCCAAGTCTTTAATTCCATTAAAGACTTATCTATCAAGATTTACAATGACCAGCATGATATGTCTTATCATGAGTGCTTCTGCTAGCAGAATGAGGAGGCCCTGCCCCCGAGATAAAAACAGGACATCTGGCAGGCTGGGTCAAGCCACAGGCCTCCTTAGGCACATCAGACCACACCTCCTAGCTACTGAGCAAGAGCAGGGCTGATCCATGAGAAGGGACCAGAGCTTGTCTTACACAGTGATGGAGCATGCACTGGGCCTTAGCCAGCACCAGGCCACACATCCACTCATCTGACATTCTGCTATGATTAGGCCTCCTACAGCTTCCTCCTTTCAGTGACAGAACTCTGCCAAAGGGCTAGAGCCACCACCCCCAGGAATGCAAGGTCATGTTACGCAAAACCCTGCACAGCCTATAAGGGGCTGGACACCATGTTTCTCAAAACCCCTCCATGGCAGCACAATACTATACTCAGCAGAAAAGAGTTAAGCTGCCCCTGGCCAATCTATAGGATGTTCTAAGGGTGACTTCAGAACAACTTTGACATTCCAGGACACAGAAGGAGCATGTGATCTAGCAGCACCCAAGGGAGATGGAAAAAAATCCAAATAAACTCCATAACATTTAACCCAAAAGCACCCGGGGTGCTACATGTGTGGGTAGGAGAGCAGAGTAGGGTACAGGGTGTCTGTCAGCAGATGATTGTCATGATGAAAGAGACCTGTCTATGCTTTGACCTTCACTTCTTCATGGGAAGTTGGTCTAAGGGAGAGAGCTGAGAGGAGGAATACAATACTTAAAGGACCTTGGCACTTGGCTCCCAGAGCTTACCATCAAGTGGCTTACAACTGCTTATAACTCCAGTTCCCGTGAATCTGATGCCCCTTCTGGACTTACCAGAACCCGCGCGCGCGCGCGCGCGCGCGCGCGCGCACACACACACACACAACTCATAAAACAAAACATACATAAAAATTAAACGGAAGACTTTGACATCCAAGTTTTACATCATCTTTTACTCTAGATCTGTAGTCAGGAACTGATGTGGACACAAGGCTTCATGGGAGTCTGACAAAGGAAATCATGTAATCAGCCTGTTTCTTTTCTCACAGTAAGCAAGTATATACAGAGAGCACCTGAAAATGACAGCCATTTTCTTCCTTAAACTACTAACTTCATCTTTAATGGCCACCAAAGAGCACTCACAAGTCCCTCAAAGGGCTACGCGTGACCTAAAGCCTGTCAGAAACTTAACAAACCTCTTTAAAAACAAACAAACAAACAAACAAACAAACAAACAAAAAACCTCAGAAGTTGGGCGGTGCCTACACACGCCTTTAATCCCAGCACTCAGGAGGCAGAGACAGGCAGATCTCTGTGAGTTTGAGGTCAGCCCTGGGCTACAGAGTGAGATCCAGGACAGCCAGAAGTGTTACACAGAGAAACCCTGTCTCGAAAAACCAAAAAATAAAAACCAAACCAAACCAAACCAACAACAATAAACCCTGAGAAAGATGCCTCTTGTCTTTTTTGTTTTGTTAGTATGTAATTTACAGTCAGTTAAATAAATGTTTTATTTAATGTGTGACCCCTTGGAGCTGAGGAGCTTCACTTAGCAGTATAAGCCTGAATTTGGGTGTTTCTATGGAAAACTCAGTTTCCCTTTACAAAGCTTTGATCTTCAGTACATCTGCCAGGAAAACACCCTGATACTAACTGGGAAGCAAGGGCTAATGTGGTTCGCTTGCTTGTTTCTTAATTCAGCTCTTTGGACTTTCCAGAGTGGCTCCTGGTCTTGGTATCTGCTAAATATACTCTGCAATTTATTCATCAAATGTCAGTGGGGAACACGATTTTCCCCAGGATGGAGAAAACTTCATTTACCCCATCTTAACCTAACTTTGAAAGGTCACTCTGTGAAAGATGAACTATAAAAAGTCCTGTAAAGCTATCTGTTTAATAGACTGGATGATAGAGTGAAGTGAGGACAAGTGTGCAGAAATTCTCACAGGGTCCTGAGTGAAGGGGGGGGGGCGGGGAGGCGGCTCCAACAGCTGCTGGCAAACACAGTCCTTACCCATGACAGTCAGTTTGGTCCAGTGGTCCAGGTCTTGGAGAGACCAGGTAAGGGAATGAACCTCAGTACTTTTAATCTCCCCCTCCCTTCTCATTTCTCTCCATCTTGCAACTAAGACAGAAAATAATAGATATAAAGCCAGTATTCCCCTAGACAGAAAAACAAAACAAAACAAAACAAAAAACCACCCAACAAGGCAGGATCACGTGCACAGCAGCAGTGGCCAAGAGAAAGAAGAGAGCCGGCTCTCCATGCCTCCTGATAACTACAACTGAAAACTTGGCTTCCCGGACACCATGCTGCAGTACCTGACTTCTCTTGAGTACAGAAACCCAGTAGAGGGCAAACAGAAAGTGATGCTTTTCAAACTCAGTCCTGTGCAGCTTTCAGCCTGTTACATCACCAGAGGTGTGTCACCAGTGCCACAGCTTAAGATTTCCCAAGTGCTGAAGTTGAGAGGGAGCGTCAGTTCTAACGGCACGGCTGGGAACATGGGTAAACACAGGGCACGCTAAGAAAGCAGTGGTTTCACACAGAATCTGCCTGCTGACTGCATGTGCCCTCAGAACGACCCCATTTCCCCCATTTCTTCTCAAACAACACCATGAAATACTGAGAGAAAAACTGAAAACAACTGCAGGAAGAAAGAGGCTGTTACTCCCATTCAAGATGAAGCTGGGGTCTTCTGGTGAGTGTCTTTGATTTGGTAAGGGATGGAACTATCTAAATCCTCTTTATATTAGATTATATTAGAAAAAACAGGGGGGGGGCTCTAAACTCATTCGAGGCTTTACCTGCACACTGCATGTGAAGTGTTTCTTTTACTATTATTTTTCCTCTTTTTACCTTTCTGTTATGTATCAGGCTTTCTTTTGGGCCACTAACCAGCTCCCAAATCATGACATGAAGACTTATTATTAGTTATGAAAGCCTGGCCTTATCTGATGCTTGTCCCACCAGCTCTTAGAACTTAGTTTAACCAGTTTCTCCTCATCTCCGTGTTGCCTTGGGACTTTTACCTTTCTTTCATTCTGCATGTCCTACTCTCTGCTTCTCATTATCTTGCTGGCTGGTCCCAGATAGCTCCCTCTTCTTCTCTCTCTTCTTGAGCCTAGATTCCTCCTCCTACTTATTCTCTCTGCCTGCCAACTCTGACTATCTCTCTACTGCCTAGCTATTGGCTGCTCAGCTTTTTATTTGACCAGTCAAGTGCCTTAGGCAGGGAAGGTGAAACAAATGCAACACATCTTTACATAGTTAAACAAATGCAGCATAAACGGATGTAACACATCTTTACATAGTAAAGTAATATTCCATAACACTGTTGTATTTAGAAAACCCAAGAAGTGATTTTGGAAAATAATGTCAATGTAATTTCTATCTTCAATTCTGGGTTATAACAAGTTTTAGTATTTCAATGTGACTGTCAAACAGAACAAAAAATAAATGTCACAAAACCCCACAAAAGTCAGAGTTTATTTGGAAAATTTGTAAACATTCACACACAACACACACACACACACACACACACACACACACACACACACACACACACAAATGTGAGAGTAACATACATCTATTACTTGAAAAGCTGTAACGTGGCAAAGAAATGATCTCCTGAAAGAGTCTAATGATTACTTTTTCTATGTTGGGCTTGGAGACAGACTCCTGAAATTCCAGTACTTGGGTGGCTGAGGCAGAAGGCTGATCACACGTTTGAGGACAAATGGCTATATACTGAGTTTCAGGCCCGCCTAGGCCACAGTGTGGAACCCTGTCTCAAAAACAAAACAAAATCACATTTTCTATCCACACTTGTCTCCAAAAAAAGACTGGAGATTAAACCTTATGTGCTTAGGATCATTTATATCACAGTCCTAATCAACTTGAATTTTATCTCTGTTTGCTCTACAAAATATTATGACATGCTACTTCTGTGGCTAAGTTTTTTTTTTTTATTGTAGATAATAAAATACAATTTTTTCTACCTGACTGACTTCTGAATGCATGATTCTGGGAAATGTCAAATGTCTTTCATTAGCTCCAGTCAAATTAAGTTTAGCCCTCCAACCCCCAACCCCCCAGCTGCCTGGAACATGTTAAACACAAGGCTGTGACCTTAAACTGTGGAATAATATTTCTAGTGTCTGTGCAGAAGCCTGCCCTCACATATACCTTTAGACTAATTACTGTAGTGTGCTGTTGCCAGTGAACCGCTGTAATTACACTTGGAGAAAAGCATGGTCTTGTTCTCTGCTAATGAAAATGATAACCTTTCCATTTTGACTCATCACTCACAACAGGCAGAGCATGCGACGATGGATCTCCAGGTACCACTCTGTTTCCTGACTGTTTATGCACACTTCTGTGTGCTCGCCTGGCAGGCTCTGGAATTAAAGAACCAGGCATATGTGTACTAAAGAGAGTCAACAGTGATAATAGCAATAGCATTAAATTTTAATACTATTCTTACTGCACAGTGCCATTCTGTAATGGAAGAGGGATGCAGCACAGGACTGTATGGTAGGAAACAAGCAGTAAGCCTCAGCCCATCAGAACCCACGAAGCTAGCTTGCAGTTGTCTGGGCTACTCGAGGGCTCATAAGAGATGATGACATTTATTTTTAAAGGAACTTGTGTCTAATTGTGAAAAAATGATAAAAATATTTTAGTTTTTTAAAAAAGACATTATTCTCTGTGTGGAAAAATACTGTTTAGCTATGCTTATTAACAGGGCTAATTTTATTCAAGAGGGAAAAGAACACTCCTTTGAAGCAGAATGTCTGTGCTTTTAAAGTCATCTATATTTGCATACAGATTAAATGCTATGAGGATCTCACAGGCTCTATAATTTCTTTCTTTTACTCAGAAAAAAACCTAAATGTAAAGAAAGTCTGAAAAACAGGTCCTTCCAAAGTCCTTTTTCTCAAAATGACACAGGACACAGAAAGCACCCTCCAGACAGTTCAGGCTGACAAAGCCACTCTGCCAGCAGCCCCAGTCCCCTTTCCTGCAGTGGCTGGCTCATTTTCTTCTAGCCATGTGACCACCCCAGCCACAAATGCAAATGCTGGTAGTGTCTTCAGAGCTGGAGGCCAAACTTTACCTTTCATTCCGGAACTGTTTTCACCTACCAACAGAGAGCCAAAGGCAGTGGTGCCTAGTGACTCAGCAAGTGACCACCCAAGACTGCTCCAAAGGAGGCCTACACCTCGCCTGCCTAGACTTGGCATCTGAAGATCTTTAGAGACAACTAATTGCTTGGCATTGCAGAACATTTCAGGATACCACCTCTAGTGCTTTAGTGGAAGTGTGTGTGTGTGTGTGTGTGTGTGTGTGTTTAATTGTGGCATTGATGTGATGGACAGCATGAGATCTATGTTGTCCAATAAACTCACACAATTTTTTTCTTCTTATCACAGACTTGGCACAAGTATGTCAACTCTACTTTTCCAAGCACAAGGTAAGCCCTACCATGTCCAGGCAGTACGGAAAAGTGCTCAGAATCCATAACTGAGTTGTTTGGCTAGAGAATGGCAGTAAAATCTACCCATAGTATCTTATTAATGGAACTATATTACCTCACATGAGATATGTAGATAAGGTTCTCTATCCCTTTTAAGATTTATTTTTCTTCTGTATTTTAATAATGTGTATGTGTGTATGTGTGCAGAGGTATCAGGGTAAGGGATATGTGTATGTCTGTGTGGGTGCCTGTGGAGGCTAAAGGCATAAGATTCCCCTGAAACTGCTGTTCTGCGCCATCTAACATGGGTGCTGGGAACTGAACCTGGGTCCTCTGGAAGAGCAGGAAGTGCTTTTAACCCCTGTCCCCCAGAGCTCAATCCTAAAAACTTAACTCTTGACCCACCTCCACCCAACTGATCTTTCCCACTGGTCCCCTTTGCTCATTACTTGGTAAGTCTGGGCCAAGTTTCCTGACTAAGTATCTCACAAAGGTACAGAAATACACAACATACTCTGACTAGTTTATTAAGTTACTTATAGTTATTTATCAAGTATACATGAGAAAGATGAAAAAAGGAGTAAGGAACTATGAAGTAACTGAAGAAACTTATTTTTTTCACAAAACATTTTGGCCATAAATGTTATCCTGAGCTATCTCTAACTATGCACATTTTAATCAATTCAAATTTTGTATATGCGCCTATGGGAATGTGTGCTATGGTGCATGTAGGAACTTGTGGGAGTTGTTTCTCTCCTTCTATCATGTGGAGTCTGTGCAGCATCAGACTCAGGTCATCGGGCTTTACCCACTGACCTATCTTGCCAGCTGTAAAATGCCAATTTTTAGAAGTGAATGTACAGTGGTTCCTTCTTGTCTGTTTTTATTTCTCCCAGTTTCAGTGACACTTAGCCAACTTCAGTCTGAAAAATCTTACTTGAAATTACACAGTGATCTGAGTAGATTGTGCTGTCTGAAACTATATGCACACAAGTAACATTGTATAGACTCAGCAAATTATATTCATGAATTTAGGAATACACACACACACACCACCAACAGCTAAAGAAAAAGACGACATGTATTTGAAAGTGGGAGGGGGTACTTGGGAGATTTCAGAGGGAGAAATGGAAAGGGGGAATGATGCAATTACATTATAATCTCAAAAAATATTTAAAAACTGTGAGTACTGGGGACTAGTCAAGATGCTCAAAGGATAAAGGCCCTTGTCACCAACCCTGACAGCCTGAGTTTGAGCCTTAGGTTTTCTGATATCCACATATGGATCTCTCTCTCTCTCTCTCTTTCTCTCTCTCTCTCTTTCTCTCTCTCTCTCTCTGTGTGTGTGTGTGTGTGTGTGTGTGTGTGTGTGTGTGAGAGAGAGAGAGAGAGAGAGAGAGAGAGAGAGAGAGAGAGAGAGAGAGAGAGAAAGAAAGAATTTTTTAATG
Source organism: Peromyscus maniculatus bairdii (assembly GCF_049852395.1). Classification (NCBI taxonomy): domain Eukaryota; kingdom Metazoa; phylum Chordata; class Mammalia; order Rodentia; family Cricetidae; genus Peromyscus; species Peromyscus maniculatus. Next base: position 110,721,740 of record NC_134856.1, read on the forward strand.
TGACTACCAGGTAATTTAAAAGAAAATATGTGGTCCACACTGTGTTTTTCCTGTACATGGCTGCTCTAGAATACTGTGCTGCTGTTAGAGAATTTCACAGGTCACACCAACCCCTGAACTATTTAGAAAAGGACCATGCTGGACATTTTTCAAAAGATGTTGTTTTTAAAACTCACTGCAAATACTCTTAATTGTTGCAATCATGTAAATATAATGCTTCAGTCTTTAGGAAAGAAGGCAGGCATATCTGTAAGTTGTAAAGGCAAGCAGGCTAAATTGCTGGTTTGGGCCATTCAATTATTCTTGCTTCTGTCCCCGCCCCCCACACCCCCTGAGGAATTACAGCTTCCCTAAAATCTTAGGGTGTAATCAACTTGGGACTTAAACAGAGGTTTTAGGGAAATCTTGGCACCCAAGGAGAGATGAAGCAAACTGTCATCTCCTATTCTTTATGACTGAAAGAGCAGCCATGGAAATAACAACTGGGGGGTGGGGAATAGGACTTAAAAGGCCGAGAGTGGTCATTTTTAAATTAAAATTTTTAAAGTCAAAAAATAAATGTCCGAAATACACAGTGCCTTTGTTAGAATAAACCTTTTATCACCCACCTTTCTACCAAAGACGTCAGCACACATGAGAGTGATAAATAACAAGCGTGGGGCCTCACAGCAGCCCACTATCTGCCAACCGTTTGCCAGTCAGGACTGAGGCTGAGGAAGCAGAAAGGATTAAGCAGAAATCAAAGACTGCCAAGCTCTAATGGTGTCTAATTAGCATAACAAAAGACACAGCCACAATCTTTCAGCAGTGGGCCATACATCTCATTAAAGAAGACTGAATAGCAATTATTCTCTCCAGCTATCCTTCCCTCTCCTTGCTTCTAGGCTTAGCTCTGGGAGACCCTGAGACCTGAGCTGGAGAGCCTCTGCTTTGTTGGCTAGGCACCCGGGATGCAGGGGGAAAATCCCACTCGCAGGACCAGACACCTGCATCTCTGTCTTCTCTGATGAGGAAATGGAACTTCTTCAATCACAAACAAGTCCTGCTATGCATCTCATAGGAATATACTACTGAGAAATATTCACATAGACCTAACAAGACAGAACCCCAAACTAAGTCTTAACCCCCTTAAAATGTCGGTATTGAAAGAAAACGTCCATCTATGTGTTTCTCCTCACCTACTCAAGCCATTTCCCTTTATGCTCCTTTTCTGTCTGTGACATAATGAAGCTAAACTGAAATTCTACCAAGTTCTATTGCAACCTGTAATTAGCTGGGTGCACATGTGCATGCACACGTCATGAAATTTAAATGAGAGTAGCGTGGTTTAGACCTAGTCTCACTGCTGCCTTTGGATGACAGACAAGTGTGAAAATATATGAAATTCAACACAAGGAGTCTGAGCATGTGGTCAAGGGATTTTTTTTTTTTTTTTGGCACACATTTAAACCAAGAATAAAAGATCCCACCTAAACAAATAAGCAAACAAACCTATTCTTCTACAGTGACTGCTAAGAGAAACAAAAGCCTCACAGAATCCTGATATTAGTCTATTCTGGGGTAAGAACTGAGTTGGGAAAAGAATAAAAGGACACAGTCATTTAGTCCGAGCAATTCTCAGTTCTGCACACGAGTGTTTGCTCAGTAATGCCTTTTGCAAAAGGAAATTTGGTGCAATAGTTCTTTGATTTCCCACCCCCCATAACGGCTCCAGCTGCCAAACACAATATAGCATTGTGGACAGAAGCCAAAACTAGCCAGGTCTGTGGCCCCTCTAGGAAAGCTGTTTATCATAGATGCAGACAGGAAGCCCTGCTACAGCTCCCAGAACGACACAAGGAAATCCAGCCAAGTGGCTGGACTGGCTGGGAAAACCCACCAGGCCTATGCAGTATGTCTGGGTTTTCCAAATTCCTATAAGACTACTGTATGGCAGGCACCAGGAGACCTTGGGGCCCCTGAAGCCAGGCTGAAAGCTGGGCCAGACATTTTAATGCAATAATGCTCTGTGCAGGAGAGTTCACAGTTAAAACTACCTTAGGAGAGCACTTAAGTCCTAAAAGGCCTTTCTGTATGCAGTAAAGGACGTGGAATTCAAGAGTTTTGTTCTAACACTAGCCTATGCCCTAAAAGCTGTCCCTGATTTATGGTCCTAATCAGTACTGGGCTCATCCACGCTCCCTGCCATGTACCCTATGCTCAAGCCAATCAGGTGATGTGCAAGTTCCTGCCACCCTAAAGGTTACTGAAAGTCAGACCTTTTTCCCCCTAGGGATTGGTCTGACACTCCTCTGGGAGACTGTTTGGGGGCTGCATATAAATGCTGCTTTCTGAAGAGGTTCCCTGGCCTCCACCCACCATTCCTCTCAAGGTGGCCAGCCCCACCCCATCTCATTTGGACCCTTAATGAAGTTCCTCTCCAGGCTTTGAAGGGAAACCTTGGTCCCTTTAAGGTCCTACCTTGTTTAGATCTCCATCTGTCATACTATTTCTATCCAATGTTCTTCCTCTCACCTGGAGGCTAATCACAGCCCCGAGGCAGTCTAAACAACCCCACTGAGGGGAATGAAGGACAAGCGACAGCCTCCACGGCAGACCAAGCACTGATGTTGTGTTTTCCTTCTTCCATGACACGCTGGTCTTCACCTCTCACCTTGGGGGCAGAACAGGAGTTTTTTTTTTTTTCTATTTTCTTTTCTTTTTTTTGGTTTTTTGAGACAGGGTTCCCTGTGTAGTTTTGGTGCCTATCCTGGATCTCGCTATGTAGACCAGGCTGGCCTTGAACTCACAGAGATCCATCTGGCTCTGCCTCCCGAGTGCTGGGATTAAAATCGTGTGCCGCCGCCGCCGCCGGCTGGCTTCTATTTCTTTCTTTCTTTCCTTTTTTTTTAAACTTTAAAAAAATTTATTCTTTGTGTCTTTCACATCATGCATCTCAATCCTATTCATTTCCCATCCCTTTGTATCCACCCTCTGCCCTTACAGCTCCCCCCTCAATAAAATATAACAGAGAAAAAAAGGAAAAATATCTTGTCATGGAAGCTGTAGTGTGACACAGTGAGTCATGCAGTAAACCCTTTTGTCCACATATCTTTACTTGCAAGTGTTCACTGCAGAGTCTGGTTAGGGGCCTCTGGTTTCTGCTACACCATCGAGGCTGGGCCCTCACTGAAACGCCTCTTGGTTATCCTGCTGTTGCCCTATATTGTGGAGATCCTGGAGCTTTGGGTCTGCAGGAGCTGTCTGTCCCTTCACATGCTCCAGCAGATCACAGATGGGGTGGATGTTGGGGTGGGCCAACCTATAACCCTGGTATTGGGCCTGGGTAGTTGCAGGGTTGGTCAGTCTGCCAGCTGTCCCTTGTCCTCACTAGTAGGGTGAGCTCTCCTGCATTGCCTGCATCAATGAGCAAGGGGCGGGGTCAGTTCCCCTGTTTTCAGGCCCTCAGGTTGGATCCCCATACTTACACCTTCTGGGTCAGCTCTACTGTGTTGTCCAGGGGCCACTCTCCAAGTGCTGCAGCAGATGAGGGGTGGGGCTAGCTATTCTGCTCTTATGACCTCAGGGCCAGCTCTCCCACCTGCCTCAGGCACTGACGGGAGAGCATCTCTTTCCTGCTCATGCTGCCGCATGACAGTTGAGTAATGGGGACAGCTTTTCCCTGCTCACAATATTGGGGCTGGCTCACCCACACCTCTGCCAATGGAGTTGGCTCTATTGTGCTGCCCACAAGAGGTGCAGGGCCTGCTCTCCTGAGTAGAGCAGGATTTTTTTTTTTTTTTCTCTCACTGACTCTGAGTCCTGTTTCAGAAATCAACATTATTGTACAGACATATTCTTTATATGTTGATCTAAAGTTTTGACTCAAATACGTAATAACATATTATTAGCTGTAGTTTGTTCTTAAAGTCCATTCACAACATATGTATGTGTTGATGGGGAGGGGATGGCAGAAGAACCTAAGGGGCTACAGAAAGGAAAAAACCCTTTCATTGTGGAATCTGTCCAGGACCAGACTTGACTACAAGTGACACAACTGAAACTGTCTACAGGGACTGTGCACATATTCCTAAGGATGTCTCAAAGGACGATGTTAGACACACTTTCTGCTTCCTTGCAGCCCACATGTTTGTAGCCCTCTCTTATTCCAGGTAACATGCAGCAACAGAGTTGGAGAGGCAACAGAGTTGGTCCCACATGTTGCCTGGGAACCCCTCTTGTGGTTCTCAGTCTCATTAATAAAATAATTTAAGGATAGCTTTAGAAGAAAGCTCAAGGACAATTTTATCAGAATTTCAAAGAAAAACTTCCAGGTACACAAGCTGTTAAGTATTGGCAGCTGCCGAGAGGAGAAAGATGTCAAGAAGGAAGAGAGAAAGCTGTGACCTTTGTAAGCAGCCAGATGGTGAACAAGCAGCCACAGCGGAGAGAGCAGGGCTCCAGAGAAAGAATAAAAAAGATCAAAAGGACTAGAGAAAGCATACTTAGGCTCTAGCCAGCACTAAAAGGAGGGAAGAAAGGAAGGGAGGGAGGGGGAGAGGGAGGGAGAAAGAAGATAGAAAAGAAGGGAAAAAAGTTTTGTCATTCTGAGTAAAGGCTCAGAGAGGTGGACAGACCTAACAGAATTCACGAGGTCTCTGTAGTGACTGCACAGAGAACACGGATTCTGAGGAATAGTACCTAATCTTAGTAAAGGGATGGTTATTCCTCCCTCTCCATATCATGGCTTAAGGTGAATCAGCCTTTCTGAGACAGTCCCTTCACCAGGTGATGGACTGGCCCAAGTTGATTAACTCAAACAGGAGGAGAAGATGGCATGTCTCCTCCCAAATTTAGACTCTATTCTTTTGACCTGAAGGAAAAGGCTCTCCCTTAATTGGCACCCATTGCTACTATAATACAAAGACAATCAGTGAATGAACAGAAGTAATTTTTATTTTCTGAAATATATTATTAGAATAATTATGTGCCATGAGTCTTGAGTTGTTTTCACACGAATAGGCTGACATGTGATAAAGGAACTAGACTATTGTAATGGAGCTGATAGCACTCAGCTGCCTCTAGGTAGCATCATAGCTATAGACTTTATGGAAGTGAAATAGAGAACTTCAGTGAAACAGAACCTCAAGAAGATCATGGAATTATTTAACAAAATTCTAACTTTTCACAAACCTTTCATTTACTATTCAAAGGCAGCTCAGTGAGCAGAAACATTTATAGCTGTATTCTCTGTCCATTCGTCTGTCAGTCTGTCTCTTATTTTGGTACAAGGTCTCACATAACTCAGGTTGGCCTTAATCTTGCTGTGTAGCTGAGGAAGGCTGTGAACTTCTGATCTTCCTGCCTTAACCTCCCAAGTGCTGGGATTACAGGTATTCTACACACTACCATGCCAGCTGTAACATATTTCTTGGATCTATGTCATTGCTGGATATCTTTAGGAAAGGAAGCAGAGATTGTGCTAAGTAGATAACTGCCTAGGGGCCCTTTCCAGTTCCTGCTTCAGAATGGGAGGAAGTTTAAAAAAGCAACATGCAAGGGGGAATGTGTGATTAGGCTCAGTGGGGAAAGTGAGGACCTGAGTTCAGATCCCAGCACCCATACAAAAAGCCAGGAGGCACACACTTGTAAGTCCAGTGCTAGGGTTAGCAGAGATGGGAAGATCCCTGGAGTTTGTTGGCCAGCCAACTCAGCCAATCAGTGAGCTTCAGGTTCAGTCAGAGACCCTGACTCAAAAAATAAGATGGAGAGCAAATGAGGAGGACCCGGGCCCCCACAAGTGCACACAGGTGCAAAACATACTCACACATAAAATACATAAAATAGCACAAGGGACTGGGGATGTAGCTAAGCTGGTAAAGTATTTGACTAGTATGGGTTGATCCCCAGTCCCACATACAACTGGTTGGTGCACATGCTTACAATTCTAGCACTCAGTGGGCAGTGACAGGAGGACCAGCAGTTCAAGGCCATCCTAAACTACGGAGCAAGTTTGAGGCCAGTCTGGACAACACAAGATCCTGACTTTTTTTGTGAGTTTGTTTCTTTGTTTATTTTTAACATGGTCTAGCTATGTGGCCCTAGATTACTCCTCAGCATGCTAACAAAGTGGAGGGTTCCAGGGAGGAAGAGGCTCCTGGGTGTGAAGGAGGGTACAAGTCAGCATCCCTGGTAGGCACACTATGTCCTACCGAGGAACCAGCCATGAAAGCCGAGAGAATGCCTGAGGATGAAGCTATGACTCAGAAAGACGGCCAAAAAGTAAGACCAAATGTATTTAATGGGGAGAAGAAAAGGGAGTATTTTCCATACTGATACATCTGTAATTCATTTTAAAGGACTTACTGAAGAACTATGCTGGGGAAGAAAAAGAAAATCCCACAAGCAGCTTCCTGTTGTTTCTAAAACACAATCCAGTGCCTGCCCGAAAGAGTTAAGGCTGTGCGTGCAATATAAATATTTATTATTCTTCTTTCAAAAGGATAAGAAAAATTTCCTCTGCATGCATGAATTTCCGACGGCCAAGCAAACGTGCAGATATGGCCAGGGCCTGTCATCTTAATGAGGACATGGTAATGATAATGATTTTTCTCTCTCAGCCTGCTTATATGTGATCAAAACCTAGAGGTTTTGATTTTATTCTAAGCCATGCACAGGCCCAGGAATGGCTAATACTCTTAGAAGCATATGGACGGGGTGACAGGAATACCAGCAAGGGCTTAAAGTGGGCCCAGGGTGAAAGATTCATTAAAAGTGATAAATAGGAGAGGCCTTGTCTAATGCTTGCCATTGCATATTCAATACAGCATGTCAGTGACGATGCATTTTAACTGTCTTTATTTTTAAGAGTGCTGCCAGGTTTTAATCACAGATTAAACAGTTATTTGCAAATGAGTGCTTCTTTATTAACAAACCAAATTCATTATAATAAACAGTTCTCTGTTCCTAACAGCACATTCGGCAGCGTGAAGTTTAGAGCAGTGCACACAATGGTCCCATGTTAGGAAAAACAGCTGATACAATGCATGCAGGCTAAGTGCCTCACGATCTCACACTGATGTGTACGTGTGGGGAACGGGTTCTTTCCTTTCACCACATGGGTCTCTTCTAGAAGAAACTCAGGCTGTCAGGCTTGGCAGCAATCACCTTTACCTTCTGAGCCATCTTGCTGGCCCTACCTTGAACATTTTTGAGAGAAATAAGTGACCAAGAGAAAAGTATACAACTAGATTTCTTCTCTTTCTCTTTGTCCAGTGTTTGAATCAATGCCTCCATTACCAGGGTTCCTGAATGATGGAACTAGTTTTTAGCGTGTTTATGGTCCTATGTCTGAAGGCACACTCTCAAACAATATTCTGGGAAAGTCGCTAACTTAACTCTAATCATCAGTAGTGTATTTTCCCACAGGGTTTACCTCTGTAATTTACAGAAGGCCCTTAGAAAAAAAGCCCATCTTTCGGTTAGCTCCTATAATAGAGACAGGCTACAATAACAATCTTATTCATGAAGCTCTTTATTGTTCAGTTTCACACCCCCCTTTGCTCTTTCCAACTCACAGAAACAGAGACTCCGAGCATCTTTGCTGAAGGCCACTGTGAGAGACCCTGCCCAGGCGGCCACTCCACTGCAGGTGGCTTTTGCAGCCGACACTGCAGTCTCTCTTTTTGGCCACTTGTTTATGTGTCTAGAGCAACGTGACAAACAAGAGCGAAGAAAGACACCATAACAACCACTAATGACGCACATCCTATCAATACAGGAAAGCCTAAAATGATGGGAAATGAAAGAAGAAAGCTTAGTACCATTCCCCAATTAGCAGAGAAAAATGGAAAAATAATTAAAATAGCTTATTAAAGAGCTACATACCATTCTGTAGTTTGAATTAGTTTACAGCATCAAGTAGAGAACTGCAAATGTCAAAAAGGAACTAGGAAGACTGTTTCAGTGAGATCTCATTCTCATTCTGTGCTGTTATCATGGAGTATCTGAGATTGGCTACTTCATTTTAAAAAATAGTCCTCACAGTTCTGGACACTGGAGAGTCTAAAATTCCAGTGAGGCAGCTGAGTGAGGCCTTCCCTACATACACTATTGCAGAAAGTGGAAAGGCAAAGAGACAGCTGTGTGGATGTCAAACATCGCTCACAGGCTATGTGTTAGAACACTTGGTGATGGGGAGGCTAAGGAAGCATGCGGATATGGGGAACAGGTGGAGGAAGTGGGGTCCAGCTGGAGGAGGCGGGTTCTGGGCAGCATGCTATAGTGCTTTACGGTCTCACTCCATTTCTAACCGAGTCTCTCCAATGGTCAGCCAAGATGCAAGCAAGCAGCCTCACGTTCCTGCTGCATGTTCCCCTGCCACAATGCACTTTTAATCAGCATATCCTCCATCCAGGCCTAAGAGAAAAGATGACAGAGACACTGGCAAACAAGTGTCCTACACCCCTCAGGCTGTTCCCGCCTGTGCTGGTTTGAATAGGAACGGTCCTATAGATCATGTGTTTGAGTGCTTGGCCCATAGGGAGTGGCACTATTAGGAGACGTGGCCTTGTTGGAGTAGGTGTGGCCTTGCTGGAGGAAATGTATCACTGTGAAGGACATGTTCAATTGTGATCAAGATGTAGAACTCTCAGCTCCTTCTACAGCATCATGTCAGCCTGCACACTGTTGTTTCCTGCCATGATGATAATGGACTAAACCTCTGAACTGTAAAACTTATAAAAGTTGCCATGGTCACGGTGTATCTTCACAGCAATAGAAACCCTAAGACACCACCATCCTAGAAACATGCCAGTTGATAAATCATGCTGTCTTGCTCAGGGTCCAAGAAGACCTATGGCAGGCTGCAGCCATGTCCAGCACCGCTTACTTGGGAAGATAGCCTGGTACTGCAGAGTCAACCGGCAACCTGAACCAGGGTGGGGCTAGGTGCGAGCCCTGCTGGGCTGGGCTAGTCTTCTCAGATTCTCACATCAAATGTATGCAGAAGCAGTTCCATTAGTGTGTGTGTGTGTGTGTGTGTGTGTGTGTGTGTGTGTGTGTGTGTGTGTGTGTGTGTGTACTGGCCTTGAACTCACAAAGATCCACCTGCCTCTGCCTCTCAAGTGCTGGGATTAAAGGTGTGCACTTTCTGGTCCTTACGCCTTATATACCTTTCTGCCTCTTGCCATCACTTCCTGGGATTAAAGGTGTGAGTCACATGCCTGGCTGTTTCCAGTGTGGCTTTAAACTCACAGAGATCCGGATGGATCTCTGCCTCCCAAGTGATAGGATTAAAGGTGTGTGCCACCATTTTCTAGCCTCTATATCTGGTGGCTGTCCTGTTCTCTGACCCCAGATAAGTTTATTAGGGTACATGATAATTTGGGTAACACAATATCACTACACATGTATGTGTGCATAATAGTAAAATACATTTTTAAAAAGCTTATACCTTGAGTGGTTCTCTTATTGTGTGCTTTTCAATGAAATTATTAGCATATTCCATCGAATGAGACATGTCAAGAAAGACTTCCCATTTAATGTTTTCACTTAGCACATAACAAGAATAAGTGTTTTACTAATAATATGATCAAATGTGGTGCTTTAACACCACTTCAACCTGGAGGCCCAAAGGCACTGAGTCTCCCAGCCCTGGTCCTATGGCTGGTAGTTGACAACTACATTCACCCTCTCACTCTATAGTCTGGCTCTAGAGTCTGAGCTACCCTGCCATGTTACATCCTCAAGCTTAAGTCAAGTTACTGCTATAAAGAAACATTGCAAATATGTAATTAATCCTGGGAATGTGATCACTACAGATAGCTGGTGAGTACTTAAAATGGGTTTTTATTATTAGATGACCTTTCCTAAACCAATATGAAATATTCATGTTAAGAGATAAATATCAAGTGACACCTTGACAGCCACCAAGGGATCAAAGCCACAGCATGGCTAAGATGGTGACTTTTATGTTCATCCACTTATTAGTAATTTAAATCTGCCTAGTCTCAAAGGTGGATAAACTGGTATACAATAAAAAGCACACATACCAGGTAGCCTTTGAAAATAAAAGAGGCAATCTGTGGAGGAAAAGCAGAAGCTAACTGTACTGTTAGGCCTAAGTCTAAGCTGGGTCCATGAAAGCTGAGCATAGCATGTGCCTCAGGACTTCATGCTGCTGAAGAAAAAGAACCCCAAAGTCACCTCGATGGGCTCCATCCTTTTAACAAGGACATGGAAAGCAGATGAGTAAGAAAAATTGATTTATAATTCTAAATAATTTAGGCAGCTGATGATACAGTCAGCAGACCTCCTTCATCATTTTTGCCTCGGTAAGCATTTTGTACGAAGAGCTGCCCAAGATATGTCGAAACGGAACCCTAAAATCTATTGCTACTTTAAGTGTTTCTGGCTGGTAAGAACACTGCAGCTGCTCTCTCAGGGCCATCATTAATGGTCAACTGGATTAACACCCTTCTAACGGGAGTCTCTGCTCTAGTTTATGTCTCTCTGATCTGTTTTCTATAATCCATCCAGGAAGACATTTTAAAAACTCAAGTCTGGTCATGTCATGCTTCTACTTAAAGTCCCACAATGGCTCTTCATGCTCACAGGAGAAAGTCCAGCACCTTCTGTTGCCACACAGCCCCCTACTTTAGTTTTCAGGAGTGTACATGAGGTCAGATCATGAAGACATTGTAATGTATTTAAGCACTTTCCTAGTAAAAGACACCTGGCTTGCCGCCAGTTTTTGACTACTAGCAACACCACCACATGCCTCTTTGGATTTGTGGGTGAGCATTCGTCTGGCGGGGAGTTATCAGGAGGAAAGACTACTTCAGTGTACCATTGTCATATTCACAGTTAAGCTGCTTCCTACAGTGGCTGTGCCAGTTCATCCTTCCTAGAGAGTTGATGGTGCTTTCTTTCCTCATCCAACAGTGTGTTATCAGCTTCAAAAATACCCCGACAACCGCAGTCTTTGCTCACATAAAAGGTCAAGTATTTGTTGTAATTTCATGCATTCTGACTTCACCCATTTTTTTCTGCCGAGTTACAATGCCTGAATTCCTAATTTGTTGCTTATCTCCAACTATATCCTATTATTTATTATGTAAGACTTAACTATTTTATACTAAAATTTATCAAAAGTCCCACTGGATTTCAATGAAGACTATAGCAAATCCACAGAATCATGTGGGAGAGTTGATATTATCATCCTGTCCTATCCAGGAATATACTTATGCTTTATAATTTTAACATTTAATTTATATTTTTAGATAAGTATTACTTTTCATTATAAAGGCCTTCCACATTTCTCCCGCCCCCCCCCCCCCATTTATTTTTGTGTCGAATTCAGGGATTGAACTTGGGTCACCTGGCTTGTCTACACACTCTTCTTCACTAAGTCATCTTGCCTACCCTATTTCTTTTGAAGACAGATGTCTAGCGCATCTGCTTACTCAGGAATGAGATCTTGATTGCACTTACTGTGATAGCACTGCCACTCTAGACACACCCCATCTCGTCCACTTATTTAAGTTATCCTTTTTAGTTATTTTTGCTCTCAGGGATCTTGTATCTGGACCACACTCACTTGTTTTACAAGTAATTCTCTTGGACTTCCTGCAATTGTTCGTGTTCCTGTCTTTATGCTACATTACATTAAAAGTTCCATGAGATGAAAACTATTCCCATGACTTCCCTGCCACTCTTCTACTCCCTAGCACACAGCTTATTGCATAGTGAGCTGATAAACAATAACTTTTAAATACTTATTTTATGTGTAGGGTATGTGTATGTGTGTGCGCACACATTAGTGCATGTACCATGGATGAATGTATAGGCTGGAAGATAATTTACAGGAATCAGTTCTCTCCTTCCACCATGTAGGTTCCAAGGATCAAACTCAGGTCATCAGGCTTGGCAGCCAGTGGCTTTAGCCACTGACCCATCTTGCCAGCCAAACAATACAATTTTGAATATTTTGATTTAAAATACTGATTCAGAAATTTCCCTTTAAGTTTTGTAAAAGAAAAGAACATAAAGGCCCCAAGTAGTGACACAAATGAATCGACCTGACTGAGGTGGCTCTCTCCTGCAATCCTTGGAGCTGAGACAGACGGCTTGTGAGCTTCAGCGTCGGTGGGTTCCGGAGGAGTTCTAGGCTAGCCTGTACTACAGCGTGACATTGTCTCTCTCCAAAACCAAACAGTAGTTTAAAATCCCCAACAATCACATGTGAGCAAGCACCCCCACCAACCCCAAGCCCTAAAAAGTCTCGTTTGGTGTTTTTCATCCTGAAAAACATCCTAGCAGCACATCTCCGCCCCCCCCTCCCCCGCCCCACACAAGTTTATCAGACTAGCATAAGTATCAGTATGTTTGTTGGCCTTCTGATAGGAGAAAGAGCAAGTGTTTTTTAAGCTGTCAAGGTTATGATTTCTGCCTGCTGATGAGAGGAGCAAAGTGGTGGTGAGGAGAGCTTTGACCAGATTTGAAGTGATTCACGTTTTAAGTAGGCTCGTAATGTCCACTCATGGTAATTACTGTCGTGAGGAGAACTTTGTAAAAGAGTCTGATTATATTTGCTCTTTAGTGGCCAACTTGGAGACCATGTCATTTGCTTCTGTCATATTGCTTTCACCTAGATAAAAACCATCCTGAGCAAGTCGACTTTCTCTAAATTAGTAACTCTTCTTGTTTGCTTATGTGAATTTCTCCACAAGTCTTCCCTGGCATAGATCTCTGTCTTGTAGCCCAGCAGGTACACCCAAATGAAATTAGCTGGTGTCTTGGGCAGAAAAGAACATACTTAATAACATCTGTTTGGGTAAAGAAGGATATTTAGAAATAAGACAAAAGGAAAGAGGGGCTGGAGAAAAAGAGGCAAGGATGGAGGAGGGAGGGAGAGAGAATATGTGAAGAGTGACCTCTGTTTGAAGATTAGTGTTTTACTTGAAAGAAAACTGATAAAAGTCTGTTCTTTACATGTCTATTGTGGAATATTACTTTAACTGTGTAAAGATGTGTTACATTGGTTTATATTGTATTTGTTTAACTAGGCACATATGTGTTACATTTGTTTATGCTGCATTTGTTTAATTATGTAAAGATGTGTTGCTGTTTTACCTTGCCTGCCTAAGGCACCTGATTGGTCTAATAAAAATTTGAATGGCTAATAGCTAGGCAGGAGAGGGATAGGCAGGGATGGAAGGCAGAGAGAATAAGTAGGAGGAGGAATTTAGGCTTGAAAAGTGAGGAGATAGAGAAAGAGGGAGAAAGAGAGAGAGGGCCACCCAGGGCCAGGCAGCTGCTAGCCAGTCAGACACAGAGTAGGACATATAAAATGAAAGAAAGGGAAAAAGCTCTGAGGCAAAATACAGATGAAGAGAAACAGGCTAAAATAAGTTATATGAGCTAGTGGAACAAGCATAAGATAAGGCCGAGCATTCATAACTAATGAGTATCCATGTCATGATTTGGGGGCTAGCTGCCCAAAAGAAAGACTGCTATATAGTCTGTGAGTACCACAGTATGTTAGAAATTATTTTTACAGTTCTTTGAGACTACACTAATTTTTAAAATATTCCTTTTAGGCCTAAAAAACAGATGGTGTGCTTTTATTTTGATATTATCCCTTCTAACTTTTCCCAACTGAGGTGTATTACATGATGATATGGAAGACAATAGTTCTGAGTCCAAGGAGCTAATTGCACACAAAACTTGTCCTCCTGTGTGGCTGTATCAGTTAGGTATTAAAGATAATCCTACTAAAGAGCCAAAATTTATCTCTCTGTAGCTTCCATATACTACCTGAAAATATTTGACCAAGTGAGTCATTTTTCCAGGCTGACTTTCTAAGACCCTGGTGGTAGTTTGAATGAGAATGTTTCTCATAGGCTCATATATTTGAATGTTTGGTTCCCAGCTAGTGGACTGTTTAGGAAGTGTTGGGAGGTTTGTTCTTTTTGGAAGAGTTGTGTCATTGGGGGTGGGCTTGGAGGTTTTAAAAACTCATGCCAGGCCAGGCCTAGTCTTTCTCCCTCTGCCTGCTGCCTGTGGATCAGATGTAAACCAGCTACTGCTCCACTGCCATGCCTGCCTACCTGCTGACATGCTTCCTACCACGATGGTCATGGACTCAGCCTCTGAAACTGTAAGCAAGCTCCCAATTAAATGTTTTCTTTTTTAAGTTGCCTTGGTCATAGTGTCTCTTCACAGTAGTACAACAGTAACTAAGACAGCCTCATAACTTGTAGATTCCATCTGAAAATGAGCCCAGATTTCTTTTCTGAGCAGCAGGTATGAACTAGCCACAGCTCTGGTCATTCAAACATGGGTCTTACCAGGAGGAAGAGACTAGAAGCCTGGTGTTTAGATGTTCTCCACTGCCCTCACAAAGAAGGGCTGCTGTGGTCACTGTTTTTATTTTGTCCTTTGTGCTCCCTGTAGTCAACCACCATCTACGGCTACAGGTACGATGTACTCTAAGAGCATTCCACGCCCATCCTGATTGTTTACAAGGCAAGTCTCTGCAAGCTCCATGTCAGTAACAGCACTTCTATAAGCTCATAACTGCTATGGCTGTGCAGCACCTAGAAGACAACATTCTACAAGGGCTACACCATTATGTTTAGCATGTTAGATAGAATCTCCGCTTTGCTCAATCTCTCCTCACGTTTCCCTTTATAGCCTTACAACTGGCAAAAGTACTTTCCTTTCAAAGTCCGAGTCTAATACTCTGGAAGCCTTTAATAGCCCCCTTCACTTCCACAGTGAATTCTGACCATTTCCATCGACTCTGTAATCTTATGTGTGGTATCTCCCTTCTGATACTACAGAAGCATATGGTGTTCTCAACATGGTTAGCCCCCATCTAACTATACCCTACATGTAGCACCATTCCCTCTAATTTATCAGGTTGATTCCAAATAACAGAGGAAGTGAGAGCTGGGCGTGCTGGCAGACATCTGTAAGCTTGGCACTCAGGAGGCTACAGCTGGAGGGCTAGGAATTGGAGGCCAGCCTCAGCTATATAGCAAGTGTGAGGTCATCCTGGAGCACACTGAAACTGTCTCAGAAACACAAAGGAAACTAGTTACTAGAGAAAGCAGATGATCTGCCAAGCGCTGGTTCATAGAACTCATTCGTGACATGCGTAACTTAACATGCATGAGGCTCCCAACACAAGGACTCTAAGGAAAAGGCACTGCTTCTCTCTATCTCAGGGCACACTTAACAGCCACACAGGAAGTAGACGGAAGGGCCAGGGAATGAATGCAGGGCTCTCCTTCTAGACTGGCCTCCAATCTGGAGAACCACACTGTTAGGCCAGGTCTGGCTTCCTTGGGAAAAGCTCCCCAGTGCACCGTGCTGCTGGAGACATCAGGCATTCCCTCTCTTCAGCACACCCACAGCATGCTGCATGCTCTTCTGCAATCAGCCAGCATGGCTCCCCAACAGGCATCCTGATGATGGAAGAGAGCAGTGGCTATTTGCCCAGGACCTCAGGATGTCCTGTGTGCTCAGGGTATGACCAGGACCCCTAGCACTGATGTCGGCGGTCGTTCGCTGCCTAGCTTCTGCTCAGGGCTCTTCAATGGCTCTGTTTAATATTTCCCCCGGCACAAAAGCAAAGCAGAGAAGACGGTGATTTGAAAGAGTTTGTAAAGCCCCAAATGTCAAATGAAGTTATTCATATCTGTGATGGTTTAGCTGATCTCTCAGGAACAAAAATAATGCCGTGTTTCTGGTAGCTATCAATTGTTTCTTGGTTCTTTACAATGTCAACTGAGAACCTGCCACAATCTTCTCTTTCTTGTTTCTTTCTTTCATCAGCCTGTGTTCCTTGTACGTGGCACATCTGCACACAGATGCATTACATGGTTTGAGTGTGCTCTCCCTTCCTACACTCCCACAGTCCTCTTTATTTCACTTCTACTTTCATGTCATACACACATACACAATTGTATGTGCATCCGTGTAACATACAAGAAAGAAGTACAAATGACAGAAAACCTACCTATGTGACCTATGGCCTAATTCTCTTATTGATTATCTCCGGTTTTATCTATTCCCCAGCAAGTGACATAACTTTGTTCTTTATAGCCAAGAAAGAACTCAGTGTTCTTTTTATAGCATGACACAAAACCTCCCATGCCACTCTTAGGAAATTGGGCAGTAACGACATTGGAGACTTCAGGAGTGGAGAGGCTGGGTGGAAATCCCTAGACAGCACCATCATTTCAATAAGCCAAGATCTTTTCTCTCCTGAACAGGGCATGCAAGTAAGGGGCTAAAAGTGCCTGTGAGGTCAGCCTTCCTTCCTGCTGTCAAAGACTGGGTCAGGCACTGCGCAACAGGGCTTTAGCCAGGAACGAAGTCTGTTCCTATAGACACTGGAGGAAGGGGGAAGAAAGGATTCTTGCCTTCTCTCCTACCACTCACATCTTAGCTGCCCAGTCACTTCTGTTTAAAAGGCAATCTTCAGGGGCCGAGAAGATGACTCAGGTGGTAAGTACTTGCCTTGCAAGCACAAGGACCTTAGAATCCATGTAGGAAGCCAGGAGTGGTGTAGGAACCCTGGAAAGGCAAGGCCAGGTTCTCCCCCAACTCACTGGGCAGCCTGTTTAGCCTGCCCAGGAGCCACTAGCCAACAAGAGACTCCATCTCAATAAGAAGTGAATGACACTGAAGAATGACATCTGAGACTGTCTTCTGACCTCCACAGGTACACAAGTGCACATCCACCCACATGCATGTGTACTTGTGTGCACACATCAATGTGCACATGAACACAAAACTAAAACTGAACTGTGTTATGAACCCCTGAAAATGATGATGAGAAAGACTGATCTTCGCTAAGGTGCTTTGGGGCAGCTTAGTGACAGTGAGAAACACAGTGCACAGAGCTTTCCATGACGCTCACGGGCTGTGGAGGCACCACGTGGCAGTGAAGGGGGGAAGTCAGGGCTCAGGAACTAGTGAAAGCCATTCGCTTTATATATCCACTGCCCACCCCCCAAAAAAAAGCGCAGGAAGAGGGAGGGCACTCGACGTCACCTTCAACGCTGCTGAGTTTTGGTCTCCATTACAATGCCAAGCTTCTGGGCTTATATGACAATATCACTGGTGGCTTTTCCCCTCCCTAGCAGTTTCTGACTTAAATTTTATCAAACCAACTTAGCGTTAGGGTAGGGAGTGGCGGGAGACACTGATACAGAGGAAGGGGCCAGGGGAGGCCTTGGTGTGCTGAGCCGAGGCTCCGGCTTGCTACAGACTGTGTGGCTGCTGTAGGAGCTAGGGGGCCACTGGCTAGGCCAAATTCTGTTCTGGCTCACTATGCTTCCTAAGCTTTTAGATTCTAAACACGACTAAAACTAAAAAAAAAAAAAGTGTTCCAAACTCTGGTTCTTCTATAAGATTTCCACTTTTTATCTCATGAACAAAGATAATTAAAAATATTTAGTAGCTAGTACCAAAATCATTCCATAACAGGGAGAGATTTTGATAAACAGCCTATCTGTCTCTCTGTCTGTCTGACAGGGTCTCATGTAGCCCAGGCTGGCCTTAAAATTGCTTGGTAGTGAAAGAAGGTGGTTTTGAATTCCTGATCTTACCTCTACCTCCCAAATGCTAGGGTTATAATCCTGGGCTTCCATGCCTAGCTAAAAAAGCCTATTAAAGAGTCATTTTAAACTGACTATACTGTATTATAGTGTGTGTGTGTGTGTGTGTGTGTGTGTGTGTGTGTGTGTGTGTGTGTGTGTGTTTTAAATTATGCCTGCAAATTGGCAAAAACATCCTTTGGGACTAGCATTCAATAGAGCAGTAATTAGGAACAAGGGAATAAATCATTCTGGGGCCATAATTAAGTCAGAGCTGGAAGGACAATACCAGGGGTAGGGAATCCAGCTAATGATGAGGATAACAGCATCATTTTAAGGACACGAAGTGTATGAGAACTCAACTCCACACACATTTTCCTGATTTTTTCACTTAACAAACATCTGCATCTGTGGTTCAGGAGCCATCACAGAATAAGGAAGTTTGGGTAGTTAGCGAGAGAATATTGAGGAAGCATGGAAGTTACTAGGGAGGAAAAGAAAAGCTGGGGAAAGAACGGGGAGTTGACACCATGATCCTCTAGGCTGTTCTCTCTCCATCCACAGAGGCGGAGCATTGGCATTTGTCAGTCTAATGCAGAGACAGAGACTGAGTTCAAGATCTAAAGTGACCCATGATGGAAGTGAGGCCTCCGCACTGCTCAGAGCCAGGCAGAGCAGTGTGAAAAGTATTCTCGGGGAGGTGCCCAGCTACCTCACCCATGGCAGTGTCTGTCCCAGTCACTGTTTCAAAAGGCAAGACTGAGCTGCACGTTTGGAAGAGGCAGAAGGGCACTTACCAACATCAGACATGGGTGTGAAGGAAGAGCCAGACTGTGTGTTGTTGGGAAACAGACATTCTATTGTCATCCTGTCCCACTGGCCTTGCTGGCTGGGTGTGACATCAATCCAAGACAAACTGTCATAGAAGGGGTTAGGTGTGGTTCAGACGTTAGACAGGTTCTTCAGAGCAAGCAAGAGGCAGGGGCATAGGAGCTGATGAGGAGTCTGACCACACCAGGTGGCTGTTGTTGCCTCTATTAGAGAAATGCCCATTTTTATGACTCCCAGTAGACTATAATCTTATGGAAAATAAGGGATCAACAAGAAAAGGAGATGCCAGCTACATTGCTGTGGTTCCAATATGTCCCCAGTAAAGTATGTTTTGGAAGCTTAATCCCCAGTATGGGAAGGTGGGAGGTGTTTTGGTCACGAAGCTTCACCCTCCTGAAGCACTGAAGCTTTACAGAGGAGTTAGAGCTGTGGATCTGACCTCTTGCCTTCTTGCCCTTCTGCCTTCCACCAGGAGATTACAAAACACAAAACCTCTCATTAAAAAGGGACCTTCTGACCTAGGCTTTCCACCCTCTAATACTGTAAGAAGTAATCCCCACTTTTTTTTTTTAATGAATTAACCAATTTAGGGTGTTTTGGTAATCGCACAGAATAGATTAACACACATCCGATCTATTTCTCTGACAGCCACACAACTGTGATGTGCTTGGATGGTCTCCAGATTTGGGGGAGAAAACAATAAATCTAGGTTCACAATGTGTGTGTGTGTGTGTGTGTGTGTGTGTGTGTGTGTGTGTGTGTGTATACCTGTGGAGGCCAGAGGTAGATGTCAAGTGTCTTCTATTACATTCTATTGTACTCTATTAGTTATTAATTAAGAAAGTGTTTATGGCATGTGTATGAATACTTGTCTGTGTGTTTACGCATGTGCATATACGTACACATGTGTGCAAATGCACATGGAGGCTAGGGGTTAGGTATCTTCCTCTATTATTCTTTCTTATACACTGAGGCAGGGTCTTGAAAGGAACCCAGAATTTGCTGATTGGCTACTCTGGCTAGCCAGTTTGCTTTGGGGAATCCTGTCTCCTAAGTGCTAGGATTATAGGTGGGCTATCATGGCCATGTAGCTTTTATGTGAGTGCTAGAGTTCCCAACTTTGTTCTTTGTGCTTAGGTGACAAGTTCTCTTCCTTTTGAACCATCCCCTACCTTAACTTCTGAGACAGAGTCCACTGATTGGCTAGTCTGGCTGGCTGGCCGGCCAGCCAGCCTCAGATGTGCCCCTGGCTCAGCAGCCTTGAATCACAGGCGGCACCTGTAAAATGCCTGGCATTTTGAGTGGCAAGAACGCTACTGACGGGGCTCTCTCCAGCCCAAGATTGTGCTTTGATTTTAATGAATTTAGTGGCGTCGGTCATTTCAGCACCAAAAAAATCAGAAAGAAAGATCCAAACAATCAAAGATGTTTCACCAATGTTTTGGAAAACATTTGGTTAAAAAAAAAAAGTTTAAAAAGTTTAAAACGATGACAATCCAGTGTAAGCAGAACAGCTGTTCAGCATTACAAACCACTCTAGAGTCTCCAGAGCCCTGGACCAGCCCCAGTGTGTTTCTTGTGATAGTATTCAGAGTGAACCTTAAAGACAGACTCAAACTGCCTTCAGGAATGAGGGTCGCTCACACTTCTAGAGTTTGAAACAAGCCCCTGCTTCCACATTAAGGCTCGGCTCAGTTTCAAGCCTCCACTTCCTTCCATGACACTGTCTCAGGGAACCCCAGCACAGACGAACTCCCACTTACTAAAAGCACTACTTACTAAAAGCCTCATGCCAGGAGCAACTGACACCTGCACTCAGCTCTGGGTTAACGCAACGGCCCTTTGGATTTTCCATCTGAATCTGCCTTCCCTTTGCATAGAGGCTGAACTTCTTTCCAAACGTGGCTCAAAAGAGGAAATGGCAACAGTTATGATCCCTCTGAGATCTAAACTCTGCAACTCGAATTATGAAGCCTTAATAAAAGCCTAATAAATTCATTTATGTGTCTGCTTAATTACTCCGAGTCCATCAAGGAAGCAGTACAGAGTGCAGTCTGTATGTTAGTTTAACAGAAGTGGGGATTTTGAGGATCTTTCTTCTAAATTAAATTTTTATGTTCATATCTAAAACACATATATTACAGCACTATAAATCTGAAGTGTAGGTCACTTCTATAAACATATTAGGTGGATAAATTCTCTGAAGGGACAGAATGTGATTTTTCTCAGAACTGACACATTCTTACTTCATTCTTTGATTGAAATGGCAGATACGTCTTATCTGTGAGAACTACAGATTTAATCCTGTCTAGAGAGCACAGATGATTTTGTAATAGGGGAAGCAGTTGCTGTGAAACAGTCGTGTTTATCGGGTGTTGCTTAAAAGCAGGGAGCAGGCAATATTACTTTCACTACGACAATGTTCATCTTCCGCATTTTTACTGTTTCAGAGTCCCCCTTCCGTTCTTCTTCCATTGGTAGGTTAGAATTATGTGTTTGAAAGGAAGACAGGAACACTGCTTCTCTCCTCTTTGAGCACAGGAGTTATAGCGAAAACAAAGGCTGGCGGCCAGGAGCACCAACAAGCCTCAAAGGGCTGACTGTCCTTTCACCGAAACTTGTGGATTTCAAACTGGGTTCTAAGAGGAGCTGAAAGACTATTTGCGGGACTTTTAAGAACAGCAGAACTAAAGGCATCAACCCAGCCCCACAAGAGCAAGTGCATGCACTGGGCAGCGTGGACTGGCAATCACACCTGGAGGTACAGGATGGAAACCCACAGGCTGTGCTGTCGCCATCTTCTGCAGGAGTTAGGAAGCCAGCCAATGAGCTTCTCTTGTGTAGCAGGAATCTTAAAAGTTCTTATTAATAAAATCAAACCTGAGGCGAGTTATTGGGGTCCATG
Organism: Peromyscus maniculatus bairdii; assembly: GCF_049852395.1. Lineage (NCBI taxonomy): Eukaryota > Metazoa > Chordata > Mammalia > Rodentia > Cricetidae > Peromyscus > Peromyscus maniculatus. The sequence goes on from NC_134856.1 coordinate 110,743,067, forward strand.
CTGGTAGATCAGAGAGACAGAACGAGCCACAGCTATCTCACCTCACCAGTTCCTCAGCTGGTCTTGTTTCCTCAGACTGGAAGCCTCTGAGTCCTCATCCGGAATGGGTCTCAGCTGAACTGAACCAGCCACATGCTTAACCAGCCAAATGCCTCTAGTTTCTGGTCCTCACGCCTTATATATCTTTCTACTTTCTACCACCACTCCCTGGGATTAAAGGCTGGCTTTCTGGGATTAAAGGCGTGAGTCACCATGCGTGGCTGTTTCCAATGTGGCCTTGAACTCACAGAGATCCAGAGGGATTTCTATCTCTGGAATGCTAGGATTAAAGGCGTGTGCTATCACTGACTAACTAGTGGCTTGTCTGTTCTCTGACCCCCAGGCAAGTTTATTAAGGTACACAATATTTTGGTGAACACAATACCACCACATCTCCTCTCTTTTTGTCTAAAATTAAAAAAGCTTATAACTAATACAAGAAAAACTATCCAATAAGCATATACAATATATACAGCCAAAATTACATTAATGATGTCTAGTCCATTAACATTTTTCAGATAAAAAACTCCATTATATGTATTAACAATGTCCAGTCCAGTAACATCTGATAAACTCAGACCAAAAAATTTTCATTACTTATCTTATTTAAAACAAGTAGTTCCTTTTTAAAAGTAGATTCCATAATCTCCCTTTTTATCTTATCATATCCATATTCTCTTTTTTCTTTTCATAATAGATTCATTAGTCTACCTTTTGTCATTTTTATATCTTCCCCTTTTTCTTCAGTATAGATTCAGTGATCTACCTATTTATCCTATTATTTCTTTATCTTTTTTCTCAGAGTAGATTCGATGATCTATCTCATATCTATATTCTCTTTTTCCTTTTGCTTTCTAGGGGTGAAGATATCTTTAGGGAATCTTGAAAAGAAAATTTTGGGGTTAATCATCAAGTCCTGAATCGTTTGTCCAGTCTCTGCATAATAGGAAAGTTCAGGGCTTGTTTCAAGTCCTTGTTTGAGTAGTCTGTCAAGCTGTATCATCTTAGCTAGTCCTCTCGAAATTGTCCTGACCAGTTTGTAGTCCAAAGTCGATTTTTCCATGGTGTTAATCGGCTTAATGGCTTTATCATAGTCCATGTGGAATCATCATTGTAGGATCCTGTCATCTTTTTGAAGATTTCAAAGTCACTGTTAGGCGTAGTCATGGTTTCCTGCGGATTTTTTTTTTTTTTTTTTTTTTTTTTTTTTTGTGCCTCCTCTGTGGTTTGGAGCAATCACAGTCTGATAAATGTCTGTCTCTTGGAACTATGAACATTCTTCCTTAGAACAGAAAATCTTCACAGCAATTTCTCCCCACCATTTGTCTTGCCAAACTTTTCCAAACTGACCTTTGCCGATGCTTTCTTGTAACACGATGGTCCTGGCAATTCTTCTCTGAACCAGCAGAAGTAAATCCTTCGTCCCAGGTAGCAGCATCACTGCAGTCACCAACACGATGAGAAGGAGCTGGCAACGTGGAGCAGTAGCCACTGCTTCCATGGTCCCACCACTGTTTGTGGCTCAGTCTGGGCCAAAGCTTCTCCCAATCCTCCTAGGCCAGTTCAAACTCGGGATCCTACTGCCTCTGCCTCCTTCAGTAAATCCTACCAGCGTGCACCACCACAACTGGCTGAGTGTAGCTTGGGCCTGAGCTGGGGCTCACAAGGCCACAGGCAAACAGCTTTTTCATGAATTCGTAACACGAACGTTGGGCGCCAGATGTTGCAGGAATCTTAAAAGTTCTTATTAAAAAAATCAAACCTGAGGCGAGTTATTGGGGTCCATGCTGGTAGATCAGAGAGACAGAACGAGCCACAGCTATCTCACCTCACCAGTTCCTCAGCTGGTCTTGTTTCCTCAGACTGGAAGCCTCTGAGTCCTCATCCGGAATGGGTCTCAGCTGAACTGAACCAGCCACATGCTTAACCAGCCAAATGCCTCTAGTTTCTGGTCCTCACGCCTTATATATCTTTCTACTTTCTACCACCACTCCCTGGGATTAAAGGCTGGCTTTCTGGGATTAAAGGCGTGAGTCACCATGCGTGGCTGTTTCCAATGTGGCCTTGAACTCACAGAGATCCAGAGGGATTTCTATCTCTGGAATGCTAGGATTAAAGGCGTGTGCTATCACTGACTAACTAGTGGCTTGTCTGTTCTCTGACCCCAGGTAAGTTTATTAAGGTACACAATATTTTGGTGAACACAATACCACCACACTCTTGCCTTTTCTTTTCTTTGGAAAAGGTCCATTCTGTACCCCAAATTGGCCTGGAACTCACTGTGTGGCCCAGACTGGCCTTACCCTCTTACCTCAGGCTCCCAAGCAAGTGTTGGGATTAAAGATGTGAGCCATCATGCCTGGTTTCCTCGAGCCTCTTTAGAAAAATACATCCTAAAATGATCTGTGATGGAAGCAGGGGGAAGCTGTGACCCTCAATCCTGGTCTGAAGGAGGAGTTTACATTTTGAAAGGCAAGTCTCAAGGACAGACCAAGGACAGAAGATCTCAACAAAGCAGCAATTAAGTCCCATAGGTGTCCCTGCTAGCTTGGCTATCTGTGTGAGCCACAGTAATTGAGGACATGATTTCATGAAAGAAAACATCAGACAGACACAATTCTCTTCATTTAATCTTTTGTTTTCGTAGAAATAAACAACTTTCATATATAACTGACTAAATTATTCCCCAAATCTTCACTGTGCTGCTCCTGCCCATTAGGTATGGTCTCTGTCCTTCTGGAGTTTACACTGTAACGAGGAAGGTGAACAGCTATCAAATAAGTATGGAAATATTAAGCAGTGTTATAAACTGGATCGTAAATATTCCCATGTAGAAAGCCAGCCAATGGCATCATTGGAGATCATGGGAAATTTAGTATGTGGGGCATAGTTGAAGGAAGGAGGTCATTGGCTCACCCTGGAAGGGTGTATCGGGAACTGGCCCCTCCCTTTCTCCTTCCTTCCTAGATGCCATGAGGTGAACAATCCTCCTTCCCCACACTCTTTTGCCACAATTGCCTTACCACAGATCCGAGAGTAACCAGGGCAAATCACCACACTGAACAAATCAACCTCCTCATCTTTTAAGTTGTTTCCCCCAGTATTTCCTCACGGTGAGGGATGGAAGGTGGAGGGACACACCGGAACTGCTGTGTACTGAGGAGTGTGACCAGTAGGAAGAGTGCATTATGTGGGGAGCTAACCTGGGCAGGAAGTCAGGGAAAGGTTCTCTGAGGAACCATTAGGGATGAAGTCTAAAGGACTCGAAGTCATGAGGCAGGAGGAGCCTTTCAGGCAAAGGCTGGCTGTCACCTGAATGTGGAGATGAGAAAGGGACTTGCTTAGAGGTAAGGAGTTCCTGGCCGGGGACCAACTATCCACGAACAGTCTGAGAACTGATAGGCTGTGGCATTAGAGGCACAGTCTTGGGTGTGTCTGTAAAGGCATTTCCAGAAGGGATTGATGGGAGTAGGGGGTGGAATGCCCTTAATCTGGTGTTACTATCTGAAGAGCTGGGGTCTTGAAGTGAATAAAAAAGGGAGAAAGAAAAGAAAGCCTTCCTTTTACTACCAGTCTCCAGAAATGTGAGCAGGGAGGCACCCCACACTTCTGTCATTAAAGAGTGCCTGCTGCCAGGCCTTCCCTTCTTGGATGGACTTTATTTCTGGAAGCTGTGAGATAAAATAAACTTCTTCTTTAAATTGCTTCCTGTCTAGCATTTGGTCATGGTGACAGAAAAAGCAGTTGATGCTAGAGGGGAGCAAGAAAGGACGGGTAGGGTGACCCATCAGGAGGTTGCAAATACTGTCTGGGATGTATCCAACCTGAGCTCTTCCTACTGTAGATTCCTTCTCACCTGAACAAGGAGTCAGATTCTATCTGGGAATAAATTTATTACTCTCAATTCTATCATATTCATTTCTAATAATACTTTGGAAATGAGCTTTATGATGAGAGATCAGAAAACATAGGCTGTAAGACCTTAGGTTAAGGCATTAAGTAAACAACTATCAAGGTGCTGACAATGGTCGAAGCAAAACTATTTGAAACATCAGTTGTTTCAATATGTTATGTGAGCTTTAAAGGATGAACTATCTCTACTTATCTCAATTAAACTGCTCAGATTAGAGAACACTTGCTTGTTGGCAGTGATGAAATTTACAGACTGCAGTTTTATGGATACCATCATACATGCTAGGCCTATGCAAGAACACACAAATGAAAATGTGCATGAAACTAAAGATATTCCTAATGCAGAATGCCGCTCTGTGGCTCAGGGGCCAACACAGCAGGGCATAAACCCAGCCGTGTCAAGCTCTAGCCAGGACGCTGACCAACGCCGGCTCCATTACCAGGCTTCCAGGCTTCAGAAAGCTTGTTTGAGTCGCCTCCCATCCTGAGTAACATATAGCAGACTGGACCCCTGCAGAGGCCGGAAGCTGAAGGCAACGACAGCCAGCAAGGGCTTTGACATCCTGTCACCGGAGCGAGAGGACAAAACGGGCTGAAATAAACACGAGTGGAAACAGATGACTTACTGTGCTGTGTCAGTAAGTGCCTCCAGATTCCAAGCTCAGCTTGGGATGGGAAATAAGGAAGAAGAGAGAATTTCCTGTCCTGACTGAGGCAGGGATGTATGAAAGTGGAAATACAAGATTCCAGTTCAGTCAGTCACACATATACCTAAAGATTTACACAGGGATTTTCAGATGCTTTGTGTAGTGTTCATATGTCTTACAAGCACATGTCAAACATCATGCCTATACATATATAAGCATATGTGTAACGTGTAATTATCTCGGCCTGGTAATATATGGTGGTAAAATCACGACGAAAATTGAGTACTTGGAAAGAGTCTAGGATGAATGAGCGAAAGACCAACATTAACCTTGCCTAGTGTCACACTGCTCCACCACCGCTACAAATAAAACACCCCCAAAGAACATTTCTTTCCCAAATGAACAGGCACACACAGACACAGATTTGACTGTGAAGATTTAATTCACAACAGAAGGATGTTGTTAGGGAGTGAGAAGTGAAATCGCAGTCTCTCTGGGCACATCAGCTGCTCGGTCAGTTTTCCACAATGATGCTGATGATGTGCTCACCTTTCTCAGGGACTGATTTCTATAAGGGCCAGTTTAGGTGACAACTCAGTGTCAGCAAACAGAAGTAATACCCAACACCTGGTCTAAGCAAGCGGCTTGCTTTTCTGGATGCAGCTTTCGACTCACCTACTTCTATTATTTACAACTACTCCCTACCCCAACAACAACAAAAGCACACCCCTAAAGGCAGTCACACTACTCACTACCCACAACAATAACAACAACGACAACATGAGCATACACCTAAAAACAATCACGGTCCAAATAAGATATCTATACCAGCCTATGGTCTTATAATGTACATTTGGTGTAATGCGACCACAAAAAAGAGACCAGCAAATACAACAGAACACTCGTTAGCCATCTCTTACTGTGAAGACACAGTGAGGAATTCATACTTATCTCTGTTGTTTAAAACTTGAAAGTGATTGCTAATGGCTTCCTTTTTACCACTATTGACTTAGAACACTGAAACAAACGTGTGCAATGTCATGGAGCTTACAGACGATAGAGCAGTTTCAAACCTACACGGCCTGAATTTTGCCAAGCTCTAAAGCCCATCTCATTCCACTCTACCTACCCTCACTGTAAATATCATGACAGAAACAAATGTATATGGGCGGGCACATAGCTCAGTGGTAGGGTTCTTATACAGCATGCACAAAGCCCTGGGCCCAATCACAAACACTAGAAAAATAAAATAGAAACAGAATTAAAAAATAGATAGAATAGGGTCTAGAAGAAGAAACCAATAAACACACAGGACGACTTACATGGACTTAGACCCAGTGCTGATGAAGCCGGACAGCAGCAGCACCAAACCCTTCTTGGGAAAATGAGGCAGGTGTCTGGGTTTCTGATTTCCATACAGTTCCTACTGGTGTGACTTTTGGAAGGGTTTCTTCCAGAACAAGGCCAACAGCACATACACTCGGCTCCTCAGGTAAGCAGGGTCTTCTAACATCTGTATCCAACCACACAGATGCTGGTGGCCATGATTCTAAGCAGTCAACCTGTGCTCTGCTCTCCTTGTATGTACACTCTTTCTTTCCACATGGTCCTGTTCTGTTCTGACTCCTCACAGATGGGCTGACCCTTCTGCCCCACAAAACAGTACCAGGAAGCTTTGCTTTCGTCCCTTTTCACAGAAGGAATTAATGTTCACTCTAGAAAACTTCAAAAACACAGGCATAAAAAAGAAAGCAAGATCCCTGGGTTTCTAGCCCTATACATAACTTCTACTAACATTCCCTATATATTTACCAGTCTTGGTTTTTCTAGATAAATGCATACTATTATTTTTATAAAATTAATATCACATGAACAGGCTATAACAGTTCAATTTTTGACAAGTCAATGAAAATTATCACTATAACATGATTAATTGACCACCTGGCACTATGTTATACAAGTGTAGTATATTTAACTTATCACCTACTACTGACCATTTAGGCTGTTGCTCACATTTGATTCCTTATCAACAGTTCTGTGATGAACATCCTGCTGATTTATGTTTACTCGGCCATGACTTACTTTATAATACATTGCTTGGCACATTGGCTGGCTTTGATTTGCCCTTCTTACAGTTTATGAAATTTCTTTCCCAGCAGGACTAATTACTAATGCATGGGAAATGGGTCTCTTGAACATAATGAATAATCACCAAATTGCACAATGACTTATAAGTGAATTAACTAATTCCTTTAACAAATCCTCATTAACCTTCTATACGTGCTAGGGACTGGGGATAGAGCGGGCAGGCTCAGCGCCCGCTCTCAGAGAGCTTTCACTGTCTCCAAGGGAAGGAAGGGTGACAACAGCCTGTGAAGGAGGAAGCATGCTATTGAGAGATGACAGGAGGGACATCTTAGCCTAGCGGGGCTTTGCCTATCCCTCCTCACACCAACTTCTTACCTTTCTGGCCACCACAGGCTCCCACCCCCACCTCCCATGTTTCCTACTTCTATTTCTAGCTTGAGCTAAAGTAACACAGCATTTCATTTCAAAGTTCCACTTCTACCTATAGAAAGAATTGCTACTGAATGATAACCATTTTTTAAAACCACCAACCCAACACAACACAAACACTGATCACAAAGTGAACAATTTTGGGAGAACTAGGTAAAACAAACAAACAAACAAACAAACAAAAACAACAAAAAACCCAGAAAACAAAACAATCACTAAGAAAAATGTTTTCTAAATATTTTTAAAAATCTGAGTTTCAATGTTTTCTAGCTTTTGAATATTTGAATTATAATTTTCATGATTAACTTTAATTTTAATTTCAAAACTGGTTAGAAGAAATGACCTAGATAGTTTTTAAAATGGGAATAATCAAAAACAGCTATTATATTCTAAATTACTTTCACCCCCCCTTGTATTTTAATATTTTACATGACTTAGTATTTGGCCGCCCTTGAAGGGAGGCCATTTTTACAGTGATTTGCTTTATGAATAGAACTTGTCAGTGTGTCTTGTCTGGAGAGCTGGCTGCAGCACTGCTTTAGGAACAAGGCACACACCTTCCTTAAAAGAGTAAAGTGCAGAGGGGTCAGAGAACAAGTAAAACCTCGTAAGATTCTGATCTTTGTAAACACAAGGTGACCCAGACTGAGCCAGACAAATCTGGCACATAAGTAATGAATTAGTTACAAATAAATTCTTTAATTTATTTGTTTAGAGTACATACTGAATACCTTAAGTAAGAAATGCAGTTGGTAGAAATAGAGAATACCAAACCAGTTTTATCCCTGAGAATGAGTTTGATGCATTTCTTCTTGGTATTCAGCTGTAAAGCCAAGCAGTTGTGATGGATCATGCCTTGTGATCCTAGCACTCAATACAGACAGGAAGAGAGTGAGGCTAGTCTGAGCTATATAGTGAAACGCCATCTTGAAAGAAGGAACATATGTTTCCCATTAAATAAGTTCTATCATACATGTATCTGTATTTATATAGTGATATGTATGCAATATCTATCTGTTTATTCACTGAATGGACGTATATAAAACATTTCTAATCTTTACTAGTATTAATTTAATCACCAAGAAAAATCAATGAGAAAAAGTACCTTTATTACTTCTACTTTGGGGGTGAGGAAGCTGTGGCACAAAGCAGCAGAATGTCTGGGAAGTGAAGGCAGCCAGGAGCATCACGGACCTCAGCCGTCCAGGGATGCAGGTGGACACTCCAACCTCTCCACCCTGCCCCATGGGGAAGAATCCAGTTCCCTTCCTTAAATGATTTTAAACATCTAGAGAACCTAGGTCATCATGGTCCTATCTTGTCCCTAATGTTTGCTCTTCTGATTAGGTCCTGTGATTTAGTGCATACAGGGAACAAACAAACAAACAACAAAACTCCCCAAACGAAACCTCAAAACACCTAGAACTAAATATTGGCTAGTCTTCCTTCCTTCCTTCTTCTTCTTCTTACTCTCCATTTAAAATTTTTAAAATTAGATTTATTAATTCATTTTCTGTGTGAGTGTTTTTTCTGCAGGTATGTTTGTGTACCATATGCATGCTCAGACCCACCCACAGAGGTGAGAAGAGGGTATCAGATCCCCTGGAACTGGTCTTAGGAATAGTGGTAAACTATCATATGGGTGCGGGGAATCAGACCTGGGTCCTCTGCAAGAGCAACAAGTGCTCTTAACCATTGAGCCATCTTTCTGGACCCACTCTTTCCCTTATTTATGCTAAGCATACAAAATTAATCTATCCATTTTTTTTTAATTGCAGAGAAGCTAGATCTATTTTTCACAGTCTGATTCCTTCTGTTGGCCTCGGGTTCTAACTGTGCACTGAACTGTATATTAGAATTATGTTCTAAGCAAAGCCAACTCTGTTTCTAGGAAAAATTCAGCTGCTAGCTAAGAGAACTGTACCTATACATAATGGGCATGCAACATCCTATGATAACGGTTAATAGAAAGCACTGTTACTGATGATTAATCAGCTATTACAATAGAACAGATCTGAGCTACTCACATACATCAGAATGGAGGCAGAAGCAAAGTTCAAATGACATTAAATGAATTAATTAACGTCTTAATTCCATATGCAAGGAATTATTTTTCTTTGTATTTCAGAATCCATGGTTAGAAATGACAATGCTTAATGACAAAAAAAAAAAAAATTCTATACCTCCATCCTGCCAATGAGGCTGTCAATACAGATAACAAGTGTCAAAACACTATTAGAAAAACAGCTTAACAATATAATTGGGGGCATACACCAATGACTAAATCATATATATCTAATTCAGATAAATGTGAAATTTCAAAACATCACCTACATCTGAACCAGTGCATATGAATTATTCACATGGCTTTATATAGTAGGAGGATTAAAAAGGGAAGAAAAGACAAGAATACAATTTAGAAAATGATTCCCAACTGCTAATTTTCTACGTCAATGAGTACCAATGTGCACAGAAACAGGGATGTATTTGCTGCCCCTGTGGACCTCTGCAGTTTATGGTTGGACTGGACACATGAAGAGGCCCTGGTTTGGAGGTACTCTGGGCAATGGTCAGGAAAAATACAGGGGAATCAATTATTGAGAAAGAGTCTTTGCCTTCAAAGTGGGACTGCTGAGATGCTCAGTGGTTAAAGTGCTTGCCGGGAAAGCACAAGGACCAGAGTGCAAATCCTCAGCTCCCACATAAAGGATAGGCAGGTGTGGATTACCTGCCTGCAGTCCCAGTACTCAGAAGGCAGAGACAGGGGACTCCCAGTATGAGCTGGCTAGCTACAGTAGCCACATTGGGAAGAGATGCTGTCTATGCAAGTCCTTCCTCCATAAATAAGGTGGAGAGGACTGAGGAAGATACCTGACATTAACTTCTGGTGCACGCACGCATGCACGCACGCGCGCACGCACACACACACACACACACACACACACACACACACACACACACACACACTGGTGTGATTGCAGTGATTACAGGAAGACATTAAACATACTACAGATACACATAGAACATACTCTCTAATTTGGGCTAGCAAATAAGTAAAAGTTTGGTATGAGAGTTACAATTCGTATAGTCTGCAGGAGGAGTTAAGTGTTTTGTGTTCTTGAAAGCTAGGACTTCTTAGGAGAGCTAGCTGGTACCTGCCTAGTAAGAGAGGCTCTGGGTTTGATTCCCAGAATCTCCATACTGAAAACAAAAAACCAGCTTATTAAGGGAGAATGAAGATTGTCACTGGTAGTCAGTGTTCCCTGACCTTGACTTGGTAGATGTTTGCTGAGTGAATGTTTGTCAAGGTGATAAATAGAGCAGGATACCTGCTAGGTAGAGTTGGCAGCTGAGAGCTGAGGACGAACTCTTGAGGTGCCTCTCACTCCTTGGCCCTATGCCTGTAACTTCGGAGTGGCCACTTCAGGCCTAGCAAGTTAATGACAATTAGAAGACAGCAGTAGAAGGCATTAGAAGACCATTCCGAAACTGCCACCTGAGCGCAAAGGGCAAGGTGTAAGACACACAGACTCCTGTGGCAGCTGGCAGAGGTCCAGCCAAGGCTTGACACAGATGGAGGGAGGGAGGAGCCTGGAGAAAGAAAAGACATTCTCCTGAGGTAGAATCCAAGGGGAGAGGTCATGGTGGGAGCACTGAATTGGGGGGGGGGGACAAAGGAAAGAGGGGAAGGTTACAGATGTCCTCTCCTTCTTTTTGTCTTTGAAGACAGGGTCTTCTTACTCTCTAGACCTGGTTGGCCATGGATTTGCTATGTAGACCAGGCTGACCTTGAACTTACAGACATCTGCCTTTGTCTGTCTCTGATGGGATTAGAGTCATGTAAAATGATAATATATGTTAAAAGAATGCAGAGATTATCTTCAGTAAAGACTGCTACAATTACTCAACTCAATGGATGTATGGATGGAGCCAACAGGATTTGGGCTTTCAAAATGGCAAAGATGACTGGGATCACTGTGTAACTGGAAAGGTGGCATGTTGTGCACACTAGGAAATATGGGGCATTTTTGATAGAAACAATGCTTTTCAAACTAAGGCTTTAATTGTTCCATGGTTTTGTCAAGAACTGTGGTAGGCACTACAGGAGATTCAGAGAAAGGCAAGATATGGCTCCCATCCACAAAAAAAAGGTAAATAGCAATCCCCAGATATTTCATAGTCAAATGTAAATATATGCTAAAAAAAAAAAGGAGGAAGTGACAGGAGCAAAATGCTTCACAAGGAGAACCCAGGACATGCCAACTCTTTTCTAGTCTACCAAAGGTCTCCCCCACTGTTTCTGATCCTTTTAAATACATCACCATGAATTCAGGTTCTGGTTTTCGTGCTGAAGGTAATGGTAGCAGATATTTGAGTTTCCTGATCTGTGGGAAAGTTGGGGGTCCTGGAGATCTGGTGAAAAAAACAGGTCATGGGCTTTTGGTTGAACCCAGGATCATTTTTTAGACAGATTAAAATTTTTGTTTTTAAATGGCCCTTTTGCCAACAAGGTGGCTTCCCAGAACCATGGGGGTGTAGACACACATTTTGAAGTGCCCATCCACACTGAGAGGGGGTTCTAAAAGGGAATAATAACAACACAGTAAGCGATGCTACTCCTCCTTTGGGTCCATCTAGCTTTTCTGTAACTCTCTAGAGCTAGCTAGGCAGCTGACAGCATGGATTTTTATTGAAGAAATGCTATGACATTTGTTCTAAATGTCACATTTCTCCCCCACAAACTAAAAATAGCTTGTCACCATACCCCTACCCCTAATAAAATTGTTGGCTTGGAAATGACATTGATAAGCAAAATGAAGCATATAACCTTTTCTCCCCTTTTCTATAAATGTTTTATTTATTCCCGAGTAACATTTCGTGTCTTTTGTAGGCTGAGATCAAAGGGACAGAGCAGAAAATTTTACTGTGCCAGTAGTCTCCTGCAGTACGGGACTGTCATTTTTAAAGCACGTCTCAGCCAGGCACGGCTGTCATTTGAGTAGTGATCTAGTGACTGACAGAAAATATCTGTAGAAATAATATGTGCTCTCATAGCCATGTGACATTTTATGAGCAGTTTGACTGTTTTCATTACTCTGATTTCAGTCTGGTGAGGAGGAAGTTGGAAAGCCTGTGATGGGACATGCACAGCCTGCCAGGATGAAGCCGACAGGACAACCTTGAAATTGGGCTGTTGCATTTAATAAGACCATGTGGCAATTATCGGAAAGCATTTTAAATAGTAAGTTGAATGAACTGCATATTCTGATCAATTCCAAGGTCACCAGCTTTATTGATAAGAGTATGTGGCTAACTGACAACCTGAGCCTAAATTTCATGTAAACATTATGGCAGCCCTTTAGTACTTGCCTTCAATCACAGCTAGGTTTTTGTTTTGTTTTGTTTTTTTCTTTTTTCTTTTTTCTTTTTTCTTTTTTTTTGTGTGTGTGTAGGATAGGGTGTCAGGTGGCCCATGCTGGCCTCAAACCTCGTATGTAGCCAAGGATGATCTGAAACTTATGATCTTCCTGCCTTCACCTCCTAAATGCTGAGATAATAAGTGTGTACTACCATGAGTGATTTATGCAATGCTGGGCATGGAACCTAGGCTTCATAAACACTAGGTAATCGCCCTAATAAACGAACCCTAACCCTAGCCATAGCCCAATTAGGCTTTAAGAGTTAACATTTAGTTATTACAGGAAAATCTCCTCTCCTTTTATCACACTTTACATCCAAAATTCTCTCATTAGTAATGAAAATCTGTTACAACAGAATCAGAACACACTGCTGGAAGACATGGTTCAGGAGTTTTGACTTTTTTTTTTAAGCTTGTGAATACAACCCTTTCTATTTTCTTGTTCCTGGAAAGGTTCTATATATAGTTGATGGAGGAATCCTTGGTCTCACAGTTCCTAGTATGGCCAGTATCAGGGCATGTACCTCCTGTGTCATTTTGCTGATGTTTATTTCAGCTCTCTCAGACCATTTTTAGATCAGAAATGAATGATTCTCATGATGAGTGACTACAGCCAACTCCCCACATTTACATCTCAGTTGGCATCTTGATTGTCTATGGTAGTCACCTTCAGAAAGGCAGAACCTGGAATTTCCAATGATGTACCATATGTAAGGGTTCTGCTCTTGGCACAGAAGGCATGCTAACAGAGCCCTAACTCTAATAAACTGTTGGGAGGATCTAAGGATCCATAAAGCCTTTGGGATGCAAGGTCCAAAGACATTCACACACAAACTACTGCAAACAGACAAGATGCTATCTCCATGGTTTACTACCAGAATAATGTGTGTGTGTGTGTGTGTGTGTGTTCAGTTTTTAACATGTGTGCTTAAAGTAAAGTACTACATTTTCTACATTGTTGTACAAAAATTTATTTAGAGCTCAATAGTACTTTGAGTCTATGTTTTATTCAGGATATTTAAGGCATTAAAAATAAATGCTTCTGAATTTTATAAACTAACCACACATTCTTTTCTATGTATAGTCTGTCTGACATGAATAAAATTAGACTTTTTTTTTTTTAAAAAAATGATTTATTTATTTATTATATATACAGCATGTATGACTGCATGCCAGAAGAGGGCACCAGATCTCTTTACAGATGGTTGTGAGCCACCATGTGGTTGCTGGGAATTGAACTCAGGACCTCTGGAAGAGCAGTCAGTGCCCTTAACCGCTGAGCCATCTCTCCAGCCCCTAAAATTAGATTTTCTCTGTGTGTATTCTGTGTAGCTCTGTATGTGTATGTGTGTGTAGGTGCACACGTTAAGCAAGTGTATATGCATATGGAGGTCAGCGGTCAACCTTGAGTGCCATCACTCAGGAGCCATTCACTTTGATTTTGAGATAGGGTCTTTCACTGAGGCCTGGGGCTTACTGATTGAGCAGGGCTGGCTAGCTAATGAGTTCTAGGGATCCTCCTGTCTTGCCTCCCCAACACTGAAATAGAGCTACACATTGGGCTTTCTACTTGGATGGTGGGGCTCACACACAGGTCCTCATGGCACTTCCGCAGCCCCAGTCATTAAGGCTTTTACAAATCTGGTGATTAGCAGCATCTACTAGGTTGGATTTTGGGGTGTGTGTGTTATTGTTTGAAAGCTGAATTACAAGTATTTCCCCAAGTACATGTAGCTGTAAAGCGAGACAGAGAAAGACAGCCAATTTACAGTCTTAAAAGTCTAGGATTTTACTATATGGCTCCTCAGTTAAGGGATAGTTCCTTTGATTCATTCATAAACCCTCTCAGATTCCTGCCTGCTTTCCCATCCCCCTCCAAAACAAAACATTTATTAACCAAAGCTTCCAACTGTGACAGAAATTACAGTCAGGTTAATGCTACAGATGGTGTAAAAAATGCAATCTAAAAACATGATTAAAAACTCAGGAGCTAGGTAACTCAAGTTCCTCTCCGATATGGCTGACCAGACATCTGGGAGGAAGGAAATGCACGTTTTTTTGGTTAATTAGTTTGCTTTTATCCATCCCTGTAATTAGAACATGCTTTCCCCCTACTTAATCCTAAGCAGTCATTAGATTTAATAAACCTTTCTAGATTGTCATAAGCAAGAAAATGAATCAGTTAAAAAATAAGCACTAAGCTGTATTAGCAATATGATTGCAACATCATGAAGATAAAAATGTTTCTGTTTAATTATTAAAGACTAAATACATCATTTTATAGCTTGTTACAAAGATTATACAGGACCCCACCCCCACCCCTTTTCTTCATGTTGGTTTATACAGCAGGAAAAACTCTGTTACCTCCACAGATTATAGCCCACCAAACAGAAGTGATTATTAATCATTCTTTCCAAAAATTAGCCCACAATTAGCTTCCTCTCAGGCCAGTCGGCTTCCCACATGACAAAAGAGAGTGAGTGGCCTTGTTGGAGCCCTGACTGGGGGCAGAGGGGCTGCGCTTTCTCCCCAGGTTCTTGGGGGGCTGATAAGAGGAAAGCCTATGCTGTCCTTTCCATTCTTACACTGGAGCCTTTGAGTGACAGCCTGATCTTCTTGCAGACAGTCCAACATGGCTGTCTAACGCCACATGTCTTATCTTACCAGCCCCTGAGTTGCGCAACTGGCCAATTTGGTAAGAAAGTTCATTATGCACATGACACTGTTTTTTAGATGATCAAACTTTCAAATTGTTTTTAAAGAAAAAAGGCTATAAAAAGCCACAGACCCAGTTTTCCATGCATCTACCTATTGTTTTTTTCTGCAGAGAAGGAAAGTTTCTCTTTGTTCTACCTCAAGAAACTAAAATCAAATGACCTTAAGTATAAAAACACCAAGGTTAGTGTTCACCTGAACTTTATGACCCACAGAGCAAAGCTGTGCTTGCTAGATAACAGGTTCTATGGCACTGGCATGGATGGGCATGTCTTCTGTACACCCTCTGCCTATGTTTTACTGAAGAAGCCCTTGCTCATGGCTTCTGTAAACAAGACTGCTGATAGACCACAGATACCCATAATGCAGCTTTGAACCTGGATTAGATGAGAGAAGTGCAGAGGGTTTATCTTTTTTGGGACATGGTCTCACATAACTTAAGCTGTCCTGTTTTCATTATGGAGTCTAGGATGACTCTGACCTTCAGCTCTTCCTGCCTCAGGCTCCTGAGTGCTGATTCCAGGTGTGTGCTACCATGCCTGGTCTACGCAGTGTGGGGATGGAGTCAAGAGCTTTATGCACAGTAAGCAAGTACACTACCAACTGATCCACATCTCCAGCCTAAAAGGAGAGTTTGATAATAGGATGACAAGAACCCTGGGTAGGCAGTCAGGTCAAAGAGGATCAGAGACGTCGGTCTACCACTCCAACAACACTGCAGGGTCTAGAAATGACACTATACATTTTCTTTCTACTTCATAACTCACACCAATCAGTAGAAAGGCAACAGTACCTTTTCACATTTATTCTGAGCCTACCCTGGCTGGGGTTGGTAGTATAGACTAGGAAGGTTGGGCAGACAAATTACACATACATGAACATGCACATTCTCTGTGGCATATGGGAGATGAACTGGATCTAATTCTCTCTCTCTCTCTCTCTCTCTCTCTCTCTCTCTCTCTCTCTCTCTCTCTGTAATCTTTAGAGATGGTTGGTATGCCATGTCTACATTAGCCATATTCTTATTTTAATTTCAGTTAAAAAGAACTCATGACGCAGGAAATATCTGTTGGAGCTCAGACAGATACTGGACTCTGACATCCAAAGCCATATTTAATGATTTTTTTAAAACTAGATAATTCTATGACACACAGACCCACTGATACAGGAGAACGCTGCCACACTGAATACCTACAGCTGAGAAGTTCATACCCCACTGCCCATCAGTTTTCACTTGATAAAGAGTGTTTCATTCCAGTCCATCCCACCCCACCTTTGGTTGGGGTTCCAGAAATACAACTCTTTGGCCTAGTTGCCTAGTGACAACAAATGATATCAAACTATAGGCTCAGCCACAAACTAGCTGTGGGACTTCAGGCTGAGACTGTGCTCTTCTGGTCTGTGACATGGCTTGATAAGATGGTCTCTATGATTTGAATTTGAAAATTACAGATTTCATTCTGTCTCTAATTCATAAACTGCAAATCTGACTCAGTGCTTTTTGGCCAAAATAGCAAAATCTTGTTTCTTAAATAGAAAGGATCACCTGGTCACTGTGTTAGGGGTATAGCTCTGTGGTAGAGGGCTTGCCTATCACCTATGAATGCCCTGGGTTCTATTATCATCACCTCTATTCAAACCACTAGGAACGAGTTAAGATCAACTACGTTGTCATTAATGAAGTAGACTGAAAATGCCACATGTTGAGATGGATGTCTGATTGAGGAATGAAAGAATTCTGGTTTTCTAGGACTTTCCAGACAATTCCACGGGGGGAAAATACATCTTTTCACAGTGCTGTTACAAAGCCGGTGGTATTGGGAGTCACTATAAAGCTGTTTACCCTAAATGAGGAAAGATCAGCAATAAACAAGCATATTTTACGTTAGTGGCATCATTTAAAAATTTTATAGACTTTCTGGTTTTTGTCATTGGGAGCCGAGATGAAACCCTGCACATTCTCCACAGTTACAAGGATGAAGCGGCTTCCTGGAAATGCAGGCTGTGGACCAAGGCTTGCTGTGGCACTCCCTCCACTTCACTCTGCAGCCCACACAGAACATAGAACACATGCGAGACATTAAACTCCTGAAGGCTCCAAGTCACCCAAGGGGACATGACCACCTAGGGCTCCAGCCCAGCAAAACAGAGCTGATTGTGCATACATGATGAGGCTGACGCCACTGTGAATTTCAGATGGAGGGTAACTGAGGAACTTCTAACAGAAGGCATTTAGAGGCAGTGATGCTGTGCCGTTCTGTTCTCCTTGTCCCACACCTCAGCAACCTGCACTTCTAGCCAGCTCACCTGGTCTCATGTCATTGAGATTTTTATTTAAAGTTGTTTATTCTGGGCATGTGTGTAGCATATACACTTGTTCGTGCACACATACGTATGTTTAGAAACTAGAGGATGATGCTAGTTGTCTATCTTCTATCTCTTCCCCTGGTTTGTTTATTTGAGGCAGCACCTCTCAGTGATCCCAGAGCTCACTGATTGGCTAGACTGGTTGGCCAGGATGCTCTGGGGATCTAAGCCCCTCCATCTTTCTCCCTTTGGAACGGGGTTACAGATATGCACCACTGTGCCCAGCATTTGCATGGGAGCTGAGATCTGAACTCAGGCCCCCGTGAGGGTACAGCAGGCACTTTATCAACTGATCCTCTCTGGGTTTTCAGAACTGGTATGCTCTGTCACCAGACTGCACACTCACCGCCTGTCACTTAGCCTGGAACACTTGCTTTAGAAACAAGAGTGGGGAGGTACATGGGAGAGTTAGAAGGAGGAAAGGGAACAAACGAAACGCTATGTTATAATCTCAAAAATTATTACAAAAACACGTGTTAATTTACGTGAATTCAAAGCTCTGCATTGTTTCTCTTTCATAACTCTGGGGTTAAGAGTGCTGCGTGCAATTTAATGCCCGCTTTGTGGGTTAGAAAATTGAGAACCAAGAAAGGGTAGAAAGAAACCTGTTAGAGTGCATGACTTCATATAGAGATGATTCATCCCTATTGAGAACTGCATAGATTAGAGTGATTAATGCAATTTATGTGCATGGGGGGGTTTGTGCATGCTCCTGTGTATGTGTGTGTGCCAGTGTGGGGGAGGTGTACACGTGTGCCCTTGGAGGTCAGAGGTCAACTGCCAGTGCCCTTCCTTAAGGAATGTCTACCTTGTTTTTCCAGCTAATTTCTATCACTGGCCTGGAGCTTACCAAGGAGGCTAGGCTGTCTGGCCATCAGATTTAGGGACACCTGCCTCTCTCTCCAGCACTGGCATTACAGATTCATACTGCCACATCCAGCTTTCTACTAAACATTTTGGTGTTTTCACCTTTAGACTATCTCTTCGCCCAGCCCTCTTGGTGCCAGAACAGCAGGCAGTTTGGAATTTGACATGGACTGTTGTATGTCTTGAGTTGCTCTAGACAGGCTGTCACCGCCCTTTCAACAGAAAGCAGAAACATACACAATTAACCTCCCAAGTAGGGTCCCTCGCGACAGAGGGCCGGAGAATTATGGCATTAAGCAACAGTGTTTGGTACAATCAACAGTCTCTCAGGTTGACTTAATGTGGAAAGAAAACAGCATCAGACAATCACTATAGCTGAGCATTCTATATGAGAGCACAGTGGGTCATTTCACGGTTTCATCAAAACCCATTTGCTTTTGTGTAGTACTAATACACCCAGAAACAGAAACAAGTCCTGTGCAAAGCACCAGTTTAACACTAAAAGTCTGACAAGTTAAAAACCAAAATGCTAGTTCCTTGTTTACACGTTATCAAATCCATTTTTATTCAGACACAAAACTTGAGCTGTTTGTGGTTCTTCATCACCCTCACTTTCCTTCAAGATGGTCAGAATCTGGGTGAAAACACGCTGACAGGAAGATCTACGTGATGCACCTCACAGCCAAAAGATACATTTATCACCACAGACATATTTGCTTTGATGACGCACTACTTAAAAAGAAAAAAAAAACAAAAAACCCCAACAAACAAACAAACAACCCCCACCCCAAACCTCAACAAACCAGAGAAATTGTAAGAGGAAAATACACTTGGAAATGTGTTACTATGGGTCCCATATTCATTCGGGACATGGTTAGCTTCTCCCTGTTGGATGCTCTTAGATTTCATCTTTGTACAAAATTGTGTTTTAACTTCTAAGAAATGAGATGTGACTACATGGAATATGAATTTGGATGTTTTCATTTTGGATCTGAGAGTGAGGACCAGGGTGAGCTGGTAGATTAGTCCCATTCCTGCATTCAGAGCCGGATGGCATGATGATGTGGCTACACACTGGTAGATGATGCATTCCACTCTGTTACAAGGCAAATTAGATATTTATGCTTCTCTTCCAAACAAAGCAGACATGCTTTCTGGCAAGACTTTTCCCCCTGCCCTAGTTAGAACTCTTGTAAGCAAAGCTGCTGAGTTTTCCCATCAGGCATGCCAGCGCTGCTCCATATTAGCCATCTTTATGAGGGTTGGACTGCTGTATACACACGGCAATAAACATGCGCCTGCCATCACTGTACCGCCCATGTCTTTAGGAACTTTCTGAAAATAACATTTCCTTGCCTGAGTTTGCCCATCAAGTAGTTCTCACATACTCTTTAGAGTTGTATTGTCATACTTTGGGGTCCCCTTTCTCTCGGGTGTTGTCTCACATCTTGACCTTGTGACTTGATATTATCATCTAAAAGTTCACATTGGAGAGCTGTACCACTGAGTTGCAAAAACGAACTGCAAGAAAATTTCACAATTGTTTATGGTTTTGCTAGTGAGATGAGCAGTGTTGACCAGTCCCAAGGCACTTCACCCCCTAGGCCCCCCAACCACAGCCTCATCTCGGCTACTCATCTGTCCACACGGGTCTGAGAGGTCATGACACCTGACTTCAGTGGGCCTCACTCAGTTCTCCACTGCTCATCTTCAGGTGCATGCTGGGAGCCACCAACTCCCTAGAAGGAAGGCAGTGGTGGTTTAGCAGTGATGCCACACATCCTGGCGTGGTGTGGACATGGGACACTCAGTTCTGTGAGTGCAGCCTGCTTCTCTGGGGGAGACTGGGGCTTTCTGGGTGCCTTCCCTAGAGCTCTAAGTGGTCAGAAGTGCCTGTCTAGTTGCATGCTTTGTAGTCACAACAGTGCCTAGCCAGAGTAGAGCAAAGGGGAGAAGAACTTAAGGCAAGGCCAGCTTCCTCAGCACCTGGCTAGGTATCTGCTGTGAAATGGCATGGAAGGGAACACGTGAGGCCGTCAACTGCAAGACCTTCCTTCTCTGAAAAACATTTCTGTTCCATTAGGAGCCAATGTATTTTTAAAACATGATAAATAGGAATAGCAAGAAAAACGGAATTAAAGGCAAGTTTGTTTTTAGTAGAAAAAGGCATTAAATTATTATCAAATTCCTAAATACTCATTGTAAATTCTAAGTTTCAGGTCAGTACTTTTGTGGCCACGCTGGGTCCAAAGAACACAATTTGGTTACTGCTGGCCAGCCCCCTCTAAGGGCTAGCCTTCTCTTCACCTCTTCTCTAGCACTGACAAGAAAGGTTACCTATGTACATTGCCAGGGTTGCTGCTATCCTGGGCTTGCCTGGTATCAGGTTCTTCCTAGTCAGTGTGAAATAACATTAAAGTTCTCTATATAAACTAATTCCTACCTGACAATGTCAGTGACGGGTTCATTTAATAAGAACATATTCATCAAGTAACCAGGATGTGACAGGCAGTGAATGAATGCCTGGAACACGGTTTTAGTCCAGTGGGAGGAAGAAAAGGTCACAATCAACCGAATGTGTAGAACGTCAACGAGCCTCCTAGCCTACTCTGGATGTAATCTCAGCAGAGACTTCATTGGGAAGCTCCTGGCTGAACTGAGTAGGAGAAGAAGAGATGCAGAGATGAGGGAGAAGACAGAGTGGCTGGAGGAGGGTGAAAGAGCTCAGCCAAGCTTGCACAGACTGAAGGAGCGTGGGACAAAGGCAAAGGCTCAGGTGGAATTCTGAACACACATTTTAAGAAATCCAGCTTGTTAATAACAGGTGCCAGGGGCTATGTTTTCTTCCTGTGACAGATGGCAACATTCAGGATGTTTAGCATCCTTGGTCCCTGGGCATCAAATGCCAGTAACATCATTACAAATGATATGCCCTTCTTCCTTCAATATACCCCCTTGAGAGAGTGTTATTAGCCCTTGGTAAGATCCTAATGTAGGTAGATGATTTAGTCAGAGAGCAGACAAGCCCTTTAGGGGCATCAGTGTGCCTGAATGAATGTATGTCCTAAGGTATGTCCAAGGGGTGAGTAGAGGCACAGGACCATATTGTGTCCCCTGAAAACTACATCAAATTCCTCTAGTGTTTTTGTATGGTCTTAGTATAAATAATTGATATGTTACATAGCCATAAATTCAATTCCACTCAACAAGCACTTATTTAGAACCCTTTAAATGTCAACTCTTTTTCTAGGTTCCTTGAGGGGCATTGGAGAACAGAAGACATGGTCCCTAATCTTGAGAAATTTATAATCTAGCAGCTAAGGTATAATTAACTAAAAACAGAAGGCCATATACAACCCAGAATTTGACAGCATTGTTCATGTGCTTCATGGGTACATACAGCCATTAGTGGATTCTTCTCTGCTCCTCCCCTTGACCTTTCCCATTAGGCTTACATCTTCTAAGAAGAGAACAACAGAGAAACACAGTCAGCAGAAAGCCAAGACCTCCAGCAACCCTGGGCTTTCCCTATTAGAGACTGGGGGGAAATGCCATCTTGGTTTACCTGAGGGAAAAGTTACATTCTTGCCTATAATGGGCATCTTCATAATTAACGAGATGTGCAGTTGTGTTCGGGTATTTCTATGAGCACAGATATTAAAGGAAGGCATTGTGAGAATGCTTTTGCACTGAGGGCTGGATCTGTCTTTCTTCCTTCAGGTTTATCATATTTTCATCAGGGGCATGCAGATAATCTCCAATAATGGCATCCAGCAGATGCCACCCGATGTTTAGTGCGGGCTGCTTCCTCTGGTGACGTGCCTCACCCTCCAGTCAACGACACCAGGCTCTCTGGGAGTGATGGGCTTCCTTCTGTCTGAAGGAAGCAGTTTCCACTGATTTATGGATCTCCTTGATCAGGTCACAAATCATGAAACGTGACCTCTTATGGGGGCAAAAACCAATTTAAAATTGGTAACTTTTCAGGCACACCAGGATAACATATTCAGAAAGTCTGCTATAAAACAGGAAGGTGTGCTATCACTGAGCACCAACAATCAGGAGTTTGGACGTCAGCTTTTCAAATTGAACATAGCCAGGAGTCTCTCCCACTGACCCTCCTTAATAATTCACACACAGAAATGGCCAAGCTTATTGTATTGTCCTGGAAATAGGTGTGGCTTTGGGTGACTGGAAATGAGAAGAGGGAGCTGAGGTCCTCAGCATGGAAAAGGCCACACCGAGTTGAAGAGACACTCACTGCCCCATGAAGCAAGTTTGACTTCCATTATCCCCAGGACTGGGCCTGGCTTTGCACATTGTATATCAGTGGGATCAACTAAGCTGATCCTGGTGTAGTTCCTTATTCCAATGCATTTTGTCTAATTATCATGGAAAGATATAATAAGTCAAACATGAAGTGTAGTTTTATATTTAATAACTCAGTTTTTCCAATGTCTACACTAGACATACTACATAGAAATTACTTAGCAGGAAGGGGAAGGTAATGTAAGAGATTTTATGGGCTATTTCTACAAATCAGCTGTTCGCAGTTTCATTTACCACAAAAATAAGACAGTATTTTCCCTCTTTCACAGATAACAAACGCGTGGGTCAGAAGGATTAGGAAATGTGCCCAAAGTTCTCCCAAGTAGTCAGTGGAGTGTGTGCATGCCGGACAGGGCCAGTTGGATGGAAGTATTTGCTTTTTCTAATCTACAGATGCTGCCTAGGGTTTTAACAAATCTGGATCACAAAAAATGTTAGAAATGAAATCATGTCTGTCAAATGTCGGAGATTTTAAAAGCTTTGGGTTGTGGTTATCTGTGACTGAAATGACAGCAGAAAGTTTTGCAAGAGGGGAGGGGAGGGAAAGGAAAAGGCAGAGAGGAGGAGTGGGGCAGGACTGGGGGAGGAAGAGGGGAGGAGGAGGAGGGAGAGAGGAAGAATGATGATTATTATGGCCAAGTCATTGAATTTATTTGGAGGAGTCATTTTCTTTTGCATGACAAAATGCAGATGGCAATAAACTTTTTGCAAGAAAGACAGCAGGGTTGCAAAAGGGAGAGAGGAGGAGGCTAGAAGGGCAGGAGGGGAAGAGAGGGAAGGGCAGGGGTTGGGGGGATGGATGGAGGGAGAATGGTGATTATGGCCAAGTCACCGAATTGATTTGGAGGAGTCATTTTCTTTTGCATGACAAAATGCAGATGGCAATAACTCCATTTGTAACAAAATTGAGCCTCTAATAACACATATAGAAGCAAATTACCAGTTAAGGGGAAAGAAGAAAGAAGGGCTTGGGACAGAGCTCCCTGTTAGAGCACTTGCCCAGCATTTCAAGGTCCTGGGTTCAATCCCTAGCACCATAAAAGAAAGAAGGGAGGGAGGGAGGAAGGAAGGAGGGAGGGAGGGAAGGAGGGAGGGAGGGAAGGAGGGAGGGAGGGAAGGAGGGAGGGAGAGAGAGGGAGAGAGAGAAGGGGTGATGAAAGGGTCAGGAAGAGAAGGAAAAGCTAGGGAAGGAAGGGGAGGGAGGAAGGAATAAGGAATAGGAAGTTAACCAAACAGCAAGAATAACATGGGGAAAAGATCCAGAGAAGCAAAGGGAGGTTCTGGCACGTGAGTGAGCCTCGTGAGTGTCCAGCATGGTCTCAGCGATGGACAGTCAGTGTTTGTCAAGGAACTTGAATGGCTTGATGGTGAGTTCACACACTTCCAGGGAAAGCATGGCTGCCAGGGTGCTTTGCGGGCAGCTCCTGTCTCCTCCAGTGTTTACTTACATTAACTGGATTAGGGGCACTCCCTTTTACTAGTCTGCATTTCTGCTGTCAATGTCATGAACTCAAAGAGCAATCACACTCTCAGTTTATTCTGTGCATAGGCTCTTTAACCAATAATTCTAATGAAATTATTGCTTTGTGAAAAAATTATTTTCTCAAAGTGTTTTACTTCAAAAGAGTCTGAATAATAAAGCTCTCCCAAAAGACAAGTACCTCACTATCTTGTCTATATAGAGGATGGCTTTAGCTGTTGTTTTATAGCTTTTCATGCTTTAACTACCTTCTGAGAGATTCAGTAGACTGTGGGAACAATGAGAGTAGCTTCCTTCTTTATGTGATAAGGCCACCTCTGGCAGGAAGGGTCAACAACAGATCATCAATAAATGACATGCTTATAATTAGTAATATTCAGGTTATGATTCATATGATTCATGGTTAATATTCAACTATGATTAAATGTAAGTTTGCTTTTCCACTAAGAGCAGTATCTTCAACATGGAACCGAATTGCAGTATGGTAGGTACTATGCAGTGAGGATTTCCTGATAGCAGAGTGTAAAGGGGCATCCAGAGCCTTACTGTGTCTATTTCCAGAGCCTCACACACACTATGATAGAAGTAATGAATGTCAGTTTTATAATGTATCACAGAACAACTACTGAGTCCCACTCACAAAGACAGACTGTCCATACACTGACACTGATTTACTTTGTGACACTAAATACAAGTGGACAGAGGACACCTGACTCCAGCTAACAGCTATGGAGAGCCTGGAATGAAAGTGCTGTCCTGGGATTTGGAGAGCTTCACATATCTTGATAATACGGCAACACTAAAAACTATAAAATAGGACAATGAAGAAAAGTGTGTTTCTATGTTTCTGATAAGGTAAAAATGTAGCAAAACAGATGCATTAATCCAATAACAAGTGGTTAGCCCTGAAAGCACATACATACAAGTAACATTATACAGAGTGAGCAGGCTGTAGTTTTATATTTAGGAATATATGTGTCTCTGTAATAATAACTAAATAAACAGAGGCCATGAACTTGAGAGAGCAAGAAGGGATGCATGGGAAAGGTTGGAGGGTAGAAATGAAAGGACAAAATAATATAATTCTATTTTAGTATAATAGTATAAAAAACATTTGAAAGAGAAGTAGTTACGAGGAAAGTCTGAGGAGGCAGCTCAGCAGGTGAAATGTTGCCTGCACATGCATGACAAAGTAAGTTCAGTCACTGAAATCCAAATGAAAAGCACCAAACAGGGCGGCACACAACTCGCAGCCCTGGAGAGGGAGGTACAGGAGGATCCCCGGAGCTCACTGGCCAGTGTGCCTAAGTGATGAGTTCCAGGCTAATCAGACTCAGAAAGGAAAGTGGACAGGGCTGGAGGAATAACACTGGAGTTGATCTTCGGTTTCCACATTGTGTGCACATGCACCTATACATGCACATGTACATACACAAGCGAAGAAGTTATAAATATAAAAGTAACTTGTCTTTGGTATTTATAAACTACGAAAGGATATTTACAAATTTGCTGTACATTTAATCAAAATACAAGGACTGTGGTGGAAGAAGAAAGCCCCCAGCCTCCCGACATGTTTGCCCAAGCCCTGTCCTGTAGTGGAGGATTCAAGTTCTAGCCTCTTGGAAGCTGCCTGCTTTGCCTTCCTGAGATGATAAAATGGCTGTCTTTAAAGGACTTCTCATTTTGTCCTGCCCAGTCTTCACAATGCGTACCCTTAATTTCCAGAAGCACAGCCCAACAGTTTATTTGTTGCTTACAGAAGGAAATGAAATCATACTGCATTTCACCAGAGTTCAGCCCCTAATAGGTTAAGAACAGATTTTAGCCTGAGCCAGAAATCCTCAAGGGAACTCATGCAAGAAGCAGCATTCAGGCAGCAGGAAGCACGTGCTGGCATCATTTCATTGGTTCTTCACAGTGACTGGATCCCAGGGCATGTACTCACACATAATAGATACAGTGCAGGAAACGTAAATCAGCATCACCTTTACGAACGGTAACACAAGAATCTTACTGAATGAATCTTACAAACTATTAAGTAGAACCAAAGGAGGGATCACCTGTCTTTTCAGGCTTGAGGTCACTAAGATTTTTCTTTCTTCTTTTGTTACAAAGCAAGCTCACTAAGACAATAAATCTCTTAAAATAGGGTTAACTTGGAAACAGCCTAGCCAGTTGACAGTTATTTTTGGATCATCCAAGGAGATGCTCAGCCAAGACACCATCCCCATGTTCTCTGGCAGAATCAGCACTCTGCCTAAATTCTGAGCTACAAGAGCGTCGCCACAGTGGGAGCCTGATTCTGTGAGGTTCTGCTTTCTCACTTGTCTATGCAGTGTTGTTGACTGGAAGTGTATTTTTAAAAAATCAATTAATAAAATGAATTAAGTAATGATGAGTTCTAAATTATTGGGAGAAACATAAAAAATGAATTTTAAAGTAAGAAACAGATGAGCTGAATGTTAAATGGCTGATTTTACCCCAGAACGATTCTTCCCAGCTCTCCACATGCCATCTTAATATGACAAGTCTTAAGATGACAGTTTCTGAGCAGGTAATATCTCACATACATTTTATAGGTATTGCTCCTGGTGCTTAGGTGACTAATTAAACCTCATGAAATTACATTTCCAACAGAAGCTGTAGTTTGCTTATTTCTAACACAAACTCTGAGCATGTGCCTTCTTTCCCAGGCTTTATTCCATGATTGATCACTATTATAGTGTGTGCCGTATTTTGCATTCTGCGGCATACAAGCATTAATCTTTGCTCACACTTCAATAGTACAATTCATTAAAACACATACTTTGAGTTTGGCACACATATAAGAAGATGTAACCACATAGGAATATGGTATTGTTATGACAAAACACAATTAATAAAACATAAAATGTGTTTTTTGAAGTTATGGTTTTAATTTGCTACTGCAAGAAATATGCTCCAGCAATGCTGAGCGAGGTAACTTCCCAGGAGAGTTGAAATCCATTCCCTCCCTCCTCTCCATACTGAAGGGATTATGATTAATACTCACTAAATCTCCCCTCCTAGAAAAAGGCCCTAGCAAATTTCTAAAACCAAATTTGAACTACTGTTAAGGATAGAGGCCCTAAATTTGGAGTCCACTCTCTCCGACTAGTGAATTCCTATTCTGCTTTCCTGGCCCCTCTTCTTTAACATTACTATACAGCAGGGGACAGGAGCTTGTCAAGAGTGGAGCCAGACAGAGGCAGCACAAAAGAGGAGGGCCACAGCTGTCCCCAGCAACGCTTGCATGCGATGGCCTACATTCAGTGCAAGGAGTTCACGCGACAGGAAAGCGTCCGTTTGCTACTTCCATTTAACCCATGTTTCAAGAGGCAACTGCAGAAGGAGACAGTGCGCACAGGGACTGGGGCGAGGGTTGTGCATCACTCTAAATTCATATAAGGGGCCAGCATAATGTGGTGTGGTCAGGCAAATTGTATACACAGTCTTTTTCTTAATTCCTCAATCTTCATAAACAAATGTATGAGGGGGAGGTTAGTAGAAGTAAAAACAGCATTAATGGGTCGCATATTAATATTTATGCTTTACTATATAAAGACCTTGCGTATATTATGACTCTGCCTTGCAAGCTGAATGAATAACTAATGTTACATTATGTATGGGTACATATTAAGCAGACATGTCTACACTTTCTTAGTTCAGGATATGATTAATGCAGCCTATCAGAAGCCAGATGGTGCAGAACCAGAGGCATCAATCAAAATGAAAAGACCACTGCGTGCTATCCACAATGAGGTTCTCACAAATGGAGATTCTGTTCACAGACCCTAACTGGTAATAGGCAGAAAACGCCAGGAACATAGCTGCACTGTCCCACTGGGATAAAAACTGGTAGCTGAGGCCCGGCTGTCTAGAAAATCTGGTGTGGCCATGTTCAGCCTGGAGTACTCAGCACCAGAACTGGGGAGGCCTGGACGAAGCAACAGCCCATCCTGAAGCTGAGGAAGCAGCAGCTTTGAAATTATTTTAATAATGCTAACGCTGATGACAGATTCTGTCAAACAGCACCCATCTCCCATTTGATTTAGGATGGGACAGTGCCACACAGTAACAAAGCAGCTGCCACTGCCCGCCCAACATGTAAAGTGGCATCTCGCTTCTTTTGGATGAGCTTTATTATAAAGAACCCCAAATGTTTCAGTGTCACTTTGCAGTCTTTCTCCAGAGATCTCTGGGAAATGGTTTGAGGCTGTTGTGTTTAATACTAATGATTATTTCTGGGGCAGTTGTAGGGAGAAAGGCGGCCGAAGGATGTTTCCTGTTTCTTTAAAAGCTTTACATCAAAACAACTAGAGAGACACAAGATGCTTTGTCTCCATAAATGGATCGTGTGTGCTTAGAAAATGTTGAATGATCCTATGCACTCTAGGGCTTCACAAAAAATGAAAATAAATATATAGGAACTGCCTCCTAATAGCCACTGGAATTCTAGTTTCGGGGAGGGAGACATATGTGCAAGCAAAGAGAAAATTTCAACAAATACAACTTCTTCCAGAAGGGTTCTGTGGCAAAAACGTTGAGACACTTAGATGGTATTTTAAAAGTCACAGGAATAAAGGTCAATAAAAGTGAAAAGCCTTAATGTGTTATGTAAAGATAAGCTCCCTATAAGATAAAAATTATATTGTAACTGGCTCCACCTGCCAGGAGACAGTCTGGAGGGAGGGCTGTCTTACTTTATGATGCTGTAGTAAGTGACAGGAGGACTATACATATTAACATATTAAGTCAGATGAGTGCATTTAGAGAGTTAAAAACAATGGCATTTCCTTCTGTTTTCATTGTGCAGTTCTGAAACAGGACAGAATTCGTAACTTACGTAAGATATTTTCAAGCATCTTCTCCCTTCACAGGAGCACTTTCACTTGCACACTGGTATAGATTCTGTGTAGACACAGGTTCTCAGCTGGGGGTAACAGTGCATATACATAACTGATCCCTGCATGTGATCTCAGCCAACGACCCAGAGGTGATAGAGCCGGTCTCTTTAAAGGCAAACATTTATGCTTTACCTCCCTCCCTCCCTCCCTCTCTTCTAATCATGCAGTAGAGCGATGTATTTTCGTCTTGAAGATTGCTTTCTTAGGGTAGATTTTTCAGAAGCTGAACTAATCTGCTAACTTTAAGGCTCCTTCTAAAATTAATATTCTCATCCTATACTGTAGTGTCAACTTACAAATCTTCTTTAACTTTACACAGGGAGAACAATGATTTATAGGTATCTGAATTTATGTTGCTTTAATTATCAGTTGGGTTAGGAATTTTCCTGTGGCTACACATTTCCATTTTAAGTCTTATTGATACCCAAGAAAATATATGCTATCTATTCATTCAAATGATCACATCATGGGGCTGGAAAGAGGGCTCAGCAGTCAAGGGGGCTTGCTACTCTTGCATAGGACCCAAGTTCTGTTCCTAGCACCCAGGTCAATCTCCTATAACTGCAACTAAAAGAGAGCCAACACCCTCTTACAGCCTCCAAGAGCACCTTCACTCATGTGCACATGCCCCCAAACAGACATGCATAAATATATATGTATTATTTTAAAAAATCTTTTATAAAAAAGAACCACAACATGCATTATTTGGGAATACTGAAATACTCATTGCTTGAAAGTAGTAAGTTGTATTTCTTTAAAAATATTTATACTCTGGCGTGGTGGCATACACCTTTAACACCAGTACTTGGGAAGCAGAGTCAGGTGGATCTCTGTGAGTTGCAGGCTAGCCTGACCTACAAAGTGAGTTCCAGGACAGCCGGAGCTATTACACAGAGAAATCCTATCTCAAAAAACCAATATATATATAAATAAAGACTTTTCTCTACTTCAGGCAGGTCTTCCCTGATGCAATTCCAAACCATGCAACAGAATTAAATGCTCTGGCACAATCAAGAGTGCCTTCTAGTTTCTGGCTATGTTTTTCCCAGTTTTAGGAAAGTTACATAAGAGCTGGTCTTCCCAGTGAGTAAATTTATGTTTCCTGTCTACCAAAACCAGGGCAGTTAGCATCTAATTGCTTTTGACTCATTTATAGAGAATATTCTGGTTTTTTACATTTCAGTAAAGACCCCGTAGGTAAGGAAGACACATGACAAGAAAGGAAAGAATAGTAGCTGCATTCAAATGTACAAGAGAAGACCAAGTGACCCCACCAAAGATACAAGTCACACTGGTTCAGCTACAACATATAATTTTAACCACATGACAGGAAGTTACTACCACAAACGACTAGTATTTCTGAAATTCAGCACTGTTTATATAAAAATGAAAAAAAAGTTGATATACAAACCGAGATATCCATATCTCTGACAAAGTCACAGACTTTTCAAGAGAAAGTGGAATTCACTACTTCTAGTCCTCCCTATAGATAACGATACTGCATTAGGGTAGAATCCTGGATCCCCATGAGACTGGCATTCATACTGAATACAATATTTGTCCGTGTATGCCACATAAGCATGCTATCACTGAGATATAGCCTTTTATTTATGTTCCTATGTATGTGTTGTATGTATGTGTGTACTTACGTATGTACCTACATAACCCCCCCCCCCTCTCTCTCTCTGTGTCTTACTTGTAGGTATCTGATGTGGCCTGGAACTTGGTATATAGACTAGGCTGGCTTAGAATTTACAAGTCTTCCTACCTCTGCCTCCTGAGTGCTTGGATTACAGGTGTGCTGCCACTATGTCTGGCTTGGGAACTTCTGAACTTTGGAACAGTTTATGTATTACCCTAAATCATAAATAGTCTTTGGGATGACATATTTTCTTCAGAAATTTTTAGTGTGTGTGTGTGTGTGTGTGTGTGTGTGTGTGTGTGTGTGTGTGTGTGTGTACCATGTGGAGGTCAGAGGACAACTTGTGGGAGGTAGTTTTTCCTTTTACCATGTGGGTCCTGGGGTTCTAACCCTAACTCAGATTGTCAGGCTTGGAGCAATCATGCCTCCTAGCTGACCTATCTTCCTGGTCTGAGGGATCACACTTCTTTTAAGACTACATGGGAGGTAGTACATGGGAAGTAGGGCTATGAGTTCTTATAGCACTGATGGTCACCACTAACTGGCAGGTGATTTCTGCTATACCTTCACATTACCACCTCACCACCCTGGGCCTAGCCATAATATTTCTGCAGTGATGGCAGTGGAGAGGCTGTCAGGAGGCAAGGAACTACCACCAGGCCAGCCAATCCTGGGCTTTCTGCCAGCACAAAAGAGGCAGGTTACAGATGCTACATCTGACCCAAGATCATGTGGGTCTGCAGCAGAGTTTCCTAGATTTGTTCCACCTGCCACCCTTTCCCCTGAGAAACTGTCACATGACTCCAGGTATACAGGTCCATAAGAGAGGTAAACTAATACTTACTGATGATAAATCAGAAAGAAATGTGAGACAATTTTTGGTACATGTGTAATTTTACTCTTCATTAAGACTGACAGCATATTTACATAATAACAAAAGGGTATATTTCTATACTTTTGCATAAAGAATTAAATCTTGACTGAGAGTTTGATGCTACAGGATGTAAAATATCTTCAACATTTTTCAGTTTATTGATACTTTGATTTACGATCATCAATGCTGAGAATCTTCCTTTGAATAAATATGTAGAACAAAATAGGAAAAGGACAATTAGGGAAATTTTCAGAAATTATTGGGAATTCTGTCTTAATAGCAAACCAAAACTAATTCTCTCTCTCTCTCTCTCTCTCTCTCTCTCTCTCTCTATATATATATATATATATATATATATATATGTATGTATCTATATATAAATTTATGAAACAGGGAATTTTGAAATCAAACACTGTAATACAATCTAAAGTTGTACCAATTTGATATGTATTTGCCAAGCAATAATGGTAGGAAAATATTAAGTTATTGTTTTTTATAGTTAAGCCATTATATATGGATAAAGGCAGGGCAAATAACATGTACAGTAAAAACACTACAATACATAGCATACTGTAACTTGGAATCTGCGCTGAGTTGTTTCAGGCAGCATTTGTTGGCATCACATGGCATGATGGCATGGGCTGTGCAAAGTAACAAAGGCTTCATTGAAGTCACGAGATACAACATGGACTAGTACATGAAACACGTTTTATTTTGAATTAATTTTCTGTCACTGCACATTCAAGAAACTCTCTCTCTTTGTGTGTCTGTCTCTCTGTTTCTGTCTCTGTCTCTCTCTGTGTCTTACTTTCTGTCTCTCTCTCGTGTGTGTCTGTCTCTCTGTCTCTGTCTCTCTCTGTCTCACTTTCTCTGTCTCTCTCTTGTGTGTGTGTCTCTCTGTTTCTGTCTCTGTCTCTCTGTGTCTCCCTTTCTGTCTCTGTCTCTGTCTCTCTCCTGTGTGTGTGCGCGTGCGTGCACATGCTGGTGTACTTGCCCATGCCTGCACATGTGGAGGCCACAGTTTGATGTTAGGTGTCTCCCTCTATCATTCTCCACCTTGCTTTTTGAACAGAGTCTCTATCTGAATGTGGGCTTGCATTTCAGGTAGACTGGCTTGCAGGAAGCCCCAGGAATTTTCTCGCTCCTTGTCCCCCTCGACTTGAGATCGCATGCGTTTGCTGCCATACCTGGCTTTTTCACATGGGCTCTGACCATCCAGACTCAGGTCTTGGTCAGGATGTGCTTTAGCTCCTGAGCCATCAGGAGCCTCTAAAAATTTGTATTGTTGCCAACTTTTCTTGAGCTCCAAACTCAGTTATGCAACTTCAGTTTAAGAAGCTGTGGACTCCATATGCAGCTGTGTATTATTCTAGCCACCATAACTTCTGCAGAGAGGATGCTTGCCCTTGGATCAAAGCCAGTAAGCTGGACTTGCACATTCAGCTGAGTAAAATCAAGGGCCTTGTTAAAATGTCCAATCTTGCTTGCTGAAAGGAAGGATATACTAGAGTTCTTGGCTCCAGAGTAGATGGAAATCAAGGTGTTCTCCAGAATGCAACTATTAGAAAGCCACAATATCTAAAAACAAAAATAAATAATAGTAGAGGGGAAAATACCTATAAAAACCAAACACTGTATGGTGAGGTGAAAGCCACCCCAGAATAGTTGTCAGCTAATCTGAATTGAAGGCATAGATTTACCATTAAGTAGCCAACTGCCTGTGGGCCTGTTTCTATACACACATCACAAAGTAATTGCAAGAAAAGTAATAGGAATGCATTAAACAGACCCCCTAAGCTGCCAACCCATCCCAAGGCCAATATTTAAAGACTCCAAATACACACCATGTTATTTTTATTGCATTTAATAAGCCATCTACCTCCAACATATCATCATATAAAACTAGGTAATCATGTTTTGGGTTTTTCTTGGAATTCTCAGTAGAATTTGCTTCACTGTACTAGGCATTTATCTATTTATTTTCTTAATTTTTTAAATTAACAGACTAGACCAGAAACATGAACTATCTTCATCTAAGTGGATGGCTGGACCACACCTACTGGATGCAAGATATTAATGAGCCTTCATACATGGCAGCACTATTCCAAGGCACAAGAACCCTGAGGGTCCACCCTGAACTCACATCAGTCAGGCTTTGATCCTGCCAACCACAGGGTTTTCTGACAGTGGTGTCTTGGAGAGTCACAGTGCTACTCTCAACTGCCTTGTTTTCAAAAACACCAGAAAATTTTGATTGGCTCAGAGAACCAGAACAATATTTTCATTTTCTTCATTAGATTTCCAGATGGCTAGATTTTTAAAATCTACTTTAAAAACCTTGGTGATATTTCCAAGTCTCAGTCACAGCTTCCTTTAATAACAATGAGATTATCTCAATGCTAATATTCTTTTTAGGATAAAGAATTATAGCAATAAATATTTATTGACAGAGTTTACAATACTAATTACTCTAACAAGGAATACTTATGGAGCCTTTATTGCTTTACAAGCCTGCACTCATTTCTTCAACAGACATTCTCTTGTTTAATCTCTATAATTACCTGTGAGGTACTGCTTTTTTGTCCCATTTTAGAGATGAGAAAGCTAAACCTTAGAGAAGGCAAGTTATGCATGGTGTACACATAGTAAACAGCAGGTTCTAACCCTAGGCACACTGCATCTCCACTATGCAAAACAGCTTTGGATCTTACTAATGTGAGTTTTTATAATGGAGTAGTCCATTATGCTGTTCAGTGTGCTCTCAGAGAAGACTATGTAGCATGTAGTCTATGTAGAGACTCACCCCAAGGAACAGCCATCACTCCTGAGTGATACATTTTCCATTAGCACAATGGAAGAGCTGTGCACTTAGTTGTTTTGCTTCCCAGAAGTCTAGGCTTTTATTCACAACTGTAGCCAGGACTCAGATTTTGTTAGCAACACAGCTATTATTATTATTATATTGTCTCACATTATCTAACCTGTCTTAAGACTTGGTGTGCATCTGAAGATGACCTTCATCTTCTGATTCTACTGCCTCCATCTTCTGAGTGCCCCACCATATCTACTTTGTGCATGCTAGGCAAGGTCTTTACCTGCTCAGCTGCATCTCCAGCCTTTTAGTTTATTGTAATTTTTACTATACGGGATTCTAAGCTTTCTTTGGAAATAATGAAAATATTTTAAGCATTAAAGATAATGTGTTAGTCAAAGAGAATTATCTTTTAATTATAATGATATTTTATGAGGTAGTGAACTTCAAAAGCAACATTAAACTCTGACTTGTCAAATGAAGCTTGTTTCAACACACTCTTAGAGATTCTGTGAGTCATGTGAAGCTGGTGATTAGAAAGGACAAACTACTTATTCAAAGTTGTCTAGGTAGGTGGGTAGCAAAGCATAACTTTCAAGTCAGTTCTTCAGACACCGTTCTACCCACCTTCTAGAATGTCAATTAAGTGATAATATTAGTATAAAAATAGCTCATAAATTCAATGACACAAGTTTCCTGTAACACACACACACACACACACACACACACACACACACACACACACACACACAGGATCCCTAAGAATTTTCAGGAGAAACTCAAATTGTCCAGTAACATCAAACAGTTGTAATATTTCGATATGTATGGCATCTGAAATTAAATATGTATAATTCAAATGTTAGGGAGACTCTTACATATAGATAATACTATTCCTCAGGTTTCTCAGTGGAAATTCAAAATGGTTTAATATGACTACTGTGTCTATGTGTATGGCATTTCAAATTAAATACACTGTTCATATGGTTGTGAGCCTCCATGTGGTTGCTGGGAACTGAACTCAGGACCTCTGGAAGAGCAGTCAGTGCTCTTAACCTCTGAGTCATCTTTCCAGCCCATCAATGAACACTTTCAATGTAAGGCTTTTGGTTTTATGAGTAAAGATTCTTAAATGTTTAACCTAAGCTCCAGAGGACTTGTTTATTGTTAAAATGAAACCAAGCAGTTTTTGATAAGGTCAATGTATAGGGAGTGGAGTGGGGATAAGAGCACAGAACCCCAAGCTCTATGGCTGCCTGATCTGCTCCCCAGGAAGGACTGACAGTCCTACAATGCTCTGCTTAAGTATTGGAGGAGGAAACAGGTGAACTCCTTCAGCCAACTCCTATTCACTCAGCACTTCCCATTTGCCACTGCGTTAGGTACGGGAAGATGAGATCCCTCGGGGACACATCACTGTCCACGTTCTGATAACTGTAATATTATACTAGCAGTCATATTTGACAATGTACTGTGTGGTAAGTATCAGTGGCGCATCAGCATCCTTGTAACTCTTTGTTTTCTACAGTAACAGCTATTTACTGAGCAGCTACTATGTACTGAGTACTATTGTATTTTATCCTCTTGACAACCCTATAAATAGTAAACTTCATAGACTCAATGTCAGCATGCTATTGTTGTGATGAGACACCACCAAGATCAAGGCAACTAATAAAATAAAATATTGATGGGGCTCACAGTTCCAGATGGTCTACAGTTCCAGATTCCATGACCATCATGGCAGGGAGCATGGTAGCAGACAGGCAGACATGGTGTGGGAGAAGTAGCTGAGAACTTATGTCCTGATCCACAGGCATGAAGCAGAGAGAGAGCTAATTGGGAAAGACATGGGCTTTTGTAAACTCAAAGCCCACCCCCAGTGACACATCTTCTCCAACAAGGCCACACCTAGTCCCTCTCAAACAGTTCCACTAACTGGGAACCAAGCTTTCAAACCACAACACTCAAATACACACTTCCCCTGCATGTGTTAGAATCTCTCATTTTGACGTGCACCACTCTAATGAGCAGCATCTTTTTTCTTTCACACCCTTATATAAATTAATGGTGAGACTTGGAATAGCATGGCACTGTGAAAAAGAGTAATAGTCTCATTATATAGAGGAAGAAATGTAGGTGAAGGACTTGCATCTTGCCAATATCACATAGCTGGTATATGCAAAAATCAGTGGCTTGAAATGTAGAGGTAGCTATTTACAATCAAACACCAAATTATATTTTTAGTATTATTTATAATAATTGAGAAAATACATTCACAACAGAAAAACAAATTTAAAAACAAGGCATATATTTTCTCCTTTAAAGAAAAGATTTGAAAAGTTAGTTAATACAGTGTGTAAAGTGTGGGGAAACAAGTACTGTCTTAGAGCTCTGCAGAAATATGACATGGAGTACCTAGTAGAGTGGGCAACTTATGATACCAACAATGACTTAAAATGTACACACCCAACCCCCAGACATTCTTCTAGAGTTTCTTAGAGGTAATGGCTGTACAGGCATGGAATGACACATTTACAAGACTATATGGTACAACACTGTAAGATCAAAAGACCAGAAACTACTCCAAGATCTGTTGATAAGAGTCCTCTTAAATAAATATGGTCAACATCTGGTCCGGTATATATTGCTATTTTTTGCAAAAAGAATGTGGCAGCTCTTTAGGTAATGATCGAACAATCTCTAAGATACACTGTAAAGTGAAAAAAGGAAATAGAGAAATTCATAGTGCTTTAATGTTTGCATTTTAAAAAGCATGCATCTATATTGTAAAGTAACTCTAGAAGCATTCATACAAAACCAGAAACAACTGTTGTCTTTGGAGAGGGGCCTAGGAGTCTGCAGGACAGTGCCAGCAGGGAGACTTTCTTTGAATATGGTGTCACATGAGTACATGCATTGTCTGTTTTATAACTGAAAATGAAAAGTCATCTTAGTACACTCTCCCACAGCTGGAGAGTATGCACTATGACTCACACTCATAGCTGTTACCACAGCCCCACTGTGTCCCCACACACAGCAGCAAACTAGAATAAGAAGACTGCATTTCAGGCCTGCATCTGCTGTGGAATGATGAGGAAACACCCTACGTTGCTAAGGTCTGAATAAAATACACTTCATAGGAAGAAATAAAATATCAAGTTGTACCCTCAATTCAAGGTGAGGAAGGTGAGGGAATGTAAGTTATGATCCCAATCCTCAAGACCATCATAGTACAGTAAGGTGAACTGTGACACCAACAAATGAACATGTGACAAGGCAAAATCAATCCAAAGTGATCCTTGCTGCCATCTGACTCCATGTCCTATTGGACTGCAAGCATGGCATCTGGTCTGTCAAGAAAGAAGAGCATGGAGTGCCAGATAACAAAGGCACACACAAGTTATAGTTGTAAGAGAAAACCTTCTATGTATATTAGACAAGATGTGAAAGAGGTAAAATTAATCTGGGTCTTGAAGGATGAGTAAGAATTCAACAGGGAGAGAATACCCATTCTTTCCTAAACAGCAGAAATGTGAGTCCAAGGGCCCCATAGTCTGCTCTCACCAGCGAAGATGGACATATATACTGTTGAATGCTCATGGTACCCTTTCCTATGGAAGAGAAATCAAGACTATCATGCACTGTGCTGCAAAGCTCATAAATGACACCCCCAGCAAGAACACAAAGGAGGGCAACCAGCCAGACCATCTAAGCAACTCTGTGGGGGAAATATTAATAAAACAGGAATCTGAGCTATCAACAGGGAAAGAGAACCAGACTGCATGGCAAGAGAACATGAGGTCAACAGAAAACAGAAGGAAACCAGTTACTAATGGGAAGAAAGGGTGGGAGGCAAGGACACCCAAATCACTTAAAATTTTATATTAAATTATTACAACAAATAAAATACTAAAGACAAATAAATAGCTTTAAAAGCCAAAATTAAATTATAGAATTTTATTTCCTGCAAAATAGCTAGATTATTATACTTGCCAATGATTTAAAATAGAATACACTTATACAAAAGGACCTCAGCCTTTACAATTCTTGCATTTTCATTTGCACTCAGATATATCTAGAGACTTGAGCAAAGCATATTGCATGAAAAATTTTCAATAAAAATATTGTTCAAAAGAGATACATTTAAGCCTTAAGCACCCAAAGACGAAATGCTGGAAACAGAAAACCTTCACTATCATTAGCTACAGTTGAGAACTTATTTTCTTCTCAGATGTTGAAACTCTAGTTTTCCAATTTCAAGAGAAAACTATAGAAACTGTACATAGTGTAAGCCCAGGACTTGTGATGCTAAGGCAAGAGGATTGCCAGAAGTTCCAGGACTGCTGGGCTACAGAGTGAGACTCTGTTTCCATTTCTACACCCTCCAAAAGAGTATTAACATATACATATTAAAAAGTGCCATAAATGCTTGCTGTAATTATGTCTTCTTAATACTGAAAACAAACAAACCTCAGATGGACTGAGAAACTGGCCCATGGAAATACTTCCCATTCACTAGTCTCTACGGACAGAATTCTGGCAATGGTTTTGTGTGACACAGAATCTAATCTCAAAGGTGACAATCATTTAATGTGGCCCACAGATGGGGCCATTCAGTCCCTTAATAATGTGCTGTGGAAGAGGGGCCAGGCCTGGGGAGTCTCTCTCCCCCACAGATCAACCCAGGCACCACCAAGCACAAGACTCTGAACAGCCTCAATGCCGGGGAAGAAGAGTGGAAGCCAAGGCCGTAGCAGAGCCCCTCGCTTCCCCAGAGTGGACCCCCGTGATGTCTCACCAGCAGACATCTGCAACACCTCAATAAAATAACCAGCTAAAAATAAGTCACTAGTTTTATTTTATGATAAGCTGTACTTCTAAGAAACAAAGTGTACCTACCATCCTTGGAGAGGTAGTTAAAATTCTTCTTTCTTTTTTTTTTTTTTTTTTTTTTTTTTTTTTTTTTTTTTTTTTTTTTTTTTTGGTTTTCTGAGACAGGGTTTCTCTTGTGTAGCTTTGCGCCTTTCCTGGATCTCACTTGGTAGCCCAGGCTGGCCTCGAACTCACAGAGATCCGCCTGCCTCTGCCTCCCGAGTGCTGGGATTAAAGGCGTGCGCCACCACCGCCCGGCAAAATTCTTCTTTCTTGAAAATATGATATAAACACTTTTTAATTTCTTTTATACTTTCAAGCAACTTTTCAAAAAAGATTTTCCAGGTTAATATGTTTTCATAAAATTTGTGAGAGTCTGAGTTTAGTGAGTAAGTTGTGTTCTCTTCTGAAATAAACAAGTAAATACTTAATAAGCTGCGTCTGACCATTGTTAGACTGATGGGGTCACTCTGGGCTCTGGACAAGAAGAAGGACCTGTTCTCTAGGCAGAAAATGAAATGAAGGGAAGATCTGAACATTTTTTCGAAGATTTATTTTTTTAACTATGTAGATATGTGTGTGTTTATGTGTGTGGTGTCTGTGGAGACCTGAAGAGGGCATTGGAGTCCCTGGGGCTAGAGTTCAGGTGGTTGTAAACAGCTGAGGGCATGTCAACATGAGGGAAGAGGGCAAGCTCTCATGACATGAGCAGCAGGCGACTAGCTGGGACAGCTCCAGTGTTCTGGGCCTGAGGCCACTCTGCCACTTGATGATCTCCACAGGCCCCAGGAGGAGAGTCAGGGAGTAAGCTGGACAGTGCTCTCTGGGGAGCTGCATGTCAAGAGCAGCCAAGAGCCATTGGCTAGCTTCTGTATGCCTAACCTCTGCAGCACACAGGCCGCAACCCCAGGGGAAGGCTACTTCCTCTGTCCAGGCTGATTTTGAATTAATCAGGCTGGGGAACCTGTCCTGTTTCTTATTCCTGTTCATACCTCTGTGTAGATTGAGATTTGGGGTTGAGGAGAGAGAAGGAAGAAGGTCTATCTCAGCCCTGGGTATAAGTGGTGTTTACCAACCCACCTCTTAGAGTACCAGTTACTGCTGATTTTCCATTAGTTGAGCCACAGAGGTAATGGGCATATACTCTGGAGCAAGACTTCTCTGAAAGTCTAGTTGTGTGGTCTACAACAATTACTTAACCTCTCTGTTTTAGGTTCCTCATTGGTGGGACTGGTTATAAGAAGTCTAACCTCAAATGCATTTATTTGTTGTGTATGTAGTATTTATAATCTACGTAGGCACACATGCTCCTGATGTATATGGAGATGAAAGGACAACTTTTTGTAGCCAGTTCACTCCTTCCACCATTACATGGGGTCTGGGAATTGAACTCAGGCTGCCAGGCTTATGCAGAAAGCACCTTGCCCCCCTGAGCCATCCCACTAGCTCACGGGTACTCACTTTCAAGAGCTACTACGAACATTGAATAAATTATGTGTATGCGAAGTTCTGACAGAGGTGCCAGCTACATGGTGGGCTTTAAATGGTTACTTTATTACAACCCACAGCCATAATAAAGATCTCTTTGGTTCTCATTCTCATTGTAAATTCTCAGGCTAACCAGTGGAGCAGAATTCTGGGGATCTGTGGGTCCCAGGGTGCATCATTTTAGCAGCATCATGATGGCTGCCCTGTGTACTCACTACTTTACCTACCCATCCCTGCAGCTGCAGTAGCGAAATGAACTGAACTAACATGTAAAATATAATGTTTAATTTTAATATCCCATTTGAAGAAAAACACACACATACAATATCAAAGTTAGGCTCAAGGAAACATGACCTGCTACTTAAATATGATTCTGTGAAAAGGAGGCCAGAGCTTTGGATTAGGTGAGCACGGATTAGACACTGGGGAAGCAGGAAACAAGCTGAGCTATGAGTGCAGCCGTGGTGACAGTCACATGACCATCTCCAGAAGGAAGGCATTTTAATAAATGGAAGCCGTTTTTATATTCAGAGGGTTGCTCATGTGTGCTTCATTCTGTGGCTGGGCTATTTGTCTTTAGAGGGGAATTGAGGGGATCAATTTAATCTTTTCTTGAAGTTTCACATCCCTGTATTCTGAGGCCACAACCTGAGTGTGACTTTTGTGAAAGGGTGTATGTTAATGTAACAGTAAAGAAATGCTGTCAGTTAGACATTTACTCAAAATCTCCCGATATTTAGCAACATCCTTAAAATTACTTTAAAAGCATTTTTGTCTTTGCCAAAGATGGAAAATAGAGTCACATGCACAAATGGCTTTGGGCAATCTGCTACAGAACTGTTTTAAGCACGGCATCAACACACCAGATCAATAACTTGTTTCTTTATCTGCACATGCCATGAGAAATCTGGCTACCATAGAGTGCCGGATCAATTAAAAACTGAATTTGCTATTTCCAGACAGCAGATAGCTTGAGGCTCTGTAGGGCCAGCAGGCAGGGATCCAAATCCCATCTCTCTGGAAGCACAGCTCACAGCACTCGGATGCTGTGTTGTGTTGGAGCCTGGGGAAGTGGGGGAGACGAGGACTTGACAACGCCATGGCTGCCAGATCGAAGGAGGCAGCCATCATTCCTCAAACAGTAGGAGCTGGGGACAAGAGCCAGGTGAAAAGACTTTTGCTGCTTTGCATCTCTACCACATCTGATTAATGGACATCAATATACGGCTTCTGAGACGACACTGTACATTTGATTACAAGGTATGATGCAAGTATTTGTGAAACTGATGTCACCAAGATGCCTAGCCTCTTAGGGAAGAAAAGATAGTAGTACAGCCCAAGACTGTTGATGTGGATTTCCCCTGTCCACTTCAGCTAAAAGCTGAGCTGATAAAATTTCACCTCACATTTTGATTTTTTATTGTATTATATTATATAATAATTTTATTGTATAAAACTTCACCAAGTACTAGTAGATAAGGTTCCCAGAAATGTATGTATGAACAGTTCTGAAGGTAGTCTTGGGAAGTGTGGGTTATTGAGATAAACTTTTTGTATATTTGATATTATAATTTAAAAAATTGTGCTTGGGGTGTGATGAGAAATTGCTCAGTGGTTAAGAGCTCTGGTTGCTCAACTGGGTCCAATTCTCAGAACCCATATGGGGGTCCACAACCATCTTTAACTCTAATTCCAGGGGAACCACATGTCTTCTGGCCTCCACAGTCACTATGTGCACATAATACACAAACATATATGCAGGCAAAACATACATACACATAAAGTAAAATAATACTCTAAAACTGCTTGGACTGTGCTCAGTGGGTAAACTGCTTTCCATGGAAGTGTGAGGGCTGTAGTAGACTCCCCAGGACCACATAAAGCTAGGGAGATGGAGTGACCGCCTGAAATACAACTTTGTGGATTACAGTGAACTGGCTGGCACAGGGCAGCTTCAGGTTCAGTGAGAGACCCTGCCTCAATACATAAAATGGAGAACAACCAGGAAGACACCATCAACTTTTGCTCTCCATATGTTTGTGCCTGAATTGTCATATGTGTGCCCATACACATGAAAACATGTATACACAGACACACAAATAAAATGTACTAACACATCACTATGATCATCTCATGTTAAGCTTAGAGTAATCTTCCTGTTTATTTTTTTTGGGGGGGAGGGCAGGCACTGTGCCAGGAGCAAGCTAAGGACCTTGTGCATACTTGGAAAAAATGATAGTGATAGTGAGCTAGTTGACAGTGAGCCCCAGCATTGGTATTAAAAGTATGCGCTACCATCCCCAGTTTCCTTTTACTTGGGTTTTGGGAACTGAACTCAAGACAGCAACCCTTTTATCAACTGAGTTATCTATTTACCAGTCCTCAAAGAATCTTTAAGATGAAATCACAATAACATAAAAAATGTTCGTTATGTTTTACAGTACCTGATTTCTAAATAATTAGTGTGGGGCCATACTGGTCAACATGCTTCAGCTCTGATGCTCACATTTGCTGTTTCTCATCTAACTGCTCACACATGTCCCAACATTCTTTGTGGTAATACCTCACCTATTTACACTTTTTCTAAGAATGAACGGTTGCTAAAAGTTTTTGAGACAAGTACACTTTTCCCCCAAAACACAAATGTTTCCAAAAATAGAATATATACATTTCCATTGTTTTCAAACAAAATGTGTATTTCATAATATAAACTAATCCTAATGATTAACTCTGGGATTGTTAAAATGCATTAGGTATCTGGGTCTTGGGGTCTAAATTAAGTGGTCCTGGGCAGCACACTTTCAGAGGTCCTATTAACGGGTACTAGTCTTTATAGCCCACTCTTGCTTTTATTTGGTAGGCTGCCACTTTTTCCTAGAGCTCTGTATTACTGAATCAGTAACTGGCCCTTTCAAAGTTGCTGTTGGGGTTGACTTTGTGGTTTGGGCAAGCAGACATATATATTGGTTAGGTGGATTTAAACAAGAGAACAGACTGTTAGTGGATGGGGAGTGAAGGTAAAATGCAGTGGTGGTGGTGGTGGTGGGATTTAAACAGACCTCTGAGCAGCCTGGGTCAGGTTGGTTCTCCTGCCAATTCTAAGCTATATTTTGAGTTAGGTAGATCGCTGCATAAGCAAGATCCTGGGCTGAAACAAGCACTGATGTTCATCTTCCTTCTATTTAGAGGTGAAGTGCGTTCATACATAGCTATGTTCTGAGATACATGAATTTGTTTGCAAATGGTTGAAATATATATTAAAATAATAGCCATTACCAAAAGACAAAGAAAAAGCTCACTTCAACAAATGCAGACGATGTACAATGATGTTTTTCCTGAAGCAAGGCCATTAGCTTATGTCTCTCTATATAACATATATATAGAAAAATTCTTAACACAGCTATCAGCTAAAGAAAAGATGAGATGTGCCTCACAAACACCAGAGAGTGCTAGAGCAACAACACACTAGAGATGCCTTTAGTGGGGGATGGGTAAATCCGCTCAGAGTAACTGCTTTAGAATTTATTCAACTTTGCAGATGTTAAAAGCTGCTACAGACCTGCATCAAGTTTTCTAACTTTTTCCTTCAAAGCCGTTTCATATTTTATAGTGACATTTTTACATTAGCGGATTATAAACATCTGTGTTTAACTAATAAACCTAGATTTCCCTTGAACACAGAAATTCCGATAA
This sequence comes from Peromyscus maniculatus bairdii, assembly GCF_049852395.1. Taxonomy (NCBI): domain Eukaryota; kingdom Metazoa; phylum Chordata; class Mammalia; order Rodentia; family Cricetidae; genus Peromyscus; species Peromyscus maniculatus. Next base: position 110,787,662 of record NC_134856.1, read on the forward strand.
AATCTAACAAGAAAAAGAAAGGCAAAGAAAAAAAAAAGAGAGCTGCTTTTATGTGTACAATATTTTTTTCAGGATAAAGACACACTGCACATGGTACCTGACAGGCATTTAGTAGGAATATTCTAATTATAGCCTGCCCTCACTTACCTGTACCTTACAGAAAGGAAAACTCCATTCTGGATTGACACTGTGTACATTAGAAGGCCTGCAGGTAGGAAACCCCTCCTGGCAGTTAGTATGCTGTTTTCAGAAACTATAGTTATTAAAATTTAGTTGTTTTGTAGAGGGCAGAAATGGATAAAATATAATCAAGATTCCTTGCTACTTTGGGCTGCCTTTCCTGATGTTCCCTTCACTTCGAACCAATAAAAGAGAATATGTATTGGTCAAATCTTCTTAAATGATCTTTTAAAAAAGTTATTATCATAACAATTCTTGACAACATTTTTTTTAAAGGAGAGACAACGTTCCAAAATAAAATTCTCCAGGTTCCCAGCCACATTTTCAAGTTAAGAAATGTTTCCCAACATCTATTTAGGTATACACTTGCTGTTCAGCTTTGTTTGCTTTTTACAATAGCGTTTAAGAGAAAACTGAGTGACCATTTACCACCTACACAAAAGCTTTAGGGTGTGATTGAGAAATGAGGTGGGCCTCACTGAAGCAGATGTTTGTTTAACCTGGTGACTTTCCTATGTCTGGGTTAGGCAGGAGCAGCCCGGCTGTAGTGGAGGTGGGGCAGGCGGTGGAAGGGCAAACACACCGGCCTCACTGAGACAAGGCTGAACACTAACGACTCTTTGTAATGACAACTGTTTTAGCACTTACAGTAGGCAAGGCTGTCATTTCACTGACCCACTGTAATTTGGGATGAAATCCCAGGAAATGACGCCAGCTGAGGCACAGCAGTTCCATTCCTGCGCTCACTCAGCATAATAATAAACTCACGGAAATGCTGAGGTGTTTCTTCTTCGGCACACAAGGACATCAAGGGAAAAATTAACATTAAAAGTGTAGCCAGAGACCTGGCCTGCGTTTATTTTACTCTCCCATCTCTAATATTATGGAAAGTTTCAATCATATAGAAAACACACAGAGGAACGAACCCCCACAAAGCCGTCACACAGGTTCCGTAATTGTCAACACATGGTCCAGCTTACTTCATGCACCGTATCCTCTCCTTGGAATTTTTTAAAAGCAGTTTCCAGACAAGCAATATTTTATTTTGTGTAAAGTTTCATTTACAATACACATTTATATTTTTCTAACGATAACTCCCGAAATCTCATTGAGCATGAGATATTTGAATCAACTCTAATCATATCTTGTAAAACATTTTATACTCAAAGCTATCTACCTAGAAAACTGATTTGCCTGACTGGAATTGGATAATTAAAATGACAAAGTAGTCTGAAACACAACTCTTTATTATCTATTTATGGTGGGGGAGAAACCCACTCTGACTGAAAAGATAGTACATGATCATGCCTTCCTAGGGCTCTCATCTTTGTGGACATTGCAATCACCTCTGAAGTAAAAGTATTGTGGTTAAGATTTGCCTGCAGGGAGCTAGAAAGTGGGAGGAGCTGCCTAAAGGCCTAGAGCTGCCTACAACCCCAGTCCCTACAAACACAGAGTAAAAGAGAATGCCAACAGACCTACTTGTACAGGCTCAAAAATCACTCATCTAGCAGGCTAGCTCCTCATAATAATTTACTACTAATCTGAGAGCAAAGATCAAAAGGAATTCCATCTAGCATTTCTATTCAATTCCTCACTGCCAATGACTAATTTGTAGGGGAATGAAGTCCTCACCAGATGAAGCCAAAATCATCTAAGGTGACTTTGATACAATGCCACAAAGGATATGAAGAGGAAGCCGCCGGTAGGAGCTACAGATGGCTAGGCTCCATTAAGAGCTCTAATAAAAGAAGAAAGGAATTTCCCTCATCTATGAATTTTAAAAATGACAGAAGTAGGAAAAATTCAGACAACTCAAGCATAACCTTGATTTGCCAAAGCTTTTGAAAATGTGTTGTTCTTAAATGCTAACTTTATCATGAATACACTTACACTAATTAAATGGCCTCATGGAGGGGGACAACACTCCCCACAGCAGTCTGGCCAGTCCTGGGCCAGTGCTGTCACATGACTATTATGTCACCTTCCCACTGCACTTCCAGATGTTATTGGCTCCCAGTCTCTTTTAAACCAATCCCTCCTTTCTGCAAAGTAATAGACTGAGGTTGGAAAACATTACTCTGAAATGATAGTTTTTAGTATCACACATCTCCACAAAGCATAAACACTTTCGTAAAAATTTTCTGGTGCTAAAGTCAATTAGTCCCTTGTTACACACTAGCAACTCTAAGTTCTTTGAAGTTCTATCAAGTGCTGGCACATTCATTTTGTCTCTGGAGTCCAGACTCCTCTCAACTGAGGAATGAATTTTTCACCTTAGTTATTTTGGCTGTGAGTTCATAGGTAAAGACTCAAATTTAGAGTAGCATTTCAACTCTGTGATTTGTTTGTTTGTTTGTTTCCTTTGGAAATCACCTCAAATTAACAGATTTATTGGAATATTTCATGGCATAGATTTTTCATACAAGCCTCAGAAAACCTGTGATGTGTTTCTCCATGAAGATGCAGAGCACTAGGAGTTCTAATATTGACCCCAAACATAAAATTTTTGAACTTAAAAATCTATTTTTTATTTCATGTGCATGAGTATTCTGACTGCATGTATGTTTGTGCACACATGTGTGCAGTGCCTATGGAGGCCAGATGAGGACTCTGGATGACCTGGAGATATAGTTAGCTGTGAGCTACTATGTGGGCACTGGACATTGAACCAGAGTCCTCTAGAAGAGCAACCAATGCTCTCAATCACCAAGGCATCTCTCCAACCCCTGATTTTTGTACTTTTAAAAGGAGACCTTATCATTTACAAATATGCCATGAAATAATTATAAGAACCTTAAGTTCTTCAAATGCAAGGGGTGGAAAGTTTGGGCACAAACTGAACAGGAATGGTTGTGGGTCTTTCCCGAGCAGTAGGAGGGGGTTCAAGAGCCCTTACATCTGTCTTCTGCCTTGCTAGTCTTGGAAAGGGCATTTCAGATATTAGGCCATGTGCTGCTGCTTGTACACATTATTTGATTTATTTATTTTTTATTTTATTTTATTTTTTAAAGATTTATTTATTTATTATGTATACATTGTTCTGTCTATACATATCCCCACAGGCCAGAAGAAGGCCCCAGATCTCATTACAGATGGTTGTGAGCCACCATGTGGTTGCTGGGAATTGAACTCAGGACCTTTGGAAAAGCAAGCAGTGCTCTTAACCTCTGAGCCATCTCTCCAGCCCACATTATTTGATTTATAGTAAGTATCAGAACAATGGAGAATCAAGACCTGATAGTAAAAGTTTCAACTGCCTCTACCCAATGCAAAGCCTGGTTTACTCACTATAGTATTTCAAAAGAGAACATTAATCAACTAAAATAGGAATCACCACCACCATCTCTTGAGAATACCCAAACTGTCTCTGCTCAATCTGACACTTCACTGATAGTGCATCGCTGGACTTGGTTTGGGAGAGTGCTGGGGAGTGAGCCCAGGACTTCCTGTACTCTGGGTGAGTACTCTTCCACAAAGTAACAGCTCTAGCCCCCTGTAACTACATTATAATTTAAAAAATGTAAGCAATTCAGTTCAGAAATAGAAATTTTGTTTAACTTATAAGACATTTTAAAATAGAAATATAAATGTAACTGGTCATGCATTTCAAAATTATCACATACTAGTGAAAACTGTGCTATCCATTTAGAAAGATCTAGGTCTGGGACTCATCATAGCCAGGTACTCCCCCTACATGTTTCAGACTTAGAACAGGAATTGTCATCAAATGCTCTAATCCCAAACACACTAATCACATGCTTCTCTTACCTTGTGATCATATGGATTGTAGGAATGAAACACCTGAGAGAGATCTTTTGTCCTTTGCTTTTTCTGTGAAAGAAAAACAAATATTTGAGTTGACAAGTAGCAAAAAATTGTGTGTGTGTGTGTGTGTGTGTGTGTATGCGTGTGTGTGCCTATCTATCTATAGATAGACTTTTGCTTGGTGCAAGTAGACACCAGTCAACTGAGAGTTATATAGGTCAACTGTCATGTAACAGGCAGGCGACCTCTTCCTAGAACTGTGGTCTCAACCTTCTTAATGCTGTGACCCTTTAATACAATTTCTCATGTTGTGGTGACCCTTCGACCATAAAATTATTTTTGTTGCTACTTCATAACTATAATTCTGCCACTGTTATGAACAGTAATATAAATAATTTGAGGTAGAAGAGTTTTGTCAAAGGGGTCACGACCCACAGGTTGAGACCCGCTGTCCTAGAAAGTTTTGTAATTAAAGCTAATTATTATCGCAAACTCTTTCCAAGTACACACCTAGAAACTAGAGCAAGGAGGAAGAAACCTCAGCACACATTTGGGGTCCTTTAACTCTGTTTTTGTGCTAGCATCTGATCCTCAAGCACTAGTCTACCTGACTGACAGGGCTGCAGCACCAGGCTGCCTGGCACATCTGAGTCTGCCTGCTGGAGCCTGCAGCTCTTGGGGGACCTTCATCGCGAGACTGTTCTACAGACTCAGTATCCGGCATGATGTATCCTGTACACAGTACGTATTCAACAAATAATGGCTCAATGAGTCAGTGACATACTTGAGGCTGAGAAGCTTGGAACTATCATAAGCCTCACAGGCAGCTATGAAAAGACAGGCCCTCTACTTATAACAAGGTGCTCTTCTCAAGCTAAAACCCGGCTTTGTGACAAGGATAAATATGGGCTTCTCCATCACACCCAAGTTGAAAAGAAGCTTGCTTGTTTACTACTGCAGGCTTATATGGTTCCTTATCAATTTTGTGTACAAGCATGTGTACATACAACTCACATACACATATGGAGTTATTACTATCAAAAGTGTTGTGACATTTGCTTTCTATTTCATACTTCATCCTTGCCAAACTTCCATGCTTGTGTATGTATACAGATTCTCATTCACTTGTTAGGAGCTCTGAAATCCCAAAGCTTTAGAAATCCAAATGTTTCCTGCAAATCATTTTTGATGTTTGCTTATTTTTTTTTGAGACAGGGCATCACCACATATCCAAGGCTAACCTAGAACTTGCTATCCTCCTGCTCTAGCCTCCTGAGTGCTAGGACTGAAGGTATATCCTACTATACAGGCTACACATCAAGTTTTGATACAATGGTAATCTCTACACAAACATTTCTATAAGCCTGAAAGTTCGTAATATTTTAAAAAATAAACTGTACATGTCTAGTTTCAGGATCAAATTGTATGCATACTTATGACCTTGATGTAGTCAACTTGTCCCCTGCCCCATACTGTTCCTTCCAATTTGCCATTGTACCAGGAGTGAATGAGGATCACAGCTTGAGAAGGGCCCTCTTGAGATGTTTTCTCCTCCATTTATGTTAGACCTATTCTAAAGGTACAGAACTAATTAAGTGTTGTTTTTTTTTTTCAGAATAGATACACAATATTTTCTCTTCTTATTGCAGAATTCTTAATATTAATCTCTTGTCTAGCATGGAATGAACCTCTATTACATCTTACACTTCTGTCATGCAAGTGACCCATAATGTCTATGATATCCTACTAAGATGTAACTGGGCTGCTTCTATTGGAATGAATCCTTGTCAAGTATCCATGAGGTCCAGGGAAGCGTTTGCTACCTACAAGTCTTCTTGATTATGTCCACCATATACCCCCTAATTGCCAGGAATCTGACTTGGATCTAGTCATAATTAAGGTCTCATATTAAAGTCATTTATATACACTCATAGCTGTGAAACAGGGAGGAACAAGTCTGTAGGAAAACTATGTTGGAGGAACAATTCCATGGGCAGTGTTTCCAATCAGTTGGCCTTGTTGTCATATTCTGATGCCCACTGATGGCCATCTTTTCCTGCTGAAGTCCCGACTCTTCTGCGCCTCTTAGGCAGCGCTTACAACCACCTTGCTGAACTGATATAATGCCCCCTTTCTCTTTGCCTGCAGAGCAGAGATGTGTCTTTAAGGAAACAGGAAATAGTTCTCTTTGTTAAGGAAATGTTAGTCCTATGAGCCTTGGAGTATATTTTGAACAGTCACTTGTCCACCAGAGTTTTCATTAGCTTATGATTTTCTATTTCCTTCCTTTACACCCACTTAGTTGGTGGAATGGTTCTTGGCTATACTTCAGTCAAAAGAAAAGTGACGGATACTACCACTTCCTTCAGTGGGAGACTTGATGGAACACATTGGGGCTTTTTTTTCCCCAAAAGGAAATTATGCTTGTGAAGATAAGATGGGAGACACACCAATAATCAACATAGGAAGTGCCCCAAGGCTGAACAGCCTCAGAAATGGCCCTGTTACCAGCTTGAGTTGTAAGGTGGGTAAGAAATGGCAGGATTGAATAGCCCAAACGCACATATACCTTTTAATTTTCTTTTTCTTTCATTTTTTTTTTGGGGGGGGGGGTAACAGGGCTTCATGCAAGTTAAACATACGTTCTACAATCAAGTCACATCCAGTCCTACATATACCTTTGTCATAAGCTACTTCAAATGATTTGGAGGAGAAAGGAGGTAAAAGTAATTAAATAATGCTATTTGGATTGCACCCTCCCAAAGGAAATAGCACTCTTTATTTCTGACAACAAACAAATTATACACACATACAGTAGAGTCTTGGCTACGAAAAAAAAAAAAAAACCAGAGTTATCTGGATATTCTCCATATTTTTCCTCTGCAGTCAGTTCTACAGCCTATGGTAATTTTCTGGAATGCAGAACAAAGGTTATTAAGCTATGGTTCCATCCAGACTACCTCCTATTCTTATAAGTAAGTTTCGTTGAGGACTGGGGAGATAGTTCAGTTGGCAAAGTGATTGCCATGGAACCATGAGGACCTGAGTTCAAGTCCCCCAAAACCATGTAAAAGGCCAGACATGTGGCACATGCTTATAATCCTGGCTCTGGAGAGGTGGAAATAAGTGGATTCTTGAGTTTTTTCTGTCCAGATAGGCTAGCCTAATCCTCAAGCTCCAAGCTAATGAGAGAGAAGAGTCTTTAAATATAAGATAGATGGCTCCTGCGAAATGACTTCTGAAGTCTGCCTATGGCCTACACACACATAACCCTACGAATGTTCAGATTCTCTTACATATACAATTGAGTAAATAAAGTTTTATTGAAACATAGCCACACCCATTCATTTGTGAGTGCTTTCATGCTTCAAAAGCAGAGCTGAGTAGTCACAACAGAGTGGGTAAATCCCACAAACCATAAGGTATTTACCACCTGGTCCTTTGCAGAGAAAAAAGGTTAGTTACTCCAATTTAGTCTATGTCACTAACACATCAGCCAGCACCCTCCTTGACTGAAAATCAAGCAAACAGCTTCCCAGCAAGATGCCCTGCTCCGTCTACCTGCTCTCTGAAGCTAGAGGACCAGCAATCATGGCCTGTATCCTGATGCATGGCTGTGAACCAGTGAGGCACAACAACCAGCTGTCTGGTTTTCACAACTTGACTTCCCAGCACATTCTATAGGAGAGGAGAGAATACTGCTAGTCAGCTTCAGGAGCATGCTGCAATAGATCTGGGCTTTTCATAGCCTTTCTAGATGCATCCTATGAATGGAGCACACAGGAGCTTCAAGGAGAAATCTTTCACTAAGTTTTGAGCCTGACGCCTCATGGGTTGCATGTACAAATCATGAAGATGTGGCCATCCTTTCTAGTGAGCATGTGTCTCAGACAGGCAATGTGAAGAAAGCTACTCTGCAGGAATTGTTGAGCTTTGCTTTCAGCAGTTTTAACTGAGACCAAAAGCTGAGCCCCAGATGGAATAATTAGGTATTTTCCTATTGCATCAGAGCACATGTCTAAATGACCTCCCACTTTTCAGCCTGTTTAAACAAACATCGCAGTCACACAGCCACCTGTGAATTCTCTGAGCATTTAAAAAGTAAACATGTAGAACGTGCCACACAATGGACTTGTAACCAGGATGGCCTGGCAAATGTTTCTCCCAGAATCTTTCAAGGAACCTTCAAGTCACCTTCACCATCAGTCCCCATGCATGGACAGCAGAGATGGAGAATGCTAAGCTCTGCTGTCTAAGTGGGCTGTAGTTGGGTTTCAAACCAAGGCAGTATGCAAGTTTGTTAGAGCATCTACATTTTTTTCTTCTTTTCATTAAGACCTCATTGTTTAACTAATTAATTCATATTCTCTCTCTCTCTCTCTCTCTCTCTCTCTCTCTCTCTCTCTCTCTCTCTCTCTCTCTCTCTCTCTTTCTCTCTCTCTCTCTTAATTGAGGAGCTCCTCATCCACATCTTTCCTCCTACCTCACTTCATGAATTGCTTTGGTATTCTCTCCCCAAGATCAGAAACATCTCTGGCCTCCTTTCCCTATACTTACACTCAACTCCTTTGTAGAGAACACCAAACAAAGCTGAAAGCCCCCTTCTGAACAGCCATTTTGAACAGTCCAGGTTGCCAATGTTGTAACCATTTCAATCCCTATCAAGAGAATGCAACAGGACACACAATGTGAGGCTCCCTCCCTGTGTGCAAAGAACCTGTTTCACATGAGTCTGGGTAATATCTCACACTCTCGCTTCTCTTCTCTACTGTTAAGTCAAATTCTCTTAGTATCCCTCTCGAGATGGGAACTTCTTGAATTCCTGCTACAAGAGACTTCCTGCTACAAGAAGGACAGAGGACTTCACTTCCTCATAAGGATTCCGAAAAATATTAAGGGCTTGGAGAGTACATTGTCGTAACATGGCATGCTGTGTGATACAAAGCTGAAAGGGGCAGGCTTGAGTTTCAACATACTCATTTTTTGGGGGCTCCCTTATTGTTAGGGAGTCTGAGAAGTTGTTAACTGGGCAACTGGCAGGCCACAGCAGAAAGGTAAGAGGACAGGATAAGGGGCCAGACACCGTGTACTAGACTATCAGGTTCTGAGTGGCTGACTTCTAGGCCACACAGGGACAATGGCGGGAACAATGACAATGATGGTGGCCTAGTGGGCACCAAGAGAGCTATGCCAGAAAATAATGTCAAAAGAGAATGAAGGAAAGTGAGGGCTAGGTATAATACAGGCCAGGGACAGACCTTCAGGAGGGAAGTCAGAACCACATCCCAAGACATCAGGACCAGAACAGCCAAGAATTGAAGATGAAAACAACAAAGGAGGCCAGCAAAATGGCTCAGTGAGTAAAGGTGCTTTCTGGGTAGCTTGGCGTGTAAAGGTGGAAGGAGAGAACCTACTGTGCAAGGTTGTCCTTTAGCACCTGCGCGCGCGTGTGCGCGCGCGCACGCGCGCACACACACACACACACACACACACACACACACACACACAGAGAGAAAGAGAGAGAGAGAGAGAGAGAGAGAGAGAGAGAGAGAGAGAGAGAGAGGGGGAGAGAGAGAGAGAATTAATTTAAAAGTATATAAACTAATAAGCGAGAGTCAAAGTGGTCCATGGTGAAGTTAGGACCTGAGAGAGTCAGAGAGGGCCAGGTCTTAGAAGAAAGAGAAATGGCCACTGAAATCGGGGCAAGGCAGGAGGCAGCCAGGGCACCTTATGAGGGCTATGCAGATGTTAAGATGGGTTTCATGTATATCTGGTGATCTTCTAATCTACTTCCTCTAGAGTAGATCCAACTCTTAGACTCTTTGCTGCTAGGGTAGGGACAACACTGGGCCCATTAAGTTTACTCCACATTGTGACAGCATTTGGTGACAGCATTTGGAACAGAGTAGCCCTTGCTGGCAGCTTAGACTTTCACAACACAGGAAGAGAAGCCCTGACTTGACAGGCAACGGTGTCATTTATTGATGGTGAGGAAGCAGGCTGAGCATAGTCACAGGGACACAAAGGGATAGGAAGAGCCGACCTGATTAAAGGGAAGGTAAATGAACAGAACACAGGATGTGCATGATGTAGCAACAAATGGCCAAACTTAAGATTCAGAAAGAGGTCCCCGAAGAGATGAAAGCTGGAGCCCAATGAGACCAAGACCATCCCTCCCATGGAGGTGTGAGAGGCTACTGAAACCACCTGAATCAAATGAAAATACCCCCATGGAAAGCTGGGATGAGATGAGAGGGTGGGCTGGATTACATAAGCTGAGAGGCTGGATTGAAAGGTCCGAGAAGACTTCAAGAGGTTAGCCTCAGCTCTGGAGTAGAAGCACCTTTCATGGAGTGAGGAGCCTACAAGAACAAGCAGGCTGGGGTAAGGGAAGGAATCCCAGTGTTCAGTATCATGAGATGAAGGTGGCTTGGAGACCTCTGCAGAGTAATGGGAAGAAGCTGGTGCACAGAACAGGGTATGTGGGCCACAGGCCTGGGAGTTCCAGACACACTGATGCCATTTAAGACAGGACTGGAGTGAGCTCACATATGAAGCTTATGGAGTGAGGAAGGAGAAAAGATGGTGTCTATGGACCCTGGCTCCATAGCCTTCTCAGAGCTTCCTAAGGCCAAGGAGGGAGTTGGAATATGCCAGTGGTATCCACCCCTTGCTACAGGTGAGGATACTTCTGTCCTCCCCAGTGTCTCAGATTTAACTGATCTTATGGGATTCTCACCATATTTCCAAGGCATGGTTAAAGTTGAGATCCAGTAGCCAGGATGCTCAAGGTGGCTTCTGACTTCTATGCTCCTGGGTCAATTTCCTAACCTCCTTCAGCTCTTGCCATCATCAGGAACTTCTGATTGTCAGCTCTACACTATCCTGCAGCTTTGCCTTGCTTCTTAGTCTCTTCCTTTCCTTAAGACATCCCCTCCCTAGCCAGGGTCCCTCTGGGCCACACTGAGGATGGGCTGCAGAGCAACCTGATGCTCAAGACCGAAGCTGGTGAGTGCTTCTGAAAAGAAGGGAAAACTAAGGTAATAAGTCTGGGCCTTCACTGTGTTGTGTGTGGAAAACATCAGAAGCTTTATTAAAAGCACTGACAATACCAGCTGTCAGTCAACCATCTCCCGTACCTACCGTCAGTGCATCAATGGTGGTTCTGAGATCCTCGGTGAAGGCCCAGTAAGGAGGAGGGAAAAAAAAAGTCCCCGGAATTTAAATCACAAACCTCAAAGTTTAAAAACCAGTTGGAAAACTGATGTGAAATATGGCTGGAAACAGGAAAGTGCTTCAAATCTTACCTGCTAACATAATTATTGTGTTTGTCATTTATAGTGCTGTGGATGGAACTCCTTATACAAGTCAAAAACAAAGAAAAAAATAAAGTGTTTTACCACTGAGCTACATTCTCAACTTGCTTTTTCTAGGGCATAGGAAGATCTTTCTTACTATTTTGTGAGAGAGACCTCTTCAGTGGCAAGAGGGAAAACAAAATAAACAAGGCTGCAATGTCCCATGTAGATTCCACTCCGTAGTCTCTAGGAAGAGCTGAAAAATAACTAAGCTGATCCTTCACACCACTGAGTGGCTAATCCACAGGAATGGGAGCGGGACAGGACAGTGGAAGCATTTCCTGCAGGACAAGACAGCCAGTGCTAAGGGCAGAAATTAGGAAGTAGATGGATCTGCTCACCCTATCATAGGAAGTAGATGGGTCTGCTCACCCTATCATAGGAAGTAGATGGGTCTGCTCACCCTATCATAGGAAGTAGATGGGTCTGCTCACCCATCATAGGAAGTAGGTGAGTCTGTTCATCCCATCATAGGAAGTAGATGGGTCTGCTCACCCATCACAGGAAGTAGATGGGTCTGCTCACCCATCACAGGAAGTAGATGGGTCTGTTCATCCATCATAGGAAGTAGATGGGTCTGCTCATCCATCACAGGAAGTAGATGGGTCTGCTCACCCATCACAGGAAGTAGATGGGTCTGCTCACCCCATCATAGGAAGTAGATGGGTCTTCTTACCCCATCATAGGAAGTAGATGGGTCTGCTCACCCATCATAGGAAGTACATGGGTCTGCTCACCCATCATAACAATATACAAATCAAATATCAGGCAGACATGAAGTGTATAGCTGATTTAAAAGCATGGAAGGTATTGGTGGAAACACCTTTCCAGCCTTATCATTTCTCAAATAACAAGAAGACTGCAACAACCAACCCCAAGGACAGGAGAAGGTGACAACAGAGCAGCCCATTTACCCTTAGGTCCTCAATGGGCAACAACCAGGGAAGCCTGCGGGGAGCTGGTGATGTATAATGAAGTAGAAGGGAGCAGCTGTGCCTCAGTGCAAACGCACTCTCTTTTCCCTTCCTTCCTTCCTTCCTTCCTTCCTTCCTTCCTTCCTTCCTTCCTTCCTTCCTTCCTTCCTTCCTTCCTTTTTTTTTTCTGAGACAGGGTTTCTCTGTGTAGTTTTGGTGCCTGTCCTGGATCTTGCTCTGTAGACCAGGATGGCCTCAAACTCAGAGATCCGCCTGGCTCTGCCACCCAGTGCTGGGATTAAAGGTGTGAGCCACCACCGCCCAGCCACACTCTATTTTCTACAGAGAACAGTTATTTGCAAGGAAGCATCATTCTTTGACAACTAAGGCATGGTGGGCACAGAAGGAAAGAAAAAAAAAACATTCATTCTTGTCACAGTTGCTGTCCAAATGAATAGCCATTACCAACAACAGGACAAAGTTCAAGTGTACCAAGTAGCAGATTCTACACAATGGTTCCGTCAGACACTGTGCTGTCACTTCTGGGCACTCAAATAGGCAGGAACACAGGTGGCTCTAACTGGCCCCTCGGTATCGCCAGTCCTCGCTCTGCCATCCTGTCTGGCCACAACACAGGGGCAGGTCCTCTCCGATCTACACTGTCATCTCCCTGCTTCTTTTCTTCACTCTGTAAGTAAAAAGTCCCCCAACACATGATCTGTGGGCCAAACGGCTGCCCTTTTTATACTCTGAGGTTTGTCTTTATATTTTCAGATGCCTTGGACACGACACAAAATGAAATCCGTGTGGGTGAGGAGACACTGTGATCCAGCTCGGTTCATTCCTCCTGTAAGTAGCGCCTGTGTTACAATGACCCTGCTGAGTAGCTGCAGCCAAGACCATGTGGCTTGGAAAGTTGAGAATATTCAGTACCTGGCACCTACCTAGACTTTGCCACCTTCCATTCTAAAACACTGCTTTTGTCCCTCTGTCTGCACACAGAACCACCCAGGATTATGTGATACTGACGTCCAACTCCTCAAGTTAAAGGCTCCAATTCAGTGGATTTGGGATACAGCCTCAAAATTGGGTATAGACAAGCATCCCATATGAAGTGTAATTTAAAGCCAGAATTTAGAACTATGGCTGAATCCCCCACCTCTCACGTAGGGAGCATGAGTTTTCTAATGCAGAGCCATCTGGTTTCACTCTCCAGAAACCATGGAAGGCTCAGACACTTGAGTTCCTATGCCTGTGTCAAAGCCGGCCCTGCTCTTACTTCTAACACTCATTGGCATGTGTGTTCCTGACAGAACCTGCCTCTCTTAACTCATGTTAATGGGCCAGGAGACTCATAGGAAAGGGAGAAAGAATGTCCATGCTTAGAAGAGCAACCATCTGGAAGGAACCCACTGCCTCTCCAGGTACTGGATTCATACCACAAGTTCCATTCAAAATAGCCTCTTCTGGGGCTGGAACTACGGTTCGGCAATTACAAGCCCCACCCACCACTTGATTCTCAGCACCCACATGATGGCTTACAACCATCTGTAACTCTAGTCTCAGGATCAGACTTGAAGTCCACTTCTGGCCACTGTAGGTACCAAGCATGATCCTGGTGCATATACATACAAGCAGGCACATAAAATTCACTTTAAAAAGCATCTCTTCCATGCTGTCACTGCCCATTCCAATGGAAGTCCTCTCTGTACAGAGCTCCATATCACTGTCACTGTGTGTCAATACCTCTTTGAGGAAAAAGCCATGATTTGGCCATTATGTAATACTCCTTCCCGAACACTACTAAAGAAACCGCAGAAGGGAGATGGTTGTAAGGTTCACCCACTCTCTTCCCCAGCCCACACAATGTTGGTTTATCTTTACTGAGCCCCCTGGGTTCTCTAACTACCTGGCCATCTTTCCTTCTAACACCTCAATTTATGAAATAACACTCCAACCTATTTCTGGTCAGCAACCTTAGCTTCCCCATTCTTTTGTCCTTAATTCCCTCTCAGAATCTGATCAATCATCCATTCAAATCTTTGATGGGGCCTTCTACCATGTGGTTACTCTAAGCGTGGACATTCTTTCTCCCTTTCCTATGAGCCTCCTGGCCCATTTTTCTGCTTCCACGATTACCTCCTTCACATACAATCCATTCCCTGAGCTCTGACTACAATAACCCATTTTCTACATCACCACCATTCTGCAGGCACCGTATTAATGCACCGGAAAGCAAGCCAGCTGACACGCTTGACTTAGCAGAGCTCATGAACCTATGGGGAGGAAGAGGCAAGCTTTGTGCATACTCACTTACCCAGCAGCCAGGCACACAGTGAGTGCTGACATGTTGGCAAAATGAATTGCAAATGTTCTGGGTGGCAATGCCCGGTATAAGTACGGCTTAATAAGAGTATCTCTCACAGAATGAATATCTGCTTCATGACTCCTAAACAGATTATTAAATCAGATGCCAATCACCAGGCTGGACAGCACTATTATTATCATTACAGCTATAAATGATGCTTCAAAACTATTGTGGTGAACAACTCAGAGTTTCAAATTTGTTTTCCAGGGAATTTTACTTTGATTCAATTTATACTTAAAAGAAAAAATTTAAATTATGTTTGCATTTTCATAAAGCTTTTTCCTCTGAGGACAAATCCTAGATGGGGGACGGGAATGACAATGTTCAGTAGCTTCTGTGGGATAGAAAGACAGCAAGATGGACAAAAACAGAAGGTGCACTGTGGCCTCTCCTTACATAAAGAGTAAGTGAAACAACCACTAACCATTCCAGATGTGGTCAGACAACTTATGTGCGCTAAGATACTAGGTGTCACAGCAAACCTAAGTACCCGAGAATACAAGAATGCTGCATCCCAAAGCCTCAGTTTGGTTTTTATTGCTTTGATAAACACCATGACCAAAAGCAACAGTGGGGAGAAAAGGGTTTATTCTAGCTTACAGTTCCTAGAGCATCATCTAGGGAAACCAGGGCAGGAACTCAAACGGGAACCTGGAGGCAGGAACTGAAGCAGAGGCCATGGAGTAACATTGGTTCCTGGCTTGCTCTTCAGTCTCCTCAGTCTGACTTTATATAGTACCTACGACTACCACAGCTCAGGTATTACACTTCCCACAGGGAACTGAGCCCTCCCACATCAATCACCAATCAAGAAATGCTTGCCTACAGGGTTCTCAGTTGAGGGTCCCTCTTCCCAAATGATTCTAGTCTGTGTCAAGTTAACATAAAACTAGCCAGCATGCCTACCAAAGTTTCTCTGGCCCTTCATCACTTGGAAGCTGGTTTGCTAGACAAAGCAAAGGAAATGGGGCCTTGTTTCATGCCCATTAAAATTGTTTCTAACAATCTTAGCACTGGCCAGGCATTCTAATCCAAGTATCTGACATCCCTAGAAGTATTTACTATCTTAGAATGTGGGCTAGAGATGTTCAACTAGTGGAATCTATACAAGTAATCCCCAATTCAAAACCCCTTGAAACTTGAAACTCTTCTGGTCAAAAGCACTTCAGAGAAGGGAAACAGCCTACGGACAGAAGCCTCTTTCATGCAGGAAGACGTTTCTATTATTTCTTGACTTTAAAACATTCCTTTAGTACATGATACTGCTTCTCCCAGGGACTTTTTGGAAGGTTTATAGTTATAGTGTTAAAATTCTGATGTCTATAGTACTTTAACTACCCAGCAGGCGACACGGGACAACTCATGTGCAACCTGTGTCCCACACTGTTGTTATCTTTGTCTTTATACACTTCTAATAATTTTTTAGGGTTAAAGAAGGCAGAGCCAAGTAGATTTATTTACCTGTTCCCCACTTACTTAATAACAGGGTTTGATGGACATGAATGAACTGTTTTAATAAGAATAATTTATGACTGAGCCAAAGAGAAAAGAAATCAAACTAGGGACGTAAGTGTGAAAGTAACACTTTGGAAGTAGATAAAACCAGTGTGGCTGAGTTTTGCTCATCAGCACCTTGGCATTCTGTGATTTTTTTTTTTTATTGCTGTCATACTTATTTTCCCATTTGCTGATGTTATGTCCTGTCTCTGAACTGAATCTAACATTCAGCAAGGCTGAGGCTTGGAGCCGATGCTGTAGACATGGAACCTGGATCTTCCCAAGCCCTATTAACACCCACTGCCTTGTACCAGCTTGGAGAGGCCAATGTGCACAGTGCCCAAGAGGAGTGGGGGTGGGGGATGGAAGAATGGAGAAACTAAATTTCTCTGACCCACAGATAAGCTGCTGTATAGTTCTAAAAACTGATCAAAACCAATGTACCTCCTTCATGACCCCCAATAAGCCCCAGTGTCATTCCATTTGTGGAGAAGCTTGAAAACTGTTCTGTGCCACTTATTGCTGCCTCTCTCGATAAGCCTGAGACTCATTTTTATTATGATCCCACGGCTGTGACCTGGAAGGTCAAACATGACCATGGAGGCTTGATAACTCCACTACTTTCTACATCTAATTTAGCACCTACTGTAAAAACTCATTTCTAGCAGCAATGCAGCCATCACTGATCTCTCCCTCACACCTCTCACACCAATAATATGGAGTCTAAATTCAGTCCAGGGGTGGCTGGGCTTTCTGCCCTATCTTCTCTTCAAGTACTAGGTCAAAAAAAAGTTATTTTTTTCCATATACTAAACATACACATTTTCTTTTCTCTTTGGCCTTTATGACAAAGGAGCCTTTATTTGATAACCAGAGGACAATTTAATAGACAGCTCGGTCCTCTCCATTCTCTTGTTTTCCTGTCAATTCAGAAGTCAGTTGATGGTTTTTTATGTTGTAGAGCAGGGCTCCTACACAGAGGTCCACTGTGGCTGAACTTCACCATGCAGAACTGCAGCTATCAGGAGGAAGAAGGGCCTGGGCCTGAGTGTGTCGTAGGGGTAGGAAGAAAAAGTTAGAAAAAGTACAAAATAGGACAGAATGTGGTGGTGTTGTGTTCCCCAAAATATTATGTACCCTAATAAATTTATCTGGGGTCAGAGAACAGAAAAGCCACTAAATACTTAGGGTAGGCAGTGGTAGCACACACCTTTAATCCTAGCATTCCAGAGGCTGAAATCCATCTGTTCAAGGATATAGCCAAGCATGGTGACTCACGTCTTTAATCCCAGGGAGTGGTGGTAGAAAGCAGAAAGGTATATAAGGTATGAGGACCAGGAACTAGAAGCATTTGGCTGGCTAAGCATTTGGCTGGTTAAGCTTTTAGGTTTTGAGCAGCACAGTTCAGCTGAGAGCCATCCGGATATGAGGACACAGAGGCTTCCAGTCTGAGGAAACAAGATCAGCTGAGAAGTTAGCCAGGTGAGGTTAGCTGTGGCTTGTTCTGTCTCTCTGATCTCCCAGTGTTCGCCCCAATAACTGGCTCAGGTTTGATTTTATTAATAAGAACTGTTAAGATTCCTGCTACAACAGAAGGCTAAGCTTTCCCCTGTGCCAGTCAACACCAACACCATTGCTAAGAACACTGCTGCCGGGTGCTGCTACTTGAAGCCCAGAGCAATGTGCCTCTAGCTCTCAAGGCTTAGGATTATAAGCCTCGGTGTTTAGAAGATCAGTTTTTGAGTCTGCATTGCTCCTTGCCACCTGTGATTTCCATCTGGAGCAGAAGAATGTAGGGACAGCCATTTGTAACAAATCCATTAACAGCAGAGAGAAGCTATCTGTCCCATAGCATATTCAGCCCAGCATCTTTCCAGTTTGTTATATTCATGTCCATTATCCATTACGATAACAAAATGCCCGACCATCTGTAAATTGTAATCATAGTTTTGGGGGGTCAAGGGCACAGCACTGAAGGCTGCACCACACTGACAGGGGAGTTTGCAGAGACAGGAAGACAGGTGTGGAAGGAGCCAGGCTGGGACACCCACTAGGTCAAACCTCTCCCTGTATTGCTGAGATTGAGCCCAGGGCCTCAAGCATTCTCAGGTAGTACTTTGCTATGGAACTTAGTGTATTTGGCTCAAGTTTTAATGACTCTACCACTTTAGCACTGCCATACTAAGTATCGACCCCCCAGGGCAAGGATCCTTATAGAGCATATTCAGGCTACCACTAAATCACAGCAGTGTCTAACCCAGACTTCAGGCCGAAGAGGCTGCCTTAGCACAGACTATTTTGTATATATTATTTGCTTTCAATAACTATTTTCCTTGACACTCCCAAAACATTTGTTGATTATTTTCAGACTTTTTGGTAGTTGTTCAAAATCACTTTATATTGTCATTTAAATGTGGAATAAATTCTGTTCAACTTTGGGTATCCACCCCTTCTCAGACAGGAGTTTCACATGGTGCCCAATATAGCTATCTTTTCATTTCACTCACTATTTCTCTTGCTGTGTAGAGCATTGACTTTTAGTTTTGAAGCCCAAGTTTCTGTGAGATATTAAAAAGACAACTGGCAAGACTTTATGAAGAAGCCTCCTCCCTATGTGTTATTCTGGAGCTGTGGCTGGAGCCTTACCTTCTGGGTCTTTCCAGGTACTTGGGGTTAGGTAAGATAAGGGTTTCAGTTAGATTCTTTTGCATGTGGGAATCTAGTTTTCTCACAACTACTTAATAGACAGAGTATCCTTTTTCCATTTTGTCCTCTGGTGCCAAGGTCAAGAATGAGCTCTCCATATGCTTGGAATTATTTTCAACTCTGTCTGGTTCATCTACAAGTCTGCTTTTATGCCAACATGCTAGTGTTGTTATTAATAAAACTTTATAATAAAATTTTTAGACAGAATATGTGGTGTCTTTATCTTTCTTAGAATTGTTTTGGCTATTCAAGGTCTTTGTGGTTCTACATAAATTGTTAAGTAAGTTTTTCCATTTTTGTAAAGAGTATCATTGGGATTTTAACAAGAGTTGTGCTGAATCTGTGTCTGATAGTTTTGAATCTTTGGAGAACATGGTCATTTTTAATAATATTCTTGTGACTCATAAATGTTGGATTTCTGTATCTTCTTCAATTTCTTCTATTTATGTTTTAAATAGTTTTTTTCCTACCAAGATCTTTCACTTCTTTGGCTAAGTTTATTCTTGTCTATTTTTGTGCTATTATAAAAAGGGGCTTACCTAGATATGTTTTTCAACTTGGTCAGTATTTTCATAAGGTTGCAAGTGGAATTTTGAAGTTGATTTTGCATCTTGCAACTTCTGTGAATTCATTTTCTGCTTTTAGCACATAGGATAGTATTACCCTTAAAAAGATTTTGCTTCCTATTTTATTTTATGCCGTTATTTATTGTTCTTGTCTGATCACTCATTAGCATTTTCAGTAACATAGACACTGAAACAAGAGGCCATCTTTGTTATAACCCAGATATTGATAAAAAGCCTTTCACTTTTTTTATGATACCAGCTATACATTTTTGATAAATAGCTTTTATTATATTGATGACTTTTTGGAACTCCTAAATTGTTAGTAGTTTTGTAGTTGTTGTTTTTTGTTTTTAATGAAGAAAAAAATAAGAATTTGTCCAATGCTTTTTCTTTGTCATCTGAGATGATCATGTTCTTTATATTTTTTTCAC
Organism: Peromyscus maniculatus bairdii; assembly: GCF_049852395.1. Taxonomy (NCBI): domain Eukaryota; kingdom Metazoa; phylum Chordata; class Mammalia; order Rodentia; family Cricetidae; genus Peromyscus; species Peromyscus maniculatus. The sequence continues at coordinate 110,807,450 of NC_134856.1, forward strand.
TATTGTATATATCACAATCATTAAGTTACAACTATTAATCCAGCTTTGCATGCCTGGGATAAGTCCCATTGGGTCATGATGTATACAGTCTTTCTAATGTGCTTTTAATTTGGTTTGACAATATTTAATTGAAGATTTTCACAGCAATGCTAATTCAATATAATGGTCCATGGTTTTCTTGTGGTGACTGTTCATGATTTAGATATCAATATAATGTTAATCAATATATCAATATAATATTAATCTGTGAAATACCAATTTTTGTTCATGGAGTTGGAGCTGGCTATTGTATCAAAGACCCTGTACATGCAGGGCAAGCACACTACAAGTGAGCTAAACCCCAGACCTCCCCTCTTATCATCTGGAAGAAGGTTCTTTAAAGCTCCCTGGCTGGCTCTTATTTGATCTGTCTGCTCTTAAGGTCTGGCCCACAGCTGTCTCCTTCAGCATCCTGGAGGTCTGCTCACCTCTTATCTGTGCTAAGCCTTATTCTTCCTTCATGCTGTGTCCTCTTCCTTCACTTACTCTCTTATTTGATGATGCCCAGACTGTCTTTAAAAGCTTTCTGAAAGCTGTATAAAATCCTCGACTGGAAAGCATTTTTCTCCAGCCTTCATCATTTGAACGCTCTCTGGGTGCCGTCCAGAAGTCTGAGCCACTCTGATGCCTGATTCTTCCAACATGTTCTGGTTCTCGTTCCTTATCTTGGTTTAGTTGGGTCTGCTACAGATTTGTGATTCAGGCCTGTGGTGACCATTTTCTGACTGGCAAAACATGGCTTTCAGTCATTGGAAGTATTTCATTATTTTTCTCCTCCTATTTCAATGTTGAATCTCCCAGCACCCCCACCACGACTGCCCTCTACCTTTAGTTCTAAAAATATTTCCTACCTAATTTCATTTTATTTTATTTTCTAGGCATCTGCTCTACTTTATCTCAACTCCATGGTATTTTTTCCTTTTGTTACATGTCTGTAATTTCTAAGAATTCTCCTTTGTCTTCTAGAGCACTAATTTAAATGTTTCATGAATTCGATATTGATGGTAGATCCTAGAGTTTTGTTTTGTTTTGTTTTTTTCATTCACCCAAAGTCTTGTTTGTTCTTTCTTTCTTCCAACGACTCTGGTCTGTTGACCCAGGGCATTTTCTTCCTATCAGCTATTAACTTTTCTGATATTTCTCACAGTCCTTGAATGACATTCATTCTCAAAAGTAAGGGACAAAAAAAGGTAACTGAAAATTCCAAGGCCAGGCCTGAGCTTGGTGTGAAGTTCTTTATGGGGTGATCCACCAGATACTTAACTCTAGAACTTCATTAGGTAATGTTTATTAGTACTGGGCTGGCCAGCTTTCCCAAAGGAACCCTTTTAAACTCTCCTCAAGAAGGCAAAGCCATACGTTACTGACAGTAGTCTACTTGCTGAAGAAAAACCAGTATTCTGTGTCCAAGCACTGACTGAATTCTGCTTATCCTCAACTACACCTGTGTCCTTCCAGACACAGAGTTTCTACTGTCACCTCAATGCACAGGCTACCAGGTTTCAGTTGGGACAGAGGGAAGGGTGTCACCTGGAAGCTTGAGATAGAGGTAGGAGGAAAAGAAGGATCTAATTCCATCATGGTTTAAACAGTTTTTCTTATAGCATTTTTCTCTTCCTGCCTCAGTTTCCCTTACAGAAGAACCAGCTAATCCCCTAACCACTTAAATAATCTCCAGCATATAACTGTTTTCCAGTATTGGTGGTGAATTGGTTCTGAGATTCCCAAAGATACAAAGAACTGTGGATGCTCAAGTCCCTTATATAAAATGGTGGAGCAAGCACACTGAGCCTATTTAGCCTACACAGATCCTTTGGCATACTTCTCTAGTTTACTTACAACACCAAATGCAATGTAAGCCCTTGGTAAGTAGCTATCATAAGGTATTTCCAAGGGAATGGTGACAAGGAAAAATGTTGGTTTGCTACAGAGGCATTTTTCTCCCGACACGGCCTTATGCATGGATGGCTGAATCTGTGGATGTGAAACCTGTGGACAGGGGCCTATTGTACATGAACTGATATCTGAGCTTCTTTGGGCCACACAACTCTGTGGTCAAGTGCTCATCTGCTTTCTGGCTATCACAGTGCTATAGACTCTAAGTTACTCTTTCAAATTAGTAATGTATGCAGTAAACCTTACTCCATAGTTTTTATAAAAGAATAAAACCAGAGATCTAGGATAGAACCAAACATGAATGGAGAAAAAAAGTCAGTGTAATGATACCTAATGATATTCTGCTACACTCATAGATTAGTGACTATGACAAATGTCAGCAGAGAGCCTTCATCTAGAAACTGATGGAAACAGATGCAGAGACCCACAAGCAAACATTAGGCTGAACTCGGGGAATGCTGCTCAAGAGAGGGAGGAAGGATTGTAGGAGCCAGAAGAGTCAAGGACATCACAAGAAAGCCAAGAGAATCACTAGCCTGGCTCATAGGGGCTCACAGAGTCTGAACCAACAACCAGGGAGCCTATGTGAGACCGAACTAGGTCCTCTACATGTATGTGACAGTTGTATAGTTTGGTCAACTCTTAACAATGGGAGCAGGGGCTGTCCCTAATGCTTTGGCTGGCTCTTGGGACCCTATTCCTCATACTAGATTACCTTGCCCAGGCTTAATACAAGGGGAGTAGAAGGGTGTATGTTTGTGATTCTAGAACCAGCTGGAACTTACATGGGAATGTTGCTTCCATTTCTTTATATTAGTTTTCCCTAAAATAACAAGTTCAAAGCACCGAAAAGTCACTTTAGAGAATACTTTGTGATTTCACAGACACAAGAGGTTGAGAGTTAGGGCAGGAAAGAAATTTAAGATGGAAGGAAGTTTTTCTGCCTCCAACAGCATGCAGCCCACACCAATTTCCATGCAGTGGGAGCTAGCAGTGAGTCTCACAGTACACCAGGAGAAATGCTTCAGACATGACCTGTGAATTCTCCTTCAAGGGGAGATTTTTATCAGAAGCCTACCCAGCTTCGCTCAACCCACATACATTTTTGATCTGCACAGTTTTGAGGATGAAGGTTCTCCATGTATTATTAACTGCCAAGTACACGACAGGCACTTCAGTCAGATAAATTCTGCCCTTTCTAACTTTAGTTTCCCTTTTCTGCCCCTAAACTCTAAATTTGAGCTATTTTCCATTTTTTTTTTTAAGATAGGCTCCGGGCTAAGAACTGTTAAAAATAATCCAAAAGTTTGGAATGAATTAGAACTCAAGTGAAAAATGTCTTAAACTACTTAACATGACTGTAGCCATTTAAGTAGCCAGAAAGCGGGAAGTGGGACCTACATCATTGGAGATATTTTAGTTTCCATAGGCTCACTGCTTTTTCTTCTCTGACATACTTGGGATTAAAAGCTTTCACCCAAACAAGGTAAATGTGGGGCAGAGAATCCAGACAGTGCTCTTAAGCAAGTGACCAATCTAAAGTCCCTGACTAGGGGGAGGAGGACATGGCAGCCTCCAGACAGACCATCCTGAGGCTAGAGCATTGCCTTTACCTACTCCAAGGGGCCCAAGAACACAAGCATATAGCTATAGTCAGAGCCTGATGGCGAGGAAAACTCGGGCTCAACCTGAGAAGCACTCTGGGAAAGGACAGGCCAGCACTAAAAATAGAAATAAATACAGATTTAAAGCAGCTACTGTTAAGGATAAAGGAGAAGCTGAGGAACCACCTGGATTAAGGGCAATGACTGTATAATCACGTGCGGCACACAACCAGAAGAAAACTGTTACAGACACTGTTGAGATTCATGATGGAATTGGAGTATGAACTGTTGATTAGATACAACCATTACAGTCAATGCTAAAGTTTCTGAATTTGATTAAAATGTAATTACCTAAGATCCTCTACCTTAGGAAACATACACTAATTATTAAAGGATGGAGCTGTCTGTTGTCTATATAAATTGTTCAGGGAAAAAGTGAGACCATCTCTTTCTGATTGCCCTCTCTTGGGAGGGAATGAAGGAGAAGGAACATGTGAAATATTCAGAAGAAAGATGGGGGAGGACAGGGCACAAGCACATGCAAGAGTGAGCACGTGAGAACCTAGCAAGATGTTGAAAGAAAAAGACTGATTAATCTTGGCCAAGTGTAACTAGAGTCCCTTTATTATACCTAAGTCTTTCCTGCCTGTCTAAAATCATTTTTAGAAAGTCAAAAACAGGACCAGTGAGACAGTTCAGCAGGTAATGGTGCTTGCCTCCAAGCCCAACAACCAGGGTTCTGTTCCCAGAACCCATGTGCTGGATGGAGAGAACACCTCATGCAAGTCATCCTTGGGCCCTCGCCTATGTGCTGTGGCACACATGTGCCCACACGCAAACACACCCCCACACACCAAATAAAATAAAAGAAGTTAAAAGCATTTTTAAAACCACACATGCAATTGCCCTAAGAGGACATCATTGAAATGTCAGCATTTTATTTTCTAACATTATTATAAATTTCTGGAATGGATCTTTTGCTTGCTTTTTATGATAGCAAAGAACAAGAGCAGAAAGAGCAGAGCTGCAGTCCCAGGATCTCACCTCACTGTGAGGCAAACCCGCTTAGTGACACGGAGCCCAGCTAACTGGTCCGCCAAGTAGAAATAGGAGATTCCTGCAAAGATGGCACCAGACAGGACACACAGGACGCAGGGACCATGGCTGTGCTGTCACACACTGACATCACACAAAGGAAGCTTTTCCAGTACCCCTCCTAACGCCCTGTTTTACAATGCACTGCTTGAGGGCACTGTGCTGTGAGCCGCAAAACCAAGGAGTCAGGACACACATCCACGATGACAAGGCTGGCACATGGAACACAGTCAGCCAAGTAGGCTTTTATCCATCTGAATGCTCATCCACTTGGGGTTGATTCTCTTGTCCTTAATTAGGAAAGAAACAAAATTCTAAGGAGCAAGAGTTAGAAATGAGCTTCGTGCTACATTACCAAATCGATTCTATTGCCCTGAATGCACAGTTAACATCAGCTCTAATTCTTGAAACTACAATTCTAATTCCCCTGAAAAAGAAGAAATACAGAATTATTATTGAACCATACTTATCACAGAGAAAGAAATACAAGATCAAAACCATGAGACAGCACCATAAGGTCTTTTTTCCTTAGAAGTTAGTCCAAAGAGTCTCATGTCTTATAAAGCCATTATTAAGGTAATAAAAATGAGTTCAAATTGAATATTATAATTTTAATAAATCAGGTTCATATAAAAGACACAGAAGAATTATGTAGATCCTTGCAATTTTTTTGGAACTTGTATAAAACAAGGCACATAATCCCCCATGAAAAGAAAAAAAAAAAAACCCCTAGACTGAAATAGAATAAAGATGACTTTTCAAAGGCCAGGATTTATATTCTCCATATAAATCCAGTCAGTCATTCTCCATCTTAACACCCTCCACCACTCAATATCTAATATAGAATAACTATGTGTAATCATATTTTTTCTTACACTCATGGCAATTAAAAATTCCTAAAGGCAGGATAAAAGTTAATGCTAAAATAGAAAAAAAGTCTGAAGAAACAAACTGAACACAGCATGTAGGTTTTGTTTATTTAACATGGTTTTCTGTAAGATCATTATAAATAAAGGAAAGTCACTCTCACTGAGATGAAGTCATACTCACTCTTCATTATCCCCAAGTCAGATTTTAAAAGAAATTTGAAATGGTGGTTCTAAGAGAGACACATCCCCATTTTTTGTTTCTGTTTTTTTTTTAATGGGTTATGATTAACAGGGGGTCTTTTGAACAGCTATCAACAAATTCTGCGTTGAAAATTCTTTACTATCATGAACACAGACTATTACAGAATCCAGGCTTGGCTGGACCTAGTCTCCACAGCACAGTGAGCATCCCACCATTCACACAGCTGACTGACATGGTGATAGAGTTTATCCTCTCACATCAGGACTAAAAAAGGTAGGCAAGAGGTCAAGTACAACAGACAGAAAACTGAGATGGTGACAAAGAGCACACTGAGGGAAAATGTTGGCATTTGGAAAGCATGGCTCTGACTGAGGGGAATGAGGCACTTATGCTTTTAAACATTATTTTATACATATGAGTGTTTCGCCAGCGTGTGTTTCTGTGTACTTCATGTGTGCCTACTGCCTATGGAGGCCAGAAGAGGGTGTCACATTCCCTGAAACTGAAGCTGCCATGTGCATGCTGGGAATGGAAGCCAGGTCATCTGCAAAAGTAGCCAGTTCTCTTAATTGTGGAGCCCTCTCTCCAGCTCCAGGAACTTACTCTTCAATACAGCCATCTTCCAGGTAACACCTCTCTGCTGGGCCTGTGCTGCCTATGGGAAATGCTGTGCTGTACTGCCCCATATGCATGCACCAGATCTGTAATCCTGGAGATCACCAGCATCTTAAAAATAGCCCTTTTCTTCTTTCTTTTCTTCTTTCTTTCTTTTCTTCTTTCTTTCTTTCTTTCTTTCTTTCTTTCTTTCTTTCTTTCTTTCTTTCTTTCTTTCTTTCTTTCTCTCTCTCTCTCTCTCTCTCTCTCTCTCTCTCTCTCTCTCTCTCTCTGTCTCTCTCTCCCTCCCTCCCTCCCTCCCTTTCTTTCTTTCTTTCTTTCTTTCTTTCTTTCTTTCTTTCTTTCTTTCTTTCTTTCTTTCTTTCTTTCTTTCTTTTTTTTTTTTTTTTGGTTTTTTGAGACAGGGTTTCTCTGTGTAGCTTTGCGCCTTTCCTGGATCTCACTCTGTAGACCAGGCTGGCCTCAAACTCACAGAGATCTGCCTGCTTCTGCCTCCGGAGTGCTGGGATTAAAGGCGTGCGCCACCACCGCCCGGCAAAAAATAGCCCTTTTGTTCACGAGAGCCTCACACTCTATTTCAGCCAAGAATAATCCTCAAATTCAACATGGTGGACAATCAAGTGCTTGACAGGGCTCTCGAGGCTGCCCTGTGAGCATTACTGGCAGTCCTTCCTTTCAACAGCTGAGGCTTGGCAACACCTTTTGTTATTTTTATAACCTTCAAAGTTCAACATTGTTATCACTTTTCCTTAGGTTTTGAATAAGGGTAAATAGATGGATAAAAAGAAGTGCTCAATTTAATATGGTGTTTTAAAAAGAAAAAAAAATTAACCTTTTTCAAATGTGCTCCAACTTGATGTTACTACAGGTTACAAAACACAGACTTGAAGTTTATGTGGGGCTTAGAACAATAAAAACACAATGAAAAAAGAGGCAACGAGGAAAAATTCAACCATGTAACTGTAGAGCAGAGACAGTTTGAATAGGGAAAGTCAGGTTGGGGGTGTGAGGCAGAAGACAGGATGGAATTCGCAGGGCTAGCATTTCTACTTAAGAACTGGTCAGGATACAGCCTCAGAACCACTAGGATTTAGCCATCAGTGTCGGATGAGTCAAGAGGAAGAGTTCGTATTCTAAGTTTTTTGAAAAGTTCACGCATCCCTGGAAGATGTGGTGGTGTACTTTCTGTAGTACATGAAAGGCCAGTGAGATGACCTCTGTAGAACAAGTTAGTGTTCTCCATAGAAGAGAGAATAGTTTTGCTGATGGATCTATGACTAGGACTTAGAATCATTAAACCCTAAAAAGACTGTTAAGTGATGCCACAAGAGCTAGTCATGGACATCCCTTAGACCCGCAAAACTCCCTAAACTGTTTCTATTTCCACTCGTGCAAGACCTCCTAATGGGCTTTCTCCTGGCTCTGTCCCTCTGTATTTCCTCTCTAAAACATGCTTTCTACAGCTAAGCACTGCTATTTGGAAGCTCTACACTAGTCCCAGTCAGTGGAAAGCTATTTAACATGGTCTGTAAAGCCATCTTACCTGAATTTGCTTACAGTTCCTAATTCACTCTTGACAATAATCTACTCCTCCATGTTGCTTGTCACCCAACCCCAAACAAACAAATCAGAACCCACCTAGTCAGCCCCCATAGAAAGAAGTTTAAGCTCATTAAATGGTCTATGACTCCCCTATGCTCCCTGTAGCTGGGAAACAGTCTTCCTCTCTCATAGGCCCTGTCCTCTTGTGATGGTGGACAGTAACTCAGCCTTCACAATGCATTTAACAGTATTTAAAAACTCTACCTGTGTTGAGTTCCTGCCATTTGCCAGGTATGTACTAGGTCAACAAGGATAGGAAGATTGCCTCCAAATTTCTCAAAGCCTAGAAACAGAGACAAGGTCCACATGTCTTGACAAAGATCAGAGTGTAAATTGTAGCTTCTTAAGCTCTGGGATGCTACAGAGTCACATAATTGAGTGGGGTTTGAGAGAAATTTTGCTATGGCAAAAGGTCTCTTAAATATGCAGTGATAAAAATTATTCAAAATAAAAAGTATAATGAATACAAAGAGTTCTGGCAGGTTTGCTCGTGTTGTGTCACACGGCTTCATCATAGCCTTCATCACTGCAGTCAATACCAAATGACACTGCTGGAAGTCCCCAGTGTAGATCCCAGGCTCTCTGGTATGCATTGCTGGGGTGGCTACTGTACACTCTCCTGCTCTTACAGAAAGAAACTTTTAGAGTTCTCCTACTGTCACCTCTTAGAATATAAGTATCAAATTAGCCTATTTTTTAATTGGACTGTGCTGCATGCAGTGTTTGATTTTAGAAACTTTTTTTTTTTGAGTTGTGGGCTTGACTTTCATAAAACAAACAAAGAAAAACCTGTGGAATTACTTTTGACTTGAGATTAACACAGAATTTCCAGTCATTTTTGAATGGTCCTAAACATACTTCGACCATTTGTACTATGTATTTACGAAAAGAGTTTTCCACATTGATGATTAATAAATAAAAATGTCAATCATCTCTGTAATATGTTAGAGATGTTCTATGTCCTACAATATCAAATGTTCAGCCAAAATTTAATTCTTAATGTAAAAATAAACAAGCACCATCTCATTAGTATACAAATTTGCTTTTGTCTTTAAAAAAATGGCAAAATTATAAATTCTTTTGTTTGGATTTATATATCTGTCTTATATATGTTTATTTACATGCAGGGTCATATAAAAGTTTCTGATCAAAATAGGAGTCTGACAGAAAGACATTTAAGAATCCCTGGTATAGCTGGGCTGTTGTGGCACATGCCTTTATTCCCAGCACTTGGGAGGCAGGAGTACGTAGATCTCTGTGAGTTTGAGGCCAGCCTTTTCTACAGAGTGAGTTCCAGGACAGGCTCCAAAGTTACAAAGAAAAACCCTGTCTTGAAAAAAACAAACAAACAAAAGAAAGAATCCCTGGTATAAATAAGTATGGGGCCTGTGAAGGTTAGTTTTAGTTGTCAACTAGATACAGTCTAGAGTTATCTGAGAGACAGTCTCATGAAGGATTGCTTAGATCAGGTTGCCCTGCAGGCATGTTTATGGGAGGTTGTTTTTGACTGAATTAACTGATGTTAAAAGACTGAGTCCACTGTGGGCAGCACTATTTCCTAGGCTTGGGGTTCTTGATTAGTAAGAATGGAGAAGGTGAGCTAAGCACTAGGGTATGAATGAATTCATTTTCTCTCTACTCTTAACTGTGGATGTGACTAGCTGCTTCAAATTCCTGCCTTGATTTCCTTCTAATAATGAACTAGAGCCTGGAATTGTAGCTGAATAAACTCATTCTTCTTTACAGTTGCTCTTGTCAGAGTATTTTTTATGACATCAATAGAAATGAAACCAAAACAGAGCTTTAATGGAACATGGGAAAACAGCCTAGGTGGATAACCAGAGGCTTAAGTGATGAGTAGAAATGGCCCAGGTTTTACTATCTGTCCTGTCCACTAACACGTGAAAAGATAAGCAAGGATTTTGAAACAGAAAGTAGATAGGGAAACATCACATTTGAATGTGAAGTGGTTCCACAGCCATGTATTTGAACCTTTGGTTCTCAACTAGGGGTGCTAATTGGAGATGTTGTGGATCTGACCTAGGTGAGTTTCTGGGGAACAGACCTTGAGGGCTTCAGCCCAGCTCTGCTTTGTCCAGAGCTCTCTGCTTTACAATCCTCTGAGATTTGAGGACTCCAAGATCGTCACTCTGACCTCGATGACACCACTTCTGGCCATGATGGATTATGCCCTCTCAAACCATGAGCCAAAATAAATCCTACTCCTTTAAGATAATTCTGTCTGGTACTTTGTTAGAGCAATGAGAAACATAACTAAGGCAGCTGGGCAGTACAAGTGGTAAGCAACAGGTGAGCAGAAGGTGCCAGGAGGAAATGATCAGACATCAAGAACAGAGAGGCAAGCAGGAGTTTCTCTGTGCCCTGGGCACATTAGCTATTAATCTGGGCTCCGACTTTCTGATGTTTAACATGACATTACTAGTAGTGCTTGCTGTAGAGACACGATGCAAGAATCAAATTAGATAAGCCATACCAAGTCCTCAGAACATGGAAGTGTGCTAATGGCTGAGTGTCAACTCTATGTATTTTTTTTTTTTTACCATGTGGTTATTATAATTGGGAAAAACAATTTTCTCATCAGTAAGATAATAGCTGGATAAGTGTTCACAGACCTACAAATAGTCATGAGGCATCTACCAGGACAACAAGCCTTAGTTAGAAAAAAGAGATGAATAATCAATTAACACAGCTCAATAGAAACCAAATGTGAGTTTCCTATTAGGACATCAACAAACCATAAATGTAGTCTCTGTGTGTGTGTTGTTTAGATAGGATCTCCCTATGGAGCCCAGGTTGGCCTCAAACTCATGATCCCCCTGACTTAGACTTCCCAATGGTGGGATTATAGGCATGAACTAATATGCCCAGCTTACATTTAGTGTTTTAAAATAGCCCATTCTCTTTTCTTTTTTTTTTTTTTTTTGAGCTGAGGATTGAACCCAGGGCTTGCACTTGCTAGGCAAGTGCTCTACCACTGAGCTAAATCCCCAACCCCAAAATGGGCCATTCTCATTTTGCAGCATCTGAAATATTTTGAGATGAAATGAAGGTTTTCATATGGCCTTCTCAATGTTCTAAAGAATATTGTTCTTGCCTTTTCCAGCTTAGAGGATAACCCTGGGATTCACCTCTGTTGATGCTTCAAAGCATCTCAGTTGGACTACTGTTTCTGATTTTATGTCCTTAAATTTTGACACTCTTGCCTCTCTCTGAGAAGGACTCTGGTGACAGTGAGCTGTCATTGTCCTGGGTAACTCACAGCCATCTCCTCATCTGAAGATTTTTTTATTTTAAATAAAAACATTTTAAACTATTTTTCAAATATTTTAAATATTAATCACAAGTTCTCTGCAGAGCATAAGCCTATTGGAAAGGGAATCAGTAAGTCAAGGAGACAGCTGCAAACTGTGTTGACTGTAGCACAACTCTAGAACACTATAGTCAACAGTCACACTATAGAAACAGCCTATGTGTACTTCAACAGATGAATGAACAAAGTGTGGCATATTAGACAATGGGATATGATTCAGTCAGATAAAGAAAGGAACCCGACCATGTATATCTGTGTAAGTGCCACTGTGGAATACAAACCACATATAGAAAGACAAACAGAAGATGTGATAGATAATATGAATGGTCACCAGGAAATAGAGAGCAAACGTGTACACATATAAATAAATAAGTAAATAAGAGGTAAAAGGGGCAGGATAGAGAAGGGATGGTTAGTGGGTACTGGGATACACAGAAGCAACAACTTCCAGTCTTCTATACTATAGTACGGCAATTATACTTGTTACATTACATTGTGTGTTTCCAAACAGCTAATACAGAAGATTTTGAATTTCCAGCATAAAGAAATGGTAAATGTCTAAACTGATGATGGCTATGCTAATGACCCTGATTAAATCAGCACACTGTATATGTGTGTTAAAATGCCACCCTGTACCCCCAAAATATCTATAATTATTATGTAGCAAAAGAAGCTGATCACATCTGCAAAGGCCTTTTCTTTGGGTAAGCTAACATATTCCATGTTTTAAATTTAGGGTGTGGACATCTTTGGGGCTCATTATTCCCCGCTCCATTCAGTCACTGCTGCCACTTGAACCCTCTAAAACAACGAATAATTATGTTTCAGCAATCACAGTTTAGATTCAAGAAAAGAGTTGATCAATTGCTTGTACAAACTGTCATGAAATTCATTAAAAATAAAAAATAAAAAATAAGAAAGTGAAGCAGAGCTAACATTCAAGCCAATCAGCTAGGAAAAGCAAGCTGCCAAACCTTCCCACTTACTGGTGAAATGGTGAACCCCAAAACACACAACAGCAGCGAATCAAGTGTCATTATGCATGTCAAAGCATTTTGGGGATCACTATATTCTATTTTCCACTTCTTAAATGAGCAAGCATCACCTGCATCAACAGATAGTAGGCACCAAGCACTCAGGACTCCACTATCACTCAAGCTTCCCTGCTGTTACTGTAGATACCCTGGAAAACTCTGCTATGTAATCTGCTGAAACATGATACAAAACATTATGGACAGGCTAGAAATCTGATTAATGCCAAGTACAAAGAGAAATGGAATCCAGAAAAGAGAAGTTTCTACCCTTACCCCAGAATTAAATCCAGAAACTTGCAAATGCTAGGCAAGGATTTGAACCCTGGGCTATATCCACGCCCCCCCCCCCCCCCCCCCCCCCGTCAATGTCCCACCCTTCCCAGCCTGCCCCCTTCCTTCCTTCCTTCCTTCCTTCCTTCCTTCCTTCCTTCCTTCCTTCCTTCCTTCCTTCCTTCCTTCCTTCCTTCCTTCCTTCCTTCCTTCCTTCCTTCCTTCCTTCCTTCCTTCCTTCCTCGCTTCCTCCCTCCCTCCCTTCCTCGCTTCCTCCCTCCCTCCCTCCCTCCCTCCCTCTGGTTCTTCCTTCCTTCCTACTGTCCAATTTTGAGACAGTGTCTTTCTAAACTGTCTAGGCTAGCCCTGAACCTATGTTCTCTATGCCTCTGTCTCCCTGGTAGCTGGAATCACAGGCACGTGCCACCACTTCTGTTCAGGAAAGAGACAAACAGAAGAGATCAGATATAACTAGTTAGCAAGAATGCCAAGACAGAGGAGTTTTCATGAAGCTATGCTTTGGAATCAATTTCTAACAAAATGTTCTGAACAATCTAGAGTATGAATCCCCCTGTACCTTTCCTCCACAGAAAATCACTTGGACATCTGAGACTGTGTAAATAATATACCGGTGCTGTGAACTGGGCTGAAAGGATCAGGATCCCTTGTCCACAGCAACTGTTCTTTAAATACTTAGCTGTCAGGCTTAGGATCATATTTAGAAATCAACTTAGAGACAGAGTAATTGAACTCTCTCATACATGTGTATGTTTGGGAGGAAGTAGGGGAGTGTTTTTTTAAATACAGTATGTTCTGACCCAACAGTCAATAAGATCTGAAAGAGCCAATGATAAGTCACTGAACAAGCTTCTGCACATGATTTAACAACTTTCTGCATTCTGCATTTATTCTAAGCATCTATAACCTACAGAAAAAATGGACTCACCTACATGAAAACTTCATGTAAAGTTGCCTGTCTAGCTAGAGGACATCCCTCTAGACTGCCTCCTGATCTCTTAAAACATACAGACACACCTTGGGGCTAAGGCCAAATGTCTACTGTGGCTTCTTTATGCTAAGGGCAAAAATTCTAGAAACTTCTGGTAGGTGAAACGTGATTCTATTTTACTAATATATTTAGAGACATCACTTTTACTTTCTGGTTCCAGTATGTAAGGCAAGCAGTAAGCCAGGGGGTTAATATCATAACAACACTGTAATCCAGTATGAATACCCTCAAGACCATTCCTGTTAGTTAATGTGTATTCCTTCAGGTGACATATGTATTCAAATAAAGACAATAAAAATTTTCATTATTTTTCATTAAAATTTTCTAGAAAGGAAGTGTAGAAGTGATAGCTAAGAATCAAAACTTTTTTGTTGTTATTTTTTTTAACTTAAGTGACCTTTTCTAGGTGGGCTGAGAAGCTCAGCTACAATTAAATCCACTGCTAGAATTAAAATGGATGAAGTCCAAGGAATAAAGACACAATGGAGTAGAGAATATAAACATGTAACTTTGACCTTTCATTAACCACTCCAAGGTCATTCTCATTTGGCTTGAGTAATTTCACCATTAAATCATCTGCATAAATATCCTTGCAATAGCTAATAAATAATTTTAGTTTTTCATGAGAATATATCACCTAATTTTCATTATAAACTCTAAACTATTCTGTTTCTTTTTAATAGCCATAGTAAAGAACTGGCAAGGAATTTACCCTTTGCCTTTTGAAAATGCAAACTTGACCTGCCAGTACTGTGACCATCTGTGATTTGCATGATTAAGAAACATACATAATTTAGTTAATTTATCAGGGCATTAACACAATTCATCAAAACATCAAGATTTGCTTATACTAATGTTATTGTGAACATAAAAATACTTGGGAAGAAATGAGAATGTATATTGAAGTCCATTTGATATCACCTATGAGGTATGTGGAATGTGAGGAGTGTACAGAAGAGATGAAATGCATGTAAAAAATGGCTCTTCCTTATCGAGTCATTCTTAAAGAAGAGAAAGCTGTTATTGGAGAGCAACTGGTATGTGCTAGTCCTTTACCATAAGTTAGATTCACTTTCATTATTGATTGGTCTTGGCAAGGGAATGAGGAATAAATTAGAGAAAATATTTATTGCTCATTTACCACAGTCTTATATTTTAGTGAATGTTGCAATAAGCTTTTTCATAAACTACCTGAGACAGGCAGGGTAAACAATTATTAATTTCTGGTAAGTGTTGGAGGTGGAAGAAGACACAATGTATATTATAAATCTACTCCGTGACAGTAAATCTCTACAGTTTCATCGTTAATGTCCAATTCCCTGGATTTATGATTCTTAATTCCATGACGCTAAAACTTCATGAAATGGTCTTTGTATAGAATATAATGACTAAAATGTAAGAGGCATCAGATTATTTCCCCCAAAACATTTATTTTGAAGTCCTAATCACCTCAAAATGTTAGAAATCATGTTATAGATAAAAAGCAGTTAAAATGAGGAATAGGAGGAACCTCTCAGCCTCTGAGAGATGGGGGTCTTCGTAAGACACCCACGGGGATATCTGGTGACAGTGGAGGCAGAGACTGAAGCTACATTATGGCAGACCAAGGACACCTCAGTGAGCCAGCACACCCTAGGAGCTAGGAAGAGGCCAGGAGAGATTCCTCCATGTGTCAGTGTTGGCATGTGTCTGACTCTGCCTCCAGCCTTCAGAAATGTGCAGGCACAGATTTCTGTTGTCTAAGTCACTCTATACTGTTTGTTCTATCAGTCAGGGTAGAAACACTTGAAAAAGTTTACTGATGACATGGTAGAAAGGTGATTGTGACTTAAGACACAGAGAGAAAGTCTTCATGAGACAATTCTGAAGGATTGTTACCCCAAATCACAAAGGATTCTAAAAACTTTCCAATAAGAAACAAAGAGCATGTTCCAAACGAGCAAAAGACCTTAGCAGATGCCCTGCCCAAGGAAATATATGTGAGGAAGGGGAACAAGTGAGAAGATGCTCGCCATCACATGTCTTCAGTGAACTGCACATTAAAACCACAGAGTGCTGGCTCAAGAGCCAATAAACGAAGATTGAACACTACTCATTCCCAAAGAGAGATAAAGCCAGTTGGATTGCATTACATAGGTAATACACAAACATCATGAGCACCGAGCTCTGAGCTAGCAGGCAGATGATCTGATAGCTTTTTTTATACATGGCAACAGGGATTGTATATTTATTCAACTATTTAGGAAGGTGATTTGTCAGTACCTAGCCTATTAGGTCAACTGCATGTCCCATGAAAATACAACTAAGCTTTTTACTAGACACAGAAGTAAAGTGTACACATGAATGGAACAAAAGATAAAAACAAAAATGGTGATGACTGTATCAACCGTAGTTCTTATGTTATGAAACTGACAAAAGGCCCACTTCTCTCCAATAGTAGGATAAATAACTTATGAGAAAACATTATATAGCAAAGAAAATGGATGGTGAATAGCCACTTTGTAAAATACTGGATTTACTAACAATGAAAAGGAAATGAACAAAACCCAAATTCATACACTGATGAGGTCTCCTGTTCAATGAGGGAAAGCAGTTTCCTCTGGGAAGGTCGAGGACAGTGATCCATTTCTGTATGACCATGTCAGGGACCTACATATACAGAGAATCTTCTTAATCTGACTGATTGCACACCCAACAGTCACTATATGAAAACACAGATGGACCACTGTGGTCATATATGTATTATGGAATGATACATAATATTTACATACAGAAACAAGGTCAGTAGATATGCTTTAGTTTAAAAAGATTTCTGATGAAGTTAGAAAAAGATGGATTGAATTATAACAGGGAACAGATCAATAGCTGCTAGAAGCTAGGGATAAAAGGAGTATATGAACATAGAAAGGGGAAAAGATGTCTGGGTTACTGATGGAACTGTCGTATAACTGACTGTGATACAGGGTACATTGCATATGCATTGCCAACTCACAGACCCCCAACACCAAAGGTCAGACCTCAATAGTAAATAATTTAGAAAAGGTAATAAATTAGTTTATTTTCATTTCTGTGCAAAGTTAATTATGTGTGGCATTAAAGTTTGGCTTTTTTTGTCAATCAGAAGAAAATTAATCAGTCTATACATTTGCACTGAGAATACAATGCATATTTGTTAGTATAGATAAGTTGATGGGTAGGTAGATGATAGATGGGTAGCCAGATGATAGATGGATAAATAGAAAGAAAATAGGCACATGGATACACAGATGTTAGGTGGATGGAAGAATAGACAGATGATAGATGTGCAGGAATCAAGTAAAAAAAAAAACACAAAATTTCCAACAAATAAATAATTAAGATAGTCTTTTACATAGTAGAAAAATATGAAGCATATTTTGCTCAGATATTTATCTCTTTTTTTGTTTACTTGTTTACTCTGAAGTGCTGGAGATGGAAATAAGGGCCTCATGTATGCTAGGCTAACACCGAGCCACATCCCAGCCCATGTATTTAAATGTTGCCTGATCTCAAAACACCCAAAGATTTATAATGTACACACAAGTAAATACAAGATAGTGGTTTTCAAAGTTTTTAAAAATTGAACCTTCCTCCTCATGAGAAAATGTGATATTGTTTGCTTCTCATTGCATGAGGTCATTTACCTCTTCCATGACCACGCCCAGCTTGAATTGTCCTAATATTTTGCAACACAAAGGTTAGCCATGCGCCAGTAGAATTGGATGGCTCCTATGAATGGGCTCTTACCAAGTGAGCTGGGACTTGTTCAGCTTTTGCAGCGGGAGTTCCTGGTCTTGGGTAGAACTGGTTGATGAAGAGGCTTGGAAATTTATACTCTTCAACAAGTTTCAGTGTTTCTTGAAAATCCTGATCGGTTTCTCCAGGAAAACCACAGATAATATCCGTAGCAATTGTTATTCCAGGAACCCTGGAGAAGAAAAACAGACAAAAATGTAAAAAAAGTTGACTATGAGCCAGAATTATTTTATTTCCTTGACATTTTAAATGGCATTTAAAAAAATAGTTTTGTTTTTTTTTTTAACAGAGCCCTTGCAAATAGTTTTGAAAAGCTCTAAATACTAAGAGATACAATGAAATATAGTGGCCCTGGTCATCCTCAGAGGCATCCATTTTTAATGCTTTTAGACATGTTTTTGTTTTGTTTTCTCCTCAGTCTGTTAACATAGATGCTTACTCTGCCATTTCTGGATTTGTTGGTTTTTTAAAAGCAGTATTTAAGGACTTTCACATTATGGTAAATGAACTAGCTGTAAATGTACTCTAATCCTATGTTCCTGTCACTGTATTCATAGTACTTCCATAGAAGAACTGTGGAGACAACGGGTATACCAAGCTGTTTCTCAACAACATTTCAATTTTCCTAAGGGTACTAACAGCCTCTTTGGAAAGTTTGCTTAACATTTTATGTTCCTAAGCTGATATCTTCTCAAGGCTTCATCAGGCTGGAGGGGAGATGGCAAAATCAAACCTACTTTCTACACACTCCATGGCTTAGACTGCTCAGCACCCATGTCCCTAGGCTCTGGGAAGCCACTGCTGCTCTCTTCGAGTATTCACTACTCTAGCAATGAACGGGCTGTTACCCTCAGCTGTTGCTCCTTGCTCTCCCTTTCCTCAGTCTTGCTTCCCTCGGTCGGTCCTCGGTCTTGCTAATTTTCCGTTACTTCCTTCCCTCTGCTGGAGTGTGTTCTCAGTATCAGGTGACACTGTGATTAGGTCTCAGGATGTCTAAACACACAACTGATAGGTACAACAGTGGTATATAATATTCCAAATTGAAAAGGATTTTCCACCAGAATTTTGCATTGTTCCTTTTAAAAAATGCTGATAGCTAACTGAAGGTATAAAATTCACTCCTGTGCACACTCACACTTTTCAGTGCTGAACATTAGACCTAGGGCCTGTGTCATCCAGGTCAGTGCTCTATGACTGACCCACACTCCAGCCACACATCCTCCATTTCATGTGCTATGTCACTTCTCTTTTTAGGGTGTCAGGTTTTTCTCCATCAATTTAAATCTCATGCTAACAAGGCTTTTTTAAAAAAATTTTAAATTGTTGTACAAGGCACAATCTATAGACTTAAGGTCTTTCACTCTAGGAATCTAATTCTCTCATATTATTTTTTTAAATAATTTCTCTATGAAATTGGCTTGTATTATTTCTTTAGTAATTTCTCTAAGAAATGTCATATAATACACTTTCTCTTAGGGATTCATTTCTTTTGAATGTTGAAACTACCAGTTGATCTTTAGCTTTTTCTGTCTCGTTTTCCTTGTGTGTTCTTTGTTCTATTTTCCAGAAAATTTACTTGAGCATGTTTCCCAGTCTCTAATTTAAAAATAAATAAAGCAGTAATTCAGTATGTTTCAGTGTCTCATAGCTTTCTCCATCTTTAGGATTCCTTTACAGGACACCTTGTTTCTGTTTAGAGACACAAAATCATTTCTTACTTGAGGATATCGAAATCTGTCTCAATTTCTCTGCTCACAGCCTTTGGACCTATTTCCTTCAGGCTGAGAATTTTTATCAGCACATAGTCATTTTCACTGTCCTTTTGGTATTAAAGAACAAAGCACTGCAAACTTTTTTTTTTTTAAAGATTATTTATCTTGTTTTATGTGAAGGAGTGTTTTCTCTTCAGGTATATCTGTACACCACAAGCCTGGTGCCCACAGAGGTCAGAATAGGTATCAGATCATCGTAGAACTGAAGTAACAGACAATCATCAGCCACCATGTGGGTTCTGGGAATTGAACCTGAGTCTTCTGCAAGAGCAGCCAGTGCTCCTAACTGCTGAGCCATCTCCCCAGCACCTGTAGACTTTTCATTGTAGGGTGAATATACAGCAAACTGCCTTTGCTTTCAGTAGGTTCCAATGCTGAAGGTGGTGCCATTTTTCTCCACAACCTTATGGTTTCTATGAGGTTGGCTACAAAGTTCTCCAAAACTTCCACAGTGTAATGGGAACAGAATGATACAACAGCTACTAATCGCACTGCACACTCATTAGGGTGCATGTCCCATATCATACTTCACCTACTTTCCTGTCACACATGGCTCTTCACAGATGAGAACAACTATAGGCAGCACAGAGAGAAGGAGGCTTGGGCAGCCTGGCATGCGTGATCCTAACTAACACACAGAGTCATGAAAACCAACACCCGTGTGGAGGATCCACGCCCCGCTCACTGTAAAAGTCCCCTCTCCCCATTTCTACTTTGCCTCACACCGTCATTAATTTGGATGGATTATAACTTGTGAAGCAATTCCAAGGATTTTTCTATGTGATGCCAAATATGGGGGATAATTTCTTACAGAACAAAGGAAATGGTCTATTGTGACAAACTCATTTCTTCCTTCTTTAAGGACAATCAAAATCACACTTGAAAAACCACAGAAAAGTATACTTCCTTAGTGAGATGCAGAAAAAAAATAGCATTTTTCCAGACTAAGTACACGGACAGAAAGAAGTCTACGAATCACTTTCAACTAGCTAGTTTTACACTTGCATTCAAACTCTTCATGATCAAAAGAAATCCACAGCTAAAATTAGAGGCAAAAGATAACAGATGACAAAGTCCATCTCCCCCAGGAAATAGAAAATATCTTGCCTGTGAAATGTGGCAAAAATTGAAGACAATTGGTCATTGTCCTAATTTCTGAATCAGAATGAATCTGGCAATAGCTGTGGGGTATTCCCAAAGGAAAGTCCCTTTCTGATCACGGCCATCCTTCTCTATCCATCAGTTGTCCTCTGCACTGGCCAGCACCTGCTTACTTTGGCTTCCTTGGTGGTGGGGGTAGGGGTGGGTTATGACCAACCTTTAAAGGAATTACAATAAACTGGGATGCTCAAATGTGAATGTAACTAAACAACCAATTCAAAAGCTGGTCTGGTAACACAGGAGACAGAATACTATGAATTGATGGCATGAAAATATTTACAAGTAGGAACTCATGTAATTGTTTAAAAGTTTATAAGAGTATAAGTTGATTATATCATAAAAGTAGAGTCTATACCTTAATATCAGACAAGGCTCATCTATACATTAATTTAAAATATGCAAATGTTTCCACTTATATTCTTGAAAATAATTTGATTCCTTAGGTAAGCCAACTAAAATCTCATTTACATTGTTAATTTGCCTGGCAAATAATTCTCAGTATGCAAAAATCAAAGAAGTTTGATTCTAATTTTGTATCTTGTGATTTAAGTAAGAGGAAATGATGAGGGTGTAAAGCAGAATATTATTACAAATATTTAAATGTTAATTCTGGGCAAACACTGTCTTTGATACACTGAATTTTCAAAATTCTAATTTTTTACTTACTACATTTTCACAAATTTAATGTAGTAAGAAAAATGTATGCAATCATTACTAGTATGTTCGTGAATTTTAAAACCTTTTAATATTTATGTTTTCTTAGTAGTTTTAGGAAGTAATTCTGAAACAAAATAAAAATATTCAATGAGGTAGAATAACAGGGAAAAATGACTCATCATTTTCTCTGTCTTATGTTTACTTCCAAAGCAGGTTTGTAAAATAACTTGGGAACAGAATAAGGAGAATCCCATTGCATATCTAACTGGTCAGAACAGCTATGTTCAGTCACAAAAAATCTATCAGGAACCTGTTGTTATGAGAACCAGACTCTTTTGCGTTCACATAACAACCTGTAATGACTACACAGTATCTGCTAGCACTAGGTTGGGGTTTAAGGGGCTTGGGGGTGTAGTTCACTTAGTAGAATGCTTACCTAGTACGCAAGTCTTGGGTTTGATTTCTAACACCATATAAACCAGTTTGGTGGTACAAAAGACAACACAGGACAAGACATCTCAAGAGCCATTTTGCCTTGAATCAAAAAATACATATATACACTCCACAATTTGATTTCTTAAGAAGAATTTCATATAAAACTTAAGCTGTCCTCAAAAACAGCTAATTAGCCAAGGCTGGTCTTAAATTCCTCCAGTCCTCTTTTTTTTTTAGTAATGAGATTGTGGGTACATATCATGACACCTGGCTCTGAACGTTTGAAATACTACTTAAAATGCATACTTGAATCCATCTTCAGATGTTCATTTCCAATTACATGTTTTGTGGCTAAGGATGTGAAAAGGAGTGATCCTATTTCATTCTTTAACTGTTGTTCACTGAGAGAAAATTCCATTCTGTTACCCAGAATGGTTGAGCCTAGTCAGGTTTCCAACTTCCAGGATGCTCTTGCTTCAACCTCTCAAGTGCTGGGTTTACAGGCATACAACACCATGCCCACCTATTTAACTTCTTAAATTAACAAAGTCTCAGCTTCAAATCTGTAGACATGTGAAGAATCAGGCTAATACACACACTGTTGTTTATCTCAAAAGAAAGAGAGAGGAGTTGAGAAAAGACTGTAGAAGGCACAAACCCACAATTAAACGAACAAGTTTTACTACTATTGTGATTTATTTCAAGAGAATTGTACAAAGCTGCTGGGACAGTCAACAGAAAGTGTTGCTGGAGGGCTTCTCTCCAGGTCCCCCAAGCCCCGCAGTCCCACAATCCACATATAAAATAATCACTCAGACGCTTATATCACTTATAAACTGTATGGCCGTGGCAGGCTTCTTGCTAACTGTTCTTTTATCTTAAATTAACCCATTTTTATAAATCTATACCTTGCCACGTGGCTGGTGGCTTACCAGAGTCTCTACATGCTGCTTATCCTGGCAGTGGCTCCAGTGTCTCTCTCCTCAGCCTTCCGCTTCCCAGAATTCTCCTCTCTCCTTGTCCCACCTACTTCCTGTCTCGTCACTGGCCACCAGTGTTTTATTTATATAGAACAATATCCACAGCACTTGCCCTTTTTTCTTTTTTTTTTTTTTAAAAAAAAGGAAGGTTTTAACTTTAGCATGGTAAAATTATATATAACAAAACAATTACCGAGGAAGAATTATAGTTACAATATTAAAGAAGATGTCCTATCTATCTTATATTTGTGAATTTAAGGTTTTATATCTAACTTATCTTTTATCATAACTGAGGAAATTACAACTATCTAGTTTTCAACCATATCAAAGACCTGAGAAGGAACATAATGGTACCTGAGAAATGGTAGATGGATGTAAGCAACTTTCGGGAATCTTGCAAGAGTAGACCAAGACAGCTGGCAGCCTGGACAGTCACCTAATGTTTCTCAGCATTGTTGGTGCATTTAAATTGGCTACAGGCCTAGAGTATCTGACAGACCATTTTCAGAAGCAGGAATTTTGAGAGACCATCTTACCCTGTCTTGGCAGAGTACAGTGGTCACTTTCCTTGTGTCCCACTTGTCCAGAAAGGACAGCATTGCATTTGTACTGTCAGCCATGAAGGCAAGGGCAGTTCTTTGCCCAGTAGGCCATTTTGTGCCAAAAAGACAAACTTCCAAATGGAAATGTCTTAGAAGCCCAACATTCTCTCGGGATCAATTGGTGCAGCCAGGAGCAATTGTGTCTCACATCAACAGAATTTTAAGTTATTTAAATGCCATATTCTCTAGGTCTATGAAGTGTTTGAAGATTACCTATCTATCTGAAATATATCTATGTATACCTAGAAAACTTAACTAACATGGCTACAGATATGATTATCATAGATGACTAATTATTAATCTATTTTTTAATTATCTATTGCAATTTTAAATGAGTTACATAAACATAATACCTCAAACAAGAATAGAAATATATATATACACAGTATAACAATATTAACTTCAAGTTTGTATCAATAAACTAAAATCCATACCAATGTAAAACATTTTAAACATAAACTAAAATCTATACCAATGTAAAACATTTTAAACAAGTTGTTCTTTAAAAGTAGGTTAATTAATCTATCCTTTTATCTTATCATCTCTATATCCTCCTATATATCTATATTATATCCCCTTTTCTTTTTTAGAAAGAGATCACATTTATAATCAATCTGTTTTAAATAAAAATATTGGTTTTCTCTGTCCCACACCAGAGGGCTCTTTGATTTGGGACACAAGAATTGCCTAACCAATTTTTTTTTTTTTTTAAAGCAATATGTCTGGGTTTAGAGGGGGAGTGAGCCAATTCCACCTCTAAAGCCAGCTTGGTATATTTGGGAATTTGGGCGTAGCATCTCTTACTACTTCCTGCTGGAGGGGGGCGCTGTATCTTATGGGGATGCAAAGAAAATTTTAGACCTATGGGGTAGTCCGTGAGGCTGTATTGTTTGAACCAGTTGTCTTGAAACCGCTCTGGATTGTGGATCATCTGGGCCATGGTATCATCGGAGACCTTTCAGGGGGTCTTGGCTGTTGAAACCTGATGTATCTTAATCTGGAACAAATCCATAGCCTCTGGCTTTCTGTGGAAACAAAAGCAGAATCTCTTTTCCAAAGCAACATATCCTTAAATCCAAATTTTGAAGTCAAGGTACCTTTAAAATATACAATTTGGCATAACTCAACAGCTTTTGCAATCAAATGTTTTTCTTCAGTTACGAATATCAAAGAGAACATAATCCAGATTTTTTGTGTGGTAGCCATCTTTACGTGGCTTATTTTTTATATTACCTTAGCCTGTTGCTTTAAACTGTACCTTTCTAAGACTGAAAGCGGTGTGGCTGCTGGCTCCGCCCACTTCAGCTTCCCAACATGGCGGTGGTACGTTTTCCGCCAGCTCTGGGAATCATCAAGTCTCAGAAATAGTGGGTCTAAACTTTTATCAAAGGAGCGTGTAGCCCAGAAACCTTTTTTTTTTTTTTTAAATACTAGTAAAGACTAAATCTACCACACAGCGTAATGTGCCGCTGGCAGACGCCTCATTCCCGCCATACTGCCGGTCAAACGCACACGCCAGGAACCCGCCAGTGTTCAAACCTGCGTTTTGCAGCGTCTAGCTGCCCGTATGAGACAAGAAGCAGGAACCTGTTTTTGGCTCTGTTTAGAATTGGTTATTAAATATTCTCAGGTTTAAGGTGGAAACTCGAGCCGTTGGGCGCCATTTGTTGCTGGAGGGCTTCTCTCCAGGTCCCCCAAGCCCCGCAGTCCCACAATCCACATATAAAATAATCACTCAGACGCTTATATCACTTATAAACTGTATGGCCGTGGCAGGCTTCTTGCTAACTGTTCTTTTATCTTAAATTAACCCATTTTTATAAATCTATACCTTGCCACGTGGCTGGTGGCTTACCAGAGTCTCTACATGCTGCTTATCCTGGCAGTGGCTCCAGTGTCTCTCTCCTCAGCCTTCCGCTTCCCAGAATTCTCCTCTCTCCTTGTCCCACCTACTTCCTGTCTCGTCACTGGCCACCAGTGTTTTATTTATATAGAACAATATCCACAGCAAGAAAGTAGGAAGAGGAGATAAAGATCTTGACCCAAACATGAAAACATAGACTGTCTGTAGATATGATTTACAGTGAGAGTAGTCCTGGGGAATTTTAAGGTTTAATGACTGGAAGATAAAAAAATCTATATTCTTAGTATTCTTTTCACAAAACCAACAAGGAGAAGAAACCAAACTCAAAGCAAAATGGAGAGGAAATTTAAAAAAAGTGTGAGAAGAAAATAACAGAGTAGAAAACAATAGGGAAAAAAATCAATGGACTAGAAGACACATCTGGAAAACATCTCACATGACTCAAGTCCTGTCTAGGCTGAGAAGAAAGGAGACACAGGGGTCAGCTTCAGGGACAGAGGGAGAGCACCACCAGTGCTACTGCCGACATTCAAGTGACACGAGAGTGCACTTAGGGAGTGTTTGCAACTTCCATCAAACCAGAGGGCTCTTCAAAGGACTCTCTAAATTACAAAAATGGACCTCAGAAGAAACAGAAAATCCAAATATACTTCTACCTATTACAAAATTAAACTCTAAATTTAATATCTTGATGTCAAGACAAAACAATACAACCCAGGTTCAGATGGCTTCATGGCAGATTCTACTAAACATGTAAGAAAAAAATAAGATTAGTGATATAGAAATTATTATAGCAAACTAAAAAAAGTGGGGGATTTAGAGTCTAGCATATTATGAAATCAGAGAAAATGATTACAAATAAACTTTATACTAAGATCTCTTGTCAACACAAAGATGATGTTTTCTTAATAAAAACATCAACAAACTGAAACCAACAATATATGGAAATAATTATACATCCACATTTTAATGCAAGAGTGCTCTGAAATGCAATTATCAATTAACACAATAAACCACCCTCAAGGGATAAAAGATCAAAGAAACCCCTCATGGTGGTGTTAGGAGATGCAGAAAACTTAGTCGGCAAATCAAATACTCACAAAAAATTATATACTTTCCAAACACTGAATATTTTTCCACTAAAATTAGTAAAGCAAGTCACGGATTCCTATTCTGACTTCTTTAACTCAACATATAAAGGAAGCCTGGTTGGTAAAGAAGGACAAGCAAGAGAAATTAAAGGTATGCTTGTTGTAAAGGAGGAAGCAAGCTAACTCTTCTGCAGATAAGAAGTTACCTAGAAAATACCAAGAAATCTAATTAGTCTATAAGGCTATAGAGGTCTAAGAAAGCTTGCAAGCTCCAGGAGCAAGCTGGGAACATCAGTTGTATTTTTGTGTATTAATAATCAACAACCCAAAAGAGACGCCAAGAAATAAAAGAAATATCAGCAATTTCAAAACTCCATATGCAAATTTCCAGTCAGCATATGAAGTACCGGGTTCCATCAGGACGCCTTACCATGTGTGCCCTGCCACTTGGTTCTGGTTCACTCCTCCCCCCTCCCACCCCATTTGGTTTCTTCCCCAGTCAGCCCCGCTGTGATTTCCCTTTACATTTAGTCCATCATTCTCTCTACCGTACTTAAGATTCCAGCTTCCCTCGTGAGCCTTTCTAGTTTCATGTCAACTGGGTGCACACTGTACACACTGTACACACTGTACACACACACACACACACACAAAGAAAATAAACCTTTATAAATAAATAAATGAAGAGATAAGCCACAAATTAGGAGAATGTACTTCTGAACCACATGTCTTAGAAATGACTCTTGTCCGCCAAACCATTTCAAACTCTTCTAGCTTACTAATGAAAAGACAAAACAAAAGGCAGGAGGAGTTGAATCAACACTTGGCTAGAGAAGAAACTAGCTATTAAGTGTGGGACGACTTGCTCTAGGAATTCAAGTTCAAACCTCAAATCCAGTAGTGTGGCTGGAACTTAAAAAAAGACAAGACCAGATGTAGGTGCCCAAGATAAAACGGAACCCGCACCTATTATAGGCTGGAGTTTAACATGATGTGGTCATTTGGAAAACAGGTTGGCAAGCTCTTAAGTAGTTAGGCAAAACATGTATGGTAACCCAGTAACTATATTACAAGTTATCTATCTAGGAGAAATGGATATCAAACAAGTGGATTATCAGAGTGGATTTTCCATTACTCTCCATAATAGGCCCAAATTAGAAACAGTCTAAGTGTTTACTAGCTGTTGAGGGCATGAACAAATATGGCAATTCCATATTTTGGAAAGAGAACTGCCCACTATCACATGTACACAAATAAACAATAAATTCAATAAATAAATAAAACCTTTAAAAAAACTTACATCACATGGGCTAAAGAAAAAAAAAGCAACAAGAAGTGTGGTGATATTTTATTTGTATGTTAATAAATAAAGTTTACCTGGAGATCAGAGGAAATAGATAGCCAGCCATAAACAAAAGTCAGGCAGTGGTAGCACATGCCCTTAATCGGATCACATGGCAGGCAGAATCTCTGTTTGTTCAAGGGCACAGCCAACCTTGGTGACACATGCCTTTAATCCCAGTACCAACCATAGAGACCTGGAAGTCTGTACAGATAGGCAGTGACAAGGAAGTGTCACTGGGCTAAGAGCCAATGAGAAAGCAGAACGGCAAGGCAATAAAGGCGTGGGTATACAGGAAGAAGCTGGTTCTCTCGGGGGAAGCTACGGCCGCTGGTGACTCTCACTATTTCCCTGAGCTCTATGGCTTTCACCCCTGTATTTGGCTCTGTGTTTCGTATTTAATAAGACTGCTTAGAAATTCATCTACAAAGAAGCCCAAGGTGACTGAGACCGAAACCAGCGTTGCTTGGGCATTTATTCCCAGTCGTCTGGCCTGTGCATCTGGAAGGAGCGTGTTTTTTCCCACAGTTGGACATGCTAGCATGACTGCAGACCAGTGGAGTGACTTTGCCTTGCCTGTTCCTACTAAAAGCATTCAGTGGTAAGTTTACTTGAGTGGATGCGGTGCTCAGAAGGGCACCTGCTGAACGGCGACTGTATGTATCACCCCACCTCGCTGCAACCTTGTCAGAGAAATATAAACCCCTAGTGCCAGACAATGCGCTAACAATTTATAGTTTGCTTAAGACAGCTTCTTGTAAGTCTCCAGGACAAATGGGAAATGTCCTTAGTGGAATAAGATTCAGAGAAGTGAATTACAGACAGTTACACAATTAGGATATATTAAATGAGGGTCCTAGTCTGAAGTTTTTAATCACTCCCGAAGGCTATCTTCCCTCTGACCTGTGTCCACATGTGTTTATTGCATGACTGTGCTAGAAGCTTTGGTGGATCAGAAGTTCACTGGGAACAAAACTTATTATTAATAATAGTTTTCTCCACTAATTTACTGCAACATTAAAACCTGCTTGTATTTTGCAGTAGTATTTTAGAGCAAAGATAACTATGCTCTGTCTAGAGGTTAAGAGATTCACCAAAGGTCACCAGGCTATTGCTGGTGCAATCAGAATTTAAACCTCAATCTTCCAGCCCTCTCAGTGCCCTTTCCACTACTCACAATGAACACAGAGGCAATTTAACACTAAATGGCTCCGGGCTACATTTATTCTTTCTTAGACCTTATTGTTGCCTTTATTATTATCATTATTCTTCCAGAAATGAATGTGATTATTCCTACATTCAGATGGCTTGGAGACAAAACAGTAGCAACAATGTCAGAGAAAAGGAATTGGAACTTAAACCCAGACAGATTTGGGTTCATTAACAGCCTTGGTACCAGAAGTTATTTCAAAGATCCCAGCTTTAGCCCCATCTTCTACACGATGGGGATCACAACACATCCCTTAGTGGGTGTTATGAGTGTGAAGCATTTCAAACAGCAGCTAGTATACAGTAGGTGTATAAATGATGCCTACCCGCTTCCATGAGACTAAGGCAGGGATCACACCCGCACCAACTCTGCATTCTACCACTTCCACAGAGTGGTTCAGTTTATGGTTCTTGTCAGCTGGTGCCCTAGGTAAAAGTTAGGAAATGATGCAAGGATAGGACTGGAGTATAAACGCCACTGAAGGAAACCTTACTTAACACAAGTGGTTTCACTTTTTTTATTTTTTTTTTTTGGCCACAAATTATATTAACTAAAATTGGAAACCATGGGAATTTGGTGAAGTGGTTTATGAATAAAGTGTAAGAAAATTTTCAAACTCTAGATCTGAATAATATTCTGGCGTGACAAGAGTCTTGAAATGTCTAGTGAAGGGGTTTCACCAGCATTTCATAGTCTCTGAATGTTTGCAATGTTCAAGGTAATTACACAAATAAAAATATATCTATACTAGTTGAAAACTAAAAACAATCTTAACTAAGACCAAGTTTATTAAGTAACCAGCTTAGGGTGGTGGCTCAGCAGTTAAGAGCACTTGTTGCTCTTGTATAGGACGCAGGCTAGGTTCCCAGCACTTATCTGATATGTCACAGCCATCAGTAACTGTAGTTCCTGGGGATCTAACTCCCTCTTCTGTCATCCTTAGGCACCAGGCACACAGATGGTACATACATATATGTGCAGGCAAAACACTCATACACGTAAAATAAGATAAATCTTTTAAAAGATAAAAAGACAAAAAATAAATTGGCCTAAATAGTATTGTTGCAAAAAACTTTCATTTTTGGAAAATTTGTTCAAATGGATAAATAGTTATCTTTCTGAGAGTCTATCCATCCGTCCAAACTTCTCTCCAACTGCAGCACTCGCAGTTTAGAATATATATATGCATGTGTCTGTCTATTCATTCGTCCAACTAGTTTCCTATATTAAATACCTTCTGTTCAAAATATGAACATGAATTCCTTTCTTAGCACAATCCTGACCAGATCACTGAATGTACAAGGGATCATATCCTGCAATTTGAAGACATCATATGTGTAGTCATGTTTTAGGATCAAATAATGATTAACCATAAAAAGAAAGACATTAAAACCTTCCTGCCTGAAAACTCAATACAAGAAGCAAGAGCACAATTTTATTCCTAGAGGTTAGGTGTGGCACAGTCTTAATACTTCTGAGGCTGAGGTAGGAGTTCCACCAGGAGTTCCAGGATAGCCTGGGCTACAGAGTGAGGTTCTGTAACAAAAGCAAGCACACAAATGTGATGGTGGCATGATAACTATTTAGCCTCTCTTCAGGGGAATTTTTTACTAATTAATTCTTGTTTGTTTTGCAAAAAATTAATTTACACTGTCAAGGTTGACATCAGGCAACAGGAGTGAGTGAAGGACCACAAGTGTTTTTTAAAGTCTTAGTTTTGGTATGGAGGAGATAAGCTTGATGTACAAAATATACATGTATGAAAACGTCCTTCTAAAACTTAGTGCTGCATGTAATTAATATATATAATGAAAAAATTTACAGAAATTTATTTTGAAATAATCCTTTGAAATATATTTCATTTGATTATTCATTAAAAATATAGAAAATTTAATATTCAGGCTTTTAACTTTTACTGAAAGTAGTAAAACTTTTAATAAACTAGAAAAATTTAAATGAGTCATTTATTTAAATTTGATATGATTTTATTGTTAACTAGAAAAGTAATCCATATGACACAAGGCAGGAGTAAGATGGCAAATCATTGACGAACACAGGGAAGCTATGGGGAGATCAGAATTTACAACTAAAACGTGGTGAGTACACCCAGAAACTGTTCCAGAACCTCCGAGAGGAAAGGCCGTGAAACAGCCAGGGTGGGAGGGGCCGGGGGTAGCTCCACCTGACGACACTGAAGTTACAGTTCCAAACTGGTGTGAACCCAAAAGAGTGAAATGAATCATCACTGTTAACTAAAAACTAATAAACACCAAGCTAAGTAAGATTTTATCCTGGGATGCTGTGCTGGCTGGATCATCACTGTTAACTAAAAATTAAATAAACGCCAGGCTAAGTAAGATTTCTACCCTGCGAGGCTGTACTTACAGTGCACAGCAAATATTTTGGAAGAAGCAGAAAACCTTACATAAGACCAAATATATTGCTTCAAAAATTAAAAGTAAGCACACAGGATAATACTGTTATAATATTTAAAAGGAGCCATATTAAATTTCACAGGATTCTCACACATCTGTTATTAAAATCATTTTATGACACGGCGGGTTGGAGTGAAGGTATTTACTATCTATGGTATTGTTAACATGATTCTTATATGAGTTTTCTGTTTCTATGGTAACATGAATTATAAGGTTCAATGAAGCTGGATTTGGTGATGTGTATTTTTCTGCTATTCAAGGTGAAAAGGAAATGAAACAGTCCTAACATTCATAAACTGCAGCAAATGTCTGAATTCCATTTAGAGATAAGACGATAATTACTAAAGTAATTAGAATTCTTCCTGGATGGAATTATTTTGCACACAGTAGAAATTGAGATTTGGAAAGGAAAGCATGGGTGAGTACGTTCAGCATCACTAATTAATTACAGCCCGAACCACTCTGCCATTCTGATCCGCTGAAGTCACTATACCTTCTTCTCTTGAAGGCTGACTACAACGGGGAAGGAAACTAGCCCCCACTCCATCCCTCAAGTCAGAGAGATAAAGTAGGTGAAATCATTTTATTCAAGAGAAAATCCAATTACAGAAATAATCAACTTTTCCCTCTTGCTTTATTTTTTCATATTTGAAAGGGCATTCACATTAGCAGAACCAATTAAACGAATATCAAGACAGGGTACAAACTACAAAGTTGGGCAAGTTTCTTAAATCTTTTAAAACTAGACTATGAGGGGAAAAAAAAAACCACTTACTAAAATTTTAGAAATTCAACCCTGGATCACAGGAGTCTCTAATGGGAAGCATTATCCCAGGGAGATAAACATTGAATATTGAGAAAAATAATTTATAAGGTCATAATATAGTGCTTCTAATATATAGTTCAGTATCAACAACAAATCAGGCTAACTAATATTCCTCATGGATGTATTATCATTAAAAATTGGTATCCAGAGGCCTGGGGTTGTAGATTTGCTGTGGGATAATGCTTTTGTACACTGGTTTAATAAAACACTCATTGGCCAGTAGCCAGGTAGGAAGTATAGGTGGGATAAACAGACAAGGAGAATTCTAGGAAGAGGAAGGCTGAGTCAGGACATGCCAGCCCACCATCCAGGGAGCAGCATGTAATGGCACACAGGTAAAGCCACGGAACACATGGCGACATATAGATTAACAGCAATGGGCTGAGTTTAAATGTAAGAGCTAGCCAGTAGTTAGCCTGAGCTAATTGGCAAGCAGTTTTAATTAATATAAACTTCTGAGTGACTATTTTACAAGCGGCTGCGGGTCCATGGGGCTGGGCAGGACCAGAGAAAACTTCAGCTACATAGACTCAGTGAGTAGATTACTTGCCTAGCCTAGCATGAGTGAAGCATTTCATTCAATTTAGTACCACATAAACTGGGGGTGATGGTGCACACCTGCAGTCCCAACACTGAGGTAAAGGTGGGAGGATCAAGGTCATCCTTGGCTACAGAGGAAGTTCAAGGCTATCCTGGACTATATGGGGGGGGGAGGGCGGGGGAGGGAAAGAAGCAGACAAGAAGATATACCTGTATAACAGAATTCAAACAGTCCACTAAATCAAAGCAGATTTGCAATTATTTCATTTAGTTGAACTGCTATTGCTATTGGCTTCATCCTGATCAGCTCAGGGTTGGCAGACTATGGCTAAAGTGAGAACTGTTCCTGTTGCTTGCTATATAAATAAAGTTTTTCTGAGCCCTGGAATACCCATTCATCCACATGTTGTTTACAGCAGCTTTCTTTGCAGGAGTTGAGCTGAGGCACCACAACAGTTCCAACAGAAACCACAGGGTCTACAGAGCCACAAGCAGTTACCATCTGATGGGATGCTATTCCCATCAGGGCAGGAACTTCCTGGCTTTTGTAAGTGCTTTGAGGGACACTATTGGGGAGGTGAATATAATGCTCTCTGAAACTTCATGTGTGATCATGCTCACAGTTCAGTTCTGGCCTCAATCTAGAACCTTCCCTGTAGCCTACCATTTTGGTAACATTTTCATAATTTCTCATCACACCTATAGAGTCTCATGTGCTTTTGTCTCCTAATGGGTCATGAGCTGCAGGTAGTCTTAGATTAGGCAGCAGCCTCACAGGTTGGAGGGTGCTGCTCTATAGAGCCACAGACCCTGTGTGAAGAGCTTGGGAGAACTGGGGAAGAGACAAGGAGCTGAATTCGTGAATTCAACACAGCGATGGACTTGACTTGTCTATTAATGGCTAACCCCTGTACTGGCTAATACCAGTCTCAGTATTTTAAAGTCAGAGAAGGTAAGTCTGGCAGGAAGAGGAAAGTGGTAATTCACAGGACTTTGTAAATGACAGGCTTCTCTTGGGGGAGGGGGCGTGTTACTGCACTGCAGATGATGACAGTATCCTGTCTCAAGTGAACACTTCGTTTAAAAGTATATGGTTAACTAAGAGCCCTCTCATCCTCAATTGCTACCTCTAGGGATGATTGGAAGGGCAAGGCTGGGTCAATGCTCATGGTGCATAGCTTGGGATTATGTACAAATTACAGTCAAAATTTTGGGGGAGGGGAAAAGAAGGTGCAATACAGGGTCCTGGAAATAAAAGGAGGAGCTCAGGGATATGTAGAAGACTCTGGATGCTGACTCCAGGTCACAATAGCCCCCCCCCCCTTTTTGTGACCTGAAAGGTACAAGTTCTATCAGTACAATAAAATTTCTTTACTGAACAGTGTCTCTTCATGGGCTTATTCTGAGTATCTGAGAGGGCCCAGAGGCAGCAGGTGACCATCTGCAAGTCCCATATAACACTCAAATGGAGGTGATGGTTTACATACTTGTGACATTACCTCATGGATACTCACTTGGCCTGAATCTCTACCTTGAAAGCTCTAGTGTGTTCTGTCCCAGGCCATGTTGGGCTGGCCTTTCACTCAGATGAGTGTTCAGCTTCCATAGCCATATGGGCCTGCTGGGGGCAGTCTTCACAGCTCCACAGAACCCCCCTAGGGTCCAGTCACTGTAGCTGCTGGAGAGGCAGCCTTACACACCTGATATCATGTCCAAAATCACCCAGGGTCTACACAACAGCACCGATGACATCACAGTAAAAGAATTGAGGACTCTTGTAATTATTATAGATGAGGACACCTGTCTTGACGTTTGCAGCCTGCCACACAAACCAAGGCACCTTTGCCCCTCACACAATGTGCACCTAAATGATAGCTTGAAAGACTCACAGCAGGCCATATGCTCAGGATCCTTCTTTGTTATTTCTACTGTACTAGGGTTTGACTCAGTGTCTCCTCCAAAATTCACCACAAAATGTATCTCACAATGCTGTAGTATCAAGAAGAACGGCCTTCCCTGGTGACAAGCGCACTAGGGACGAGCACTCTTTCTGTAAGGTTGGCTGTGAAATAGAGCATTCTGTTTAGTTTTTGTCTTTTGGGTGGGAATTCTAAGGTGCCTCCGTCTATGAAGAATGAGACCTCACTAGACACTGAACCTACAGTTGCCTGAATTGTGGCTTTTCAGCCATGAGAACTGTATAAACCGCCTAGTTATAGCTATTGTGTTAACACAGGAGAATCAGCTAGGAGATTGAGCCATCAAAACAACCTTATGAGATTCAAACAGGTGAACGAGGGCAGGAAGGTGGCTCGGTCAGTAAGGTGTTACTAAGCAAACATCAGGATCTGAGTTTGAATTCCCAGTTCCCACGTATAAAGTGGGTTGTGGTGATGGATTATGAATCCCAGTGCCAGGGAGGCAGAGATAAACAGATTTCCCTTGGGCCTGCTAGCCACACAGCCCACCCAATTGGTAAGTTCCAGATTCAGAAAGAAACCCTGCCTCAAAAATGTAAGGTGGAGAGCAATAGGGAAAACTTTTTAATGGTAAACTCTGGACTCCACATGTGCATATACACAATGAAAACAAGCATCATACACACACACACACACACACACACACACACACACACACACACACACACGACTGATGTTCACAGAGGAATTAGAAGTTGATAAGAGTCATTTCTCAAAACACTTGACTGAATCATTGCAAATCATGTAGAGTAATAACTAATACTTTTATTAACCATAAAGGTCAATGACTAACTACAACATAACAATTTTGTGCAAATCATTTGAATAAATTTATATGTGCAAAGTAGCTATGAGTACCAATGCACCCAGCAAGTGTACAAAGGTGTCATACTGCCAGCTAGGTTCCAGAATGGAAAGGTGTACCAAGAGGAAGCTCTAATGTAAACAGGACTGGGTTCAGGCTAACCCAGGACAGCGGAATCCCTACAAAGAGCAAGGACACAGAAGCTGAGCCCAAGAGAGCTGGAGAGCGTTTTCCACTAGCAACGAAGGGAATGGTGGTGTAACCAGCAGTGCCAGGGACAATCCAAGGCAAGGGAGAAGGTGGGATACAGAGGCCCAGACGAACACACGCAATTACGAGCCTCAGAAGGCGACACCAGAAGACAGTAAAGACACAGGGGATGCTGCGAGGTCAGGGGTCAGTGGTCTGCCACCTCCCAGGGTAGGTTGTGCCCCAACTAACAGAAAATAAATCATTGCAAAGACTGCCATCGTTCCATCTATGATGCAGCTATAGTTAGAGCAAGCACTAATGATTTCGGGTCAAAAGATTTTACAAAAAAACTTTAGGTAGTCAAATATAACTCATTTGTTTCACTGACATACCGTCTGTTCTCAAGGACAAGGTCACACATTCTATTTAGATTTCTAGGAAAGCTATTCTAACGTCGGATGACATTTTTATAAGATGGTCATATAAATGAGCTGAATACAACAGAAAATCACAAATAAGTGACTGAGCAAAATGCAGAGGCATGTACTGTTACTACAAGAGAGAGGAAGAATGAAATCATCTTTGAAGGCACAAGAGGGAAGGCACAACACCTTCCTAAGTGACTGAGACGCTTCAGGAGGAGGCAGGAGATAACAGAGTGAGGCAGCAAATTCACACATGTGGGGTCTGGAGGAACAATCAACGTCCTGTGGGCCCTCTACACCAGAGTCAGTTTCTGTAGGGCTCTAGTGACTTCCCAAGGAAAAGCCACCTTAGTCAATACTGGCAATTGAACTGATAATTGATTTAATCAGTGTCAAAGGAGGAGGATGTTTATACCCTAACACTGAACCATGTGTTGAGCCAGATGCTACAGCTTCCGGTAAAAACTCACTCCCAGATGCCAGGTGCTCACCGACAGCAGTTGAAATAGCTACAGCTTTAGCAACGACAGTGTTCAAAGTAAACAAACATGGCATGCACTGAGACAGGCGAGCATTCCCTCGTTTGATCCTCCCAAGATCCACCCAGAACATTATTGTATAGTATTTTAAATTTTAAAATATTTTCTGGATACTCAGATAGGTTACATGGCTTCTCTTAGGACATACATTAAGTAGAGGTGAGGGCTACAATCTTGATCTTTGTGGTTTGGGTTTCCAAGTCTAAGCTCTTTGTGCAACACTTCAGTAACTCCTGGCCAAGCAACAGAACTCAGGTGTAATAAAATACATTTATATAGTGAGCATTATAAAACAGATCCTGGAATACAAAATATGGATATGAGAAGGATGCAGGAAGCTTTCATGAAAGCAATGTGTGAGCACAGGCTTAACCAGGAGATGGACAGAACAGAGGCGGGAGGGACCACATCCAGTCATTACATAATGGGAAGAAGGCACCTGATTTTAACTCACAATAAAACAACCAAAAAACACGTGTGTGTGTGTGTGTGTGTGTGTGTGTGTGTGTGTAAAACTGATAATTGGTGACCTTTAACCAAGTAGAGATTGTCATTTCAACTTGCTATCAGTATAAAATATAATGAAATATATCACATTCACTTTTTTTAGTACTAACTACTGAATTCTAACATGTGCTTCCTGTTTATAGAACAGTTCAATTTGCCACGTTCCATGTTTTCAAAAGACCCAGGCCCGTGGCACCTGTTAGCACAGGTAGAAAAGTAGAACACACACTCAAGTGAAGGAACATGCACCGGTACAAAGCAGCCAACACCATGGAATGTGGGGCAAAGCAATGGGCGTACAGGAGTGTCAGCTCCAGAGGTTCAGAACCAGTGTGGAGATGTTTGGAGGAAGCACCAACCACACAGAAGAGTCAGCTCCAGAGGCTCAGGACCAGTGTGGAGATGTCTGGAGGAAGCACCAACTGCAGGCTTTGTGGGCAGTGGAACCTTCAGGGTGCAACACAGTGGTGCTGGCAGGGCTTTCCGTATGGGATAGAGGAAAGTGACGACAAAACACAGATAGTTATAGATCACATAGTTATGGTCCCAGCTACAACAATGGCGATGGAAACCAGCCTGAATGAGTGGATCCTCACACCTACCAGAGAGCCCAGAGCTCTGTACAAGATGAGATGCAGTGCATAAAGGCAGGGACCACTGGCATCAGGTTTGCCTCCCCAGCCTACAATGTACTGTGAGGGTCTAAAGTATGTGTGCAGAAAGGGGGACATGTAAGGAAATGAAGCGGAAAGACAAGCTAGAGGTCAGACAAATGGAATCAATTCATTGAACTTAGTAGAGAAGATGGGAAAGAAGCTGCAACCGATATGAAGCAGATTAAGATTGAGCACTTGATACCAATTTCCCCTGCTTAAAATAGAGAGAAGATGAAAACAGCTTGAAGAAACAAAAGGAAGAACTCCATAGGAAAAATGTGTGACATTCTAGGCTGTTTCACCAGATTCAGGACACAGTAAAATTCTAATATAGCCAGGGAGGGAGCCCAGCAGGTCAAGGTGTTTACCACCAAATCTACTGATGATGGAGTTCAATCCCCAGGGCCCTCACAGTAGAAGGAAAGAACTGATTCACAGAAGTTGTCCTTTGATCTCCACACACATCATTAGGTACACACACATACACACACACACACACACACACACACACACACACACACACACACACAATTTTTTTTAAAAATCCCTTAATTTTAGAGCATGTCCCTAAAATTAAGTCCCTTGGCTGAGGATGTAACTTGGTAGTAGAGAGCTTGTCTAACATGCAAAAACCTCTGGATTTGATCTCTATCACTTTAAAAGATTTGAAAAGAAAACCAACAGCTAAAACTGCATGCTGCCATACAATCATCAAAACCAACTTCAAGATGGAAACATTTCTGTGCACTGACTGCAATAATGCAGGTTGACCAACTCTAGACCCCTATTCATATACTGCAACCTAAGGACAGACTAAACATTAAGTCCATATTCATTAAAACATAAAACCTCTACTAAAAACCAGTGTTGGATTATCTAATGTCAAATGTGATGGCCAAGCACTATATGTTGTTTATTTTAAGAAAGATGTGAAAATATGTTTTTCACAGTAACAATGACAACAACCTAAGCTAGAAAGGAAATTTGATATTAAAACTATACATTATTCAACTGAAAATTGAAATTCATTTTAAAAGAGTTACATGATTTTAAACCTGAAAATTTTTAAATGCAAATCTTCTGTTTTCATTACTTTTTTTTTTTTTGTGCAAATTTAAACCTGCCGATGGTGTGCATATTTCCAATAAATACAGCAGCATGAGGTTCCACACTAGCAGGACACCCGCTAACATCTTTTATTCATGTGCGTGCTCCCAGTGCAAAGCAATTATATTATTTCAAATATTTTAAAATGTTTTCTGTGACTACCTAACATAACCACGGGTTACTTCACAAATCACCACTTTCCCTTTGCACTCTGACTAAATCTACATAGAAAGACCTATCTGTGGGTGCAGTGCACACAGCTGAGGAACACTCAGAGGTGCTCCCAGTCTGGTGCCGTAAGCTGATTCCAGATGGGAGAACACAGCTCTGGATGAAATACATGAGAAAGAAAGGTATGCTGTGCAGGGTCAGCTTCCTATCCGGATCCAGCCCCTTGGCACTGGATAAATCAACTGTTACAAAATCTGGAGAGGAAAATATCAATGCTAAAAGCTGGGTACAGCAACTCTATGGATCCTGTCACCTTCCCTCGTCTCCCAGCAAGATGCACCGTGATCTGCAGTGTTGGTAGTTTCCCATCTTCAGATATGGGCCTAGGGATACAGAAAGCACACTGTGCTTGAGACTGAGACAAGGCAAGGATCCAGAGGAGGTGGGATAAACATTTATGTCATCTTTTCCTTTACTTATTGACATGACAATTAAGTAATTCAGCATCTGGTTGAAGCTGGTCAGTCTGACAGGCAATGAATTTCGGTGTTTTAATTCCAGATCCACATATGATATGTAGTACATCATCTATTTCTATTTGAGATGGTAAAAGGTAGTTTTGAAGATTAATATATTTATTTTAGATGCTAAAATAATAACCTTAAAATAGAATATTCTTATAAATTTGAAGCTATACATTGACATTTGCCAAGTGAATGAAGATTTAGTAAAGTTATTCAGTTTATTTAAATCCATAAATTACATGATAAGAAGTATTAGTTGTAGCTACTGACTGTTATTAGGGTACTACTTATTCTAACTCTTTGTCATCTAGCTTTTCTCAGTAACATTGACTACTCAAAAAAAAAAAAAAACATACATTTAATCTCAGCTTGGCTGACATTCAACTCAGATTGAATGTCTCCTACAAGCCTTCATCACAGGGACACAGGACTTCAGACCGTTATTGTTTTATGACTAAAAAATGAGTGACTTAAGACAAAAAGCTCAACATCCTTAAACTTCATTTCTATTCATTCTCTAATAAATACCATCTGGTGTGTACTTTAGGGATATAATACCCGTCAAAAACTCCATCATCTTATGAGAAGCGGCACCGAGTTGATCTGAAATGCATATTTGAACAGATGTGTTTAAATTACATCTCCGTCTATCCACACGCATTAATTCAGAGCAAGTGTGTGTTGATTTAAAATGCATAAAAAGGGGGATTTGGAGATGCATCAAAAGTGAACAGCATCTCTGAGGATCAAGGCTTGAATTATGAAAGGTCATTACTAAAAATAAAGTTTGTGTTTCTTAAGGGTTGGACTCAGGGGCTGTTCATGGGAACCGACTTCAGGTTTACTGCACAAAGTCAGGCACTCAAATTGTCATGTGTGGGAAGAAAAAAATGGGACAGTTGACATCAAAATACAGAAAATTACAGGGTGTGTCTGCTGACTGACACCAGTTTATGTGGTTCAGTCCTCTGTTTTCAACCATATTTTATGGATCTCTAAAATTTTGCCTAAGAGTTCTCCAGACATTGGAATGTCATGATTTCATATTCTGTACATAAGCTAAAAGTATAAGAAAAAAAATTGTTCAAATAAAAAGAAACCACAAAGTTCATCAGTACTCAGCAAGGAATTACACTGCAGGAACGGAACACTAAAGCAGCTCATTTGTGACAACTTTCCTGTCCCTGTCAATAACGGCTGAGCGGGTGAGTCCCGGTGACTTGACCATCCTCCACAAGAAAGGGGGGGAAACAAGCAAGCAAGTTGCTCAATGAATCTCCATTAGGAACATCATGAGCTGAGTCCATGCCACTTCACCCACAG
Source organism: Peromyscus maniculatus bairdii (assembly GCF_049852395.1). Classification (NCBI taxonomy): domain Eukaryota; kingdom Metazoa; phylum Chordata; class Mammalia; order Rodentia; family Cricetidae; genus Peromyscus; species Peromyscus maniculatus. The sequence goes on from NC_134856.1 coordinate 110,847,933, forward strand.
GTACGCAGCTTTGACTCAGGTCTCAGGAGGGATGCTGCATTTGAGAATATATATGTTACTGGTTCTGGAATATTTATTCCCAGACAATGCTATTACCTAAATGCTGGCTAGACCTACCAGATATTTTCTTTAGTCACAAATTAAACCAAACAAGCTAAGAAAAAGCTTTCTGCAGTGCCCATCTTCCAAATTAACCTTCTGAGCCTTGTTGGGGCAATTTAAGAAAACAGAGACAACCATGTCAAAAGGAGTTTCAGGTTGATTAACAAAGGAGAGCTCAGAAGGGCAGAAGGAACCCATCTTTTCTAGAGCACACACAGTCTCTGAAAATGTCAACTGACATTGTATTTTACTGACAGAATTCTCTGAAGCTTGAACTTCTTAACCAAGGAATAGTAATGAAGGCCTAGTAATAAGACTGTGATTTTTTTCCTTTTGCTAAAACTTCACGTATCATCTAGATAATTGTATGTATTGTGCTGATCGGATTATTTTGTCCCCAGCCCGAGTCACTCCGACCTGTTCTGCCTTGCTGTGTGCACAGGAGGCTGACCTTCTACACACTGCTCCATCTTTCTCATGTTACAGTCCAGCCCAGTGACACCCCATCCCCTTCAAGTCGGCACCCTCTTCAGAGAACTTCACGTGTACCTGGCTCTGCTCATTCCTCTTCTAATGCTGATGGAGCTGACCTCCTCCACCTGACGCTTAGTGGTGTTATTCTAAAAAATCTTCCTTGAACTGAGATTATCTATCAATGCCTCTTTCACTTTGCTGAGCCCAGTGTATTTCCTAGTATTCTACTATAATCATTTGTTAGTTCTGTTTTTCCACTCAGATGACTAAGTTCCTTAAGGACAGTGTGTCCATCCATGTCTGCCTTTCAAGGTACAATTTCCCAGGGTCCAGAGCTCAGGACCTGGCATAAAAGAGGTGCTGAATACATGTTAATGAATCTGTTAAAGACTTACCAGTTTCCCCTTTGAAGGAGGAAATTTCAGATCTCACGAAGAGCATTCATCTAGACTTGATTCTTAACTTTAGGTAAAATTAAATATTAATGCAATACATTTAAGAAAACTTCTAAGATAAATATGCATTGAACAGAATTCGTTCAAAGCAAGAGACAGAGTAAGGTAGAATAGTCGGAAAGCAAACTAGTCTGCATAAGAATGGAGCTGGAGATGAGCTGTCCAACACAGTAAGAGCTGGCTACTTATGACTATTTGGGCTTTGACTTGCCTCTACTGAATGTACCAGGCTCTGCTGACTCCCCATGGGAGGCCTTATCTTCTTGTGGGAGGGAATTGCGGGGAGGGGGCTGACGGAGGGTGGTGGTGGAGGGAACAGGGGGATCTGTGATTAGTACGTAAAATGAATAGAAAATTTCCTAATAATAAAAAGTAATTAATTAATTAATATAAACCAAAAGCAAAAAAAGCACTGAAGACTCAGGCTGCCAGCTGTATTGGCTGCCTTTCAAGTGTTCAGCTGCCAAGCTTGGTCAGTTTCTGCCATGTCTGACAGCATAAGTTCAGAACATGTATACCCCAGAACAAGTTCTGATGGAGGCCATATGAGGAACTTACATGCTAGGCCAGCACTCTACCACTGAGCTATATCCTCAGGCCATTTTCTATTTTCTTGTTTAAGTTTTCAAACAGGATCTCAGTAACTTGTTCAGGCTGGCCTTGAATTTATTCTGTAGACCAGGTAAGCACTGACCTTATGACCCTCCTGGCACACGGGTTATAGGCCTGTACCACCACCTGCCTTAGACTCTACTGTTCTAGAGAGATGAAATCCTGGGACAGAACTTGAAATACAAACTCATTACTACAAATCTGAGCTATCATTTCCTTGTTTTTCAAAAGGACAGGAGTACCTATGAATTATGTTATCATGAAGAGTGAGTTAGGGGACACCGAAGTCAGTTCTGTCCTTCCCTTCCTTCTGGAACTCAGAGGGAGCTTGTTCAAAGTGCATCCTTGGGCGGTCCCCTCTTACACAACTGCTCTCTTTTATTCACTGCTAGAAACAATGTTGTTGTTGTTTTCCCAAATTGATCTGTGGGGAAGGGAAAGAGCTTGAGCGAAACTTCAAGACCTTGGGGTTCCAGACTTCCTACATTCTCTCAACTGAAATAGCTTCAGATTTAACTGTTACACACTGGGCCTGCCCATTAGGTTTTGTTTTCCCCTATTAAAGGATGATAAATGAGGGAAAGTAAGCAAAAATTAAAAAGTCAAAATCAAACAAAAACATCTAAGAAAACACCGAGGCCTTTTGAGTGGCCTGCATGAAGACCCTGGTAACTGAAGGCATCATCGTCATGTTCCATACATGGTGCGGTGATACTGGAGCCAACATCAGCAGCTGACTTGACAACAAAACAAGTATGTTATTGTTCAGTAAGAGCCGGAGAGAAAGGAAGTGAACAGAGCTCCTACGTTAGAGGAGTGAATCCCGAGAAAGGATTGCTTCTGAGGGGCCCACTGGGCTGAGGCATAGAGGATGAGCTGATAAGTCATCTAGTTGTTTGACCCACAAGATTTTTAAGTACGTCCCCACCCTGGTGTCGGGACTGCAGTGTCGGCACATCTTTCAAGATGGAGCTTCCAGGCCACAGTGCTCCTTAAGTTGCTATGTAAAAACAGAAGAAAGATGAAGGCAGGAAACCAGTATGGGGGCCAACATGCCTAAACATTGTTACTATTTGTGGCCTCAGGCCAGAAAGAACTGGTGGTAGAACCTGCATGTGTCCTGCTTCTGGTCAAGACGGAACTGGTTGCCAAGGTCAAAAGCAGACCTAATCTTCCACAGTCTCTACCTTAAACTTGCCTGGCCATTTTTTTCTCCTGTTCTGATCATTTAAGTGTGGGTCCCATCTCTGATGTATCTTATTATGTTGTGCTGATATTCTAAACCCTCAAATCTCTGAAATCTAAAACACTTCTGGTCTCAAGTATTTTGGATAAGAGGTATTTATCCTCTATGGTGCCTTAGTTCCTCATTTCCAGGAACGGATGTATACTCAATAAAATATTGGAAAATAGACTCCAAGAACACATCAAAACAATTATCCACCATGATCAATTAGGCTTCATCCCAGGGATGCAAGGGTGGCTCAACATACGAAAGTCTGTCAATGTAATACACCATATAAACAAACTGAAAGAAAAAACCACATGATCATCTCACTAGATGCTGAAAAGGCCTTTGACAAAATCCAACACCCCTTCATGAAAAAAGTCTTGGAGAGATCATACAGGGAACATACCTAAACATAATAAAGGCAATTTACAGCAAGCCAAGAGCCAACATCAAAGTAAATGGAGAGAAACTCAAAGCGATTCTACTAAAATCAGGAACAAGACAAGGCTCTCCCCATACTTACTCAATATAGTACTTGAAGTTCTTGCCAGAGCAATAAGACAACATAAGGAGATCAAGGGGATACAAATTGGAAAGGAAGAAGTCAAGCTTCCACTATTTGCAGATGACATGATAGTATATATAAGTGACCCCAAAAATTCAACCATGGAACTCATATAGCTTATAAACACCATCAGTAATGTAGCAGGATACAAGATTAACTCAAAAAAATCAGTAGCTCTCCTGTATACAAATGACAAATAGGGTTGAGAAAGAAATCAGAGAAACATTACCCTTTACAATAGCCACAAATGATATAAAATACCTTGGGGTAACTCTAACTAAGCAAGAGAAGAACCTGTATGAAAAGAACTTTAAGTCCCTGAAGAAAGAAATTGAAGAAGATGTCAGAAAATGGAAAGATCTCCCATGCTCAAAGATAGGTAGGATTAACATAGTAAAAATGGCAATCTTACCAAAAGCAGTCTACAGATTCAATGCAATCCCCATCAAAATCCCAACACAATTCTTCACAGACCTGGAAAGAACAATACTCAACTTCAAACAAAAAACCCAGGATAGCCAAAAGAATCCTGTACAATAAAACAACCTCTGGAGGTATCACAATCCCTGACTTCAAGCTCTTCTATAGAGCTACAGTAATAAAAACAGTTTGGTACTGGCATAAAAACCAACATGTGGACCAATGGAACCGAACTGAAGACGCTGATATTACTCTGCACATGTATGAACACCTAGTTTTTGACAAAGGAGCCAAAAGTGTACAATGGAAAAAAGAAAGCATCTTCAACAAATGGTGCTGGAATAACTGGATGTCACCATGTAGAAGACTGCAAATAGATCCATATCTGTCATTGTGCACAAAACTCAAGTCCAAGTGGATCAAAGACCTCAACATAAATCCAGTTACTCTGAACCTGAATGAAGAGAAAGTAGGAAGTAGTCTTGAATGCATTGGCACCGGCGATCACTTCCTAAATATAACACCAGTAGCACAGACACTTAGAGAAACAATTAATAAATGGGACCTCTTGAAACTGAGAAGCTTTTGTAGGGCAAAGGACATGGTCAACAAGACAAAACGACAGCCTACAGAATGGGAAAAGATCTTCACCAACCGCACATCTGACAAGAGGGCTGATATCCAGAACATATAAAGAACTCAAGAAATTAGACATCAAAATAACCAACAGTTCAATTAAAAAATGGGCTATAGAACTAAACAGAAAATTCTCAACAGAAGAAGCTCAAATGGCTGAAAGACATTTAAGGAATTGCTCAACATCCTTAATCATCAGGGAAATGCAAATCAAAAGGACTCTGATACCATCTTACACCCGTCAGAATGGCTAAGATCAAAAACAATGAAGACAGCCTATGTTGGAGAGGATGTGGAGCAGGGGGAACACTCCTACACTGTTGGTGGGAATGCAAACGTGTACAGCCACTTTGGAAATCAATATGGAGCTTTCTTAGAAAATGGGAATCAACCTCCCTCAAGACCCACTCTTGGGCATATACCCAAGGTATTTGGGTAAAACAAGAATTTCTTAATGATCTTCTGAGCTTTATTGAATTGACAGTTGCTTATAATATTGCTAACATTATTTGTAAAATCAGTATTGAAATTGAAATGAGTTAAAAAAAATGAGTCCATCTGAGTAATTTCTATGGAATCCCTATAGCCTAGAAGATTTTCACAGAAGTTGAGGAAATTACATTTAATTATAGCCCAACACAGTGACTACTAAGATGTGCTGTAACTGGTGATAGATAAAGATATGTGTGAGGGCTGGAGAGATGGCAAAGTGGTTGAGAGCACATGCTGCTCTTCCACAGGACCCAAGTTTGATTCCAAGCACCTACACTGTGGCTCACAACTATCTGGAACTCCAGTTCCAGGGGGCATACATGTGGTACACAGACAGACATGCAGACAAAATGCCTGTACATATAAAACAAAAATAAATGTCAAAAACTTATGTGCATGAGACAAAAAAGGTTTAGGTGGAGAAACTGACAAAGCTCATGAAATATAAGCCTATGCATTTCAGAAATGTGCTACTGAGTGAATGTGCTGAGTGAAAAATAACTTCAGGCTCACAGAATCATCTTCCATCAGTTCTGTGCATTTCTCTTAGGGAGAAAAGATAACGATCTAACTCGTCCTGTCACACGTTAGTTTAATGGTTTAGGAGTTACAGTAAGATTTATGCCTTGCTGTATACTCATGGCTAATAGTCAACTTTTCTCAGTAGGAGAAACTCCCTAAAGGAATCATTAGCACACACTTATAAGCAATTTTGCTACAGACTTCATTTTTTTATTTTAAGGAATTCAACACCAAATTACACAGAAAATTTGGTTTTGATGCAAAACACACATAGAAGTCAAGTCCTTTTGATGAATAAGATGAAAGGGCTAGGAAGATGGGTCAGTGGGTAAAAGACTTTCCGTGAAACTTGAGGATCAGAGTTTGAGTCCTGAAAACCAAGTAAAATCCATGATCAAAGTGAGCGTATATTATTCCAGTGCCCCTATGGGGAGATGAGAAGTGGAGTCAGGAGAATCCCTAGAAGCTCACAGGCCAACTAGAATTGTGTACTTAACTATGGACAAGAAAGAAACCCTTTCTGAAACAGGTGGAGGGCTAGGAATGATATCCAAGGTTCTCCTCTGATCTGCACAGGTGCCTCAGGAAAGAAAGTTGGGGGGATTGATGGATGGATGGATGGATGGATGGATGGACAGTCTAAAAATTCAAACCTAAGCATCAGTGAGCTAGCTCAGCATGTAAAGGTGCCTGCCTCAGAGCCGAATGACCTTTCTGTCCCTAGGACCCCATTGATAGAAGGTGAAAACTCTTGTAAGCTATCCTCTAATGACACATGTATATACTCACACATATGTTGTAGAATATTATTTTAAGGTGTGTTACTTTTGTTTAGGCTTTGGAACATTTGTTTAATGATGCAAAGATGTGTTTGATTAAATAAAATTCACCTGCAGTCAGGAGGCTGAGTCAGCAATTAGCTGACAAAAAGTGGTAGGGAGGAGCCAGGTGGAGAAGGGTTTTTAAGGAGGGGTGAGGAGAAGCAAGAGGGCTTTTTGGAGGATGCAAGCAAGGAGAGGAGGTGAGCTACTTGTTATTCGGCTACTCTGAAGAGCAGAATTCCACCTTAACCTTTGAATCTTGAGTTCTTTAGAGGGACAGAGATTTAGTTAAGTTCCTGTCATAGCTTTGAAAGGGTCGGAGCCTGGGGGAACAGACTTCCCTCTGACTACAGCCCTTGAGGCCTAACTGATGCTCGTAGTGGTGAAGTTGCAGTTGTTGATTTGGATAGCCGTGCATTAAAAGGCAGCAAAAATTTGAAAAAAACGAAAGCACACATATACATACAAAAATAAATCTACTGTAATGATTTTCTTTAAATTCTGGGGTTTAAAGACATTATTTCAAGTCTTTACACATTTAATATGATGTCTAAATTAAAAAAGTAATCATACCCTCTGTTCCCTTGAGGACTTGCAATGGACATATTTTCTGAGCCCAAGCTACATTTCTAATAATATATTTCAGACCTCAGTCCAAGTGCAAAGGAAATGTCCATATCTAATAAGCCATTTACCTGTTCCACTGAGAAGAGCGGGTGTTGAACTTTTAAGTGGATGTAAATAGTTTGATAAAGTATGCTTACATAGAAAGGAAGCAAATGGAATTTTAGAAGTGATGTCCAAGTGACAAATACATTTAGCAAAAATGATATACTGTCCTCATGAACTGGGAACAGTATTCTCAAAAACATGTATTTGTGTGAAAGATAAAAATGAAATTTCTAAAAGCAGGGAATATACAAATTGATTTTAATGATGCATCTTGATGAGGGGGCGATACTGAGCTTTGAAATGTAAGCAGTAAAATATTGTCCCTAATGAAGTCATTCTATCCCCTTTACTAGAATTATGCTCATAAGTTATATCAATATATTTTTGCCATTTTACCACCAGAACCTTGAAGACACACACACACACATACACACACACCTCATAAAATACATACACATATATACATATATGTAAGGTATTCTGATTCCTAGATGAGATGCTCCTCTACAGATCTTGGCTAACTTATATATACATATCAAAATTGGGTCTTCTGCTCAAATATGAATTAGGTTCAAAACAAAACTTATAAGTGGCTGGGAGGTGGTGGCGCATGCCTTTAATCCCAGCACTGGGGAGGCGGAGCCAGGCAGATCTCTGTGAGTTTGAGGCCAGCCTGGACTACAGAGCAAGATCCAGGACAGGCACCAAAACTACAAAGAGAAACTCTGTCTGAAAAAGCCAAACAAACAAACAAACAAACAAACAAAAAAACTTATACGTGATATATTGTGATTGGGTGTGATGGTGCATGTCTGCCTTTAATTCTAGAACTCAAGAGGCAGAGACAGAAAGTCAGAGCCAGCCTGAGCTACACAACAAGACCACATCCAAAAACAAAACACAATTGAAAACACTAAAGGGAAGCATAAGGTACTAGGCCTTGTTTCAGTAACTGTCTGTGTTCTAGTCTGAATAATTCCATAAACAAAATATGAATTTCCATGGCTTGAGAATTTCCGGAATGCACAATGTGTCTTCAAGGACTGTAAATGGTCCTAGATTCCAGTCACGGGATACAGGATATACTAGTAAATGATAAGCTAAAGATTTAACTTAGTATTAAAAAAAAAATCCTTAAAGGTAGGCTCTGGCTATGTAACACAAAATGGTCTTGAATTCACTATACCGCTTGTGCTGGCCCTGAATTCTCAATCCTCCTGGTCCCCAAACCCAAGGACTACAATTATAGATTTGCACCACCATGCTCAGCTGAGAAATTAAGTGATAGTCAATAATACACTCCCATGACTGCCTGAGATGGGTGCAGATGAAAGGAGAGATGCTAAGACAAAATCCATACTGAACTTCAACCACAAATATAAACACACATATTCATAGAATAAGAATTTCAACAGGAAAGGTTCCTAATATGCCACTTCAATTTTGTTCTATTTCAACAGAATTAGCCTCAGTAAAAGGCATCATATCCTTGTATGTGAGGTGTGGACAATCTGCCATACTGTAAACTTTACAGATTAAAAGATTTAAAAAGTAATTGAATTTACAATTCACAAATACACATCCTAAAATGAATTTGTGTATCCTTGTGGCCTTTTTTCTAGATAGTGAAAATGTCATATGTGAACTGTTCATATTTGATTTCTTTGGGTTTATCAAGTTGAACCGAGATTGGTTATTTTTTTTTTAAATAACATCAGCAACAATTTTTTTTTTTTGAGATTAGGTTATCCCTTTTTTTCATGGATGAATGAACAATTTTCTCAAACCATCCCTATGTTCATATGAACAAGTTTTTCATGTGCTGAACTTGTATGGCAGTTTATGTTGGCCTGACAACAAAACAGGTGTTTTCCGTAGTGACTTGGCTAGCTTTATTAGGAAGGACCACTCTTGGTATACACATGTCCCTGTAAAATAAATCCTTTCTAGCTAGCTCAGCTATGAGCTGCTTCAGTTGGGCACCTACTTGAACCTAAACAGGTGTAATTCTGAATGCTGATTTTTATTTTATGAATATCTTTTATTAGTACTGAAAGTAAAAGATGCCAGAATCTCCCATGACAGAACAGTGGTGGCTCTGAGATAAGCAGAAACTTGGGCCAATAAAAGGACTGGCAAGTGTTTAGAAGGCACACCAGCTCCTTAACTAGAAACACAGACACCGTCTGGCGACACCACCATTTTGTCTTCATGCACATATCTCAGTGTTGTCTGACTACACCCAGACACTCTGAAACGTACTTACTGGCTTTTACTTTCTTTCGTAGGTGGGCCCTGGACCTAAGATGGACATTCTTCTTGCCTCACTCCTCTCTGCAGCATCCTCAAACTCTTCTTCCCAACCCAGGCTTTCCCCTTTGCTGAAAGCACTTTGCCCCTGCAATTCAGCTCTCCCACAGCCTCTGTGCAAGCCCCGGCACTTGCAATCACGGAACAAATCGACTCAGTTTGTGTCTCTTTTATCCCCTTTCCCTCACTGGTTCCAAGTATTCGCCTTTGCAGACATCTGTAAGAAGAGACTACATTCCCTGCTCTTACCTACTCACCACTAACCTGTTAGTAAATCCTCTGCATCGTGGCTCCTGCCTCAAAGTGCTGAGGAAATTCTGACCTCATAACGGGCAACTCCTTAAATGTTATTTTCTGATTTAATTCTACTTGACCTATCTGTATATGATATGATTGACTGTCCATTTCTCAATTATTCATTTTATGAGCATGAGCCCATGTTTGGGTTCAAGGGCTAGAAAACTTGCCTTTCCAGATTCCACAGTCCGTGGGTAAACTCAGTTGGCAGGGGGAAGGGGCAAGGCAGAATGAGCAAGGATTTTGTACAGCTAGGGTCTTCCGGTACCATTCTTTCCTTATTTCAGGCCCCTCACTATGAAGAGTGTTTTCTCCTTCCTTAATCCTCGCCATCTCTCTTAGCGCACGTCTTTCATACCTCTCCTCTTTGTCTAGTCCTCTTCTCTTCTCTCTCATCTTCTTCCCAATAACATGAGCGGTTTATGGTCACCCAGATGAAAATTTCCTGGGTCAACTTTAAGTCCCATGTTTTATTCTTTATACCTAGTGACACTCCAGTTAAGAAGATAAAAGGCTGAGGACTAGCTCAGACGGAGAGCTCTTGCGTGGAATATGTTCAATCCCCTGGTTCAATCTCCAACCCTGGCAAATAAAAGCAACAAACTAAAATAAAACCAAAAGCAAGGAGGTGTTATCATATTGATTTATGAAAATATTTCAAGTTTGGTATGTCTTCTATGGCAGTGTGGTCACACTGTCCCCATGCTCTGAGCAACCCATCCTCTGGGAAGAACACACCAGCAGTCTATTCCTTCACTAACCATGAGTTACCCTCCCTGTTCTTTCACAACTTCCTAGTTGTATTTGCTTCTAAACCTGCCTAGTTTACAAGCTACAAGCCTACTGATCACTGTACAGCAGAGGCATGTGAGCCCTCATTTGGACTGTGCCTTTTTCTCCTCTAGCCAAATTCAGAAGACATTGTCTATAAGGAGATCCTCTTCAAGAATGGCATTTATAAATACAGAAAGTGATGACTATTGGCCTACCATTACTTAACTGTTGAAACAAAGACAGAGGTCATCATTGGTAATGGAAGAATAAAAGACTAGAAGACTCCACTTAAGACTTTTGATAACAGCCAAGAATTTCCTGAATGATGTTCAAAACTCATGCAAACATTGCACTACAAGACATTGGGTTGCTATGAAGGGAAAAAGCAAACGAACTGAATGTGTTGTTTACATCTAAACCAAAAGACAGGCATACAAATAAATTATCTAGGAAAAGCCCAACTCCATCCAGCTCTACTCAATCCCAGTCTGAGTTTTAGTCTCTAAGATGCTTATTTGAGGTGAGTCAAGCCCACATAATGCAAGAGACGATATGCTAGAGAGAACTCGAAGACAGTACCTAAACCAATCCCTACGTAAAGATAGTTTGCCTCAGTCAATCAAACACAAATCTAGGTGATAATGATTCAGGATCCTGCAGATGGAAGTAAGGACCCAAATCTGTGAGCATTATGGTGAAGCCATTGTTCTGATGGGTCTGGCACAATAAAGTGAGCCTATTAGTAAAAGCAGCATATGTCCAATGATTGTTAACAGAAAGGAGTCAGAGAACATGCTGAGGGGGGTTCTGAAAGACATCAAATGTTCATGTTGTCAATTCTCTGTGCATCAGCCATCAGGAGCTGTGAGTGGCCTCTAGGACCCGAGATTGTTTCTAGCCAAGAAGCCAGTAGGAGCAATCAAAAAAACACAAAACACTGAAGTGGACCCATCCTCAGCTGAGAGCACAATCCAGGCCATATTGATCTTCCATTCATGAAAAGCTGGCTACTTTTATGTCAACTCGACACAAGCCAGAGTCATCATCAGAGAGGAGGGAGCCTCAACAGAGAAAATGTCCCTGTAATATCAGGCTGTACACAAGCCTGTGGGGTATTTTCTTAATTAGGGATTGATGTGGGAAGGCCCAGATCATTGTGGGTAGTACCACCCTGTGGTGGTGGTCCTGGGTTCTATATGAAAACAGACTGAGCAAGCCATAAAAAGCAAGCCAGTGAGCAGCACTCCTCATGGCCTTTTTGAATCAGCTCCTGTCTTCAGGTTCCTGTCCTGTGTGAGTTCATGTCCTTGACTGCCTTCAATGATGGACTATAATGTGTAAGTATAAGTCAAATAAACTCTTTCCTTCCCAACTTGCTTTTGGCCATGCTGTTTTATCATAGCAATAGTAACCCGAACTAGGACAAGGACCTAAGTGGTACAATGCCACATTTCTATCTATAGAAACTGAGAGAATATATTTGTGTCAGTCAAAGCCACTAAATTTGAGGTCATTTGTTATATATAGCAAAGGCAAACAAATACACAGAGTGTGAAATGGGGCAGCCCTGTCATGTTCAATGAAAAGAAAATGGGTCACAAGAATGACCAAGTCAGTCCTCCAGCAAGCTCCCCCAGAGAAGAAAAACAGATTGGAGGACTTACTTTGTTTGAAAAGAAGAAAGAAGAAGAAAAAGAGGAGGAGGAGGAGAAAAAGGGAAGCAATAATATATTATTGTTTGTTTGTTTTGTGGCAGGATCTTACGTAGTTCAGGACGACTTCAACTTGCTATATAAATGAAGGTAGCACTGAACTTGCCTGTCTACCTCCCAAGTGCTGACAAGTACTACCATGCCCAGTGAGAGACTTACTTTCCAAAGTATTTCTTAAAAAAAAAGAAAGAAAGAAAGAAAGAAACAAAACCAACGTTTTGTCAATGAGAATATGCTCTTTCATACTCAGCTTTTTTTATACTTATTCTTAATTGCTTCCCTTTCTGCTACCCCCCTCCTTCTCTTGGTGGTCCCCCTCCAATCCTCACACTAGCCCCTTCCTCCTTTTGTTTTCCCATGACACATGCATTACTGCATCCATTTCTACTCTTGTTCCTCTCTCCTTCCTTCTCTTATGACGTCTTCCTTCTCTTTTTTGCTAAACAAAATATAAATGACAATGTTTTTTTCTCCTAAAAAGTAAATGTAGTTACTTAAGATAAATTTCATCATATAACAAAAGAGCAGGTGAGTTTAAAAAACAGTAGGTATTTGATAGAAAACTGATGTCATTTTCCTACAACCTTGAAGTTGGGGAAGGTAACCCATGTATCATACTCTCCCCACCCTGACGGTCAAGCCCTTCCAGAGGAGCTCTCCATGGCAACCCTGACCACTCTGACTCCTTACTTTGACTCTCTTGTCTGTCTTACACACACACACACACACACACACACACACACACACACACACACACACACACACACACTGATTTGGATAGTGATCAACACTTCACAAAAAAAGAGCTAGTGACATTAGTTGGATAATTACTGCATAGGACAAGCAGAAAAACAGCCTCCAGTCTGGTACCTGGGGCACAGAAAATGTTGTTAACTAGATATGGAATGGTAAGCCTCTTGCTAATGCACATACAGAGGATAATCTCTAACCATCTGTTACACAACAAAATGAATCCCCATCCCCAAACATTATAGGTTGTACCTTGGCCCTCCACAGGCATATATGGGGTAAATAGTGTCCTGAAGGGCAAACCTTAATTCGACAGGATGGCTGCTCTTAGAGTGAGACAGGACAGTAAGCTGTCCCTCTCTGCCTCATATATACACAAGGTGTGGCGTGAAAGCAAGCATCTGCAAGTCAGGGCAAGAGCCCTCACCAGAGGCAGAATCTTGATCTGCTACTTTCAGCCATTAGAACATCAAGAAAACAAATTTTTGTGGTTTAAGCCACTCAGTGTGTGGTACTTTGTAATGGCAACCCAAGCAGACTGACTAATAAATGCTTGCTAACCATTGTGAAGATCAAAGGAGATAATGCCTACTCAGCTCTAAGACCCTGCCTGGCACAGAATGGACCCTGAAACGGCACTGAGTATTACTACTGAGATTGAAGAGGGTGAGTCAGAGTTACAAAAAGATGACCAACTGGGGAGTTCTTTCAGCATTCTAAAAAAGGTACCTGAGTCACAGATCCCCCATGCTCAGTCGCCAGGGGCTGGATTCTGGTCACTGACCCTGTTGTGCCAGCTTCTCTAACTTCCCTAGTTCCTGGTCTGGCCTGTTGCACTCCTGGACCCAGCCTTATTTCTCCCTCTCAAATTATGCTTAGCATCCTGTGTATAGCATGTTCTAAATCAGACTTCTAGGCCAAACCTTCTCAGCAGATCTACACAGGTCCTCCCTTGTATGATGCTACTTTCCTAAACAGGACACAAGAGTCTTCAGATCAGTCATTACCACTCCTCATCCCTTTTCTTATTAAGATCTTCTTAAGTGTGCCAGAGGAGAGCCACACCTGAGGTGGGAAAGACAGGGAGAGGCCAATGTATAAAGGCGAGCTGTAGGAAGAGGGTGGCCGAAGAGGTCCTATTTTGATGCTGAGGAATTTGGTCCTTGCAGAATTACACATAAACTGCATTCAATATGGCTAATGTGAACATGTAGGAACATATTCAAAAGGAATGAGACTTAGGAACTGTAAAGACAGCTCAAGGAGATCAAGGTTTCAGCCATAGAGAAAATGCAGGTGGCAATAGTCCAGCCATGGTTAGAGGACATATGAGCCAGAAACACACCAAACCTGCAGTAAGAGTTACCACTAAGTGCCCTAATCAGCATCCTGGGGCCCAGGCTGGGTAGAAGCTGGAAGACCAGAGAGTGAGGGGTCAGAGGTGTAAGGTCAGGAAAAGGATGAATGGGAGAGAACAGGAGAAGGGCTGAGGCACACCAAGAAGGTGCTGAGCACTGCTGGTATTAGTCACTATCGTAAATGGACAAAATAATTCATAAGGTCATGTCCAATAACAGATAAAGACACCCAAACAAGCTGCAGTGTCTGGAAAGGAAACAATTCTCTCTGATAACATCTTCGTTAAGACTGCGTATGTGTCTGGTTTTATACACAGGCTGTCTCAGTTTTTCTCCACAATGAATTCCTGGAAAATGCATCATGAAAGTCTGCCTTTTCTCACAGGAATAATAAAAACATGGACTGCTGCTCTTCTGTCTGTGACTCAGCATGGAATAAACTGTGATAAGACTACAACTATACCATAAAAGCAAAGATGGAACTGTAAGCCACACAATCCTGGGACACAGGAACAGCAGGATCCAAGTCATTACAGGTAGCATTTTAGAATGAAGGGGGACCTCAGGGTTTAGTCCTCTCACTCAAAAGGTGGGGCTCACAATGAAGCTAGGGAAAATAGTTATTTAAGATGACATCTAACAATAAAACTTATTCCTTTCCTTCAATTGGAAGGCTGTCACAGCCTACTTCAGAGGATTTACCCCAAGTAGGCAAAATCAGTGTATTTTACTCACTAAAGATGTATGGTGTTCTACAGTTAACCCACAAAACAGAAAAATATAAATGTATCTAAACATCGCTTTGTATCATCCAACATTTATATATTAGCTATAACAATAGCATACATGTACTTCTATTTAATTGTGACCTCTGGCTATGCCCTCCACCTAAAAAGAAAAAAAGAAACAGCAAAAAATAAAAATGAAAACAAAAGAAGAACTCAGGCAGAACCTTACATGCTGCTAGCAAACTGCAAAGAGTCCAAGTGTTTTGCCATGAGAAACGGCTAAGCAGAGGAAGGAAGGAGACCCAATACAATGTTATATAACGTCTAAACAATGATCGTGTATGAAAAACTAACAGCACCATAAAACTGAATTCTAAAGATGAGAGGTGCACTGCTTGGTGATACAGATGCCCTGGAGTCATCTAAGCTCTTAAAATTAACAAATGCAAATTAAAACAACAGTTGTGGGTGCCCAGAACAGTATCAGTAGTTGAAGCTCGATATTCCATATAGTCTATTCTTCTAAAAGGCTGCTCATGTTCATAATATAAACCACCTTTCAAAAGCAAGGAGACAAAAGAGGGAATTGCTCAAGGATGCCTGGATGAAGTTCATTTTCCTGATGAATTTCTCTAAAAATGTAAGCAGGGGTTTGTAACATACTGCTGCCTCTTTATTACAAAGAAAAAAAATTAGAATACCTGCATACTGAAAGCATACTTTAAAATGTAGGGCCCCAGGGCCCAGAAAAATGCTGCCTTGGACCCTGTCTCAGCACAGCTTCATTTCAGTGTGTGCCACCTTCCTAGGCCCACCCAGGAAGTAACTGAAATCTACATTTCCAGATGGAAAAACCCACTTCAAAAACAACAGAAACTCATCCATGCAACTTCGCGAAATTCTAGCTGTTTCCAAATGGAAGGAGAAGTCAGAAGAGAGACTAAAGTTCTAGGAGAAAAATGCTACCTTTATCTAATTTTGTGGACATTAAAGAAATCCCTTTAACAGAGATCTCACTTAGCTGTGGGTGCATATTCTGTTCCTCACCAACAAGAACTGGTTTAAGACAGGAAGGGTTGATTTTGGCGTACAGTTCAAGAAGAAAGAGCCTTTCATGGTGGAGAAGGCATGGCCCAACAGCAGGGAACAGCTGGCCACACTGCCTCAGTCAGGGAGCCCACAGATGAACACTGCTCAGCCCACTTTCTCCTCTCGGTTGAGTCTGGGTCCACAGCTGGGATGCTGCTGCCCACATTTGGGGTCCTTCTCTCCTCAGTGAAACCTGGCTGGAGATACCCCTGCAGACAGACCAGATGTTTGTTTCCTAGGAGACTCTACATCTGTCAAGTTCATGATCAACATTAGCCACTACATCTTCCTCCTCGCTTCCCAAAATTCTTTTTGCTTCCTTGGGCAACGAAAAAAAAAATTGGCCGAGATACAATTTCCTGTCAATATAATAAAAGATAAATACAAGGTCACTAAAGACATACTTTTCATTTCTTAAGGTTCATGTATGGTCTGGTTCGTTTACGGTCACTTTTTGTTCACTGTCTTATACATTTAAGCGAGTTTTTTGATGTGAAGATGGATGAATATCTCCCCCGTGACCCCCCCCACACACACTTTTTTTCTTACAGAGCTTTCACACTGTGGTTACTTTTCATGTGGGAATATCCAGAATTTACTAAAGTTATATTGAATGATTTTTTTAAATGTTTAGATGTGTTTTTAACTAGGAACAAAATCTTTATCTTATGTATTGTTCAGAAAATACAATATTAGCTTTTCTGCAATTGGATATTTTATAAAAAACATAGTTATGAGAAATAGCAGGTACCTGGCTGAGACATAAGAGATCTCTGGATTCCTCCAAAGGATCTAATTTTAGTCTTTAATTAAGCTATGCTGCAAAATGCCTTTGTACGTGGACTTTCTCTGAACTGCAATTCTGCGCTCTCTCTAGGAAAGGAAAACAGTTCCCATAGGGTCAGGGCAGAAGACATGGTGTCACACAAAGGGTTACATTCTTAGAAGGGGCTCAGCTTGCTGTATCTCAGGGTTCACACTTAAGTCCACAGTCTCAATCATGTAATGCAACATCTCCCATCTTCTCACCGGCTTCTAAAATGCCTGTGATCAGCTATTCTGCTTTGATCTAGCACGGGCACAGGAGTGAAGGGCAGGTCTCTCTTCTCTCAGTCTCCTTTTCCTATGTCTCCGTGTATGGTATGTGCATGTATATGTGTATGCACGGGCACACTCTCTCATGGTATGCATATATGCCCGAGGAGGCCAAAAGATGGTATCAAGAATACCCCTCCACGGTTCATCTGCCTTATTCATTGAGGTAGGGCCTCTCAATCTACTCAGAGCTTGCCTACATGGCTAGTCTGGCTAACCAGCTTGCTCTGCAGCTCCCATCTCAGCTTTCTGAGGCAGGAACATAGGTGGTCCATCATACCCATCCAGCATTTACAGGGGCTGCAATCCATCTCCGGTCCTGTTGCTTGTGCAGCAAGTCCTTTAACTGCTGAGCCATCTCCCCAGGTCAAGGAGATTTTTAAATAGTACCTTAACATTAATTTTGTTCCCCTTTCCTTCAACTAAACACATTTAAAAAATATAAAAGTAGGAAGAGGAAATGTAACTCTGAATAACAAATTTCTCTCCCAAGTTGAAACAGTTTATCCTGGAGAGAGTCATTAAGAAGTAAATAACCCTTAAGGCTCAGGAAGTCCCTGAAACTTAGCAAACCTACAAGGTTCCTGCCTCCAAAGATTGTATAAGCACTGAGCATTGTTGAAAAGAGGCTGCAATCTGCCATGCTGTCTACAGGTGGTGCAAAGAATGCTTGGCTTGTAGCTTTTATGAGTCATCACCAAAGCTGGGGGACATTTTTGATGAAACAGATGCCCTTGAATCATCCATGCTCTTATAATATGCATTGGTTGACCTAAACAAACAAATAAATAAATATTAAAAAATATAATACCATATCTCACAATTTTCTGGAAATAGCTTCAATTACTGAATGACTCTGTTAGAACAGTACAGCCTCCTGCCACTAATCAACTTGTTTTAGAGTCTGTCCCAGACCAACAAAATTGCTTCAAATGTTTGGATGTTTTATTGACTTGTCTCCAAAGTTATTCTACATCATATAACGGTGAAGTATAAACTAGTAATACACACATAGGGCAACTGTATTTATTTCCTTAGTTACAATATAACTGCCAACCCTGTTGTTATTTTACTACCTTTATCACCTTCATTTAGAAATTAATAAGAAAGAGAATGCCACATGTTAAAATTTACAAACCCTTCTTCAGGTGCTGATGGCTCCCTCATGTGAGGACACTACAAAAACCAAAGCAAACCACCTGTGATGCTATTTCCCCACATCTCACATTGTGCAAAACTCACATACCACACTAGAGGGGACTATGAAAAATGATGGGACCAGGATGGATGTGTTTCCATTTATGCCAAACAGAAGCTAAGGAGATGCAATCAATGGTACATAGAAACATACAGAGCAACCCTGTTTACTATTTCTACTGTCTGAAAACCCACACACTGCTGTAGCATAAATGAAAACCTAACTGCAAAGTAAAACAAAAATCAGGAATATTTTGGGCAGATACTGTTTGGGGGACAAAATTTAAGTTACCAGAAAATACAAATAAGAACATATACATGTACATATACAAATTAGCCAAATGAATTAGACACTAAAGTTTAACAGGGTAAGGGGCTGAATTTGACAAGAGTTTTGACTTATGTGCTTTAAGATTTGGGCATTCTGGCTCTCTACCATAAATTCATTTACAGAAAGAACACAAAGGGGGTTTCTAACAAAACATTGCCTTTAAGGTCTCCTAAGACTCACAAGAAAGGGTAGGGTAATAATCACCTGCACCACTTTCCCCATATGACTTGGTCTTTCATGGGAAAGACATCCTTTTGTCTGATGAAGTGAGCAAAAGCACTTTGCAAGGACTTCATATCACCCGAGAGCAAAGCATGTAATCAGTTCCTGAAGCCTAAAAAGTTTCCATTAGTGTGCATATGTACAAATTGATAAAATATGCTATTACTAATGTTCAAAGGCCAATGGCAGAAAAAATTAAATCATAATTTATCTTCAAACTTTAAAAAGAAAACTCCCTTGAAACAAACTGCTGTTTTCCTTGTATTTATCCTCATGCTTTCAACCTTAGATCACTCTTCCAGTCAGCAGTTAACCTGAATGATCTAATCAGAGGGAAATGAAAGATGATTAATGCTGATGCAATGTAATCCCTGCCTTGCCTTAGCCTAAACTATACTGGACAAAGCATTTCCCAAGAAAATCATCAAGTGCTATACATATAGACACGGGCCATGAAACCACCCAATCAAGTATTTCTTACTAAACATCACCAATACAGGCTAGAAATGAACAGAAGTAATATCAAGCCACAGTCCATCAGCAGCCCCAAGGGCTGTGCAGGAGCTGAACTCTGCCCCAGCAAGCCACACAGGGCCCCAGAGGCAGGCAGCAGTGTATACAGTGAGACAGGGGGTTGAGCTGGACAGGGGCCATGCCCTCCCTCTCACACACAGTGGAAGGGTTTACTGGCAATGGGTTACAGCTAAGCCAGCTGACCCAAACTGGTATCAGGTCTGAGTATACTTCAAACTTTTTTGACACTTAAATCAACAGTGTGGGAGCAGTCATCCACAGCCAGGTTCCTGCCCCAATCTATTGTTTGGAATTAACTGAAACTGATTACATCTCTCAAGACTGGACAACAGCCAAACCATGAGTGTCCTGAAGAAAATTTACCCCTAGCAAATTATGCTCAAAATTCTCTCTGGAACTCGGTATGAACCTCTAGGGCATTTTTTAAAATTTTTATTTATTCCTATATTAACAGGAGGGACAGATAATGGCAGACACAATCTGAAGATTAGAATTCCCAGAGTGCTGCCAGAGAGAAGGCAATGCGCCCTGGGTCACCACCTTTCCATAGCTTAGTAGCTTTCCTACAACTTTCTGAGTCCATTACAAATACATGGATCTGCTCAGGGACCACAGGTGCAGAACAAACGTGTCTCATTATATGAGTTCTCTTTCTGTTGCTACAACAAAATACTAGAAGTTGACATATTAAGATGAGGTATATTTGGCTCATGGTTTTGGTGGCTGGAAGGTACAAACCACGTGACACTGGCATGCCAGGAAAGGACTTCTGGCTCCATCACATCATGATGTGAACCCGGCTTCCCACACAGGCACTTCTGGAAGACATTCCCAACCACCTCCATGTGACAGGCACTTGCACAGTGGCCTTTCAGATTCCTAGCCTACTCTTCTGTTATTTTTTTCTTTTACCTTAGGACTTTAAGACATCACTCATATACCTATTATAATTAAGGATGGGTCTCCAGACATTTTCACCAAGACTTCAATGGGAATGAGTTCATTCAAAAAGTTACCACCAGTGCCTACAATGGTGGAGAGACAGACGCAAGAAAGCAACAGTGAACAAGGGGAGAGACACCGAAATGTGTGGAAGTGCCTGTCACATGGAGGTGGTTGGGAATGTCTTCCAGAAGTGCCTGTGTGGGAAGCCGGGTTCACATCATGATGTGATGGAGCCAGAAGTCCTTTCCTGGCATGCCAGTGTCACGTGGTTTGTACCTTCCAGCCACCAAAACCATGAGCCAAATATACCTCATCTTAATATGTCAACTTCTAGTATTTTGTTGTAGCAACAGAAAGAGAACTGGTATAATGAGACACGTTTGTTCTGCACCTGTGGTCCCTGACACTGAAATGTGTCCACCGGAGCTAACTCAGGATGCTGGTGTAATCCTAGGGAGGGAAAGTGGCCTTTAGCCACTGAGCCATCTCCCTCTTCCACTAATTCCAATTATCCTACATAAAAGTTGTTGGGAGATAAATTTTGACTTTTCAGGACCTCAGCAACAAAGACGATGTCACCTGAGGAAGGACTCCAGAGGCTGCTTCAGGCTTTCACAGGCCTGCATGCATGCACACAGACCACACATGCATAGGAACATGCACTCACTCACCCACATGCACGTGCATATATATAGACAGCAGAAAAAAAAAACCAAGTCAAAGGGAAAGAGGGAAGGAAAGAAGAAAGGAGAAAACAAGACATGAAGAGTCAGGGAAGCTGGGTGGTGGTGGCGCACACCTTTAATCCCAGCACTCTGGAGGTAGAGCCAGGTGGATCTCTGTGAGTTCGAGGCCAGCCGGGTCTACAAAGAGAGATCCAGGACAGGCACCAAAAGTATACAGAGAAACCCTGTTTAAAAAAAAAAAAAAAAAGAGTCAGGGACAGCATGGAAGAATATGAGAATACATGAATGTATGAATTAATTTATCTGGCCTTCACTGAACATGAATGGGGACACCTTCTAATTTTATATGCTCATGATCATGTTAACTACACTACCAAAACCATGCATCCTTAGTATTTTTTCCTTTACTTTTTTTCTTTACTTTTCTTCTCTAGAGCACTGGTTCTCAACCTTCCTAATGCTGTATCCCTTATGTTGTGTGACCCCCAACTATGAAATTATCTTTGTTGCTACTTTATAACTGTCATTTTGCTATTGAGTGGTTGTTAATTATTAAGGAGCGCAATGTTATTCATTAAGTGGCGCGGTTTACCATGCGAGGAAAGCCACAAGGTACAACAAAAGCCACTATAAGAGTTTATTAAGGGAAGGGAATAGAATGGGTGTGCATAGGACTATGGAATGACCATGCAGGAAGAGGGGGGAGGAATAGGTGGAACCCACTTTTATAGATTTCCCTGCACATGGGCATATGGGCTTATATAGCTACACCATGCAGGTGCATAGATTACGTGATTATGCAGCTAATGGATTATATAGGATGTAAGGCCCTGGGATGACTAAGCATCTTGCCAATGCATGCACGGCCATGGGGGAGTGGCTAGGAATTCTAACAGTGGTGTCTCAGTTCCTAAGACAACCAGTTAGATATATATGTTTTCTTGGAGGTTGAGACCCAGAAGTTGAGAACCACTATTCTAGAGGAAAGAGAGAAAGAGTAAGAGGAAAGAAATGTTTCTATTACCTCAAATTTTTAGACTAATAAACAGGATCATTAGTATGGTGATGAGGGCTAAAATCTCAAAGGTTCTGAGATGGAGGTAGGAGGTTCAGGAGTTCAAGACCACCCAAGGCTCCATTACAACTTGTCTCATAAAAATACAAACAAACCAATAAGAATTTAGGAAGTGGGTATTAAGTGCCCCCTCGGGACATAAAAAAGGAGCTAATTGGTAAAGGAGGTAGTCTGAGAAAGAAACAGTGCTGACTACATTAATACAGTGTTCTAAAAATGGAACAGGCTTAAAAATTAAAATTGGGAGCAACTTTTAGGATTCTCTTCATATGGCCAGATAAAATTAGTAAAGTAAATGTTCCTACTGATGATTTACCATCTCCTGATGGCCTGTTGGCAAACATTCTGAGGGAGGGCTTTGAGTGAGGAGGTTACCTGCTGTCTGCCACTGTAGAGATGATGCCTCCTATACATACCCAATCAACAGGAAATATTTCCATCACGATAATGCCCAGCAGGCAAGACAGTGTATTTAATCACCCACACCAGCAGCCTATGGGCCCCTATGACACTGAGGGGCTACCTACAGCTTTTGGCAAAATAGGATTTGCAGTTCACGGATCTAAGCCCATAGTATTTATGCTAGATGGCCTCCAGTCTATTTGTGAATGTGATACAGAAGTCCTCTAGGAACTCTAAATCTACACCCAACACCTGACACAACAGTGGGAAGATTATGACACAAATCTAATTACAAAACACATGTAGGACGCTTGCAGTACTGTAACAAATGGCCTCCTGTGGAAATAAATTGTCAGAAAACTAAGACAGAGAGGCCCTAGAAGAAAAGCAATAACTTAGCTAGGACAACAGAAACCAATTAATTAAAAGCAAGAAAGAAAAGAAAAACTATGTAACAATGAGTATGATAGAAGATGCTGCAAATATCACACAAGGTAGACCAGGCACAGCCTCCCTTGTCCACTAAGTCAATAAACTTACTCCATGTAAACCTATCATTGCCTTGAAATGACTGTAAAAGGAGGACCAGAGTAGTCACTTCCTACCTTTGCAAAGAAAAACAGGGCAACAATAAATAAAAAGTAACCACTAGAAACACAACTGTCCGATTTCAAGCCAGTAAGGGCTTATTCTGCTCTAACAGAGTGAACAAAACCAAAACCAGCCAACACCACTGTAGCTGCTCACAAGGGAGGAGCCACCTTGGCATTATATACCCAACCATGGCACCCAGGCAGAAGGTTCTCTAAGCCTTCATGAAGGAGGCCGTGTGTGTGTGTGTGTGTGTGTGTGTGTGTGTGTGTGTGTGTGTGTGTGTGTGTTCCTACTGACTTAGCCTCCTGACTGCTGGCATCACAAACCTGTACCATTACACCTGCTTTTGGAGAGAAAGAATAACTATCATCAACAATATAAATATTATTGGTATGTATAAAACTAGGCATAATATTAAAAAATAATGATTATAAATTCATTTCTTTTTAGGGGCAGCTATTAAAACCATTAAGTGAGGATGCTAAAAACTGTATACCCTGACAGAGAAATTCTTGGTGGCCCCTTCATAATCGATTTATTTCATCTAAAAATAGATGTATAGATGCCTGCAATAAATGCTGTACTTCCTGACTTCCTTTGTGCTTAGGCATGACCATGCTCTATTCAAATAAGACATATAAAGACTTACATATTAATACAACTTCACACACAGCGTCTTTTGCATGTTTTCTCTCTCTGGTGTTTGGAAATACAGACTTGAGGGTTAGCTTTGAATTAGTTACTATGAGCCTTGAGATAGAAAGTCCTGCTAATGATAGCTGAACATCAAAGCTACCTTGAGCCATGGGACTTAAGGTCTATCCTGTAACCCTGGGGCTCTACACACTCCCTCTGCCAAGCTCTGATCTTCATTGACACTCAATGATCAGACTCTACATTCTTTTTTCTACTGCTTTTATTTTTCTCACTTGAAAACAAGTCAGACTGTAACTTTAACATGCATAAAAAATGGGCATGCACACGCCAGTGTGATCTAGCTAAAGCCTTTCCTTATACTGGTAGGGTTAAGTACATCACAAACAAGATCAAACAAATACTTTTATCTAAAGAAAGTTTTTTAATATAAGATCTGTGACTTAGTGTTTTCCCCTAGACAGAAAACAAAACAAAAACAACAATAAAAAATCAACCATTCATGTACTTCTTTATTGAATTAACAGACTTCAGTATAGCAAACCAAACGTTATGGCTATAGGCACTTGTATAATAATTATGAGGAATAAGATCAGCTCTTAGAACACAGTTTCACTCACATCTTGATGTTTTTTTTTTTTTTTTTTTTTTTTTTTTTGTGATATATATTTTTTATTTTACAATACCATTCAGTTCTACATATCAGCCATGGGTTCCCCTATTCTCCCCCCTCCCACGCCCTCCCCTTACCCCCAGCCCACCCTCCATTCCCATCTCCTCCAGGACAAGTCCTCCCCCGAGGACTGTGATCGACTTGGTAGACTCAGTCCAGGCAGGTCCAGTCCCTTCCTCCCAGACTGAGCCAAGTGTCCCTGCATAAGTTCCTGGTTTCAAACAGCCAACTCATGGAATGAGCACAGGACTTGGTCCCACTGCCTAAATGCCTCCCAAACTGATCAAGCCAATCAACTGTCTCACCTATTCAGAGGGCCTGATCCAGCTGGGAGCCCCTCAGTCTTTGGTTCATAGTTCATGTGTTTCCATTCATTTGGCTATTTTTTTTCAATAATTGAGTAAAACTGAAATTTATTATATGCCACAGTCGTCCTACGGACCTCCATGCTATATATATATAGCCTCTATGGTTCTATGGGTTGTGGTCTGATTGTTCATTTTATATCTAGACTCCACCAATGAGTGAGTACATACCATAACTGTCTTTCTGGGTTTGGGTTACCTCACTCAGGATGATATTTTCTAGTTCCATCCATTTGCCTGCAAATTTCATGCTTTCATTGTTTTTCTCTGCTGAGTAGTACTCCATTGTGTATATGTACCACATTTTTTTCATCCATTCTTCCGTTACATCTTGATGTTTTACTCTTAACATGCATCTGACATAAGACTGACATAGAACATAAGCATTTTCTTTTTTGAGTCAAGTTCTGGCTGTGTAGTCAGGCTAGCCTCAAATGGGTAAACTTCTTGCCTCAACCTCCCTAGTCCTGGGATAACAGATATGTGCTTCCACATTCTGCTTGGCTTTTAGGAGATGAATGTTAAATCTCAGTGCTTTTACTTCCCAAATGTAAACACACTGGCTACTGATTCCCCTCCTACTTGCTCCTGACTGGGTAGCACACTGGGTTTCGAGCCCTGTACACATATCATATACACATACACACATGCATAGGGGTTACCTGCCCTGTGTACATCCCCCTTCATTGTTACCTGGCCTCTGAAGAAACACTGCCCCAGAGTAGACTATTGAGATGAAGCCTAGGGCTGTGCATTGAGAATGATGCTAAGCACAAAGCCAAGGAAGCAGAGGGCAGTAACTTGGAGCCCCCTGGCCTGGGTTTGCACAGGAGGCTGGGTGCCTACCGTTAGGAATTCAGGCTGGGACCAGCAAGGATTTGTGTCTCAAGCTCCATGTACTTTGCTCCAGGAACAAGAAGTGCACAGGAGGAGAAACTGACTTAATTTAAAATTGTCACCATTTAGATTATGAAAGAAAACATTGCTAAAAGATATGACAAACGTGGACGGGAGAGATGGCTCAGTGGTTAAGATCACATACCATTCTTCCAGCAAAACAGAGTACAGTTCCCAGCACCCACATCAAGTGGCTCATAACTGTCTTTGACTCTAGCTTCAGGGAATCCTGCATCTCTGTCTTCCAAGGGCACCTGCAGTCATATGCACATACTCATATTAAGACACACATACATACATATGATTAAAAAATAAAATAAAAAGATGTGATGACTGGTAGTGAGTCTTATTTGAAGATGTTCACATCTATACTTTATTAGGACAATCTACAGTTTCATTCACTGAATACACTGGTGTTGACAAAGATCTCATAGCTTCTTCTCATGGTCACATCCTTACACAGGTCAGATCTTCTAATCCAATGTCCCTCAGCCTGGACTACCAGCAACAATATAAAGGAGGAGATGTTGACTACAAGAAGAGGTTCTATATGTCTAGGGGAAGGCTTGTGTCATTTTAAACACTGTTTAATTGCACAGACGGTTTTTGATTACTAAACTGCCATTCCTAATTTCTTCTAATCTGGGCTCAGTTACAAGCTCTGTAACTGGTCATTTAACCTCCCTGTGCCTTCATGTCCTACTCTGTAAAATGGGGACAGTAATTTCTTCCTAGTATGTACCACTGTGGGAGCTCAATGAACTGATTCATAGACATTAGATATTAGTGTCAGTAAATGCTACCCTTGTTCCCTTATGAAACTTCACAAATTAGGCCCCACTCACTATCCGTGTTTTTCTCAGTATTGTCTTCCAAGATCCTACCAGAATGGCCCTTTAAGCTCTTCTTCCAACATTCAAAGGCTTTTAAACCAAAAGTACACACTCTTCTACCCACAAAATAGTTCCAGGGGCTTAAGAATCACAGTCAAGTTGATCAAGGCAGTGGCTCCAGTTCTTGGTACCAATTTCTATTTTAGTTTCTTTTTTGTTGCTATGATAAAATATGTTGACAATCCAACTTGTGGGAGAAAGGGTCTATTCTGACTCACAGGTCGTGGTGCATTCCATGTTGATCACACTCCACATGAGTCAGAAGACAGCACAAAGACGCGCTGTAGCTTAGCTCCTTTCTCTACTCAGAGTCTAGGTCACAGCCAGGAGCAGCCCCACCCAGTGTGTGGGTCTTCCCACCGCAATTAAAGAATCAAGATGCCCAGAGGCCCATGTGCCAGAAGATGCTAGATGAAATCAAGTTGATAACACTAACTGTCACAACAATCCAGCTCACCATTTCTACCTGTGTCTGTTATTGCTGTCATTGCTACAGCTAAATAGTTGACAGGAAGCAATAGCTGGGAAGACGGGTTTATTAGGTCTCATAGCAGGCAAAGACTTTACGGCAGGAATGTAATACTAATTACATATAATTAATATACATATACTTTATATATGCTGAGCCTTGGGCCTGATTAATGTTGTAGGTGACTCTTACAGCAATCTAGCTGATGATCAAGTTAACCACATTCCCAAACCATTTGGCTAAGTATATTATCTTATACCATGTCTTAATTTCTTCTTCCTTCCCTCCCTCCCTCCCTCCCTCCCTCCCTCCCTCCCTCCCTCCCTCCCTCCCTCGCGTGCGTGCGTGCGTGCGTGCGTGTGTGTGTGTGTGTGTGTGTGTGTGTATGTGTGAGTGAATCGTATGTATGCAGGTTCACATGTGGAAGGATGATTTTCAAGAGTTGGTTCTCTACTTTGAATGGGTCCGGGGGCTATCTGGTTTGTGAGGCAGGCATTATCACACACTTGCTGGCCCAACCACGTCTTGAGATCAGATGCTAAGGGGCTGTTTCACATCCATACATGCCTTTACCACCTCCAGTCTGGTAAAGTAAATACTGCACATTTTGTCTCCTCACTAGCTGCTGAACCCACATTGTGGTCTCCATTGCCAGACAGCACACCACCCTAGTTAGAGCAAAGGCTGAACAATCACACACCGGGATTTGCAAGAAGGTTCTGTTGTTAACTGCATGACCTTGGACAAATTACTCACTAGCTTTGTCCTTGAGGAATAAAACTGTTAATACACGCAAGGTTCTTGGCATACAAGTAAATGCTCAAAAAGCTTAACATTATCATGTTATCATTGTTGTTATATTAATTTCATTTAATTAATGTTAGAATCAGAAGAAGAATCACAAGTTGAAAATGACAGTCTCACCCTATTACACATTAGTTTATTATTACAGATTTCAGGAAAACTTTTTAATCCATCCACTCCTCTAATATTCATTTGATACAACATAGACTGAAACCATTTGCACTGTCCAAGTGGCTAAGCTCTGGTGTACTCAGGAGACAATATGCAACTGGACTCCAAAGGCACTAACAAAGAAAAGACACTCATTACAGACTCCTAACTCACAGATCTGGACTCAGACCTGTGTCTGAGGGAGCAAGGAAAAATGCACCAAAGTTCAGAGGATGATAGCCTTTTGTTTTCTGAGAGGATCACACAATCATAAAGCCTATAAAGTGGCAAGAATGGTGTGGCAATTTCTCTTAATCAGGTAGAAGGAACTGAGAAGCCAAATCAATAGACAATACACTCATTTTCAAACAAATGAATTGAACTTGGGGTGTTCACAACACTGTACGGTATTAAAACACATGACAAAAAATTACCTAGCATGCAATTCTCTGATTGTGAATGGAGCACACACCGCAAAGAGCGTCAATGTATTTTTCTACCTGACACTTGTTCAAATGAAATATATTTACTTCTGTTAAAAATTCTGAACATAGCAACCAAAAGAAGTAAAGAGAACACCACTTTGTAAAGCAAAATGACAAAGATAAACTAGCAAACATGACACCAGGAACACCCAAGTAGTAGCCTAGTAAGTGACACCAGAAATGACATAATCCTGGAAAGCCAGTGAACACTTCTGAGGACATTGTTTCACAGGAGCTTATTCAGTGAACACCAACACATCTGGAAATGCAGCTGGAGAAAAATATAACTAACTAATCCTTGCTAAAAGGGATCTTCTATTTTTCTTTATTCAGATTATTTTATTCTGACATATATTGCTACTTGTATCTTTTTTCTCTTTCTGCTTACTTTTCCCCCCTGTTTTTGAGATAGGGTCTCATTCTGTAGAACAGGCTGGCCTTGGAATTGTGGCGATCCTCCTATCTCACTGTTCCAAGCACTGGAATTACAGGAATGAGTTACCATATCTAATCACCACTTACAATCAAAGCCACTAGGAATAAAACTAGATGGACAAGGTGGAATAAAACACAATTTTAATACACTTCATCTTTTTGCCAGTGTGTTCTGGTAAATGGGCACATGGTAATTCTGACTAATGATAGGAAAGACAGATAATTCAGCATGTGGCTAGATTAGTATGATGCTTTCCTAGAGAGGCTGGGAATGAGGGGGAATCGAACTAACACCTTTTATAAAAGACTTTAAAGTCAGGGAATCCTAAGAACAGTACATAACATAACAGTTAAAAAAAAAAAAGAAAGAAAGAAAAGGGAATGATTCAAATTTTATTTTTAAAATCTCAGGAATACATTAAGTAGTAAAATGTATGATGTACCTATTAAAAACATAAAAGCAGACTTTAAAATCATAGAACTGCATGTATTGCTTTGTACAACAGTTCTCTTCATGTTCCTCCAAAGCCCACCATGCATTTCAAGAAACCATCAATTCATTTAAATAAAAGCATCTGCTGGGCTAATAAATCTGAGTAGACTTCAAGTCATATGACTCTCTGCTTGTGGCCAGCTGTTTTAAATGAGCATATCAAGTCATTTATTCTCTCTCTCTCTCTCTTTTTTTTTTTGCAAAGGCTGCATGATTTAATAAATTCCCATATGCCTCAACATGTGCCAACCCTACCAGGTTATCTTCAATCCAGCTGCTGTTATGAAAATAGCTGCCAACTTTCAAATAACTGAAGAGAATAATGAATCAGCTACGAGTTGGCTCACAGGTAAACTTAGATTGCTCCCAGCTAAAACATGGAGCACTTTCAACTGTAAAAGAAAATTAATTAAAAAGAGTTCACCTCCACTCCACTGTGTGAGAAACAGGGCTCAATAAAGACTTTGAATTTGTGGCTTAAAAGTCTGCAGCTTCAAGTAAACTCCCTAAATCTGTGGATTCCAGACTTAATGCTATATGTGGTGGTAAATTTGGGAAACGCTTCATCCCTCATTCACAGCATAAAGATCTGTGAGCCTCACAATGTTGAAGGAAGAAAACAAGTGACTCCTATTTGTTAAAGATTCATTACAAAAGGCTCCAAAGATTTTACGGGAAATAAGATTCATATATATAAGAAAGAACATACTTATGTAACATTATCTAACTGTGAGCTTCATTATGACAGGTTTACTTCTGTCCTTGCTGTATGAGGACGATGCTTACTCAATTTTAAAATCTCCTGTAGATGTAGAATGGCTATTATCATACTTTATACTCCATAGTTGCAGCCATCAAAGCTGAAATTATGGATGCACATGTGTGAGGTAGAGTCCATTCTCCAGGCATCCTTAGTACCTAGATTCTCCAGGGACCTCTGGCATCTGTGATAATGAGAACACTAAAGGACCCTGTGAGAGCCCTTGGTTCAAAGATCTTGAGCTAGTCAAATACACCTTGGGAAACTACAGAAATGCCACAGATAACAGACTACAAGGAAACAACTCAGAGTTTAGTCTATGAAAAATGGCAAGGGATGACTTTCTAACATCTTAATGTGACTCCCATTTGACCTTTATACATGGAGGCTGTTGAAAATGTTCAAGATGCAACACATTCAACAGGTCAATCTTCAGAGTACCACGAAAGGCTGGAATGTGCTGGGAAACTATTGCCCAGTTTAATTAGCACAAATGACTGAATCAGCACTTACACAGCAGAGCAGAGGTGCTAAGTCCTCAGTCTCATTTCATCACAGTAACCCAACAAAGTTCTTGAATGGGATTCTGCTCTGTTCTACACAAGGGGATGCTTGTCTACACTGGTAAAATATGTAACATGCATGAAATGTGACACTCTTTGCTGCCACTTTACACATGAAAGGTAAGAAATTTAAAGGGAATAACAGTTTACTTGCTATTTAGAAAATGTCCAGTGTCATAGTGCTTGGAAGGAGTTTATTACATGAGACAAATTTACCTACAAAAGGAACCACAAATGCACAGAAAGGATGTGGCATATGGCATACACTTGGCATAAAAATCCACAGGATTTAGCTTGGGCCAGTTGTACTCAAGATCCAAGAGTGTAGGAGATGGAAGAGATTTGCCAAGATTCTGTGTTACTTTAAAGGGTGCACAGACAATGCTAGAATTATACAATCCTATTTCTTCCTATTTCTGATTTGAATATTTGAACAATTAGCCCTATTTGTTTGAATGCACCCTAAATGTCTTTATTCTTGGTGATCAGAATAATCAAGATATGCCTAGAGGTGGAAAAAAAATTAAAAGACATGCTAAAGAAAGATGAGTAGAGGAAATAAGAGAAGATCTGTAATAGTGTATGCCATAAAAATTAGTGAGTAATTAAAGGTGGAAAAAATAATTGCTTACAATTTGAATAAAGCAATCATACACATGTAGGACATTGACATGACGCAAGACCACATAATTATGAATAACAAATGGAAACAGCAACAGTGGGGGTAAAACATAAATTACAGACAGTAGAGCAAACCAGAAACGTGCCAAGATAAATGATACCATCTCAGATGTGATGACGGTACCCTAGAATGGAGGAGGGTCTGGGTGACCGTGGCCAGCACCTCTGTTTCCTGCCTTGTCTAATCATAGAATGCACTCCAGGTTTGGAAGGGAGATTTTGAAGAACATAATTATGGGCTGCAAGTGTTTTTCTGTGGAAACAAAATTATCATTCATGTCTGAGATTGTGTAAATATGCCTTAATTTTGGTCAACAGCAATTTGAATTGAAGAAAATAGAATCCTCCAGCCTCCCAGTAAACTGCAAGCACTCAAGTTAACTACAGGCATCGGTGTGTAAGAGCAAGGCAATTCCAGGAGCTGTGAAAATGCTAGTCAGGAGAAAATGATCCACTCTATAGTGACACACTTGGTCCCTTCTTCCATGTCAAAGTCAGCCTACAACTTCAAAAGGCCACATGAAAGGAGATTTCAAGGTTAGCGAAGGGAGGGCAGTGCTTAGGCAGCAGGTCAGGTATGAAAACAATCACAATTCCAACTGCCGTAGGAAGTTGGGCACCCTTACACAAATCAACAGTGCTCTGTGCACACATGGAAGGGGACAGGAAAAACCACATCAAGGGCCCCAAGGCAACCGCAGGCTTCGAGGGTTTCCGGACTCTCGCCCTGTGCTGCGCACCATAACTTCAAGGCTAGCAGTGTCCTGCCGCCACATAGTGCAGGAAGAAAAAGAGAAAGAAGGAAGGGAGAAAGGGAGAAAGGGAGAAAGGAAAAAAGAAGGGAGGGAAGGAGGGAGGGAGGGAAGGAGGGAGGGAGGGAGAAAGAAAGAAAGAAAGAAAGAAAGAAAGAAAGAAAGAAAGAAAGAAAGAAAGAAAGAAAGAAAGAAAGAAAGAAAGAAAGAGTGAGTTATTTTCCAAAGTGCTAACAGACTTACTTCTCCTTGAGAAAATCCACAACTCTTTTGAAGTCGGCCACGCAGTATTCTCTCTTCATGTCCATGAGCACGCTGTCAGAGGCGGACTGCACTGGGATGTGGAGAAAAGCGTAGACTCTGGGGTGGTTGAGGATTTTCGCCATTTCCTGAGAGAGATGGTAGGGAAAACATTCATCATTTTACCAAATCTGAGAGAGCACTTTCCTTTAGATGGAAACATGTAAGTGCTGGCGAACAAATACTCAAAAATGGACTGATGACTGTGACTCTAAGGCAGCATCAGCAAACACTAATCTACGCTCACATGGGGTGTTTGTAATGGCTTCTAGAGAGTTCCATGGGAGAATTGCTTAGTTGTTCACTGTGCTTTGCAATTATTGAAAAAAAAAAGAGATATAAAATCAGATAAAGCCAGAGAAAAGATATTTTTGAGTGCTTCAAAATTAATCTGCATTCCTTCTTCCTCACAAAGTTTTCTATTCTCTTTAGCAGAAGAAACTTCAGTAGTTAACTGGCTGAGACCTCATGGTTTTGTCTACTTGAATACAGAAAGTTTCATACTTAATGAGGCTCAAAATGTACTTTTTCAATGCTGAAGATGAGAGAATCCAGAGTTCTCTTCTTTCCTTCCTTTTTTATTATTATTTTTTTGAATTTCAATTTAGTTACTGATAATGTGTTTTGAATATATACAGTGGTAAAGACACATGAGCAGATAATAAAGAAAGCCAGGTGACTTCTGGATATGTGAGGGAAAGAGGCAGTGTTCAAAAGACCAGAAAGAAGTGGAGAGGAAGGATGAGGAGGAAGAGATGAGGATGGGGGAATCATATATGCTACAAAATTCAAGAGAGAAAATATGAGGGCAACAAATTAAGCAAGCCTATTCTAAACCTCTTCTGAGGATACAAAATGGTGCCGGAAAGAGCGAAAAGTCTATGTCATGGAATGTGCACAGTGGTGTCTCGCTCCCACAGTACGGATCAGCACAGTACACAGCACAGCAGCCTCTCACATCTCTCACCTTGTTTCATCCTAAGAAGAATGTTTTGAAGGACCTTATGGAGTCAAACAACCAACTAACTCCTTCCTGTCGCCCTGCAGTTACTCTCAAGTCAGTCACATACGCAGACCGGCCTTCCCCTGACTGGAAGATACACATTCTTGCCTAAGCATAAGTGAGGGGTAAACTCCAGCGAGCAACCTTCTTAGTAGGAAGTTAGTAGTTACTCATAACTACCCTTCATCTGTGGGGCTCTCCTAAGAATTAGTAAGCATACACACCTGGCTCTGAATAGCCTACTAAGAGCTGAAGCTGAGTTTCTAATGAAGTAGCAAATTAACCAGATGCAGCACCATGGTCGGGAGTCTGAGGGAGCACAATTTACTTACTCTGAAGTAAAAATGTTGGTCTTCTGCTATGATTCCTACCTGTGGTGGTTTGAAAAGGAATGGCCCCATAGACTCATGTGCTTTAATGCTTGGCCAATGGGGAGTGGCACTACTAGGAGGTGTGGCCTTGTTGAAGAAAGTGTGTCACTGTGGGGTGGGGCTTTGAGGTTTCCTATGCTTAAGCTACTCCTAGTTCAGTTCACTTTCTGTTGTATTCAGGTCAAGATGTCGGACTCTCAGCTCCTTCTCCATCACCATGTCTACTTGAACACTGCTATGTTTCTAGCCATGAGCATAATGGACGAAACCTCTGAAACCATAAGCCAGCCCCAATTAGATGCTTTCCTTCATAAGAGTTACTGTGGTCATGGTTTCTCCTCACAGCAATAGAAACTCTAACTAAGACACTACTTTTTTTGGTTTTTCCATATCAGAAGATCAACATATCCAAGGCTTCAGAGAAACACCTATAAGAAGATCTGTTTTCTCAAGGAGCAGGACTCTAAGGTTTAGATGCACTTGGACACATCTGTGGTGCTGGGAAGTGGTATCTGAACATGCACGATGGTAGCAACATGTAGTTACTTTTGCAGTTACTGTAACTGGAGTTCCTCATCTGAGAAACGGGGATGGTGAGAACACCCTCTTCACAGAGTCACTGGGCAGTAAAATAATCCAGATATGCTCAAACAGTGAGCACACCACACATAAAACATGAATTACCTACAGTCTACTTCCTAAAAAGATATTCCAGGATCATGGGAACATAGCATCATAAGATTAATGGAAAGTCAACATAAAGAGGAGAGCTTTTCAGTAAGTCAGCTGCTAGACTAGCAGTGAAGGGGAGATACTATGTATTGAGCTGTACACTGGGCTCTAAATGGTGTTCACCAGGACTGGGCAGAGAAAAACACACTTCTTGAAAGTGCGTGGGGTGGACACTGACTGTGAAGAGGGTACAGCTCTGGGCATGACTTAAACCTAGAAGAGAATGCCAGCTTACACATCAAAATGGTCATCAGAAGAGAGCAGTAGAAACATGGTGGCTTTTTTTTTCTTCTTCTGTGCTCAAAAGTAGTTTTGCTGCTAGCAGGCACCCTCTGCTTGATACTACATGCTTCACAAATTTGGAATGTTCTATATCCTTCAACAAGGGTTCCCATGACACTAACAGCTCTTAGAGGTATTGAATCTAGAGTCGAGGGACTGGTGAGATGGTTCACCTGGTAAAGATGCTTGCTGCCAGGAATGACAGCCTCAGATCTGAATTCAATTCTTTCAGACTCATATTGTGGAAGGAGACAGATGACTCCCTGAAGTTCTCTGATCTATACACACACACACACACACACACACACACACACACACACACACACAAACACACACAAATATGAATGTAAAAAATTCCAGAGTTAAATTAACCATAGTAACATACAGAGATATAATATATTATATATAATTATATATGTATACACACATTTTGCATTTGCAAATATCTGTTTCTTTTATGGACACATAGTTAACAGTATGTACTAATGGGATAGAGTGTGATGTTTTGAAGCATGCTTACATAATAATGAGATCAAAACAGAATGTATCTACATTTGATAGGAAGATAGACTTTTGATTCTTATTGAACCAATTTGGCAAAAGTGGGTCAACAAACATCATCTTTGCTTTAATTTTTAGAATGAGGGGAAAGTATATGTGAATACTTACAAAACCAAAACCTAGGACTTCAAAAGTTGTCCTATTGTGGAATCTATCTTTATAGGTCTCTAGAAGGGCTCAGATCTTAATATAAATCCCAATGTAAGGAATCGGCAGCCCATCCATTGTGCTGAGGTTCAACAGAGAAGTTTGTGGCCTACACATAGGGCCTAGGTTCACCAAATGAACTTTCAGCCCAATACACAGGGCTTAAATTTACTGAAGACAAAGGGAGAATATTGTTTTGGTGCAGTTCCATGTTGTAGCTGGGGGAGAGTCTGCATAGAGGGGCAGGAACATGAGGGGCATATTTATATACACACGTATAGGGTATGTATATAAATGTCTTTTTGCCTTGAAGAGCTCGGGTAGCAAGCAGTATAACAATACTATTTCAACATAAGGTCATTTATAATTTAAGAGCTGATATTCCAAGGCTGATCACAATATATATGGCAACTATTTGACAGGCAGGGAGTGAAGAATGGCTAAGCAGATCAATAAGCCAGTGTTTTTATTCGATGCTGTTATATAGAGCTGTCTTCTTAGAAAATGGAAATTACAAGTTTATTATTTATTTCTGAACCCAAAAATATCAAGAAAAAGCAATAACCTGAATGCAAAAGGCTAAATTTGAAAGGGCAATCTGGTGAGCGCACACATTTTAAAACAACTATTATGTGTAATTTTTGTTGCACTGAAGTCATCAGAGTCTGCCTGGTTTTGAGTATCTAGACAATCAGCTAAACAAAAGCAGTATGTAAGAGTATGAAAATAAGATACAAGCTGGAGAGACAGCTCAGCAGTTTAGAGTACATACCTCTTTACTACAGAGCCTAAGTTCAGTTCCTAGGTGGTGTAACTCCAGTGTAACTCCAGGGGATCGAACACCCTGTTCTGACCTCAGTGGGCACTTATACTCCTGTGCACATAACCCACACAGATACATCATTAAAAATAAAACAAATCTCAGCCGGGCAATGAATGGTAGCATACGCCTTTAATCCCAGCACTCAGGAGGCAGAGGCAGGCGGATCTCTGTGAGTTCAAGGCCAGCCTGGTCTACAGAGGAAGTTCCAGGACAGGTTCCAAAGTTACAGAGAAAAACCCTGTCTCGAAACACCCCTCCCCCAAATAAACAAACAAACAAATAAATAGAATAAAATAAATCTCTAAAGGAAGGAGTATAAAAGCCACATATGTATGAGAAAATGTGATGCTTATCTTTCTGGGTCTGCATTACCTCACTGAGTTATCTCACTTCCATCCATTTCCCTGCAATTCTAATAATTTCATTTTTCTTTGTTTTTATTTCATTTTTCTTTACAGCTGAAAAAAATTCCATCGTGTATAGATGTCACATTTTTATTATCTATTTTGCTGCTGATAGGCATTTAGGCTGTTTCCATGACCTAACTATTGTGAGCAGAACAAAAATAAACTTGTTTTACTATGATGATACATATACATTGGCCATTTTTATTATGCATACAATTCAATGTCATCAAGTATAGCCACAAAGATATACAACTGTCACATGTTGTCTATGTCCTAAAAGTTTCATCTTCCCAAATTAAAACTGCACACATTCAAGATCAATGCTACATTTTCTCCTGCCTGAGCTCTGGGAACCATCCTTCCCCTTTTGGTCTAGGACTGTGAGGACTCCAAGCAACTCGTATGCATGGAATCACACAGTCTATGATTGTTTCATCTCTGGCATATTTTATTCAACAGAATCTTCCATGGTCCTTTCTGATGTAGCGATTTACATCCTCGCTTTCTCTCTCTTTTAGATGGCTGATGGTTCTATTGCCTTGGGCAGAGGACATTATACAGATTCCAGGCACATAGTTCCCTGTCCTGAAATTATGCTACACATCTTCATCCCCAAAGGCTATAAACACCATCTTACTTCTCTATTTCACTGCTCTGTGATTTTTATATATCTCAATCAATTATCAAAATGTTTAAAAGGAATGTTGCACTTACAATACATTTGACCATATAAACGAGTGGGCAATACAACCCGTTTTCACGATACTTTCCAGTGAGTATTGCAACAATTACAAGAGAATATTCAAAAGAGCAGGGCCCCAGTGCTAGGTCATCCCATTCTGGTGTCACCTTCAACACTGGCAAAGTCAAGCATGCCCCTATAGAAGACAACCAAGACCATATTTCATCCATGGCTTCATTAATACCATCAGCACAGCATTGAGTCAATCAGCAGTGCCCACATTTCCTCTCAGCAAGAGAGCAATCAATCACCATAATAGCATCAGAAAGTGAATGAGGGAGCTTGAGCAGAGGAAATCCCTGGTCCTGGTGTCCCAAATGGAAAGGACTGCATATTGTGAACGGATTCTAATCTACACTTGAACTATAGCTTCATCAGAACAGGATGTTGGTTTTTAAACTACAAAGAGTTAACATTTTCAGAATTTAAGCTAAAATAGGTTGAAGAAAAATGCTTGTCCTAATTAGCTTCCAGAGAAATGTTTAAAGACCTAAGCACACCTTCATCTGCCTATATCTCAGTGTCAGGGCCAAGACCACACCTTACATTACAAAGATAAAAATACACATTTCCATACTGATGTCAAAATGTTAAAAGCTGAACACACACACACACACACACACACACACACACACACACACACACACACACACATTTTCACCTGATATCATAAGTGTTTACCATATGTTCAAGTTATTTCTCTGCTCTCTTAAGAAATCAAAAGTGTGGTGGTGGTAGAGAAGTGGGGTGGTAGATCTAGGAAAAGTTAGGAGGAGAAATGAGGGTGACTATGGTCAAAATCAATGGCATGAATGTATAAGCCTCAAAAAATAAAAATATTATATTAAAAACAGAAAAAGCAAGTTCTAGCATCCCAACTATGGCAATGGTTGCATGAATCGTTATGTATCTTAAAATTTATGGAGCCAAACACAAACCAAAACAGTCAATTTCACTTTATTAGTTTTAAAATAAAATAAAGAGCCTAACAGGAAAAGGTGTTCTTATCCAAACACCCTATACGATGAGCAGATACCTCTAAGAAGGAATAATCCTCTTTTAATTTCCCTTTTTGCATTTTTGAAAAGATAGAGGCTATGAAACACACCATAAACAAATCAATAACTGATCAGTTTAATGAGTAAAGGGCAAGCCAGTTAAATTAAGCATTCAGCTGAGACGGCTCGCTTGGCTTCTATTAAACATGGCATAAATAATTAAGGAATCTAATGGAAAGGCTGATGCTAGAGATTTGTTTTAAAATATTTACATCATTTATCTCTTCTCTGATTATCCAGTTTGAAGCTTACCTTAGATAACATTTGTTTCACATTTTTAGGCAAAACACATTTTGGTCTAGTAATTTGCCTGCTTTAGTTACAAGTGACTTGCTATGGAAATGATACAGCTAAGCAGGTACTTACTCAACATCAGGGTATGTTCCAGGATTAGTCACGCAAAGCAGACAGTGACTTTTTCTGCATCAGAGACGTGAGAACACAAGCAGCTACCTGGTTTGAGAATGGTGCACGATTATGTCAGGTGCTCTACAGGAAAGTGCAAAGCACACCATTCACTCCCTCCAACACCTCGAAATAGAAGCCCTGTTGCTCTGGCAATGGCCGTGTTCCCACTGCTCAAATATTCCCGGGGCAGTGACCTCTGACCTGCACATAGAAGAAGGACAGAAACTCCAGGTGTAGGTGGATGACCTGTGTTTCATTTCGGTCTCAATGCTGAGGTGGAAGCAACTTAGCCATGGGCACCATCCAGGAATAGTTACTGTATACCAAGAGCAGGGGTAAATTTGCTTGGTAACTACTGTGATTTATTGGTTCACCCCTTGTACAACATGCTGTGTGTCATCTTTCCTGGCTGTGACAGCTTGAGCGGGCAAAGGGATGCCCACAAAAAAACTGGCAAAATATGCCTTGTCTACATTTAAAAATAAAAAAAGACTTGAAAAAACCGCAGTATCTCTGGGAATACCTTCGAGAGTGGTTGCTAAAGATACTGGTATTTAAATCAACAGCGTAACAACGAAGCACATTCATCAATGATGTGCAGCGTCATCTAATCTACTAGGGACTCACACTGAACACACTGCATAAGAAGAAATACCCTCACTCAGCAACTGCTAGAGGCCTCCTCCTTCCCCACATATAAGGCAGCCACTTTCTAAGAATCTCAGGGACTCCAGGACATGTACCAGACCCCTGTGCAATTCAGTGCCTTCTGCTTTCATCACATCAGACTGCAATTCCAGCCAAGGCATCTCAGAGAGAGGGAGGGATAAGGCAGAGTTTTTAGGTTCTGAGATAGAACTTGAGAGTCACCAAAAGGATCTATTTGGCTAATGCCAAGACAGAATTTTACTCTCTCTTTAGGACCCGGGCCCATGCTTGGTATGAATTACTTTCTGCAACACTTTATTTGGGGCAACCATACTGATTTTTTTTTTTTTTGAGACAGGGTCTCTCTATGTAGCTCTGGCTGTCCTGGAACTCACTATGTAGACTAGGGTGGCCTTGAGTGTGTATTTTCCTTTCTTCTCAGTACTTGCATTTAAGCTTTATCTTTAATAAAACTCAACTCTGCTTTACTGTACCAAATAATCCTGAATTTCTTTTCAGCATTGGAGCTATTCAGAATCCCAGTCTGAATATCTGAGTTGAGGTCCCCAAGAGTCTACAGAAACTAACTCCTAAGGTTACTGAGGGTGTCAATGGGGAGCTGTTCAGCCCCTTAGCACTGACAAAACATCATCCCCATGTACAAGATGACCCAAGTCACGCTCATAATCTCACTTGGAGTTCAGCACAAACCTAGGCAGGAGTTTTCCTCTGCTGAATCTAAGACTCAGAATGTGTAGTACAATGGTGCAGCTGGGATCTAACATGTCCTCTGACATGATGTCCCCAAAACACCATTCCTGTGCCCTGGCCTATCTGTGCATGCCTATCAGATGATGGCAGGCTGGAAGGTCTTTGAGGATGACCCCCTCCCTACGTTCAGCAACTTCTAAATCCAGAAGCTGAAATTGTAGGATACTGATACTGTTCAAAGGCATGAGATCTGAGTCCAGCCTCTGGCCCAGGGAAAGACATGGCATTCTTAGCTGCTAGAATAGACACTGCTATGCTTTCCCTTAAACATTAATCCAGATCTGATTATGTATGTGTAAAGGTATGTGTTGCTGCATACCTTTAATCCTAGTACTTGGGAGGCAGAGATAGGCAGATCTCTGTAAGCTCGAGGCCGCCCTAGTCTACATAGTGAGTTCCAGGACAGCCAGAGCCACATAGAGAGACCCTGTCTCAAAAAAAAAAAAAAAAAGTTAATTCCAATTGGACTTGCCAATCACACAGACAGGTAAATTTCCCCAGGAAAGTGTTCTGTTCTAGACATAATGTAAGGGACTAGGGATATAACTCAGTGTAGAATGTGTGCCTAGCATGCAGATGGCCCCAAGTTCAATTCTCAGTAAAACACAGACACAGACACACGGGGAGAGGGGGGGAGGGAGAGGGAGAGGGAGAGGGAGGGGGGGGGGAGAACATTACTTTCTCAGCCTACATTATTTCCTGAGGAGTAGCCATGTAAACTTACACAAAATTGTTAATAATAAATCATGTATGGGAGATGGAGGGATGGTGCAGTGGTTACGAGCACTTGTTGCTCTTGCTGAGGATCCAGTTAGATTCCTAGCACCCACATAGCAGCTTACAACTGTAACTCTAGTTCCAGGGATCTACCCTTTACTGGTCTCCATGGGCAACAGGCACACACATATGGAACACAGATGTACATGCAGCCAAGACACCCATACATAAAAATAAATGAATTGAAAAGATAAAATAAAACATGTCTGGGAGGCAAGAGGAAGGAGATCCAGGTGTGCCTTGACTCAGGAAGGGGTTACACCCCTTGGCCTCACAGTGACTGAAGGGAAAAACTGCATTTAACAATCTGCCCAAGTTCACAGCTTAGCAACAGCACATTCTGAAGTACTGATGTGCCCTTGAGGTCACAGACTGACTGAGGTCTGGGGCTCATTCTCAGCCCAGTACTCCAAGAGAGCATCATGCATCACTTACCTAGAAAAAGATCAAAATTCAAATTCTGACTTTTACATCATTATAAAAGAGAAGAGTCTTAATCTACAGTAAATCTGAAATTATGTGTATATATATATGGCATCTATACATATATGACACGTGTAACATGTATAAAGGGCAGTTTTAATTTTATAGTTTTCAAAAGTTTTCTATGATGAATTAACCTATTTTGTGTTACTACAGCAAAATATTTTATGCTAGGTAATTCATAAAGAAAAGAATTCAGTGTCTCTGTAGTTAGCTCACAGGTCTGACAATGCAATAGCCCACACCTAGTAATGGCCGTCTGGTTGGATTATAAAAAGTACAAAAGAAACTCTGCAAAGTACAACCAGACATATGACATACCAAGGGAACCAGGATGGAGAGAAGCCATTTAATACATTTGTTGCTTAATTTTAAAGACAGAGTCTTGCTGTACAGCAACTGGGACTGAAAATATCACATGGAAAGAAACAGAGTGCCCATGTGTCCTGGTCCCCTCCCATGAAAAAGCCAGGTTTTTATCCTAGGCACTCTACCCATCGCCTCCCAAAGGCCCCACCTACAAAAATTCAGGTGAAATGCCACCTTATTAGTATGGCAGGATATGGATTCACTTGCAACACAGGGACCCCAAGGGACACTTACACACTATGGACTTACAGTACAAATTAGTAAGCCAGCATGTATTTCCACAAGGCTGAGAAGAGGGACACGAGCTTTGCTTTTGCATACCCCTTCAATCTGGTACAACTGCCCTGACACATCAGCACTTTCACTGGAACTGAAGTCAAAGGAAGCCAATTATTACAGCTGGCCAGTGAGTTTAGGAACACTGTGTCGGGTAATTTGTGAGCTTCTAATCTGCCTCTCTTTAAACACAGCGGGCTCCACAGATAGAGATCAGGAGGCTCCTTGAGAACAGTAAGATCAGGTTGAGTCCTAGTGATAAATCAAATTGTGTGTGTGTGTGTGTGTGTGTGTGTGTGTGTGCAAGCAACGCGCACATGTGCTCACGTGACTGTGAATGCACATGCCAGGGCCAGATCTTGCTGTGGGATGTTTTCTTTGGCTCTCTTGGTTTGGGAGACAAGATCTCTCAGTGAACCTAGAGCTCATCAGGTGGGCACGACTGGCTGGCCAGCCGACCTTGAATTCACGGCCATGGAGGACTGTCTCCACAAACTAGGACCTGCTCTCCCCTACCCTCCCCAAGCCACGCCACACTTTACACGTGATGTCTACTGAGCAGAGCAGCAATGAGCAACAGCAGCTCCATGTTTCTAAGACCGGACATCCTCAGGAGTAAATGCAGTATTCACAAACACACAAGTTTTAGTTTGACTCTGTCTAGCACTAGGTATTAATAAATATCAACTGTAGATAGCTCATTCTAAAATTTCTGCATATCAAATACAATTGATACTACTATTTTTTTTTTTTTTTTTTTTTTTTTTTTTTTTTTTTTTTTTTTTTTTTTTTTGGTTTTTCGAGACAGGGTTTCTCTGTGTAGCTTTGCGCCTTTCCTGGAGCTCACTTGGTAGCCTAGCCTGGCCTCGAACTCACAGAGATCCGCCTGGCTCTGCCTCCCGAGTGCTGGGATTAAAGGCGTGCGCCACCAACGCCCGGCTTGATACTACTATTTTATAAGACACAACCACAAGTAGCATAATTATGTATAAATGTAAAGACTAATTATGAATAGTACCAAATCCCAGGAGCTGCAAATACCTTTTGAAAAGAAAGATGCAAGGAGCTCACTTAACAAAACAACTCAGAGAAGAGTGGTTGCTAATCAGATAATGCCCCCTAAGCTTTTCTTCAACTTTCTATCCAAACAGAAGATTCTCTAACTAACCAAAACGCCAACCACTTTCCACTCATTAGCCATTTCACCTTTTGTGCCTCTAAAAGAGTAAGGAATCAATAATTTAATTCATTTGCTTTCACTAAACACTGAAATACACAGCATGAAAAATCCTCATATCCATTTAAATAGAGCACACCACATTTCATCAGTCACCAAATCTTGATCTCTTAGGAGAACCTGCCCTCCCGAGTACAGATCAACTTTGTAGTGTATGCTTGGCTCCAGTTTCTACATGGTCTGTTCGAAGACTGGACACTGCTGTATATGGCCATGCTATTCTCCAGAAGCAGTACGGCTCTAACGATAACCCATTATTCGACTCAGGTGTCATACTACAGTCCAGTTGTGAGGTGGGATGGTGGCAAACAGAAC
Source organism: Peromyscus maniculatus bairdii (assembly GCF_049852395.1). Lineage (NCBI taxonomy): Eukaryota > Metazoa > Chordata > Mammalia > Rodentia > Cricetidae > Peromyscus > Peromyscus maniculatus. Next base: position 110,891,818 of record NC_134856.1, read on the forward strand.
CTCTCCCCTCATTAGAGCCAGCTTGCAGTCCCTGTTCCCACACCTAGGCACTCACTAATAACTTCAAGAATACCAGCCACCTGAGAGACTTTGTCAGAATAGCCTAAGAGCCACAGGCTGGAAGACTCCATGCAAGGGATTGCCAGCATGCTGCTGTGGGAAGCACAGCCTTGGCAATGCTGAATGTAGTGTGTTCTGAAGATGTCTATGAAAAGCAGCTAAGCACCAGCTGCATCTGGGTCACTATACAAAAACAAAGAGTGGCCAGGAAAGCTTTCAGTGTGTTTTCAAAAAACAGCACTTTGGATAAGTACAGACTGTGGTATCTCAGTACTCTAAAATTTTAGCTTGACTTTTGTGACTTTGAAAGAGTTGAGGAAGTGAAATATAATTGATTAGATTACTAACTTATCAATTAGATAAATAAGAAAGTAAGACATGTTCATTTTAAGTGATGTTTTAAAATCACAGAAGTGAGGAAAGACCCCAGGAGATTGAAACGATGCCCCTCCCAACACTTCTACTTCCTGACAAAGAAATCAAGACAGGACCTGGTGACATAACTTGCCTACAGCCACAGTGACAGAGTGCTATAAAGACAACTAGGAACAATGTCCCAGAGTTTCACAACAGTGCCCTGTAAATACAATCTGTACCTTTATACTGGAGATTAAGCTAATTTGTTTCAAAGCACATTCTAATAGAATATATGTCACAACTATGCAATCTACTATCCTATCTAACACTAAAATGCTATGTTCTTAATTTCATTATTTTAGGTATATAATGTATATACTACCCACTGGAAGAGATGTCTAGCACTAACACATCCCCTTTTGAAGGGATTTATTGCACTAGGTTATTTCTGAAGGGCACCTAATAATCACCAAAGAGTCTATGTAAGCTGACTCTCATAAGAGGCCAGTACCCATGCCTTGGATGAGTTCTGCCTTTTCTCTACCTACCTTTCTCCAAATGCACAAACTCAAAACTTTTCCTTAATAAATTCAAGCTTGAAGAAGAAGAAAAAAGTTTGCTGTAAAAAAATAATAATAAATGGTAGTTTTTATGCATGAATTACAGGAGTAAAACAACTAATCATGTCTACCCCATGACATGGCAATTCCACTAAAAACTGATGCATCTATCTTTTAGAATATGTTACAAAATGTTCCTAGAAGGATCATTCCTATAGACAAAATCTAGAAATTAATGTAATGTTGAATAAAAAAATACGTAAAGTATGGGCATTTATTACATAAGACTTCACAACAATAAACCAGAAACAAATTATGAAGTCATATGACAGGAAGAACTCAAAAAACTTTGTGGGAGAAAATAAACTAAACTCAAGAGAGTATGTAGTATGCACATCTACTTATATGCCATTCAAGATAGTGAAAGGTATCAGTGATAGAATTTCTTCATTTAGAGCAAGGGCTGCCTTTTGGAAATATTGATGGGAAATGGACCTGAAAAGAAGTTACATAGGAAAAGTCCTATGTCTTTTCATGGTGCACATGGAACAAATGTACAACCAGGGAACATGTAAGGACTCACTCACAGAGCACTGTGACTGCTGCACTCAACTGTGTTTGTCATACCAGTGAAAAGGGCAGAGGGGCAAAGAGGGGCAGGGAGTGGCTAGAGCACACATGAGCTCTGGATGTGATTCATGGACTGTGGCCGACAAAGGAAAAGATGGACCTATTACTTCAGGAAGTTTTCCTTGCTTTGTACTACATACGTCTTTGTATAAACAATGTTTTACTAAAGAGAAAATTTTACAAATATTTAATAGATGTTTAAAGATTTTATTTCTTTGAATTATATGTGTTATGTATGTGTCTGTATGTGGGTTTGGGCATGTGGATACATGTGCCACAGAGGCCAGAAGAGAGTGTTGGATCACCTGAAGCTAGAGTTACAGGAAGGGTGAGCCATCCTTTCATCTGTGTGCTGGAAACTGAACTTAGGTCCTATGCAAGAACAATACATACTTCTTAGCAGCGAAGCCATGTCCCCAGCCCCTGATCGATTATTTTTTAGGTAGTGATAAGTGTGACAATGGAGCATTACTTAGTGCACATGTGAAAAAGTAGTTGATGCCCCAGAAACTTCCAAAGGGCAGAATAATTGCCAGAGGATTCTGTGAGAGTCCACATGGACCAGCCATCAAAATGATCCTGTCTCCTACAGGGCCATCCATGAGGATGTCTTTAACAGAGGCCTCACTGAGATGGTTTTCTGTAATTTTGTGTTTGCACTGTACTATCTGTGGCACAGATAACACTTGCAAGGGAAAAGTTGAGGTAAGACTTAGAGAGAAGAAATTCCAGCCTCCAGAGTGAGCTCCTCCGCTCCCAGGACAGAACAGGAGCCTGGTGTTCCAGGGCAACTTGACATGGCCTTTGAAAAACATGGCTCAGCTGTCACAGTGGCATGGAGATGATTAATCCATAAATATCTGATGATGAGATGCTATGACAGGTCTCCGAAGGGCTTTTTTGTTTTTATGTTCCAAGTTAGATCAACTAAAATGACTTTGGAGAGATTTCAGAAGGCTCAGAATTAGAGACACAATGGAAAATTGAAGATCCATGTTAGTGTGATCCTTCAAACTGGTGTTTCTTTCTCTACAAGAGTCACATGTGAATGGACTGACCAACATTCACTTAACTTCCCAGAAGAGTGACAGACCTGATTCTGACCCAAAGTTTCTACTTCTGTGAATAGGCAGGCCACACAATTAACAAGTTAGTTGGCAGGACAATAAAACAAATCCATCATAAAGATGTATGAAACATGTTGGGAACAGAAGTGAAGCACACTAAAGTTTGCACTTATTCGCAGATAGTAAAATCATGTCCTATAGATCCACAAGGACACTTTCCATTTGTGGAGAGCTTCCTCCCAAACTATCAGTGCTTTTCACATCTTACTACAAACTATGGAGTTTACAGCAATTTATTTCTAGTTTGGTATCTTCTCAACGTAGTGAAGAGATGTCAACAGCAAGCATCTTCCAGATGATCTGTAGTGGGTAGCCATTCCAGCTTGGATCTGGAAGCTCCAACCCCCATTGAGACTCTGGCAACTGTCACGCCTACGAGGCGGGGCGAGGGGAGGTGCTGGAAACCTGAGAGCTGGATGGGCAAGCGCTCGCTCTGG